>NC_067483.1:77699988-78393738 GCF_947179515.1 Apodemus sylvaticus | reverse complement strand
CGAACTCACGAGGGTGTTTTTCTTTCGATCCCTCCACATCCCCTCAGAGGGCAGACTCTGTTTGGGCCATTTCCTATAAGGAGTTAGGAATCTGTGGTCCAGGTCAGCCCAGGCTGGAGAATCCTCTGTGACTACTGAGCAGGAGACTGGATCCACCAAGGGTCCAGCACAATCATTGCCCCTTGTTGAGTGGTGTTCAGTGGGAGCTGAGAAACAAGCCATGATTACCAAGCCAGCGGCATCGCTGGGGGTGAAACCCTCGGGGACTGTTTCCTGAAGGCTACCATGCAGAGGCTGCGTTGCATGGGGGTCCAGACTGCAACTCATGCTAGCCAGCCATTGGAGAACGTGTAGGAGCCAGCCAGGCTGTGATGGATGGAAGGCACGGATGGATGGATCCGAGAGCAGCTGGGGAGTAGGGTTGCATGGGAGGGACGAGTCCGGCAGCCTGCTCCCATGGACTGGGCTGCTTCAGCTCCTGTTTATTTCCAAGACCCCCATACATGACCAGCTTCCCCAGCTGCAGCAACAGCAGCAGGAAGAGGAGCAGCATCAGAACTGGGATCAGACAGAAGACAACCACCAGGGGACAGCATCACCACCACCACCACCACCACCACCACCACTGGCAGCAGCAGCAGGAGAAAAACAAACAAACAAACAAACAAACAAAACCAAACAAAATCACAAAAGACAAACAACAGCAACAACAACAACAACAACAACAACAACAACAAAGCGACCAACAGAGGCATCCCCATGACCACCAGTGGCAGCAGCAGTAGCAGAGCGACACCCCTGTGTGTGAGCATCAGTGATGGTCACTGAGGGACCTGTCAGTGAGGGAGGGCTTGGCATGGAGGACCATGGAATCAAGTGTGTGCTCTTGTGACTCTCAGGGCTGTGCTGTGCTGTGCTGTGCTGTGCTGTGCTGTGTGTGTCCCTTTCTCTTTCTCCATCTGTCTCTCTGTGTGTGCTCTTTGTGTGTGTGTTTGTGTGTGTGTGAGTGTCCTCTTCCTCTCTGTCTGTCTCTCCTTCTGTCTCTCTCCGAGTGGGCGCACCCAAGCCATGCACGCATGTGTATATTTCTAATCTGTCTGTCTCCCTCATCTCTGTGTGTTTCTGCCCCTCTCTCTGTTTCTCTCTCAATCTCAATCTGTCTCTTTATCTCTCTCTCTGCCTTTCTCTGTCTCTGTCTCTCTCTCTTCCTGTGTGTGTGTGTGTGTGTGTGTGTGTGTGTGTGCATTCAAGAGTGCGTACTCATGTTCTCGGCAGCTCACTCACTCAGCAGACAGGGAGGAGTGGACAGGAATGCCAATGTGAGAGCGAATGGCCCCCAGTGCCCTGATGTCCGGTGTGAGGTTGGGCTCTGTAGGATGAAGACACAGCTGAGAGAGGTCTGCATTCCCCACAGTCTGCATCCCAGATGAGGATGTGTTGTGTTCAACACTGTAGGGAGGGAGGCTATAGGTGCCGGTGGTGTCAGATTAAGATGGCTCAGAGCTTAAGAGCACCAACTGCTCTTCCAGAGGTCCCGAGGTTAATTCCCATCAACACCTAGCTCACAACCGGAATCCGGTGCCCTCTTATGGTGTATCTAAAGACAATGACAGTGTGCTTACCGAAAACCGAATAGATATTAGATAGATAGATAGATAGATAGATAGATAGATAGATAGATAGATGAGAGATGAGGAAGGAATAAAGGAGGAGGAGGAGGAAGAAGAAGGAAGGAGGAGGAGGAGGAGGAGGAGGAGGAGGAAGAGGAGGAAGGAGGAGGAGGATGGAAAAAGAGAAAAGGAAAAGGAAAAAGGAAGAATGAGGAAGAGGAGGAGGGAGGAGGAAAAGAAATAAGAAGGAGGAGGAGAAGAGGAGGAGGAGGAAGAGGAAAAGAAAGAAGGAGGAGGAGAAAGATGAGAAAGAGAACGAGGAGGAGGAGTAGAAGAAGGAGAAGAGGAAGAGGAAGAGGAAAGAGGAAGAAGAAGAGAAAGATGGTGTAGGTCTCCTGGTGCTGGAGGGGAGTGTGTAGATGGGTAGTGTGAATGCACCAAGTGATTTAAGGTGATTGTAAGTTGTTTGCAGTGTGTGGGACTGTGGATGTGAGGTGAGAGGAGAGGAGAGAGAGTGTCTGTCTGGGGCAGTGTTACAGCATGTGTGTCCAGGAGGTGTGGTGTGCATGGTGAGGTGTCCCAGGGCAACGTGGGCATGAGTACCAAAAGGGACTGGACTCTGCATGGGCCGGAATCGAACCCGGGCCTCCCGCGTGGCAGGCGAGAATTCTACCACTGAACCACCCATGCCTCGATTACAACCCTTCCCTTGACGATCATACCGTCTGTGCAGCCTGGCAGTCCCAAGACTCATCAGCTCACTTTCCTCCGACCGACCGACCCTCGGCGCCCGAAATGTAGGATGGATGGATGGATGGATAGATGCACGGACGGACGGACGGACGGGTACATGGATGCATGGATCTATGAATGGATGGATTCATGAAGAGATGCAAGGATGGATGGATGGATGGATGGATGGATGGATACAAGGATGGATAGATAATTGGATGGAGACATGGATGCATGGATGGACGGAGAGACGGTTGCTTGGGTTGGTGGATGGGTAGGTGGAAGGATGTGTGGATGGATGGATGGAGCAGTCAGGGGAGGCCAATAGGGCCCCGCAGAAGGGAGGAGAGTCCGGGGGTGCTGGGGTGAACCCCGTCTCGCTGAGAAGCCGCTGGCTCTTTCCTACGTGTGTGTGTGTGTGTGTGTGTGTTTGCGTGCACACGCGCACGAGTGTGAAGCGAGCGCGCGAGGAGAGCTGGTTCAGGGCGGGCACCGGGCCATGTAAGGAGGCCAGGGCTTAGGCGTGGTGGATGGAAACTCAGGGCTCCCCAGACTGCATTTCCTTCGGCACCCCCTGCGGGCCGGCGATGTGTCTAGCCGGCGGAGCAGCTGGTCTGTCGGCAGTTGTGGGGCCACCAGGCGTCAGGCAGGTGTGCGCCTGGGGGCCGGAGGAGGGCGTGGAGGTGCGGGAGGCACTGCAGTTGCAGTGCAGAAGCCCGGAGGATCACAACATAGCAGCATGGGTACCGTGGGAGTCTCCCAGCCACAGGAGGCCGAGGAAAAGGAACGGGCAAGACGCGATGGGTGGCACCAAGAGCTAAGTCGTCACTTTCGGGTGTGCGCTTGTGGGTGGTGGATGGTGGTAGGTGGGTGGTGGGTGGTGGGTGGTGCCCATGGCCTTGGAGGTTTTCTGTGGACAGAAGGCGCTCACAGCTGGCTGGCTGGTTGACTTACCCGTGTGCGTGCTCAGACCCAGACCCCTCCTCAGCCCACCTTTCCCGACGGGAAACAACGTGCCCACCACACGCTCCACCTCCACGGCCCACCCCCGCTCCCCAGCAGCAGCGGCTGTCTGGTGTTGAGAGCACCAGATCCCAACAGGTGTGTGGGAGAGAGTTTGGGAGGCGAGGAGAGTGTATGTGCTGGAGAGGTTCCTGAAGGAGGCAAGAGAAGCAGGGAGTGGGGTGGGGCGGGGTGCTGTGGAGCAGGGATGTGCGTGTGTCCACGTTGCAAAAGGCAAGGTTGTCAGGAGTGGGATTCGAACCCACGCCTCCAGGGGAGACTGCGACCTGAACGCAGCGCCTTAGACCGCTCGGCCATCCTGACGGCGGCTGTGCGCTCCACGGCGCTCGCCTCGCAGGCATCCGGCGCCCACGCGCGCGCGCGCAAGCGGACTGGACGCGACGGGGCGCTCGCCCGGGCTGGCGCGGGGCTGGCCGCGTCGGGGTGCTCAAGCTGCCGGCCCGCTCCGCCTCGCCCGGAGCCAGCGCGTCGAGTCGAGTCGACGTGGAGACGCTGCTAGGCGCCAGAGTGGCTCCAGGTCCCGGTCGGGATCCCCGCAGCCCAGCACGCGCGACCGCCCGGCCAGGTGTGTCGCGCCAGCCCGCCCTGGGGACGCGGTCGGCGAGGGATGGCCGGGTGTCCAGCGCGGATGGGGAAGGGGTCCAGCGAGCAACACGGTGGTGCCCCGGGGCTGCGGGTCCGGGTCCTGGTGCCGAAGCCGGGTCCCGGGGGCCTGCGGTTTGCGGTGGAGTGCAGAGCACCGGGTGGGCGTTGGAGGAGACGGAGGTTGTGGGTCGTGCGTGGTGTGGTAGACGGGCCGCCGTCCGTGTGTGGCGGTGTGCATGGTCCTCGTTAGTATAGTGGTGAGTATCCCCGCCTGTCACGCGGGAGACCGGGGTTCGATTCCCCGACGGGGAGGCATGACGTCCTTTTTGGACACACAGGCGGCCCGCGGGGCGCTGTCCCTTCCACCGACGCCCCACACGCAGACCGGGACCGGGACCCGGACCCAACCCCGCACCGTGACCTCCAGCACACGTGCCCCGGAGCCCTCAAACCCTTTTTTCGGGCAGCCAGCCCAGCGCCATGGCGCCTGCGAACACGCTTCCCCGGCGCCCCGGACGTGCCCACCCGTGATTGCCCGGCGCGACCGTGTTCGGCTCCATGTGTGTGGGAACGGGCGGCGTGCGCCTCGCTGGGCCTGAGCCACCGGTGTGCCAGGCCCGTCGGCGTGGCGGCCTGCCCGGAGCGGCCCCGGGGGCGCTGGCCTGGGCCGGCGCGCCGCGTTGCAGCCGCCAGCAGGCGAGAGCGCCCAGGAAGACGGGCCTGTGCGCGCGAGTGCGCCAGGCTCGCGTGGGTCCCGAGGGAGAGCGCGGAGCGTCGGAGCCGTGGGTGTGGCTGTGTTTCGGGCGGGCGCCCCGCGTGCGTGCGCAGGGCTGTAAGCGGTGGGCGGCGTCGAAGGCCCCGCTGGGCGCTGTCCGGTGTCAGTCGGCGGCGTCGTGCGGGCGCCCTGCCGGCGGTGCGGCGTTGGTGGTATAGTGGTGAGCATAGCTGCCTTCCAAGCAGTTGACCCGGGTTCGATTCCCGGCCAACGCAGCGTGCCCACGTTTTGCCAAGGTCCCGGACCTAGGGGGACCTGGCCTGGCCCTCCGGCGCCTCTGAGTTGGTCGCAAGGCCAGGCAAGCGCTCGACCTTTTCGGGTTGTGAGGAGCGGGAAGAGACCAGGCAGGGGCACCGGTGCCCAGTCCGGGAGCTCACACCCGGCTTGCCAGGCCAGCGGCAGAGACAGGGGGCAAGTGGCAGGGCAGGGACGGGACAGGCGCGGAGAGTGGAGCGCAGAGCGCAGAGCGCCGAACGACCAACGCCAGCCTCCCAAGGTAGGCCGGGCGATGCATCGGGCGGTCGCGGAGCGGGAGAGGTGCAGGCGGGCAGGCGGGCAGGCGGGCAGGCGGGCAGGCGGGCAGGCGGGCAGGCGGGCAGTCGGGCAGGCGAGCAGGCCGGCATGCAGTGCGCCTGCCACCCTGGCGGAGACGCTGCGTGTCTGAGTGGCTGCAGGAGTCGGTAGCCAGGGCCGTCGGGCCGACGCTCCCTGGTGGTCTAGTGGTTAGGATTCGGCGCTCTCACCGCCGCGGCCCGGGTTCGATTCCCAGTCAGGGAAGCCTCTCTTCTTCCTCTCTGCACCACCTTCACTTCCCACCTCGCTCCCTCCCTCACGCTCCCTTTTACCCAACACTTCTTACACACACCACACACCAAGAACACGGGACACCAGGCACACCCACGCTCGCGCACGCTCTCTTACCCGGGTACCCGATACCCCAGACACAGCTGCACCTTCACCCTCTCCCTCTCTCCACGCTGCCCATTCTTTTCACACATTACCACTCCGGACCAGCCTCTCTGCTCTGCTCTGCTCTGCTCTGCTCTGCTCTGCTCTGCTCTGCTCTGCTCTGCTCTGCTCTGCTCTGCTCGCACACACCAACTTTGCCCCTCTCCAGCTCAGACTCGCTGCTTACCCTGGAGCCCACACCACGCACCCACCCACATCACAAGCGGACCTTTCTCACACGCGCCCGGATCACACATACTCGTCCACTCCTGGGGCCTCCTCAGGAGAACTCCATCTCCTCTTGGTCCTCAAATGGACCACCTGCAGCACATGCAGAGCATGCATCGCATGCATCATGCGCTCCCAGGCAGCTTTCATGAAGATTCACAAATGAGCGTCCAGTTCAGACACCGGCAGCGATTTCTTTCATTTAACACACACACACACACACACACACACACACACACGCACACACACACACCTTGTATATATATGCATACCTATTACCCCGTATACATATATGTGATATTTTATGTGTGAAAGCACGCGGGCGTGTTTGTGTGTGTGTGTGTGTGTGTATGTGTGTACTTGTATTTTTGGAAAATCTCTAGGAGATGTCGGAGAATGGAACACGGTGCTGGTGGTGGCCTTGGTGGTGGTGGCACGGAGAGAGGCACGGTTGCAGGGTCGGAAGGGGCTCCTGTGGGCAGGTGTTATCTCGGGGCAGATGTTCCAGGCAGAGCCAGAGAGATGCACGTGGTGTGATTCCCGCCACCGGCTTCTCAGGGACCACCAGTGTGGGACGCGAGCCAGGATTTCCCCGCAAGCCCCCAGAGCGGCTTGGGAGAGCAGAGGCCATGCCGGGAGGCGGTATCGCCACCGTTTGTCGGGATCCTTGTGTCGTGCGGGCATGAGTAGGCAAAGTAATGTTTGCCTAGCGGATGCCTGCCCTGCCCGGGCCCCTCTGTCCTGACCCTGCCAGCCAGCGTGGGGCACAGTGTCAGATCCTGAGTGCTGAGCGGTGGACTGAGCTCCACCTCAGTGGGTGGCATGGGGAGAGATGCCAGAAATGGCTGCTTTTCACTGTATCTAGGGTAGATCGACAGCAGAAGGGAGAGTTGTTTTCAACAAGTCCTTCGACTCTGAAGAAGTCCTTGTAGAAAACCGAGGTGGTCCTCTCTCATCTCTGGTTGTTTTTCTGAAGGAACTTTCCCGTCTTTGGGCCACTTGGGAGTCACAAGATGGTCCTGGCACACCCAGAACAACGTCGTGCATTATTAAAGTAAGTCCTGGAGACTGTAGCCAGTAAACGACAAAAGTTGCAGGGACCTGACGGTTTCCTTTGTGAACTATCTACACAAGGCTAGGGACTTTGGTATGACGAACCCGTCTTAGCCTCCTCTGCCAAGGGAAAACAAAAATCCAACGAGGTTTGTGTAACGATCAAGAAATATGCTGTGGTGTGCCTGGCTATTCCAGGGAGCTGCAGGTCACTGAGGCGGGACTGCTCTGCTGCCTGCAAGGGGGCACCTTCCTATTTATCTTGGAGTGACCCTCTCTCTCTACTCAGAACAACCATAGTTCTGAGCTCTGAGGAAAGCGGGTGGGGCAAGCCTGTAGGGAGAAGCCCTCCACTCACAGCTTCTGCATCACTTCCTGCCTCTGGGCTCCTGTTGGGACTTCTCTCTGTGAGGGACTTCAGAGCCAGCCTTAAGGGGAAACACTTTACTTCTCTGCCCAAGGTGCTTTTGGTTGACAGTGCTTGAGCACAGGAATACAAACTCTAGCTCGGTTAGAAATTGGAACCAGGAGTGGGGTACTGCCGGGACAGACCCGATCAGGTACCTCTTTGGGCGTGGAGAGTGGGGGGACTTTGAAATCTAGACTGGGGAGGCTGCAAGCTGGATGCTTCTTGTTCCCTGCGCTCTCCTTAGGAAGCTTGGAAGGGAATCTTGAGAGCAATGAAGATGACAAGACAGAGGACGAACTCACGAGGGTGTTTTTCTTTCGATCCCTCCACATCCCCTCAGAGGGCAGACTCTGTTTGGGCCATTTCCTATAAGGAGTTAGGAATCTGTGGTCCAGGTCAGCCCAGGCTGGAGAATCCTCTGTGACTACTGAGCAGGAGACTGGATCCACCAAGGGTCCAGCACAATCATTGCCCCTTGTTGAGTGGTGTTCAGTGGGAGCTGAGAAACAAGCCATGATTACCAAGCCAGCGGCATCGCTGGGGTGAAACCCTCGGGGACTGTTTCCTGAAGGCTACCATGCAGAGGCTGCGTTGCATGGGGGTCCAGACTGCAACTCATGCTAGCCAGCCATTGGAGAACGTGTAGGAGCCAGCCAGGCTGTGATGGATGGAAGGCACGGATGGATGGATCCGAGAGCAGCTGGGGAGTAGGGTTGCATGGGAGGGACGAGTCCGGCAGCCTGCTCCCATGGACTGGGCTGCTTCAGCTCCTGTTTATTTCCAAGACCCCCATACATGACCAGCTTCCCCAGCTGCAGCAACAGCAGCAGGAAGAGGAGCAGCATCAGAACTGGGATCAGACAGAAGACAACCACCAGGGACAGCATCACCACCACCACCACCACCACCACCACCACCACTGGCAGCAGCAGCAGGAGAAAAACAAACAAACAAACAAACAAACAAAACCAAACAAAATCACAAAAGACAAACAACAGCAACAACAACAACAACAACAACAACAACAAAGCGACCAACAGAGGCATCCCCATGACCACCAGTGGCAGCAGCAGTAGCAGAGCGACACCCCTGTGTGTGAGCATCAGTGATGGTCACTGAGGGACCTGTCAGTGAGGGAGGGCTTGGCATGGAGGACCATGGAATCAAGTGTGTGCTCTTGTGACTCTCAGGGCTGTGCTGTGCTGTGCTGTGCTGTGCTGTGCTGTGCTGTGCTGTGTGTGTCCCTTTCTCTTTCTCCATCTGTCTCTCTGTGTGTGCTCTTTGTGTGTGTGTTTGTGTGTGTGTGAGTGTCTCTTCCTCTCTGTCTGTCTCTCCTTCTGTCTCTCTCCGAGTGGGCGCACCCAAGCCATGCACGCATGTGTATATTTCTAATCTGTCTGTCTCCCTCATCTCTGTGTGTTTCTGCCCCTCTCTCTGTTTCTCTCTCAATCTCAATCTGTCTCTTTATCTCTCTCTCTGCCTTTCTCTGTCTCTGTCTCTCTCTCTTCCTGTGTGTGTGTGTGTGTGTGTGTGTGTGCATTCAAGAGTGCGTACTCATGTTCTCGGCAGCTCACTCACTCAGCAGACAGGGAGGAGTGGACAGGAATGCCAATGTGAGAGCGAATGGCCCCCAGTGCCCTGATGTCCGGTGTGAGGTTGGGCTCTGTAGGATGAAGACACAGCTGAGAGAGGTCTGCATTCCCCACAGTCTGCATCCCAGATGAGGATGTGTTGTGTTCAACACTGTAGGGAGGGAGGCTATAGGTGCCGGTGGTGTCAGATTAAGATGGCTCAGAGCTTAAGAGCACCAACTGCTCTTCCAGAGGTCCCGAGGTTAATTCCCATCAACCACCTAGCTCACAACCGGAATCCGGTGCCCTCTTATGGTGTATCTAAAGACAATGACAGTGTGCTTACCGAAACCGAATAGATATTAGATAGATAGATAGATAGATAGATAGATAGATAGATAGATAGATAGATGAGAGATGAGGAAGGAATAAAGGAGGAGGAGGAGGAAGAAGGAGGAGGAGGAGGAGGAGGAGGAGGAGGAGGAGGAGGAGAGGAGGAAGAGGAGGAGGATGGAAAAAGAAAAGGAAAAGGAAAAGGAAGAATGAGGAAGAGGAGGAGGAGGAGGAAAAGAAATAAGAAGGAGGAGGAGGAAGAGGAGGAGGAGGAAGAGGAAAAGAAAGAAGGAGGAGGAGAAAGATGAGAAAGAGAACGAGGAGGAGGAGTAGAAGAAGGAGAAGAGGAAGAGGAAGAGGAAGAGGAAGAAGAAGAGAAGGAGACGAAGGTAATGAGTGGTGAGATGGTGTAGGTCTCCTGGTGCTGGAGGGGAGTGTGTAGATGGGTAGTGTGAATGCACCAAGTGATTTAAGGTGATTGTAAGTTGTTTGCAGTGTGTGGGACTGTGGATGTGAGGTGAGAGGAGAGGAAGAGAGAGTGTCTGTCTGGGGCAGTGTTACAGCATGTGTGTCCAGGAGGTGTGGTGTGCATGGTGAGGTGTCCCAGGGCAACGTGGGCATGAGTACCAAAAGGGACTGGACTCTGCATGGGCCGGGAATCGAACCCGGGCCTCCCGCGTGGCAGGCGAGAATTCTACCACTGAACCACCCATGCCTCGATTACAACCCTTCCCTTGACGATCATACCGTCTGTGCAGCCTGGCAGTCCCAAGACTCATCAGCTCACTTTCCTCCGACCGACCGACCCTCGGCCCGAAATGTAGGATGGATGGATGGATGGATGGATGGATGGATGGATGGATGGATGGATAGATGCACGGACGGACGGACGGACGGGTACATGGATGCATGGATCTATGAATGGATGGATTCATGAAGAGATGCAAGGATGGATGGATGGATGGATGGATGGATACAAGGATGGATAGATAATTGGATGGAGACATGGATGCATGGATGGACGGAGAGACGGTTGCTTGGGTTGGTGGATGGGTAGGTGGAAGGATGTGTGGATGGATGGATGGAGCAGTCAGGGGAGGCCAATAGGGCCCCGCAGAAGGGAGGAGAGTCCGGGGGTGCTGGGGTGAACCCCGTCTCGCTGAGAAGCCGCTGGCTCTTTCCTACGTGTGTGTGTGTGTGTGTTTGCGTGCACACGCGCACGAGTGTGAAGCGAGCGCGCGAGGAGAGCTGGTTCAGGGCGGGCACCGGGCCATGTAAGGAGGCCAGGGCTTAGGCGTGGTGGATGGAAACTCAGGGCTCCCCAGACTGCATTTCCTTCGGCACCCCCTGCGGGCCGGCGATGTGTCTAGCCGGCGGAGCAGCTGGTCTGTCGGCAGTTGTGGGGCCACCAGGCGTCAGGCAGGTGTGCGCCTGGGGGCCGGAGGAGGGCGTGGAGGTGCGGGAGGCACTGCAGTTGCAGTGCAGAAGCCCGGAGGATCACAACATAGCAGCATGGGTACCGTGGGAGTCTCCCAGCCACAGGAGGCCGAGGAAAAGGAACGGGCAAGACGCGATGGGTGGCACCAAGAGCTAAGTCGTCACTTTCGGGTGTGCGCTTGTGGGTGGTGGATGGTGGTAGGTGGGTGGTGGGTGGTGGGTGGTGCCCATGGCCTTGGAGGTTTTCTGTGGACAGAAGGCGCTCACAGCTGGCTGGCTGGTTGACTTACCCGTGTGCGTGCTCAGACCCAGACCCCTCCTCAGCCCACCTTTCCCGACGGGAAACAACGTGCCCACCACACGCTCCACCTCCACGGCCCACCCCCGCTCCCCAGCAGCAGCGGCTGTCTGGTGTTGAGAGCACCAGATCCCAACAGGTGTGTGGGAGAGAGTTTGGGAGGCGAGGAGAGTGTATGTGCTGGAGAGGTTCCTGAAGGAGGCAAGAGAAGCAGGGAGTGGGGTGGGGCGGGGTGCTGTGGAGCAGGGATGTGCGTGTGTCCACGTTGCAAAAGGCAAGGTTGTCAGGAGTGGGATTCGAACCCACGCCTCCAGGGGAGACTGCGACCTGAACGCAGCGCCTTAGACCGCTCGGCCATCCTGACGGCGGCTGTGCGCTCCACGGCGCTCGCCTCGCAGGCATCCGGCGCCCACGCGCGCGCGCGCAAGCGGACTGGACGCGACGGGGCGCTCGCCCGGGCTGGCGCGGGGCTGGCCGCGTCGGGGTGCTCAAGCTGCCGGCCCGCTCCGCCTCGCCCGGAGCCAGCGCGTCGAGTCGAGTCGACGTGGAGACGCTGCTAGGCGCCAGAGTGGCTCCAGGTCCCGGTCGGGATCCCCGCAGCCCAGCACGCGCGACCGCCCGGCCAGGTGTGTCGCGCCAGCCCGCCCTGGGGACGCGGTCGGCGAGGGATGGCCGGGTGTCCAGCGCGGATGGGGAAGGGGTCCAGCGAGCAACACGGTGGTGCCCCGGGGCTGCGGGTCCGGGTCCTGGTGCCGAAGCCGGGTCCCGGGGGCCTGCGGTTTGCGGTGGAGTGCAGAGCACCGGGTGGGCGTTGGAGGAGACGGAGGTTGTGGGTCGTGCGTGGTGTGGTAGACGGGCCGCCGTCCGTGTGTGGCGGTGTGCATGGTCCTCGTTAGTATAGTGGTGAGTATCCCCGCCTGTCACGCGGGAGACCGGGGTTCGATTCCCCGACGGGGAGGCATGACGTCCTTTTTGGACACACAGGCGGCCCGCGGGGCGCTGTCCCTTCCACCGACGCCCCACACGCAGACCGGGACCCGGACCCGGACCCAACCCCGCACCGTGACCTCCAGCACACGTGCCCCGGAGCCCTCAAACCCCTTTTTCGGGCAGCCAGCCCAGCGCCATGGCGCCTGCGAACACGCTTCCCCGGCGCCCCGGACGTGCCCACCCGTGATTGCCCGGCGCGACCGTGTTCGGCTCCATGTGTGTGGGAACGGGCGGCGTGCGCCTCGCTGGGCCTGAGCCACCGGTGTGCCAGGCCCGTCGGCGTGGCGGCCTGCCCGGAGCGGCCCCGGGGGCGCTGGCCTGGGCCGGCGCGCCGCGTTGCAGCCGCCAGCAGGCGAGAGCGCCCAGGAAGACGGGCCTGTGCGCGCGAGTGCGCCAGGCTCGCGTGGGTCCCGAGGGAGAGCGCGGAGCGTCGGAGCCGTGGGTGTGGCTGTGTTTCGGGCGGGCGCCCCGCGTGCGTGCGCAGGGCTGTAAGCGGTGGGCGGCGTCGAAGGCCCCGCTGGGCGCTGTCCGGTGTCAGTCGGCGGCGTCGTGCGGGCGCCCTGCCGGCGGTGCGGCGTTGGTGGTATAGTGGTGAGCATAGCTGCCTTCCAAGCAGTTGACCCGGGTTCGATTCCCGGCCAACGCAGCGTGCCCACGTTTTGCCAAGGTCCCGGACCTAGGGGGACCTGGCCTGGCCCTCCGGCGCCTCTGAGTTGGTCGCAAGGCCAGGCAAGCGCTCGACCTTTTCGGGTTGTGAGGAGCGGGAAGAGACCAGGCAGGGGCACCGGTGCCCAGTCCGGGAGCTCACACCCGGCTTGCCAGGCCAGCGGCAGAGACAGGGGGCAAGTGGCAGGGCAGGGACGGGACAGGCGCGGAGAGTGGAGCGCAGAGCGCAGAGCGCCGAACGACCAACGCCAGCCTCCCAAGGTAGGCCGGGCGATGCATCGGGCGGTCGCGGAGCGGGAGAGGTGCAGGCGGGCAGGCGGGCAGGCGGGCAGGCGGGCAGGCGGGCAGGCGGGCAGGCGGGCAGGCGGGCAGGCGGGCAGGCGGGCAGGCGAGCAGGCCGGCATGCAGTGCGCCTGCCACCCTGGCGGAGACGCTGCGTGTCTGAGTGGCTGCAGGAGTCGGTAGCCAGGGCCGTCGGGCCGACGCTCCCTGGTGGTCTAGTGGTTAGGATTCGGCGCTCTCACCGCCGCGGCCCGGGTTCGATTCCCGGTCAGGGAAGGCTCTCTTCTTCCTCTCTGCACCACCTTCACTTCCCACCTCGCTCCCTCCCTCACGCTCCCTTTTACCCAACACTTCTTACACACACCACACACCAAGAACACGGGACACCAGGCACACCCACGCTCGCGCACGCTCTCTTACCCGGGTACCCGATACCCCAGACACAGCTGCACCTTCACCCTCTCCCTCTCTCCACGCTGCCCATTCTTTTCACACATTACCACTCCGGACCAGCCTCTCTGCTCTGCTCTGCTCTGCTCTGCTCTGCTCTGCTCTGCTCTGCTCTGCTCTGCTCTGCTCTGCTCTGCTCTGCTCTGCTCGCACACACCAACTTTGCCCCTCTCCAGCTCAGACTCGCTGCTTACCCTGGAGCCCACACCACGCACCCACCCACATCACAAGCGGACCTTTCTCACACGCGCCCGGATCACACATACTCGTCCACTCCTGGGGCCTCCTCAGGAGAACTCCATCTCCTCTTGGTCCTCAAATGGACCACCTGCAGCACATGCAGAGCATGCATCGCATGCATCATGTGCTCCCAGGCAGCTTTCATGAAGATTCACAAATGAGCGTCCAGTTCAGACACCGGCAGCGATTTCTTTCATTTAACACACACACACACACACACACACACACACACACACACACCCTTGTATATATATGCATACCTATTACCCCGTATACATATATGTGATATTTTATGTGTGAAAGCACGCGGGCGTGTTTGTGTGTGTGTGTGTGTGTGTGTGTGTGTGTGTGTGTGTGTGTGTATGTGTGTACTTGTATTTTTGGAAAATCTCTAGGAGATGTCGGAGAATGGAACACGGTGCTGGTGGTGGCCTTGGTGGTGGTGGCACGGAGAGAGGCACGGTTGCAGGGTCGGAAGGGGTTCCTGTGGGCAGGTGTTATCTCGGGGCAGATGTTCCAGGCAGAGCCAGAGAGATGCACGTGGTGTGATTCCCGCCACCGGCTTCTCAGGGACCACCAGTGTGGGACGCGAGCCAGGATTTCCCCGCAAGCCCCCAGAGCGGCTTGGGAGAGCAGAGGCCATGCCGGGAGGCGGTATCGCCACCGTTTGTCGGGATCCTTGTGTCGTGCGGGCATGAGTAGGCAAAGTAATGTTTGCCTAGCGGATGCCTGCCCTGCCCGGGCCCCTCTGTCCTGACCCTGCCAGCCAGCGTGGGGCACAGTGTCAGATCCTGAGTGCTGAGCGGTGGACTGAGCTCCACCTCAGTGGGTGGCATGGGGAGAGATGCCAGAAATGGCTGCTTTTCACTGTATCTAGGGTAGATCGACAGCAGAAGGGAGAGTTGTTTTCAACAAGTCCTTCGACTCTGAAGAAGTCCTTGTAGAAAACCGAGGTGGTCCTCTCTCATCTCTGGTTGTTTTTCTGAAGGAACTTTCCCGTCTTTGGGCCACTTGGGAGTCACAAGATGGTCCTGGCACACCCAGAACAACGTCGTGCATTATTAAAGTAAGTCCTGGAGACTGTAGCCAGTAAACGACAAAAGTTGCAGGGACCTGACGGTTTCCTTTGTGAACTATCTACACAAGGCTAGGGACTTTGGTATGACGAACCCGTCTTAGCCTCCTCTGCCAAGGGAAAACAAAAATCCAACGAGGTTTGTGTAACGATCAAGAAATATGCTGTGGTGTGCCTGGCTATTCCAGGGAGCTGCAGGTCACTGAGGCGGGACTGCTCTGCTGCCTGCAAGGGGGCACCTTCCTATTTATCTTGGAGTGACCCTCTCTCTCTACTCAGAACAACCATAGTTCTGAGCTCTGAGGAAAGCGGGTGGGGCAAGCCTGTAGGGAGAAGCCCTCCACTCACAGCTTCTGCATCACTTCCTGCCTCTGGGCTCCTGTTGGGACTTCTCTCTGTGAGGGACTTCAGAGCCAGCCTTAAGGGGAAACACTTTACTTCTCTGCCCAAGGTGCTTTTGGTTGACAGTGCTTGAGCACAGGAATACAAACTCTAGCTCGGTTAGAAATTGGAACCAGGAGTGGGGTACTGCCGGGACAGACCCGATCAGGTACCTCTTTGGGCGTGGAGAGTGGGGGGACTTTGAAATCTAGACTGGGGAGGCTGCAAGCTGGATGCTTCTTGTTCCCTGCGCTCTCCTTAGGAAGCTTGGAAGGGAATCTTGAGAGCAATGAAGATGACAAGACAGAGGACGAACTCACGAGGGTGTTTTTCTTTCGATCCCTCCACATCCCCTCAGAGGGCAGACTCTGTTTGGGCCATTTCCTATAAGGAGTTAGGAATCTGTGGTCCAGGTCAGCCCAGGCTGGAGAATCCTCTGTGACTACTGAGCAGGAGACTGGATCCACCAAGGGTCCAGCACAATCATTGCCCCTTGTTGAGTGGTGTTCAGTGGGAGCTGAGAAACAAGCCATGATTACCAAGCCAGCGGCATCGCTGGGGTGAAACCCTCGGGGACTGTTTCCTGAAGGCTACCATGCAGAGGCTGCGTTGCATGGGGGTCCAGACTGCAACTCATGCTAGCCAGCCATTGGAGAACGTGTAGGAGCCAGCCAGGCTGTGATGGATGGAAGGCACGGATGGATGGATCCGAGAGCAGCTGGGGAGTAGGGTTGCATGGGAGGGACGAGTCCGGCAGCCTGCTCCCATGGACTGGGCTGCTTCAGCTCCTGTTTATTTCCAAGACCCCCATACATGACCAGCTTCCCCAGCTGCAGCAACAGCAGCAGGAAGAGGAGCAGCATCAGAACTGGGATCAGACAGAAGACAACCACCAGGGACAGCATCACCACCACCACCACCACCACCACCACCACTGGCAGCAGCAGCAGGAGAAAAACAAACAAACAAACAAACAAACAAAACCAAACAAAATCACAAAAGACAAACAACAGCAACAACAACAACAACAACAACAACAACAACAACAAAGCGACCAACAGAGGCATCCCCATGACCACCAGTGGCAGCAGCAGTAGCAGAGCGACACCCCTGTGTGTGAGCATCAGTGATGGTCACTGAGGGACCTGTCAGTGAGGGAGGGCTTGGCATGGAGGACCATGGAATCAAGTGTGTGCTCTTGTGACTCTCAGGGCTGTGCTGTGCTGTGCTGTGCTGTGCTGTGCTGTGCTGTGTGTGTCCCTTTCTCTTTCTCCATCTGTCTCTCTGTGTGTGCTCTTTGTGTGTGTGTTTGTGTGTGTGTGAGTGTCTCTTCCTCTCTGTCTGTCTCTCCTTCTGTCTCTCTCCGAGTGGGCGCACCCAAGCCATGCACGCATGTGTATATTTCTAATCTGTCTGTCTCCCTCATCTCTGTGTGTTTCTGCCCCTCTCTCTGTTTCTCTCTCAATCTCAATCTGTCTCTTTATCTCTCTCTCTGCCTTTCTCTGTCTCTGTCTCTCTCTCTTCCTGTGTGTGTGTGTGTGTGTGTGTGTGTGTGTGTGTGTGTGTGTGTGCATTCAAGAGTGCGTACTCATGTTCTCGGCAGCTCACTCACTCAGCAGACAGGGAGGAGTGGACAGGAATGCCAATGTGAGAGCGAATGGCCCCCAGTGCCCTGATGTCCGGTGTGAGGTTGGGCTCTGTAGGATGAAGACACAGCTGAGAGAGGTCTGCATTCCCCACAGTCTGCATCCCAGATGAGGATGTGTTGTGTTCAACACTGTAGGGAGGGAGGCTATAGGTGCCGGTGGTGTCAGATTAAGATGGCTCAGAGCTTAAGAGCACCAACTGCTCTTCCAGAGGTCCCGAGGTTAATTCCCATCAACCACCTAGCTCACAACCGGAATCCGGTGCCCTCTTATGGTGTATCTAAAGACAATGACAGTGTGCTTACCGAAACCGAATAGATATTAGATAGATAGATAGATAGATAGATAGATAGATAGATGAGAGATGAGGAAGGAATAAAGGAGGAGGAGGAGGAAGAAGAAGGAGGAGGAGGAGGAGGAGGAGGAGGAGAGGAGGAAGAGGAGGAGGATGGAAAAAGAAAAGGAAAAGGAAAAGGAAGAATGAGGAAGAGGAGGAGGAGGAGGAAAAGAAATAAGAAGGAGGAGGAGGAAGAGGAGGAGGAGGAAGAGGAAAAGAAAGAAGGAGGAGGAGAAAGATGAGAAAGAGAACGAGGAGGAGGAGTAGAAGAAGGAGAAGAGGAAGAGGAAGAGGAAGAAGAAGAGAAGGAGACGAAGGTAATGAGTGGTGAGATGGTGTAGGTCTCCTGGTGCTGGAGGGGAGTGTGTAGATGGGTAGTGTGAATGCACCAAGTGATTTAAGGTGATTGTAAGTTGTTTGCAGTGTGTGGGACTGTGGATGTGAGGTGAGAGGAGAGGAAGAGAGAGTGTCTGTCTGGGGCAGTGTTACAGCATGTGTGTCCAGGAGGTGTGGTGTGCATGGTGAGGTGTCCCAGGGAAACGTGGGCATGAGTACCAAAAGGGACTGGACTCTGCATGGGCCGGGAATCGAACCCGGGCCTCCCGCGTGGCAGGCGAGAATTCTACCACTGAACCACCCATGCCTCGATTACAACCCTTCCCTTGACGATCATACCGTCTGTGCAGCCTGGCAGTCCCAAGACTCATCAGCTCACTTTCCTCCGACCGACCGACCCTCGGCCCGAAATGTAGGATGGATGGATGGATGGATGGATGGATGGATGGATGGATGGATGGATGGATAGATGCACGGACGGACGGACGGACGGGTACATGGATGCATGGATCTATGAATGGATGGATTCATGAAGAGATGCAAGGATGGATGGATGGATGGATGGATGGATACAAGGATGGATAGATAATTGGATGGAGACATGGATGCATGGATGGACGGAGAGACGGTTGCTTGGGTTGGTGGATGGGTAGGTGGAAGGATGTGTGGATGGATGGATGGAGCAGTCAGGGGAGGCCAATAGGGCCCCGCAGAAGGGAGGAGAGTCCGGGGGTGCTGGGGTGAACCCCGTCTCGCTGAGAAGCCGCTGGCTCTTTCCTACGTGTGTGTGTGTGTGTGTTTGCGTGCACACGCGCACGAGTGTGAAGCGAGCGCGCGAGGAGAGCTGGTTCAGGGCGGGCACCGGGCCATGTAAGGAGGCCAGGGCTTAGGCGTGGTGGATGGAAACTCAGGGCTCCCCAGACTGCATTTCCTTCGGCACCCCCTGCGGGCCGGCG
Organism: Apodemus sylvaticus; assembly: GCF_947179515.1. Lineage (NCBI taxonomy): Eukaryota > Metazoa > Chordata > Mammalia > Rodentia > Muridae > Apodemus > Apodemus sylvaticus. The sequence continues at coordinate 78,375,377 of NC_067483.1, read as the reverse complement.
ATGTGTCTAGCCGGCGGAGCAGCTGGTCTGTCCGCAGTTGTGGGGCCACCAGGCGTCAGGCAGGTGTGCGCCTGGGGGCCGGAGGAGGGCGTGGAGGTGCGGGAGGCACTGCAGTTGCAGTGCAGAAGCCCGGAGGATCACAACATAGCAGCATGGGTACCGTGGGAGTCTCCCAGCCACAGGAAGCCGAGGAAAAGGAACGGGCAAGACGCGATGGGTGGCACCAAGAGCGAAGTCGTCACTTTCGGGTGTGCGCTTGTGGGTGGTGGATGGTGGTAGGTGGGTGGTGGGTGGTGGGTGGTGCCCGTGGCCTTGGAGGAGGTTTTCTGTGGACAGAAGGCGCTCACAGCTGGCTGGCTGATTGACTTACCCGTGTGCGTGCTCAGACCCAGACCCCTCCTGAGCCCACCTTTCCCGACGGGAAACAACGTGCCCACCACACGCTCCACCCCCACGGCCCACCCCCGCTCCCCAGCAGCAGTGGATGTCTGGTGTTGAGAGCACCAGATCCCAACAGGTGTGTGGGAGAGAGTTTGGGAGGCGAGGAGAGTGTATGCGCTGGAGAGGTTCCTGAAGGAGGCAAGAGAAGCAGGGAGTGGGGTGGGGCGGGGTGCTGTGGAGCGGGGATGTGTGTGTGTCCACGTTGCAAAAGGCAAGGTTGTCAGGAGTGGGATTCGAACCCACGCCTCCAGGGGAGACTGCAACCTGAACGCAGCGCCTTAGACCGCTCGGCCATCCTGACGGCGGCTGTGCGCTCCACGGCGCTCGCCTCGCAGGCGTCCGGCGCCCACGCGCGCGCGCAAGCGGACTGGACGCGACGGGGCGCTCGCTAGGGCTGGCGCGGGGCTGGTCGCGTCGGGGTGCTCAAGCTGCCGGCCCGCTCCGCCTCGCCCGGAGCCTGCGCGTCGAGTCGAGTCGACGTGGAGACGCTGCTAGGCGGCAGAGTGGCTCCAGGTCCCGGTCGGGATCCCCGCAGCCCAGCACGCGCGACCGCCCGGCCAGGTGTGTCGCGCCAGCCTGTCCCGGGGTCTAGGTCGGCGAGGGATGGCCGGGTGTCCAGCGCGGATGGGGAAGGGGTCCAGCGAGCAACACGGTGGTGCCCCGGGGCTGCGGGTCCGGGTCCTGGTGCCGCGGCCGGGTCCCGGGGGCCTGCGGTTTGCGGTGGAGTGCAGAGCACCGGGTGGGCGTTGGAGGAGACGGAGGTTGTGAGTCGTGCGTGGTGTGGTAGACAGGCCGCCGTCCGTGTGTGGCGGTGTGCATGGTCCTCGTTAGTATAGTGGTGAGTATCCCCGCCTGTCACGCGGGAGACCGGGGTTCGATTCCCCGACGGGGAGGCATGACGTCCTTTTTGGACACACAGGCGGCCCGCGGGGCGCTGTCCCTTCCACCGACGCCCCACACGCAGACCGGGACCCGGACCCGGACCCAACCCCGCACCGTGACCTCCAGCACACGTGCCCCGGAGCCCTCAGACCCTTTTTTCAGGCAGCCAGCCCAGCGCCATGGCGCCTGCGAACACGCCTCCCCGGCGCCCCGAACGTGCCCACCCGTGATTGCCCGGCGCGACCGTGTTCGGCTCCATGTGTGTGGGAACGGGCGGCGTGCGCCTCGCTGGGCCTGAGCCAGCGGTGTGCCAGGCCCGTCGGCGTGGCGGCCTGCCCGGAGCGGCCCCGGGGGCGCTGGCCTGGGCCGGCGCGCCAGGTTGCAGCCGCCAGCAGGCGAGAGCGCCCAGGAAGACGGGCCTGTGCGCGCGAGTGCGCCAGGCTCGCGTGGGTCCCGAGGGAGAGCGCGGAGCGTCGGAGCCGCGGGTGTGGCTGTGTTTCGGGCGGGCGCCCCGCGTGCGTGCGCAGGGCTGTAAGCGGTGGGCGGCGTCGAAGGCCCCGCTGGGCGCTGTCCGGTGTCAGTCGGCGGCGTCGTGCGGGCGCCCTGCCGGCGGTGCGGCGTTGGTGGTATAGTGGTGAGCATAGCTGCCTTCCAAGCAGTTGACCCGGGTTCGATTCCCGGCCAACGCAGCGTGCCCACGTTTTGCCAAGGTCCCGGGCCCAGGGGGACCTGGCCTTGCCCTCTGGCGCCTCTGAGTTGGTCGCAAGGCCAGGCAAGCGCTAGACCTTTTCGGGTTGTGAGGAGCGGGAAGAGACCAGGCAGGGGCACGGGTGCCCAGTCCGGGAGCTCACACCGGGAGCTCACACCCGGCTTGCCAGGCCAGCGGCAGAGACAGGGGGCAAGTGGCAGGGCCGGGACGGGACAGGCGCGGAGAGCGGAGCGCCGAGCGCAGAGCGCCGAACGACCAACGCCAGCCTCCCAAGGTAGGCCGGGCGATGCATCGGGCGGTCGCGGAGCGGGAGAGGTGCAGGCGGGCAGGCGGACGGGCGGGCAGGCGGGCAGGCGGGCAGGCGAGCAGGCGGGCATGCAGTGTGCCTGCCACCCTGGCGGAGACGTGCGTGTGTCTGTGTGGCTGCAGGAGTCGGTAGCCAGGGCCGTCGGGCCGACGCTCCCTGGTGGTCTAGTGGTTAGGATTCGGCGCTCTCACCGCCGCGGCCCGGGTTCGATTCCCGGTCAGGGAAGCCTCTCTTCTTCCTCTCTGCACCACCTTCACTTCCCACCTCGCTCCCCTCCCTCCCTCACGCTCCCTTTTGCCCAACACTTCTTACACACACCACATACCAAGAACCCGACACCAAGCACACCCACGCTCGCGCAGGCTCTCTTACCCGGTACCCGATACTCCAGACACAGCTGCACCTTCACCCTCTCCCTCTCTCCACGCTGCCCATTCTTTGCACACATTACCACTCCGGACCAGCCTCTCTGCTCTGCTCTGCTCTGCTCTGCTCTGCTCTGCTCTGCTCTGCTCTGCTCTGCTCTGCTCTGCTCTGCTCTGCTCTGCTCTGCTCTGCTCTGCTCGCACACACCAACTTTGCCCCTCTCCAGCTCAGACTCGCTGCTTACCCTGGAGCCCACACCACGCACCCGCCCACATCACAAGTGGACCTTTCTCACACGCGCCCGGATCACACATACTCTTCCACTCCTGGGGCCTCCTCAGCAGAACTCCATCTCCTCTTGGTCCTCAAATGGACCACCTGCAGCACACGCAGAGCATGCATCGCATGCATCATACGCTCCCTGTCAGCTTTCATGAAGATTCACAAATGAGCGTCCAGTTCAGACACCGGCAGCGATTTCTTTCATTTAACACACACACACACACACACACACAAACACACACACACAAGCATACATGCCCAGGTACTCCCCCACAGAGACACACCAAAATCATATATATACATATATATGAGCATGTATACAGATATGTGTTGTGATATATATATATATATAATATATATACTTAATTATATGTTTTTACATTTGTTTTTTTTTTTGGAAAATCTATAGGTGATGTTGGAGAATGGAACATGGTGCTAGTGTTGGCTTTGATCGTGGTGGCTTGGAGAGTGGGATGTCTTCGGTGTCTGCTCGGGTTTCTGTGGGCACGTGTTATTGTGGGGCAGATGTCCCTAGCACAGACCCTCTAGCCAAAGTATCCATGCCTCCCAATCTCTAAAGTCAGGCTGCAGTTCCAATCTCTTTGTCATCCATTGTCCACCTTAATATGCTGCAACCCAAAATCCTCTAGGATCTCATGGCAACACCAGGACCATGCCCCGACCCCTGGGTGACCTCCAAGTCACTGGCCTACTGTCAATGCTAGGCTGGAAGTAGGGTTTGATTGGTCACAAGTGGCTGTGGGCCTTCACGATGGCATCAGTGCAGGCTTGTGGGACACACCTGGAGGTCCCAGGCCTGGTGGGGTTTAGGGATGTCATAAGGGCTTCGGTACTTGGAAGACGTTGGGAGGTAGAGGGACTCTGATCTGGCATGTTTCGACTTTTATTTCGTGGTCTCTTGGTCACGGGCTTTGAGTATCGTAAACTAAATGTGGAGAGGAGAGCGAAGACGCTCTGTGCCTGGGCTCCTCGGGGATTTTCCCAGTTGGTGCCGATAGAGGAGACGCACGTAAGGGAAACGGTGAGAAGATTGATGGCAGATGACACACATTGTCGGAAAATCGGCTTTTACTCTGCAGGGAAGAAGACATCGCCAAGGGCTTCTGCAGTGTGTGGAGAACAGACTGGAGTAGAGCGAGGGTGGGCGAGAGAAGAGGGCTATTGCAGCCACCCAGCTTTGTGAAGATATTTGTCTGCGCAAGAGTGGAGTGGAGAGCAGATTAAGCGTGTTTGATCCCAGGTTAGACACAGTCTCCAGGAAAGGCAGCTTTCCTAACTAACTTCATCAACACGTGCTTGATCCTAAGGTTGTTTGTTTTTTTTTTTTTAATTACCAATATTACAGTGTTTTGTTTTGTTTTTTAGTTTTGTTTTGTACCATTTAAAAACAGAACTCTTGGGCTGGAGAGATGGCTCAGTGGTTAAGAGCACTGACTTTTCTTCTGAAGGTCTTAAGTTCAAATCCCAGCAGCCACATGGTAGCTCACAACCATCTGTAACAAAATCTGATACCCTCTTCTGGAGTGTCTGAAGAAAGCTACATTATACTTACATATAATAAATAAATAAATCTTTTTAAAAAATAAAAACAAAACACTTAATGTTTTAAAACTGATCAATGCTTTGTGGTTGGACAGACAGCGCAGAGGATAATAGCAGTCATTGCTCTTTCAGAGTTCAATTCCCAGCACCTTATGTGGAGATTCAGAACTGCCTGTAACTCCTGTTATGATCTGAACCCCCACAGCACTCCCCAGAATAGCTGTAGCCAGTTTGTCCCTTTGCCTGCCATCGAAATAGCCGTACTGGGCCTGCCATGCTACTGTAACAGGCCTGCCGGTCACTGACTCAGACGAGTGACTTGGCTCAAGGACATACCCACGACCACAAGCCTGTGTTTGTTCTGAATGTTCTGAGGTTTGCTAATTTTAAGAAATTCCACAAAGCTTTCCGTAGGACCCATTGAATCAAAAGTCAATATGAACTGTTCTGTCCAAAACAACTTGAGTCAGAGCTGACCACCAGGAGGCCCTTTTCACACCTAGATGAACTCACTGTGGGTTTTGTGGCTGACACTGAAGAATGCTACTAACAAGCTAAAAAGTTACAATACTCACACTCTGTTATCTCAGTGTTTTGAAATTCCCGTTCGACACCCGTCCACCTTATTCAATCCTTTGTCTAGTAAGCCACCACTCCTCTCCTTGCCCTTTAAACTTTTGAACCTGGTTTTTCCTATAAAAAGTCTACTCTGAGAGCAGACTAGTGGCATGGTCAGGTCTTTCCTTCTTGTGAACCTGTACTCCAGTATCATGATGTGCGCTCAATAAACTATTCTTGCTTAACTGAGATGGTGTACATACGGTTTGAGTGTTGAATCCCTGAACCCCAACACTCCAGTCCCAAGGGATCCAACACTTTCCTCTGGACCTCCAGGTACCTGAAGTCACATGCATATACCCACACATAGACACCCATATATAAATAATTTTAATTTTAACAACCAGTTTTTTATATTTTCAGAGTTAATTGGGGGTGGGTGAATTGAACATTCTAGCTTGGGTTTTCTTGCTTCTTCAGTCGGAGAATGATATGTGAACTTAAGGAGATTTGAATGTTGGAATAATAAAAGTGGGATTAAGGGACTGATGCTTCTAGTGTTGACTGACATAAAATGAGGAAATATATAGTACTGTACAGAGATAAGACAGTGCTAGAGAGGTCATAAGCATTGTTATACAGGACATAGTAGTCACCAACGGTTCCCTCTTGGTCCCTGCAAGCAGAGATTAGGCATAAACTATCAGTCCTGAGTTTGTTAACCCCAATTGACAAAGCTAGGTGATCCAAAAATTATCCAAAACTTATCTCTGTTACCCCATACAAGTCTTCTATTTTAATGCCTTAAGTCAGTTGCCGTAGAAGTGCTGGGTGCTTTGAGATTTTTAGCCCAGTGCACAGAGATGAGCTTGCTTATTTCTTTGTGAAATTAGGAGTTTTCTAAATCATTTTTTCCTCTACACATTTGATATATTGTATATGTAGTATCCTCCACCCTTGAAGTACTTAAAATTGAGTATAAATTGAAATATGTTCAAGGCAAAGCAATATGTCAGCTTTTGGAAGTTAAAAAGTGTGAGACTCTGAAACATTGTAACAAAGGTTGTAAAGAAGTAACAATTCTGCAGCAGAGACTAGCCTGAAACAGGACACAGGAATGCACAGTTCCAGGGAAGATTACCAAACAGCCAACCATAACCTACAGAAGGATTCTGTTACATGACAACTATCCATGCATGCTCAAGTTTCCTGACTTTTGCTGTGTCTCTTCTATGGAATAGTCATGCTAATTCCAGGTAGACAGTGTCAGAACTGAATTGAAAGTGTAGGAATCTCAGATGGTATTGGAGAACTGTTTGGTATGGAAACTACTCCCCAGAAATTTGATATCAGAAGTGTGTAGACAATGAAAATATAGACAAAAAGCAGGTTTTTTTTTTTGTTTGTTTGTTTTTGTTTTTGTTTTTTTGCTTTTTTTTTTTTTTTTTTTTTTTTTTGGATTTGGTTTTTTCGAGACAGGGTTTCTCTGTATAGCCCTGGCTGTCCTGGAACTCACTCTGTAGACCAGGCTGGCCTCGAACTCAGAAATCCACCTGCCTCTGCCTCCCAGAGTGCTGGGATTACAGGCGTGCGCCACTACTGCCCGGCCAAAAAGCAGTTTTTTAAACAATTATTTATCTATTTATTTTATTTAGTGTGTGTGTGTGTGTGTGTGTGTGTGTGTGTGTTGGAAATTGGTTCTAATGCTTTGTCTTAACTCGGCTTCCAAAAACCTTGCTTCCAGACCTGAAGGTCCCTGCCCTCAGCTGGCTTCAATTGGCTTCGATTTGAGACAGAGAAACCCTGTCTCAAAATTAGTGTGCGTGTGCGCGTGTGTTCTCAGAGGATAGAAGAAAGCTCTCCAACAACCATGTTTTAGAGGTGGAAGGCTGACCACCAAGCACATCAGTAAGTGCCTTTACCTACTGAGCCAGCTCTCCAGCTCCCATTGTCCTCTTTAGAATAGCATTTGTGTTATTACAATTTCTTTATTAACAAACTGATTTCTTCTACTTAAAAACTTAGTTTTAGCTCTGAATCTGGTGGCACATGCCTTTAATTTTAATACTCAGGTGTCAGAGGCAGGCTGATCTCTGTGAGCTCAAGGGTAGCCTGGTCTATATAGTGATTTTCAGGACTGTCTGGGATACATAGTGAGACAATGTCTCAAAAGTCAAAACAAGCTGGGCAGTGGTGGCACAAGCCTTTAATCCCAGCACTTGGGGTGGGGTAGGGGGTGGGGGTGGGGGTGTGGCAGAGGCAGGCGAATTTCTGAGATGGAGGCCACCCTGGTCTACAGAATGAGTTCTAGGACAGCCAGGGCTACACAGAGAAACCCTGTCTCAAATAAACAAAAAACAAAAACAAACAAACAAAAACCACAAAAGCAAAAAGCAAGTCAAAACAAACCAACTTCTCCCCAGCAGCTTTGTTATGTGTGTGGAGGGCAAGGTCAGACACTTGCACATAGGACAGAGACCTTCCTGGACTTGTTTCTTCAGACAACAACAACAACAACAACAACAACAACAACAGTCTAATTCAATAGTCTTTTCATTTACCTGTTTAGAGGATTTATTTATCTCACCTCGGTCAAAGTTCCTTTGCCGAAGCTTCCTTGAGAGTTTCTGCATTGGCCCGTGAGGTAGGCAGCCCTGGAACTTACGAAAGCAGCATTGCATCAAGGCTCCAGACAGTGAATAGAGGCTCCCGCCTCTGCTTTCTAGTGTTTCCCCCAGTTTCCTCACAGCAAGCAGTAACTTGGGGTTTCCCCAAGGGTACAGGAAGGGGCTACACGTAGAAGTGATTCTATCAAGCAGAGTCCACATCTTGTTCAACTTGTTATTGTTAAGTTAGCAGAAACAGAGTCTGCTGACCCAGGCGGTTAAGCTAGAGAGTCCGTTTCCTTCCTCTTTTTGTAGTTCATCTCCTAAACCTCATCAGACTCTGACCCAGTTCTTGAATGACTTTGACGACCCAGATGTTTCAGAAAGCACATTCTGGAAGCCAATGGCTACTTCCACCACTGACAATTCTGCTGCTGTTTGGTGAGTAAGGATCATTCTGAAAGACAAGAATCTCAGCCTTTCCTACTGTCTGGATTCCAGAGACCAGGGTAGTAAAGAGTGGGCCTGACTTAGAAACCAGGGAGAGATTAAAAAGGCAAGAGCCTTTTAAGGTCTGGTGGTACCTGATTGTAATTCTAGCACTTGAGTGTGGTGTCAACAGGAGAATCAGGGGTTCAAGGTTAGCTTCAACTGTAGTGAGTTCCAATTCCAGGCCAGCCTGGCTTTGTGAGACCCTGTCAAAAGAGAGGTTTCTAGAGCTGAGTGTGGTGATACAAGTTTTAGACTCAGCCCTTAGGAGACAGAGGCAAGTAGTTAGTCTGGTTGACCTGGTGCACGGCCCGTCTCAACCATAGCAGCAACAGAGGATTCTAACTTCTTATTACCTTGGTGTTACTTAAGGCCGGAATTCAGAGGCACTTTTACAGTCTCTCAAAAAGGCCATCTTGCGCTAAATATTCATCCTTGATTTGCAGCTGTGCCAAGTACTTGCCATTGGGTGAGGAAGATATTCAAGCTGTATAAATTATAAATTGTAATTATTACAATTATTTTATTTATCTGTTTATTTAGTGTGTGTGTGTGTGTCTGTGTGTGTGGTGTGTGTTGGGAATTGGTTCTAATGCTTTGTCTTAAATTGGCTAAGAGAAACTAGAGACAGATTCTTGAGGTGGCTTACCAGGGAAGGGGCTCCAAGCCTGTGCTGACTCCTTCCACACAACTGAATTTGCTTTCATCTGCTGCTATTGTACTACACTGACCCCCCCCTCTATTTTCTTATTCACAGCTTTTGCAGACAGGCAGACAGGTAAGATTGTGCTTCCCTTGTTTACAAGGTGTTACTTCCATATGACAGAAAGCTATGTTTGTCTTGTTGGACGGAAATGTCTGTTTTACCAAGGATCAGGCTTGGGCTCAGATTGAGGAGTCTTCTCCCAGCGGGCCCTAGAGTATAATCTGACCAAGCCTGCTCAGTCAGTCAACAGGTTCTCCAGCGCAGGAGTGAGGATTGAAAAGAAAGAGACAATTAGACAAAACTGCAGCATGACCCCAGTCAATTCTGAGACCGAAGGGCAGGTTTAATAATTTTCAATTCCCTTTTATACCAATTTAATTACATGCAGGAATTAAGGTCAAAAGTAGTACAATGAGGAACAAGCAAGACAGTAAACACAAAATTGTCAAGGCAGTAAACAAAGTCCCACATCCCTTCAGTGACAGTTGTTTCCAAGGGTGTGTAAGGATGACCAAAATACCTGAGCCTACTTCCTTGTCCAAGCCCAGAATCTTGCCTGAAGCTTGCTTCGGCAGTAAGCTACTTCCTTATTATGCCCTAATGTCAGATTCCTGCTTGAGCTCTTGTCCTTGGTCAATGTGAGGCTCCGGCCAGACAGCCCCGGCACCCCAATAAGGCTCTCCACAATAATCCTTGATAAGACTCCAACTGGATTCTCCAAAGACTGAAGGCAAAGAGACTAGGGCAAGAACACATTTTTTTTTAATGGTTTAGAGATTGGACCTAGGATCTGGAGTGTGCCACACAAGCTTCTACCACTGAGTTACAAGCCCTTTAAAATTTATTTTGCATGGACTTGCTAAGCTGCCCACAGTGGCCTTGAATTAATTATGTATGTCAGATCTTCAAAGCTCCACCCCTCCCACTGCTAGATTTCAGCTGTGAGTCATTATCTTCAGACCTTTATCTGGTCTGGTTGGGGACTCTCTGACCCCTTGCTCCGCTTTGGAATGCACCGTCCTTCAAAGTTGAGTTGTTTATATCTTCTCGCACAGCAGACCTTCAGAAGGCTGTGGTGAAACTTGAGCCCCCATGGATCCAGGTGCTCAAGGAAGACATTGTGACACTGACGTGCGAAGGGGCCCACAACCTTGGGAACTCTTCTACCCAGTGGTTCCACAACGGGAGGTCCATCTGGAGCCAGGTCCAACCCAGCTACACGTTTAAGGCCTCAGAGAATGACAGTGGAGAATATCGGTGCCGAACTGAGCAGACCAGCCTCAGCGACCCGGTACATCTGGGAGTGATTTCTGGTTAGTAAATCCAGCTGCCCCTGGGGAGGAGATGGCCTACGAGGACTGGAGAATCTGCTTACAGGGCAGAAGTTTACAAGAAAAAGGATGGTCCGGTTTCCCGGGAAGCATCATAGAAAGCTTTCCTGAAAGACATTGATCCTCCCGTTTCCTTTTTCACTTACTCCTTATAGCCTCGCGTGGGGAGGACGGTATAGCCTCGCGTGGGGGGATGGTATAGCCTCGCGTGGGGAGGACAGTATAGCCTCGAGTGGGGAGGACGGTATAGCCTCGAGTGGGGAGGACGGTATAGCCTCGCGTGGGGAGGACGGTATAGCCTCGCGTGGGGAGGACAGTATAGCCTCGAGTGGGGAGGACGGTATAGCCTCGAGTGGGGAGGACGGTATAGCCTCGCGTGGGGAGGACAGTATAGCCTCGAGTGGGGAGGACAGTATAGCCTTGCGTGGGGAGGACGGTATAGCCTCGTGCCGGGAGGACGGCTGGCTGCAGGGCCTCGGTCCCGATTGAGCAAGAGGTTCAAGGCCACAGAGAGACTGCTGTGAGAGCACGGAAGGAAGCCCCTGCTTCATAAACATCAGCTCTGCAGGGCAGTGTGGGGCCGCACAGGGACTCTAGGCAGGTAAACTCGTAAAGACGGTAGGACAGGGGCAGCCTCAACAGGCGCGAGGAGCCGAGACCTCCAAGGACGAAACTGTGGCTAGCAAGGCCAGAGCTGAGGGGAAGGGAATCGAGTCAGATAGAAGCAGATAGGCTGTGTGACGACTCTTATCCCTAAATGAGATGAAAGCCTACAGAAGATCAAGTCTTAAAAGCTTGAAATTGATTTTGGTCATTTGATACATGAAATATATTTATGGAGGACAACGTGCAGACTTTTTTTTAATGTGTGTATATTGTTTAGTTCTTAAATTGGTTTAGGTTAGGCATACTTATCTCCTCAAATATTATTATTTCTTGATAGTATAAACACTGAAGATTCTATTTTTTTAAAGATTTATTTTATGTATGTGAGTACACTGTAGCTTTCTTCAGACACACCAGAAGAGGGAGTCAGCTCTCATTTCTGATGGTTGTGAGTCACTATGTGGTTGCTGGGAATTGAACTCAGGACCTCTGGAAGAGCAGTCGGTGCTCTTAACCGTTGAGCCATCTCTCCAGCTCATATGGTATTGTCCAATCTCCAGAACCTAGAGGTGGAAGGAGAGAACCAACTGACCTACATGTGTATTGTGTGGTGTGTGTATGCATGATGCGCACACACTATACATGTGACACCTACCATCAAGGTTGGGAATAGTTGTAGTATTTTTTTTTATTTATTTATGTTTTTAGATTTATTATACATATAGTATTCTGCCTGCATATAAGCCTGAAGACCAGAAGAGGGCACCAGATCTTATTATAGATGGTTATGATCACCATGTGGTTGCTGGGAACTGAACTCAGGACCTCTGGAAGAGCAGACAGTGCTCTCTCTTAACCTCTGAACCATCTCTCCTGCCCCCACAATGTTCTTAATGAAGATAGGAAAGTGATTTTAAGTTTTACAATGCTCTGCCTGTGGATTGCTGTCTATATACAGGTGAGCAGACACAAGATAAGTTTACAGTGATTTGTGACAGCTAACCACAGGGGGCAGATGGCTGAGAATGTAAGCATCCTGCTGAGAGATCTCTAGCACTTGGGTATCTTTTTGTTTGTGTGTTGGTTGTTTTTTTGTTTGTTTGATTTTTGAAACAGAGTTTCTCTGTGTAGCCCCAGCTGTCCAGGAACTCCTCTGTAGACCAGGTTGGCCTTGAACTGACAGAGCTCCACCTGCCTCTGTCTCCAGAGTGCTGGGATTAAAGGTGTGTAACACTATCGCCCGGCTACCCCTTTGGATCGTACTCTTGATAAATTTTCTTTCCCTCCTTCAGACTGGCTGCTGCTCCAGACTCCTCGACTGGTGTTTCTGGAAGGGGAAACCATCACGCTAAGGTGCCACAGCTGGCAGAGCAAACACCTGAACAAGATCTCATTCTTCCGGAATGGAAAATCTGTGAGGTTTCATAATTCCTATAACAATTTCTCTATTCCAAAAGCCAACCACAATCACAGTGGGGACTACTACTGCATCGGACGTATGGGATCTGCACAGCGCAAATCCAAGCCTGTCACCATCACTGTCCAAGGTGAGTCGCTACGTCTGCTTTTAAAACACACTACTTGTTTCAAAACATTCTACTGTCTCGTGCCCTAATGCTAGGATTCCTAGACTTGTGGCTGTCTACTGGCCTCTTAAGCTCTAGCTCAGGGCCTGGGAATCTTTCTGTACTTACAAGGACACATGACTTTGTTCTTGAGAAATTTTGCATTGTGAAATCCTAATGATGTCTTTTTTTTCTTTTTTCTTTTTTTTCTTTCTTTTTTTGGTGTTTTTTCAAGACAGGGTTTCTCTGTGTGGCCCTGGCTGTCCTGGAACTCACTCTGCAGACCAGGCTGGCCTCAAACTCAGAAATCCACTTGCCTCTGCCTCCCAAGTGCATCACCACTGGCCAGCGGTTGTAACCTCTTTTGACAGACTAGTATTGCTTGGTAAACATGTCTCAGTCACAGGACCCAGAGGAGATGGTTGGTGAAGAGCTATTGAGGTAGTTTATGGGTTGCTAGTTCAAGGTTGCCCAAAGGGTGCTTTCCAGCCATGAAATGTCTCTCCAGGCTTCTCAGAGAGAACAGCTCTGAGATCAAACTGAGGTAGAAGGGTCTGCGCATTCTGCTCCACTCACAGTGCAATGAGATGCATTATAAGGATTCCTGTGAGTGCATTCCTGTAACTCCTGCACTTGCAAGGTTGAGGCAGGAGAATGATAATTAGAGGTCAGCCTGGAGAAGAAGAGACGGCCTCCATTAAAACTCTCACGGAAAATTCCTGTCTCACATGGATTGTTTCATGTGGCATTTGCCAAATCTCAGTGTTGGGGTCCAGGAGTCACCTCACAAACCACACGGACACTGATCTCAGTCAGACGGACAGAGTTTATTGAGTATTAGCCCCAGGATTGATTGACCACAGCTATGGTCCAGATTCAGGAACTGACCCACGCACGACCCAGAGTTAAGGTCCCATAGGGAGCCGGGCAGTGGTGGCACACGCCTTTAGTCCCAGCATGTGGGAGGCAGAGGCAGGCAGATTTCTGAGTTTGAGGCCAGCCTGAACTACAGAGTGAGTTCCAGGACAGCCAGGGCTATACAGAGAAACCCTGTCTCGAAAACAAAAAACAAACAAACAAAAAAAACCCAAAACAACAGCAACAACAAAAATTCCATAGGGAGGATTTTAAGCTCCAAATCCACAAACATCTGTGTTAAGTTATTCCAGAAGCAGGACTTAGGGATAGGGGATTTCCTTAGGAACATGTCTTGGTTGTACATTTATCCTGTTTCCATTGGTTAAGGTATTCAACTATGGCAGGGGACTTGCTTTGTCTAACATTCATGTCTTAACTTGCCAACCAGGATGTCAGTTACCTACATACGTGCCTCTTTCTGCCAAGTAGGGTGTCAGTTCCCAGGGAGGTCTTGGGAATTTAAACTTTACTTGATTACTACTCAAAATGGAAGTCTTAGTCCAAATAGTTTTTTGGTGCAGGTTGGGGTCCATTCTTATGTTGGGGTCCATTCCAGGGTCAGCTTAGAAAGGCAAATATTATAAAAGCTTATATATATATATGTTCAGGAAGGGCTGCTGGGTGGTTGGTTTTGGTTCAAGCTTATTGTGAATGACTATACAAAACAGTTCTACTGACTTCTATCATAATTGGTTTCCAGGAGCATAGAACATGACCAGATATGTAATCAATCTTGGTGATAGAAAGTTTCCTAGTAACAGCAGAGACATATAAGAAAGTTTCCTTATAATGGTAGGCTAGCCAGGTAACAGTTACCTAGGCCTTAACATTTTATCTAGGCCTTAACATTCAATCTAGGCCTTAATATTATACCTAGGCCCTAATGCCCAGTGATCACAAAGTCTTTGTCTCCTGTAATTTCAGATATGGCGATGCCCTTTAGGAAATGCAGATTTAGCAACATATTAGAGAAGGTTAAGAGATGACAAGCCCACTGAAAGCTGGGCCTGGGGGTGCATGCCTTTAATCTCAGCACTCCAGAAGCAGATGCTGACATGTCTCTGTGAGTTTGAGGTCAGCGTAGTCTACAAAGTGAGCCCAGGATAGCCCCAGGGTCTCTGTTACACAGAGAAACCATGTCTCAGAAAACCAACCAACCAACCAAGAAGTCCACTGAAGGCTTCCTGACTTATTATTTGCTCTTGTCCTTACTTTAAGTACTTGTCGTGAGTCCCTTCACAAAGGCTCTGCACTACGAACCTCCCCGTTTACTCTGAATTTCTGTCTTCATGCTCGTTTCTTCCAATTCTTCCTTCTCTCCTCCCAGTTCCGGCAAGCGCACCCCCCATCTCTCTGGTCTGGTACCATGCTGCTTTCTCCCTGGTGATGTGCCTCCTGTTTGCAGTGGACACCGGCCTTTATTTCTATGTGCGGAGGAATCTTCAACCCTCGGGGGAGTACTGGAGGAGAACCCTGTCGGTCAGAAAGCACCAGGCTCCTCAGGACAAGTGACATCCCATCGTATGGCAAAACAGCGGTGGGAGCAGCAACTTTTCAGCCACACCTCGGCGTCTTCTACAGCCTTCCTTGGAAAGCAGCTTACAACCAGGCCGGATGTTTGGTTCTTCAATCACAACTACTTAGGAGGCTGAGGCAGGAGGATCACCAGTTTAAGGCTTGGGTTATATAGAGAGGGTGAGTGCAAGTCAAGCCCGGATGACCCAGAGAGATCCAGGGTTTTGGTGGCTGGAAAGAGCACCTGTCGCTAAGCTCACAAACAAGACCAGAGTTTGACCCCTGCTACCCATGCGGCAAAAGGAGAGAACACATTCCTGAGAGTTGTCCTCTGACCCCCACACATCCACCATGGCAGGTGCACACAATAAACAAGAGGTGGGGGCAGGCTGGGGGTTGATGGTATAGGGTTATCCAGTACCCATGATGCCCTGGGTTTGACCTCCTATAATAAAACAACAATCAGTGTGGCCTAAAGATCTCCTTTTGGTGACTTTTTTGTTCAAAATCGTTTAAGAGCTTTTCCTTGTACTTGAAGGAAATCTAGTGACTTTGCGGCGTTCTCTGAGATGATGATGCCACATGATCGTGTCTCTCTGATCTCATTTCCTTCTGCTTTTCGTTGCTAGCTCTTGTTCATTTTTGCTCTTCCTGGAACACAGCAGCCTCACTTCTCTAGACCGTCGTTTTGGGTCTCAGGGGCGTTCTTGCTTACAGATTCCCACATCCTGTTTCACGCCGCCTTTGCTCAAACATGACTCATTCCAAACAAAACTCATCCTACGGTTTGCGCCTCAGATGCCGTGCCGTGCTGCTCGGTGGGGAGGCCTACGGGAGGCACTCAGACCCCAAGGGATGAGCTTCTGCCTCCACAGATGCACGATTGATGCTTTGCAGGGGGAATAGCTCAGCCATCTTGCAGCTTAGCCGCTTTCTCTCTCACAAGTGCCTGAACTGTACTTGTCTGCCCTGCACAGAGCAACACAGAGTCCTCATCAGAAGCCAAGCAAACGTGGCCATGTGAACTCGGTATCTATAGCTGTGAACTGAATAGCTCCCCGCCCCCCCCACTCTTTTACTAAAGGACCCAGTCTTGTACGCATAACGAGAACAACAGAAAACAGACTCTGATAACGTCCTTCAGCTTTTATTCAAGGGTTATCAGTAAGCGCTCTTTGATTATTCAGTAATATAACCTTATTCCTCTACCACACGCCTAAATCTCCTGAGATGGAGATTTCTGCTTCCTCTGGGGACTTTGCATCATGTGATATTTTTCTGGAGGCTGTCTTATGAGAGGATGCTTTGCTGAGAACAGATGTGTGGTGTGTTCCTGGAAGCTGTCTTGTGAAAGAGCATGTGATGTTGTGTTGGTGTGGACTCTTGAGAGGGCTTGTGATATGAAAGCTGTATCTTTCTCTCTGGAACCTGGTTGAGTCTCGTGAAGGAAAACACACAAATTTAGTTTAGAATCAACATGTAACACAAGTCTTAGAAAGACTATAAAGACAGTTCCGCAGACAGTGAGAGGAGGGAGGGATTTGCCGTGCAACACTTGACTGGTCGTTGCTGATATCTGCTAGCATGACTTAATGTGACTTAGCGTGGTGGGAAAGGAGCCTCCTGGCACTCCGCAAGCTTCCGTAGACTAGTACACACTTGGCAGGGGCTTGTGGGGTTTTTTGGATTGGGCTGCTGCTACTGATGTGTGTTTGGTGTTTTCTACTGGACTGATATGTAGTGTGAAATATTAAAAAAGCAATCTGCGCTACATCAGCGATGCACCCGCCGGCTGGCCGGCCTGTTCTCATCAGCAGACTCTCTGACCCTGAGCTCCAAAAAAATCTCTCCACCTGGCTCGCTGCCGTGCCAGCCCCACGCTTCCAAAATCCCACGGCTTTTGGGGGTGTACTTCTTGCAAACCCACGTTTTGCCGCTGCACCTTTCTCTCTGGAACCCAGGTGAGTCTCGTGAAGAAAAACACCACACAAATTTAGTTTAGAATCAACATGTAACACAATCGCTGGGCGCAGCAACTAGCATCCTAACCAGTAAGCCACTCTAAGTTAAATCCTCCAGTAGCAGATCCCAACGGATCCGCCACTTGAATCAGGGGCCTCTGCTACCTACATCTAGGCTTCCATGTTCATCTCCGGTCCCCACGCCAAATCCCTGTCCTCTTCTGAAGTCCCTTTCTCCAACCCGGAAGTCCCGCCTACTCGCCCAGTGATTGGTTCCTTTATTCATTAGGGGAAAGGTTCACAAGAAGTCACCTGAATACGTGATTTACTCCTTATCCCAGGCAGCCCTTCCAGGGGAAGCGGAATTAGTATCAAAATACAACCAGCACAACACTGATATTACCTCTACGGATTCGTTTTTGGAGTCGCTCCAAATGTCTAAACAGGTCTGCATCCCCCACTTCCTAGAAACCTTCTCCCCTACCTTTGGTTGGTGGGCTAGAAGGGAGGTTGAATTATTTAAGAACCCTTAATAAAGTGAGCTTTGAGAAATCCAAGCCTACAATCTCCTTTCCTGATTGAATTTTCCTCCTTCATTCTTATCATCAATCATTGTCCTGTATGCTTGCCTGTTTAGTGTGTGACTCCCCTCCCCCATTCATTAATTTAGGAGCTGCCAGGTGTGACTGTTTGTTTGTCACCACATACTCAGACCCCAATTCAGTATTATGGGATTAGAAAGAACACATAATAAAATATGTATGGATTAAGAGCATTCTGTAATGTTTAAATTCAGAGATCATTAGGCTGCAAAGTGTTTATAAAAGTTGGTCTGGTTGGGTGGGGGTGGCCCAAGCCTTTAATCACAGCACTCAGGAATGCAGAGGCAGGCAAATCTCTGAAAGTTCAAGGCCAGCCTGGTCTACATAGTGGATGTCAGGGATGCACGGAAAAACCAGGTCTTGAAAAACAAAACAAAGACAAATAAGAAAGAAAGAAAGAAAGAAAGAAAGAAAGAAAGAAAGAAAGAAAGAAAGAAACAAAGAGCCCCCCAAAACAAAAACAAGCAAGCAAGCAAAGAAAAAAAAAGGTGGTCCAATCTCGTTTTAAGACAGGTGTGCCTCAGATGACCACTTGATCAAGAACATATGGCTAGTTGGTGTGACAGACTTATAGTTTGGGGTCACGCCGCTATAAAACATACTGTAGAGTTTGGCTTTATTTTGTACTTAGCATTGGGTCATAAGTGTCCCTTCAGTCCCCATTGTTGGACTTTTAAGATGCTACACTGGGTTATTATCTTTCTGGGAAGGAAACGGCCATTTTACAGAGCAGGAATTCTAGCATCTTTGCAAATTACACATTTCAGCTGGTGCTGGAGGCCCGGCCTGTAACGCCAGTGTTAGGCAGCTAACCAGGCAATAACAGAGCTGGAGGCCATGGAGAATGGAGCCCCCCCCCCCCCCGCCCCGATCAGTTTTGGACTTCACCCCTCATTTACTGTATGGAGAGATGGAGGCACTAGAGCTTGGGTGAAGTCCATTAAGGGAAAGTAATTTCCTCCAGGTCAGAACAAATAAAATTAGAGGCAGATACTTACAGAGCTTCACTGTTAAACCTGCTCTCTTCCATGAGTTCTAATTCAAAAAAGCCTTCCTCCTCCTCCCTCTCTTTCTCCTCTTCCTCCTCTCCCTTCTCCCCCTCCTTCTCTTCCTCTCTCTCCTCCCCCTCCTCCTTTGTTTGGTTTTGTTTTCTTTTGAGACAGGGTCTCTAGACATAGCCCTGAATGTCCTAGAACTCACTATGTAGACCAGGGTGGCCTACTAACTCAGTCATCCACCTGCCTCTGCCTCCCAACTGCTGGGATTAAAGACTTGCACCACCATGCCAGGCCCTATCCCCCTTCCTGTCTTCTCCTTAGATGCTGACCAGAGTCCTAGGTGTGCTTGCCCTTGATGCTTGTGCTTCTTATTGTTTTCTTGAAAACACACACACACACACACACACACACACACACACACGCCTGCTTGCAGACCCCCATTGCTGACCTCAAAAGGCCTGCCTTTCTCTTCTTCCTCGTGGCGGCTTTTGGGAGTTGCCCCCTCTGTGGTTTGCTCTCAGATTCTAATAAAATGGTCCTTGGGTCTCCTTATGAGTGTGCCATTAGGTTCTTATATCAGTGAGACTGAGAACTTGCAAAAGGGAACTCTGATTCCCTGGAAATATGCTGAGAGACCGTGTGTTAGAAAGACTCCCTTGTAGGCAGACAGACAGGGAGAAAGGCTAGGTAATAAAGGTGGTGCAGTTTTGAATTTTGAAGATGGCCAGCTTCTGCCTCCTGCCTACCGCCCCCCCGCCCCCCCCCCCCCCCCCCCGAGACAAAAGCCTGTCAGCTTAAAACAATGTCTTTGTAGGCCTTTGTTGAACCCAGCAGGCTCCTGCTGACTCAGCAAGTCAAGGCCTGGCTAGGACTACCATCCCAGATTTCTTCAAGCTGACCAACCCTAAAGTAGGAGAGAAAAACTCTTCAGGGGTTTAAAGGCCCCTCCCCCCAAGTCCTGAGAAAAGACAGGATTTTCTGGTTTTCTGTAACCCCTCCCACCCCCCTCACCCCGCCCCACACACACACCTGTGCTTTGCAGGGGCTCTTTCTCTCTGTGTGTCTGAAGTCTGTCTGTGTCCTCACCTCCAGTAAATTCCTTTCTTATCTGCGGATCCTGCCTGTGGGGCTTGAGGTTTCCCCACTGTCGCCTGCTGAGCTTGAGAATTTATTGCCTTTTAATTTTAACTGGCAGAGAAAACAAACTTGATCAAGACCCCTAGACTGTTTTAATTTGGGACATCCAAATTTGTATTCCCTGGTGAGGAGGGGGGTGCGTGTGCAAACACACACACACACACACACACAGCCTTTTCCCCAAGAGGATTTAAAAAAAATATTTTTGATTTTAATATAAGTTCAACATCAGGAAGCCAAAATGGAATGTTCTGAATTAAAGAAAATTGGGCATGATAAAAAGACTTAATTTTTAAAACCTCAGACAGTGGGAAGTAACTCAATCTCACTGCTTTATGAACCCACATCAGTCTTAAGGACAGTGGTTGCGACCTCTTTGCGGGGGTGGGGTGGGGGTGGTGGTGGTCAAAGGACCCTTTCACAGGGTCGCTTATCAAATATCCTGCATATCAGATATTTAAATTATGATTCATAAACAGTAAAAAAATATACAGTTGTGAAGTAGCAAAGAAAATAATTTTATGGTTGGGGGTCACTAGAACCTGAGGAACTGTATTAAAGGGTTGCAGCATTGGAAGGTTGAGAACTACTGTTTTGGGACATATAATCGACTGAAGCCACACTAATTTATTCTATATCTGAATCATGGGGTCATTTGCATCCGAGAAAAAACAGGGTCACAGAGAAAAACCCCACAAAGTCTTTCCAAAACGTTCTGGGGACGATGCTTCTTTGGGAGGGGAACATTATAGGATTAGTCTCAAAAACAGGAGTGAAATGTGGGTTCTCATAAGCAGTGTTCTCTTACGACTAGATTGTTCCCGAATTCTACAGCCACAGCATTGTTTGACTTTCTTAGAAGTAAACCGGTAAAAGAATAAGAATAAAATCGAAAGAACCCTGAGTTTCGGGGGGAGGCTGGAGAAAAAAACAGGAGGAGTCAAGCCTTTGAAAAGGAAAATTAAAAACAAAAGGCAAATGTGGTACGCACAGGTTTTAAAGAAAAACGTAACGTGCATTGGCCGGGAATCGAACCCGGGCCTCCCGCGTGGCAGGCGAGAATTCTACCACTGAACCACCAATGCCATACACAATAAGGTTTTCCAGGACTCTTACTTCAGTTGATTTCTACTACTAGTTGTACTTCATATGTAAACATTCTCTTTGTATCAGCTTCAAAAAGCTGATCCTCGTATTTCAAGAATTCATTTTGTCAAAACAAGTCACCTCCCACCCCCGCGCCCCCCGACTATTTCCATTTCTAGCTTAGAAGCTATGGTTCTATTTGCACTACTGCATGCGCCGGACTTCCTGAGGCAGCTGCTCAGGGCCTCGGGTTGCGCGTGCGCAGGACTGCCATCCAAACAGTAACTGGAAGAACTTGTCCCCAGTGTTGCTACCTTGACTTGAGGCTGCCACCACTCTGCACCTATAGAATCATACAAGAAGAGCTGGAACCTTCTGTGTGTTCTGTGTGGTTCTTTGCAGCAGCTCTTTGTTTAAGTGGGGGGGGGGGATGGGCGCGGCCACTCTGCACTCCGCCTCTCTGGGTGGCTGGATCCGAATCTTCTGCCAGAGTCATCGCGGCCGGTGGAGGTTGAGTCAGAGGACCGGGGTGGGCGAGGAAGGCTCGGAGTGTCCTGGTGGGCGAGGGCAGGAGGGGGCGGGACTCCCACAATCGAATAAAAAAACAAAAAACAAAAAACAAAAAACAAAAAAAGAAAACAAAACAAAAAACAAACAAACAAACAAAAAACCGCATGGCCCCGAACCGGGACAGCAGCGCTGAGCAGCTCCGGCTGCTGCCACCTCGAGCATCTGAATCCTCTTCCGCCGTGGGAGCGAGACGCCGTAGCCGCGTCTGCCCCTAGGCGCCTCCATCTGGGCGCCACGTCCTCGTGCTTGGGCGTGCTCCTGCGGGGCCGGGTGGAAATCCGTGCCAACGACCAGGGCAACCGCACCGTGCCACCTACGCGGCCTTCACCGACGTCCTGAGCGCGCTCCACACGGTGTTCGACGCCAAAAGGCTGATAAGGCTGCACGTTCTCCGAAGCGACTGTGCAGACGGAGAAAAAACGCTGGCTCTTCGGGTGGTGAGCGACGGCGGTAAACCCAAAGTGCAAGTGCTCTAGGGCCGGCGAGGTAGTGGCGTTCATGGTGCCAGCTACTTCAACGACTCGTAGCTCCAGGAGACCAAAGACGGGGTGGGTGGAGAGTCATCCTGGGACTCAACGTGCTTAGGATCATTAAAGAGCCTACCGCAGCCACCATCGCCCACGGGCTGGACCAGCCGGGTGCTGGAGAGAACAACGTGCACAGGTTTTTGTTTGTTTGTTTGTTTGTTTTTGTTTTTTTGTTTTTGATCTGTGTAGAGGCACCACACACACACACATGTGGCCCACATACATACATGAAAGCAAAATAGCTCGTATGCACACAATTAAAAGGAAAGATGCAATGGTCTTCATTATAGCATCTCCTTACATGAGTACTGCTCGACCGTCTTCTCGTTCATGGCTCCCTAACTATCCTTCCTCTGGCCCCTCCCTTCCAGATGGTTTGGTTCCTTTTCTTCTCATAAGCGGAAGAATTTGAGGCGAACACATTGTGAGAGTACAGTGCTGCGAAGATTGTGCTAGAAAAGGTATATGGTTCTCATATGCCATCCTAAGTGTGTGTGTGTATATAAATATATATTTTTTTAGTTTATCAGCATTGTGTTCTAATAAAAAATAGTTTATATTATTGTCGTATGCTTGTTTGTTTTGGTGTTTTTGAGATAGTCTCACTATGATGCCCTGGCTGGTCTAGAACTCAGACGTAGACCAGGCTGGTGTCCCTAGATCCTCCTGGTAAACTATGGTAAGCTATGTTTACCCAATTCTTCCAAACACTCAGAACAAATTAAATCACCATAGATGCCCAAATCAATAGTATTTGATTAGTAAGAAATCAAATACTGCGGTGAGTAGTTTTCTTGCCCGAGTCCCAATCCCTGCTCATTGGCAATTACTTTTAAGCCTTCCTTCCTTCTCAGTAATTTTAGACTAATAGAAGATTGGCAAAGATAATATGGAAAATTACTGCCTGTCTGCCAGCCAGCTTCCCTAAAGCTGAGATGGTGCATAACGATACACTTATCAAACTTCAGAAAATGTCACTGGGTCGCCGTTACTAACTAAGCTGTTGACTTTATTCACGGTTCACATCTTGTCACTGATGCGTCCTTTTTCTGTCTCAGCCGTCAACGCTGGATCTCAGATTACACTGACTGATCATGCTTCCCGAATTCTGTATACGCTGTGACAGTGTCATAGTCTTGTTTTTCGTGATCTTAGCAGTTTAAAAGTCAGATCAGGTATTTTATAAATAGTCTTTTAATTTTGATTCATCTGATTTTTTAAAGTTATTTGTATTTATGTGCTTCTGTGAGCATCAGCCTGAGGAGGCCAGAAGAGGGTACTGTTGGAGCCGTGGGACTGCCGGGGAGCTGTCCAATATGGGCGCCTGACAGCAATCAAACTCAGATCCTCTGGAACAGTGGCAAGCACTCTGAACGGCCGAGCATTTAAAAATATATTTTTATTAACTTTGATCTTTTACAGGACAAGTCAAAACTCAAGAAGCAGAGGAGAGGATTCCTGTGGTGTTTGAGGCCAGCCTAGTCTACCAACAAGTTCTAGGCCAGCCACAAGTATAGAGTGAGATCGTGTTTATAAATAAATAAATAATGAATAAATAAATAAATAAATAAATAAAATTCTTGGACATACATATAGAGGGCATTTTGATTATTGCCACCCACATGGTCTCTTACTTTTTAAAGACATCTTTTGTTTATCTTCTGAGAATTCCATACATGCACAACCTGTACCTCTAGTCTATTCCTTTCCGAGGACTCCCCTCCTGCTACCTTCCACAGCTCCTCACACCGTCCTTCAATCTTCATGCTCTCTCTCTTCTTTCCTTCTCCCTGAGTCCAGTCAGTACAAACTGCTGGGATGCTGACGGATCATGTTGGCTTGATCTTGTTCAGGTAACCATTGTGAGGTTGACATCACGTTCAGAAGACAGTGTTTGCAGCACTCCTCCTCCCTACCCTCCTTCCTACCTTCCTCCCTACCCTCCTCCCTACCCTCCTCCCTATCCTTTCTCCAGCCCTTACATTCTGGCCTCCCCGTCTTCCTCAGTGTTCCCTGAATCTTGGGAGGCTGATATAGAACATTCAACAGTTACATATTTTCAGCATTTTGATTATTTTTGGAGTTTCTGCATTAACCGTTGTTGCCCATTACAGAAAGAAGCGTCCCTGGCCAAAGCCGATAGCTCTCATTTATGTTCATAAATATAAATATTTAGAAGGCAGTTTGACACATCCATCTAGTAAACCACAGCAGCAGGTCCTCCAAAGGCCTACGACCCCCCAGTCCACGGGCTTTAACCATTTTTACAGTACCAGTAATGGATTTCCTGTGGAGCAGTCCTTACAACTAACCTAAAAGTGGCTGGTCACACACACTCTTGTTCATTCTGTGATTGTACAGTGGGGACACGTTTTTGGGAAACAAAACCTATTGTAAGTGTATAAGCATCTGCATCTGCATGTCCTTGTGGTCTTAATGACACCTCCTAGCAACATGAAAGCTAGCCAACAAGGAGGAAATTTCAGGTCACTTCAAGATTAATTTTTTTCATGTCCTGAAGCTATAGCATATTGTGTCTTCAGCAATGGAGTCTTACCATATAGCATGGTGGGCAACCAAGAGGGAAGGTGATAGCCTCTGGAACTCTCTGACTAATAACTCACACGGAGAGAGTCTACCCTCGATACTGAGGTCTTCATTTAATAACACATGTCTTCTCAAGCCATGACATTATAGCACTGGGTGCATCTCTCAGAGGTGACGGTACCTTTAATGCTTGCCTCATGTCCCTTTTAAGAATGTTCTGACCTGTCTGACATCTTTTTCCTTACATGTCTCTCCTAAGAACGCACCATGGTTTTTTTTGTTTGTTTGTTTTTTGTTTTTTGTTTTTTTTAGTTTGCATACAGTAACTTTGTATCCTTTTTCTTAAGTATAGTGTGTGACATATTTTAAATGCTTAAATGACACAGAGTAAAAGGTGGCCTCTTGAGAGGCCAGAGAAGGTCCTTCTCCATCGGCATCATCTTGAGAAGAGGGTAGGTTAGCCCTTCCAAACTTTAATACACATCCCACTTACCTGGGAATCCTGTAAGAGGCAACTGAGCAGGCCCAATGTGGAACCTCAATTCTGAATTTCTAATGAGTCGGCTATTTCACTCCATCCTGTCTTATATCCATTTTACTAGAAGGAAAATGAAGACTCAGAAAGAGCAAATGCTTTTCCAAGAGTCATAGTCTCGTTGGTCAATGACAGGGAATAGAGCTGTGTCTGACAAACTTTAATTAACCGATCCAAAGCCCTTCCCACCCTCACAGTTATGGTCAACTTAACAGCTTTCCCTCCTTGTCAAAAAGACAGTTTCCTCCCCCACCAAGCTTCTCTTAAGCCAGAAAGTGTTTCCTTTGTGGTCTTCTAGAAAAAGGGTGTCATAAAGAGTTTAGGTTTTTGGTCTGGCTATATGAAATGGCACATTCACATAAATAGTGGATCTACTACATTAGAAGTGGTGGTTGAGTTAGGTGAGGCGATGGGGAACTTCATGCTTACGAACGTTTGCTATCTTTGCTTCAGCATTGAAAGAGTTGGGATAATTGTTAAGAAATTAAGGGATCCTGGGCTGAGAATTAATTTTTTAATTTTCTTTTTTTCCAAAAGACACCATAAATAAAAGTGCTCCGCTATGATGCGAACAAAAGAAAAAAGTAAGTTTGTCAGAAGTGGGATTCGAACCCACGCCTCCAGGGGAGACTGCGACCTGAACGCAGCGCCTTAGACCGCTCGGCCATCCTGACACACGAGAATGCACACTTCATACATTTCTATAAGGGCTTTACCACCAATGACGCCACCATCTGTGATTTCTCCAAATAAAAAGAAACGCGAATTCGCCAGGAATGTTTTTGCAAAACAAAATAAGTGAAAGTAGCTGAAAGTTTTTTTCCTATCTCTTTCGCATCACTTCCATCATCCATCTCTTCTGGGACCTTTCGGTTTCTGTTCCATCAGAGGGGCCGAGTTAGGCCGCAGGGGATCAGTTACCGGGCAGTTTTTCTTCCCACTGGTCGTCCTAATCGCTTACGGAACCGGTGCCGGGTGGACTTTGGGAGCTGCCTGGAGGCGCTGAGGGTTTGCGGAGCCTGGAACTGAGAACGTCAGGCGGGGAACAGGGCGAGAAGTGGAGGAAATGTTGCCTCCGGGGCTGACGCTAGATTTTCTCACGGTGTCCACTTTTACGTTTGCAGAAAACAGATATAAAGCACACTCGGTAAATTTCTTCCTTCTATTAAAGAGGCGAATCGAAGCAGGCAGTCGTACTGCGTTGGTGGTATAGTGGTGAGCATAGCTGCCTTCCAAGCAGTTGACCCGGGTTCGATTCCCGGCCAACGCAGTGGTTTCATTTTTATACCGTTGAATGAAACCAACAATTTTTCCTGTACTAGGTTCTAAAGGTATTTCCATTTCATCTCTTCTGTTTTGGGATATTCTGGAATCTGGAATGTTTTGTTAGAATCTCAGCCTTACGCAAACAAGACACTTAAATTGTAGCTGTCAGTTATTAAACGTGTGAAACTGACCAGTACGTGTTAAAATCGGATTTTAAAATTTTAATTGAATTAATTAAAATAAATAATTAATGGGGCATTAACTAAATAAAAAAAAAGTAAATGGCTGACCATTTTAGCTACTGAAGAACATTTTTTGTTCTTTCCCATCAAATGACTTTATTAGTTAAACTGAAGAACTACAAGCATGAAACAGTCACATGTCTGTTTTTGATTTATATATTTTTATGAACTCTGTATAGATACTACTTGTTCTTCCTATTAAATTTTGAGTGTAAAATACATTATAGACTTTGAAGACTAAGAAAATAATCTAGTTAATAATATTTTATATTAATTACACATTGAAATAATATTTTGGATGTATTACATTAAATAGGAGTTATTAAACTTATCACGCCTCTCTTTGTTATTGATTAAATTTTTTCTTCGATAATTTCTCACGTGTATATAAAGGACTTGTTTACGTTCACCTCGAATCCTCTTTTATTTCCTTCCCACTCCCGTGATTCCTCTCTTCTGCCTTCAATCTACTTTCCCCTTTCGTATATTTTCTTGGTTTGCTTTGTGATTCACTGATTTTAACCAGCAACCTGTTTCTTTCTATTGTTTAAACTGGCTATTCGAAATTAGCATATAGATACATGTTTCCATTACCTTTTCTGATGAAAACAAAATTTTGATAACTGCTAAGGGACGCGAACAACTTACAAATATCTTTCTTGGGCAGCTACTTTGAGTGT
Source organism: Apodemus sylvaticus (assembly GCF_947179515.1). Taxonomy (NCBI): domain Eukaryota; kingdom Metazoa; phylum Chordata; class Mammalia; order Rodentia; family Muridae; genus Apodemus; species Apodemus sylvaticus. The sequence continues at coordinate 78,348,382 of NC_067483.1, read as the reverse complement.
CTTACTACCGTTGTCCTCGTTAGTATAGTGGTGAGTATCCCCGCCTGTCACGCGGGAGACCGGGGTTCGATTCCCCGACGGGGAGACTGGTACTTTTTAATTCATTTATATATAAATATATATGTATACTTTCTGCACACAAATATCTTTGTGTGAAATCACTGAAAATGTGCTTATACTTCATCTGGGTTATTGGAAGAGGGTACAGAACAGACACAAGAAGGTTCCAGTCTGTGGAGGCTCCAAAAAACTCTTGAGACCTGGGCAATACAGAAAATGGTTCATTCGACCGCAGCCCTGATGAGGATCCTTAAACTGAAAGCAGTAGACTTAGGGGAATGTGCCTTTTGATATCTATTTGCAGATGTGTCATTGTTAACATCGTTGTTACAAAAATTTAAAAATTTCCTGTTTTGCCTGGGTGACTCATGTCCCAGTAGACTTCAAGACAGCCGGTCTGACTAGTTCTGTTGTAAGAACCCTTAGTACTTTTTGTCAGACACGCCCGGAAACGTGGTTGTTAAGTTAAGAACAATGAACTCATGACTCTTAGGCACGCATATTTGCATCGGTATATTAACTAGACCTGCCTGCAACGTTTCTAAACGAAACCAACTTAATTCCCACTCTCCAAAAGCATTCACTTTGGATTCCCCAAAGACTATTGGTCTATGAGACATCCTCTTGTCTCAGACCCAGCGGGTAGAGCCGGGACCTGTTCCTTAGCAATGAGATGGCGCCCTTCCTTCTTTACTATATTTACGGTTAGGTTCATTTCTTTGTCAATTCCAACCACAATTCCTGGCAGACGTAAGCGACCAATATATTCTTTAGTAAGGTGGCTTGACAGCGCCTCTAAGTATCACCTGTCTCTGTGGCGCAATCGGTTAGCGCGTTCGGCTGTTAACCGAAAGGTTGGTGGTTCGAGCCCACCCAGGGACGGTGGGTCTGTTTTGTGTACTTCGCATTCCAGGAGTTTGTTGTTCGAGGAATTTAAGTGATCTCCCTTAGCTGACCGCCAGGAGCCTAGTGTCACTCCTAATGCTATGATTACAACTCCTCAACATTTCTGCCCAAGCGTTTTGCTAGCAGTCTTTGGAAGCTAACCTGTTTTCTTACTTGAAGTTGCAAGTTTACAGCTGAAACGTGGCGCTATCTGATGCCATCTCTAGCTCGGACAGCAATGTCTTTTAGTAAGTGGCCCCGAAACTGTCTCCCTCACTGGCTCTTTTTTTTTTTTTTTTTTTTTAGACCTAATAGATAGAGCCTCCTAAACTCACGCTTTGTCTTTTGAATCTTTATCCTGGACTTCCAGCTCCTCTCTCTCTCTCTCTCTCTCTCTCTCTCTCTCTCTCTCTCTCTCTCTCTCTCGTAAACTCCCCCTTTCACGCCCTCTCTCCAAATGAACCTCCTCTGCAGTTATTCTCCTGCCTCCGCTACCTGCCTGCTTCCGCTCACGAGAACGGAGGAATGAGAACAACTCGGGATGCGACGGAGTCGTTCACGTGACCGTCTCAGCACCTAGTGGCACACTGTAGGTGAGAAAGGCAAGCCCAGGAGACATTTTTTTTTTTTTTTTTTTTTTTGTCTTTTTTTTTTATTTGATATAATTTATTTACATTTCAAATGATTTCCCCTTTTCTAGCCCCCCCCACTCCCCGAAAGTCCCGTAAGCCCCCTTCTCTTCCCCTGTCCTCCCTCCCACCCCTTCCCAGTTCCCCGTTCTGGTTTTCCCAAATACTGTTTCACTGAGTCTTTCCAGAACCAGGGACCACTCCTGCTTTCTTCTTGTATCTCATTTGATGTGTGGATTATGTTTTGGGTATTCCAGTTTTCTAGGTTAATAACCACTTATTAGTGAGTGCATACCATGATTCACCTTTTGAGTCTGGGTTACCTCACTTAGTATGATGTTCTCTAGCTCCATCCATTTGCCTAAGAATTTCATGAATTCATTGTTTCTAATGGCTGAATCCCAGGAGACATTTTATTACCTTGGTGCTGTGTTTTATAAAAAGATAAGGAAAGAAGGAATATGTTCGGTGGATGTGCAGCCAGGTGTGGGGGAAGGGGCTGCCTCCGCCGGCCCATGCTGAGGTCCCCGAGGGACCAGCCACACGGAAGTATAGTATAGAACAGAGTTTGTTCAGGGCATGGGGGGGAAGCTGAGAGGGTAATAGAGAGAGGTGGGGAGGGGTAGAGGCTGGCCATGAGCACGTGGAGAAGGGGGAGGGGAATGGGGAGAGAAGGGGAGCGGGGATGAGAAGATAGAGGGAGGGCAAGAAGGCTAGAGAGACCGGAGGGGACAGGCAGCCCCTTTTATAGTGGGTCAGGCATACCTGGGCTGTTGCCAGGTAACTGTGGGGCGGAGCCTAGACAAAATGCTGACACCTGGGACCCCAGTTTGGTCTTGGGTTGCCATATGCACTACGGCCTAGTTAGTACAAGTAAGTACTTGGCACACACCCTGTCCAAACGGCGCCTGGAGGAACCTCAGAACCCTCCCACCCCCAACCACCCTGGGCTCTACACACCCAGTCTGTGAATAATAACGTGTGTCTCCCTAGCCCTGGCAACAATCCATCTTAAATAGTTTTTAAGTCTTCACGTGTATTTTCAGTGTATCTGGCATGAAGAACAGAAGCATTGGCCTAGCTTGAATTGATTTCCGGTGTATGCCAATGTCCTTAGTAACCTTTCATGGAGACCCCGCTATTCACCATCCTATGCCTACGTGCAGTAGGAAGCGCATATGAGTCAAATCAGATGTATTATGGGAAGAGACATGGAAACAGAAAAGCTGATTTTTATCAGTCCCAGTGCCTCTTCTAATTCTTAATATGATGACTTTGGTCAACAAGCGTCTTCACCCTCTGGCCATTCCTTTCTGTGAACTTGTCGTGAACTCTTAACACATTTTTCCCATTTCCCATGCTGAGCTAGCTCTATTTCTTCTCTTAGCACAACACAGGTTATTTTCTATCTTTTCAAACCCCACCCCCAACACTCCAGTGGCCCAGAATTGACCAATGCCCTAGGCTGACACATTAAGATATTTCAATCTTGTGTGCTTTCAGACCATCCCAGCGCCAATGGAGACTTCCCTGAACAACTCAAGCTGATGTCACATGTGTAGATTCCTGTTAATTCACTTAGTTGTAGTTTCTGGTCTAGGAAGATAGTCTAATCTCTGGTCTCAGATGGGGATGCCTCCCTGGTCTGCCCTAGACACCTCTGATCTTTCTTCCTTCCTTTCTTCCTTTCTTTCTTCCTTTCTTAGACTTATTGTATTTTATGTATATGAGTATTTTGTCTGTGTACATATTGTTAGGACCTAGGTAACTATTACCTATTTAAGCTTTTCATTTTGTACTGTTACTGTGTTGCTTCTGCTGTTACGGAAAGTTTCTAATTTCCTGTTAAGGAAACTTTCTAATTCCAAGTTGATTATATATTCTGCTATGCTTTGTGCCCTTGGAACACAATCAGGATAGAAGTCAGTAGAACTGTTTTGTATAGTTACCCATAATAAGCTTGGACCCAAACCAACTACCCAACAGCCCTTCCTGCACCTATGTATAAGCTGGTTTTGTTTTTGTTTTTGGAGACAGGGTTTCTCTGTATAGCCTAGCTGTCCTAGAACTCACTCTGTAGACCAGGCTGGCCTCGAACTCAGAAATCCACCTGCCTCTGCCTCCCAAGTGCTGGGATTAAAGGTGTGTGCCACCACTGCCCTGTTCTTTTTTTTTTTTTTTTTTTTTTAATGTATAAGCTTCTATGGTATTTGCCTTTATAAGCTACCCCTGAGATGAACCCCAGCATAAGAGAGACACCTGCACCAATATAAGAAACTATTTGGAGTATGGTCTAGTAAAGTTTAAATTCCCAAGACCTCCCTGAGAACTGACCTCTCACTTGGCAGAATAAGACATGTATGTGGGTGACTGAGATCCTGTTGGCAAGTTGCAAGTCCTATCCTGGTAGACAAATTAGAATATGAATAGTAGACGAGGCAAGTCCCCTGCCCCAGCTGAATACCCCAACCAATGAGAGCATACAACAAAGACATGTTCCTAAGGAAGTTCGCTGTCCCTCAGTCCTAATTGGGGAAATTAGGCACAGATGTTTGTAGATTTGGGGCTTAAAAATCATGTAGGATCTTAACTCGAGGTCATGGTTCAGTTCCCGAATCTCGACTATGGCCTGGTCAACCAGTCCTGGGGCTTATATTCAGTAAGCCGTCCCTGTCTGACTGAGATCGGTGTTTGTGTGGTTTGAGAGGCGATTCTTGGACTCCAGCAATATACTACATTTGCGCTTGGAGCCTGGTGCCAATGGAGGTCAGAAGTGGGTATCAGATCCCTTAGAACTAGAGTTATAGATGGTTGTAAACTACCATGTGGGGTCTGGGAACTGAAACCAGAGCCTTCACAGCAGCAGCCAATGCTCTTTAACGGATGAATCATCTCTCTAGCTTCCCCCTCTACTCTTTACAATAAAAAACAATGATTTGGCATGGGGCTGGAGAGATGGCTCAGTAGTTAGAAACATTTCTTGCAGAGCCCTTAGGTTAGGTTCCCAGCATCCACATGGTGGCTAACAACCATCTGTGACACCAGTTCAGGCGGATCTGACTCCCTCTTCTGACCTCTGAAAACACCAGGGCCACGTGTGATGTGCATGCATACCTGAAGGCTAAACCCTCATACACATGAAAGAAAATCTAAAGAAACTTTTTACAGTTTCATACATGTTTTCAGTATAGTTTGGTCATTGTTTGTAGGAGAAAATGCAGGTAGGACTGACAGCTAGAGTAGTTATACTCTGCTTTTAAATAAGAAGCACGGCACACCATGCCCCAGAAGTCAGAACACTGAATTCTGGGTAGCAGGAGCTGGCCTGCAGGGGAGTTGGCCTGACAGCATGCACCCTCGCTGTCCAATCAGAGGTAACGTGCCAACCAACTATGCCCAGCAGTCTTCCACTATACAAGCGGCTGCTCGTGTACAATAAAGCAGATGCTGTTCTCTGAGGTAGCTCCGGAGTGGATTGTCTCTGCACCCTTTACCTATCTGCTGGCACCACTGTCTTATCAGGGGATGCCCTGGTAAGGACAGCGACCCTCACCCTCCATTACCTCATCCATGGCTTCCCACTCCCACTGAGACCCCTCTTCTCCTGAACAAGTCCCTCTCCTGCTTTCTTAATAGTCTTGTTTGTTTCCCACGGGTTTAGTTAGGACAGCTTACCAGAGGCTATACAACTGAAGAAAGAAACTTCCTTCCCCCAGATATCAACTGGCTCCTCTCAGGGAGGGGTGATACTTCCACTTCCACAGCTCTTAACTGTCTACTTCATGAGTTCACGGCACAGCCTAGGTCCCCAGAACCTCCACACTCTGAAAGAAGTTTGGGGGTTCCCAGAAGGCAGCCCGGCCCGAGGAAGACACAGAAAGCTGCTGGCTCAACAGCCATTCACTTTTCTACAGATGTTTATTTAGGAGCAGTTGCTAAGCACGGAAAGGGTCCCCACCCGGAGCGCGGGCTACTGCTTTACTCTGGCGGAGTGTTCAGGGCAGAGAAAACGTAATATTCTGAAGCCTTGCTTCTTTGGAGGGCATCTGCGTGCCCATTGTTGCATCACTGTTGGTCCTTGAAAACCCCAGGCTTTCCCCTTTTCCCTGAGATAGTCCATTGGAGAGAGACAAACAAACAAAAAAACATACAATGCCAAAACAAAAAACAAAACCAAAAACCAGTTAGGAAGGTGCCTTGTATTATTCCTGCTGCTCAACGCATGGTGCCCAGTGCAGGTGGTGAGGTGCAGGTCCACAGGGAGGCTTGTAGGCTCTACACCATTACTGTCAGCATCCCATGAGATAAGGTCTCACTTGTCCTGAAGTTCCTTGCTCCAGTGGAGATCAGGTTCCTCATAGTCTGCCACAGAACTTTGAAGTCCCCTCTGCACAGAGAAATATAGCACGGTGTCTACCGCGAACAAGAGTCCTATCAGCAGGCAGAATATGATCTGATGCCATGGTGGAAAAGTGGATGGAGATGTCCGATCTAGGAGAAGAACAGAGAGTTGAGAAAGATGGCTGTCATTAAGGCAAGGGATTTGGAAGACACAGTGAGATCGACACCCCCAGACTGTTCCTGACACCCGCTGGGAACCAGGCCCACGGGAATAGGAGCTCGGCAGCTCAGATGCTTCCTCACAGAGACTGCTTGTTTGATAGTGATGCCACAAAGAGGGTCTGGCAAGGTAAGTTGTCTACAGGAGTCAGAGCTGTGAGGTTCTCTCTCTCTCTCTCTCTCTCTCTCTCTCTCTCTCTCTCTCTTTCTCTTTAAAAACAGGATCTCATTATGTAGCCCTGGCTGGTCTGGAACTCACTGTGTAAACCAGACTGTCCTCAAACTCAGAGATCCACCTGCCTCTGCCTCCTGACTGCTCCTTTTAAAGATGTGGACTATCTCAGGGAAAGGGGGAAAGCCTGGGGTCTTCAAGGACCAACAGTGAAGCAGCAGTGAGCACATGACTGCCCTCCCAAGAAGCAAGGCTTCAGCCTAGCTCAATATTTTTTTAATTTAACCATTTTTATTTTAATTTTATATGAATGAACATATTATCCACGTTATGTCAGTGCAGCAGCTTCATGTCTGGTGCCCACGGAGACCAGAAAAGGGTGTCAGACTCTCTGGGGCTAGAGTTAGAATTGTGAGCCATCATGTAGATGCTGGGAATCAAACTCAGATCCTCTGGAAGAGCAGCTAGTACTCTTAACCACAGAGCAATCTCCACAGTCCTGGGATTAGTAATTTTTTTTTTAATTAAAAATTGTATACTTGTGGTGTGTGTGTGTGTGTGTGCGCTTGTGTGCTCATGCGTATGTGTGTATATATGTGTGCATTTGTGTATCTATGTAATGGGTATAAGTGTGTATGTGTGTTCATGTGTGTGTGTGTGCGTGTGTGTCTGTGTGTATGTATGTGTCTGTGTGTTCATGTGTGTGTGTGTGTGTGTGTGTTTGCATATGGAGATCAGAGGACAACATTGGGTGTCGTCCTCAGAAATGCTACTCACTTCCTCTGGACAATGTTTTGGTTAGATTTGAAGAGGGAACCTCAGTTGAGTCATTGCCCAAGTCAGTGGGTCCGTGAGAAACAGACGATTGCCGTGGGGAGGCCAGCCCACTGTGGGCAGCACCATCCCTAGGCAGGGAAGCTGCAAGAAGCGAGCTGAGCGAGACCAGACAGCGAGGCGTGAGCAGTGTCCTTCCATAGTTTCTGCTTCAGTTCCTGCTTGAGTTTCTGCCCTGACTTTTCTCAATGCTGGACTGTACGCCCGAGAAGCTTCCCAGTCCTAGCAGCATTTGCTGTTTGTTTGAGGCAGGGTCTTACTATGTGTCCCCGACTTATAGTAAATCACTTATATAGACCTGTCAGACCTTCAACTCACAGAGATCCACCTGTCTCTGCTTTAGAGTGCTGGGATTAAAGGCATGTGCCACCAAGCTTAGCCTAGTCTTAATTTTAATTTTTAATGCATGTGCAACCACATTCTTGGAAGGCAAGAAGAGGCATCGGATTCCATGGAACTGTAGTTATGGATGGTTGTGAGCCACCATCTAGGTGCTTGGAATTGAACTCAGGTCCTCTGCAAGAGCAGCTAGTGCTCTTAATGGAGGAGTCATCTCTCCAGTCCCCTAACTTTTAATTTTGATATAGTTTTACACTATGAGTAAATGTACCTGAATACCATAAAGAACTCTCATATGTCTTTTACTTAGATTCTCTAATTGTTCACATTTGGCTTGTTTGCTTCACTATGGTCTTTTCTCCTAACTTTTTGTGGTGGTTTGAATGAGAGCAAAGGCCCATATACTTGACTGAGCCTAGTTCTTCTTCCCTAGTTGGTGGAACTGCTTTGGAAGGATCAGTGGGTGTGGTCTTGGAAGAGGTATATCCCTCGGGTGGGCTTCAAAAGCCCCCACCAGGCCCGGTCTCCCATTCTCTCTGCCTGCTGTATGACACATAGCTTGTGGAGAAGATGTAAGCTCTCACCTACAGCTCTAGAGCCACGCCTGCCTGATCCATGCTCCCCCACTGGGGTGGTCATGGACTCACTCTCTGAAACTACAAGCAAACCTCCAATTAAATGCTTTCTTTTATAAGTTGCTTCATAGCAATATAAAAGTAACGAAGACACCCCTTGAGAGTCTACATCTGTGCCAGATTAAGATTTTTTTTTAAAAAATTGAAAAGGACCAGCAACGGCTCTTGCTGCCAATCCTAACCACCTTAGTTCGTTCAGTCCCCAGGACTCATCTGCTGGAAAGAGAGAAGTGAATTCTAAAAGTCTTCTGACCTCCACAAGCTCACTGTGGCCCCTGCACATGGACACACAAATGCACACACATGCACACAACAAATGTGATGATGATGACAACAATAATATAAAACCCTACCACATTGTAAAAGGATCCGAAGAACGCTCACCTCCTATGATTATATGAAGGGATGGTGAAGATTTGTTGTTGTATCCAATGAGCCCTCTGCAGAAGTAGGAGCCACTGTCTTTGTGTGTAGCTTTTGGAATGAGGAATTCAGAGTTGTTATGGAAATACTTCCTGCCTTTGCCGTTCTGTAAGTAGGTGACCTTATGTACAGGTTTGTTCTCCCAGCTGTGGCATCTCAGATGGATGGGGTCCTCCTCCTGGAACTGCCACTTAGTGGTCTGAAGCAATAGCCAGCCTAAAAGACAGAGAGGTCTCAGTTGGGAGGGTGAATTACGAATGTGACTCTCTTCCGCAGGGCAAGGCTATCACTCCATCCTAGATGCAATGGAAATCCAGACTGAGAATTGTCCTACATAGCCCCTCAATCACACCATGACCTTTGGTCTAAAGAAGAAGAGGGACGCACGGATACACCCATACAGCCACACCCACCCACCTACCCCTCCACCCACCCCCCACACACACACACAGAGAGAGAGAGAGAGAGAGAGAGAGAGAGAGAGAGAGAGAGATCTACAAATAAAGGAGAAGAGAAGCAGAGTTGAGAACATCTGCAGAATCCCTAAGTGCTGGGCTTACATTTGGCAGGTAATAAGGACTCAGTATTTCCAAACCAATTATATTTAAAAATGGGTTTCTAAGTCAGGTGGTGGAGCACACGCCTTTATTACCACTGCTCGGGAGGCAGAGGCAGGCAGAGCTCTATGAGTTCGAGGCCAGCCTGGTCTACAGAGTGAATTCCACAACAGTCAGGGCTACATAGAGAAACCCTGTCTCGAAAAACCAAAACCAAAACCAAAACCAAAACCAAAACAGGCTTTCTACATTAAAAAAAAAAAAAAGTTAGATTTCAAGAGATCCAGGGATGTTGAGAGTCCCTGCAGTGGTCAGGTTCAGGAAACCCCAGCAGCCTTCACAGGAGTGGCTGCAATGAAGATATAGGGGGCCTCAGGGTGAAAGTCGGAAGGTGGGAAGCGGGGGCATGGCTGAGGGTGGGGGAGAAGGGCGAACTGTCAAGTCATCTCTGGTTCTGAAAGGCCACGGGGCCTCAGACCAGGACTAAGCAAGGCTTTCAGGAGAGACAGGATGGCCAGGGTACCCACAATGACCTCAGATGATCAGACTTCACACAGCGGGGACTGTGAGTCAAGGTAGGGCGGAGCCTGGGGAAACACATGTCACATAAACATTGAGAGCAGGTGACAATATAGCATGATATAGTGCACAGGAAAAAAAAAAGGAAGGTGTGTGTGAACATTAATAGGAGTTTCCCCGGGAGTGGGGGTGGGGGGGACTGCCAGCATCCGTATGCACTGTAAGAGTTTCGATGCTCTGGATACATACAGCCAGAACTACAGTTCTACTCCCATCCGACGGACCGCATATCACCCTACTATTATTAACCCAAACCATACTGGCTTTTCCCAAGTAATTCAGGGGCCCCCTTTCCCCTTCAACTCACCCATGTGGACGTCTAGGCGCACCGGATCACTGAGCGTGGAGAGGGCGGTCTGACACCTGTATGTCCCACTGTCCTTAACGCTGGCACTTTGGATGAAATAGTTGGCATCCTGGTGTGAGATGAGGCTTTCATTATGAAACCACTTGGTAGAGTTGTCCCCGGGGGAGAAGGTGCCCTGGCACCTGAGGGTCACACTGTCTTTCTCAAGCACCCTGACCCACTGAGGATATAGGGTCACCACAGCCTTTTCGAGACCTGATGAGGAGTCAAGAGCATTCGGAGTGAGGACACAGGAATGGGCCCTACCCTGGCACTCCCAGGGCAATACAGGCAGAAGGAACAAACCCACAGTGCTCTCTGCCTGTCTGTGACTCAGCCGTGGTCTATCTACGCAGGGAAGCACTTGGCCTCAGTTTTGATCTTTTCTATAGCTGGAGAAAAATTGGCCAGAGGTACTAGGGCTGATCCCAACTGTGTTAGGGTATTGCTCCTAGCCCCCAGACCCCTATCCCCCTATCCCCACACCAGACACCATCCAAAAGTCTTTGGCTAACTTCCTATGGACTTTGTGTCTCACTCCATTAATCTAAGACTCGGAGGCAAACTCACCAGCTCCAATGCCAGAGAAAGCTGTAAGAAAAAGAAAGGCGTGAATCAGACGCTAAGCAGCGAGACTCCCTCCGGCCTTTCCCCCTGCTGATTCATTCTCTTCTCTAAGGCCCGGGACCTGCGCTGCAGGAAACTCAAATCCTAGTTTTTGACATGTTTCCTCTGTCTGTGTTCCCTATTAAAACTATCAGGTTAAAAGTAACAATTGCATTTCCCTAAATTGAGCCACAGAAACCACCTTAACCTAAACTCTGCCTGGAAGGAAGGAGCTGCTAGGATGTCGGAAGGCATAAACCTTAGGACCAGCTGCTTCTTGCTCTTCAGTTTACACCTAGGGAAATGGAGACCCAGACTGGTCAACTCACAATCCCCTCCTAATGAAGCACAAATCAGAGGCAGGATGATACTTATTTCTAACAGTCTGTCTTAGGAGTTAAATTCAGGCCCATGGTGGGGGTTCTATGCCTGACCTGAATCTTGGGAGGTCATCATAAGTTTTCACCCTTATCTAGACTGAGACCCACTTACCTGTAAGTACCAGAGCTGTCGGTAGTAGTAGCTGCCACATGGTGCTGCAGCAGACAGAAAATGTCACCACAGATATCCGGAACCCTTAAGAGCCCTATTTGACTAGAGGAGAGGAAGTAAATAGCTTTTTCCCCAACCCCCCGAGTTCTTCTCATCAGTTTCCTTTTCCAGAAACGCCATCTGATTCCTGACTGTGGACTCGGACGGGCAAGCGCTGTGGCAGGGCAGGGACAGGAGGGAAAGGACCGGGAGAGCACACCACAGGAGATGTAACCGCTTGTTCTATGTAGATCAGAGCTGAGCACCTTGGGGGACACACAGAGAGTCTATCAGAGGAAACTCCTGGTAGACTCAAGGCTCCCAGGGCCAAGAAGGGGACAACATGACCCTGGTGACGACTTTCACCACAGGGGCCATGTCCCAGGGGGCCCTTGGTTCTATCTCAGAATTTATCACTGTCCTGCCTGGCCCAGATGCAGCTGCATGCAGCCAAGGGTCTGACCACCCTTGTTTATATTAAACAGTAATTTAAACTTTTCAATCTACTAATGTCTCTTTTCAGTACTACCTCAATCTGCATTTTCTTTTTTGTTTGTTTTTTGTTTTGTTTTGTTTTTTGAGACAGGGTTTCTCGATGTAGCCCTGGCTGTCCTGGAACTCACTCTGTAGACCAGGCTGGCCTGGAACTCAGAAATCTGCCTGCCTCTGCCTCCCAAGTGCTGGGATTACAGGCGTGTGCCACCACTGCCCGGCTCAATCTGCATTTTCTTTCAAAATGTATTGAAATTTTTTTTTCTTTTTTAAAATCAGGGATAAAAAAAATTAAAATCAGGGATATACAAGAAGTTACCAACTTCTTAGTGTACATTTGATAGCTAAATCCCCACCCCCCCCTTTTTGTTCATTTGGTTGTTAGTTAAGAGAAACCCACACAGGAGAAGAGGGGTGCTTGGGAAGAGACGGGGGCAATGGGAGGCAGAAGGAATCACAGAAAAGCGAGGGTGCCAGGCGAAGACAGGAACTCCTTACACATTTCCCCCTCTTCTGTATGATTCTATAGGGAGAGGAATCGGCAACCATGCCAAGTATATTCACTTCTTTTGTGGAAAAAAACCTAGTTGAAGGTTGAGTTGTGGGGACCTGGCAGCTGGTTTCTGCATGAAACAGCTGCTCCAGGTGCTAAGCCCCAAATACCGCCGCCGCCGCTGCTCTCATGACTAATTGGGGACCAAAGGAAGTAGAGGAACCCCTATTTGATGTCATCATCTTTTTGACACCATCCTTAGTGGATTTCCTTTCTCTACTGAGCTTCAAAGCCGGTCAGAGGCTCCATTTCACAGCCACTCGGCTGTGTGTGTGTGTGTGTGTGTGTGTGTGTGTGTGTGTGTGTGTGTGTGTGAAAGGGGGAGAGAGAAAGAGAGAGAGAGAGAGAGAGAGAGAGAGAGAGAGACTTGAGATGAGGCGGGATATCATGGTGGCAGGATCGCGTAGCAGGGGAAGCCGTTTCACTCCAAGGCAGCTGATAGACAGAAAGCTGGGGTAGGAGCTCTATCTTCAACCCAGTGTGGCTGGGGCTGTGCTCACCATGGTAGATCAGGGTAGCCCTATCTCTAGTAATTCTCTGGACCTGGCCTGGTCTATGGGTCAAATGGTCAGAGCGCAGGGCTCAACAGAAAACATGGAGGGTGGAGGAACAGGAAGCGGTAAGACTGGTTAACATCCTGTTCCCACCTCTTCCTTAACACATTCATACAGTGTTTTCCCTCAACCTCGCCTTAACAAAACTAAGTGTTTAGCAGTCATATCAGCTCAACTCTTGGACAAAGAAAATCGGACGACTGTTTGGTAGACGGGCTTCACCAGTATGTTCCTAGGAAGCTGCTTGGTACTCTTCTGACTTGCGGAGGGAGGACTATAGAAGGGAAAACTGAAGCTAAGCCAGGGTTGAATGGAGACAGGGCTGCCGACCCGCCCTGCTGACCGCTGCTTCCGGCTAATGTTCTCTGCTCCAGAACGTCATGAAAACCACCTCTCAGGCTTTGTTTTCACTTTGCTTATCTGTAGAGCTAGGTGACTGTGGCCCACAGCCATCCAGCCCCTGTGGTGTTCTTGCAACAGCCCCTCCCTCCCTGGCCTCTGGTTTAGATGTCTGATGAACGTGGACAATGGGCAAGATCCTGACAGCCATCCTCATGTTGCTCAATAGAGTCACATTGTGTCAAACACAGCTGAGAATCAGGAACCTTGAAGCCCTTTGCTACAGTGTTTTGATGCTTATTGAGAAAACCTGAAGCAGAAGAAAATGTGCCCGTAGGCCCGTGGGCAGTTTCTAAGGTAAAGGCTGTGAGCTCCAAGGCACTTTCTGTTTTCCAATTTCCTGGCAGCTTTCTACTGTGTAACTTGTAGCATAAGGCTTCACATCAGCTTTCCTTGGAAAGTTTCACTTTTGCCTCTGACTCATCTTTTGTCCGTGCCTTCAAAGGAGGAAAATGTTGTTGGTAGCAGGGGCATAGGCTAGATAGGGAAGAGAGGAGAAAGCACACAGGAAAAGAGAAAGGGGCCCAAGGTAGGTGATACCTTCGTTATTTTTTATTGCTGTGATAAGACACCATGACTAAGGCAACTTTCAGAAGAAAGAGATTGCTGGGGCTTGGAGTTTCAGTGGGATAGTCTATGACCATCGTGGTAGCAGGCAGACAGACAGACATGGTGCTTGAGCAGTAGCTGGGAGTTTGCATCCTTATCTGCAGGTAGGAGGTGGAGAGAAACACTGGAAAAGGCATGAGCATTTGAAACCTCAAAGCCCCACCCCCCAGTGCCACACCTTCTCCGACAAAGCCACACCTCCTAATCCTTCCTGAACAATTCCATCAGCTGGGGACCAAGTATCAAAATATACAGCTGGGGACCAAGTAATCAAATATGTGAACTTCTAGGCCCCATTCTCCAGAGGAATTTTATGAGTGCTCATTGAGTAGTCCTAAAATAGAATATAATCAGGGTTGTTGCAAGGATGCATTTACAGTGTTGAGTAAAATTAAAATTTAAATCTTCACAGAGGAGCAGATGGACCTGGGAGGTCTTATAGAGAGTCTGAATAAATAATTATCTCCACCTTTTGTTGTGGATTGCCCTGGTGCTGTTTGCATTTTGATGTTAAGTCTGCCTAATTAACTCAAGATTGGCTGCTCCGAGGAGGAATAGATCACCTGCTCAGGTGATTTCATGTGAACCTTCTCCCCAGTTTAACTTGTCAGCTAAAGGCTAGAGTATGTGACTGGGCAGTGGAAGGGAAAGGTGGGGTTTGAGGTTTTAGAGAAGGGAAAGAGAAGGACAAGGAGACAGAGGGACAGAGGAAGGTGGAGAAAGAAGGCGTGGAAGGAAGATGGAGCAGAACCATCCATCTTCTTGTGGCCTGGAGGAGCCCCAAGTAGCAAGGGGAATAGAGTAGTGTAATGGCATATCTGCCCCGTCTGGGCATGCATCTTATAAATATTATATCTGAGTTGTCTGTTCAGTTGTGTGTTCTTTGCACGGGCTGAGTGGGGTTGGCGATTAATGCAATACCTTTTATCTCCTTCCTCTTCCTGCTCATTCTTTCCCTCCCTTCTTCCTTCTCCCCCTATTCCTTCTCTTCCTTCAGTAATGGAATGAAACCGACAGCATAAAGTATTGTGATTACACAAGCCAATCAGTTGCCGTTCCGCAACACTTACAGATTCCTAGAGAAAGGTCTTTCACCAGGCAAGAATCTGAAGTGCTCTGGGGACTATGAGAGTGCTTCTGCAATTCTACCTCTGCACAGATAAGGCAGTGGCTGGTCCATTTAGGTAAAGGGTCTACACAGAAGAACATGTGCTAGTTGCATCCCAGAAGATGCAGTAGAAGCACAGACATTTTGTTCATGTGACATCTGGTCTCAAAATGAGCCTGGGATTAAATCTCAACTCCACCACTTATTTAACCCTTATAGGCCCAAGTTTCTTTATCTGTAAAAGTGGGGCTGGCAATAACAACACAAACTCCAAGGAGCTGAGGTGTTTAAATGAGACAGTTCAGACAGTTGTTGGTTTGGTATGTGGAGCCGTGCCTGTTGATTAGTGGGAGAGGTAGAAAATGGACCTCGAGGCTTTCTTCATTCAGTTGTGGTATTAATCATTTTTTTTCTTTTCACTGTGACCAAAGGATTTGCTTTGACTTCCGGTTTCATAGGGCACAGTCCATCATGGTTGAGAAGGTGCATGCATGGACAGCATTGTGGCGGTGAGCGTGTGTGGCTGGGATTCTTTTTTTTTTTTTTTAAGACCATCTGTAAAATTGAGCAGTGTTTTATTTTTCTTTACAATTTAATAAATTACTTATTGATGACTGCACATGGGGTAAGCCTGCTTGGTAGTTCAGAAAGATCCCAGCAATGGTGTTTTCCTGACTGTGTGGTCTTCGGTATTGAGTGGAATGACTTGTATGGCGTCACTGTCAAAGCAGCGGCTGGGACTCTACCTACCCATGACTTGGCAGAGAAGAGAACAGAGGTAAGAGGCTCTGGAAGCAGGGAGATGCTACAAACCTCAGGGGCTGCCCCCGTGAGCCGCTTTCTTTATCTAGACTTTGCCTCCTAAAGGTTTCACAATCTCCGGAAGGAGTACCACCAGTTAGGGGCCAAGGGCTGTGGGTGACATTTCACAGTTAAACTGTAACAGTTGTAACACAGCTGACCTCTGAAACTCTGTTAGGCCCCTGTGCTGCGACGTTGTGACTCATCACAGAACAAACTGTAAGGCCTTGGAAGGCGTGGGTCTACTCATTCTGTTTAATGACTTTATTCCCAATATTCTCCCTAGGGTCTGGCACCTAGTAGGGATTCAGCTAACTCTGCTCAGGTGATCACAAAGGATTCTGTATGGAGAACAGTGCTGTGTACACTTCTCTCCTCTCTCCTGGAGCTGCAAAGAAGCAAACAAACAAGGTCCTCTGTTTTAAAAGTGAAAATGCATTCGCATAACCTAAGAGAGGTGCTAAGAACTGACAAGACTCGAGCGCATGGCTGTCCATAGAGGTGTAGAGAAGAGTCCGGGTGAGGCGCAACCCTTCCTGCTTTCTGACTAGGAGCAAGGTAGCATTTTTCATGGACATGAGATATACAAGAGGAGTAGGAAGCTGGGAAAGGTGTGTGTGTGTGTGTGTGTGTGGTGGGGTTAATGTTCTCAGCTCTTGTTGCTGAGTGAGAGGCCATTGTGAAGATCTCAGGTGAAGAGCCCAAGAAGTCAGTTAGACAGGAAGCCCTGACCCTTGGAAGGCAGATTAGGATGAAGACAAGGTTGAGGTGGCACGTGGGTTGATGTTTTAAGCTTTAGATAAGAGATTAGGTTCTTTCCCAGGAAAACATGCAACTACATATACACGCCTTCCCCTCTCACTTAAGAAGCTCCCTGCTGACCCTGCAGAGACCCTAGGAAGGTAACACACAGCTTTCTAGAGACCATAGGAAGGTGACACACGACTTGCTAGAGACCCTAGGAAGGTGACACACGGCTTGTTAGAGACCCTAGGAAGGTGACACGTGGCTTGCTCGCAGAGTGCTTGCTGGCCTGGCTGCCTCCTGGCATCATAGCGAAAGAAGGGCTTGCAGCAGAGTGTGGATAAGTTGTCTATAGCTCACCCCTATGTCCAACTATCAAGAGTAGCCAGGGAGAAGAGGGGCAGTGAGGGAAAAGGAGAGGGGTAAGAAGGAGAGGGGGCCAAAGAAAGAAACTTGGCACAGATTTTCACACGCTGTGAGAAGGAAGATGACTAACAAAAGAGTTTGGGCAGGAGAGGCTCAGAAAGAGAAGGCAGGGAGGCCATTAAGGAGGGAGTGGTCAACAGACCTGGAAAGGGCACACGGGGTTCCATCAGTGTTGCAACCAGGAAAATGGCAATAGCCCAATTTCAGAGGTCAGAGGTAGTTTCGATTGAAAACTAAGAGGGGGAACATTTATTTAGTAGATTCCCACTTCCTTTACGAATCTCTGTCAGGAAGGAATAGTAAATATTTTTCCTGGCTGTCCAGATTTCTTCTCTCTTCCTGTGAACATTTCATTTTCTTTGGGGGTGGAAGGAAGCTCTACTGCGCATTCCTAAGAGGTGGCTACGGTTTTCTACCACAGAAACTAAAGGGGTCAGGTCCTCCTTTGCTCCACTCTGGGGTAATGTTATGAGCTAAATTGTATCTACCCCAAACCCGGATGTCAAAGTTGATGTGCTGAGCCTTTTGTACCAAGAACAGGGCTTTAAAGTGGCCTGTCATTAAATTAAACAAAGTCATTAAGATGGGCGGCAACATAATGACCAGCATAAGAAGAGATTCAGGGGGAGCTAGAGAGATGCCTCTGTGGTGTAGGGCACTGGCTTCTCTTGCACAAGACCTCAGTTCAAGTCCCAGCACTGACTTCAGTGACATCATGCAAGCTAAGGAGTCATGAAGGGACTAATTATCTTGATCATCTTTGGAATAGACCAGGTATAGAATTCCAAAAGTTTATTATTTGAAGACTTAAAAAATTATGTGTGTGTGGGGGGGGGGGGAGGCAGATTGTCTGTATGCTGTGCCAATGGAGGCTGGAAGATTGCATGTGATCCCCCAGAGCTGGAGTTATAGGCAGTTGTGAGACATCCATTGTGGGTGCTGGGATGGGAACTGAACTGTGTCCCTCTGGAAGGGCAACAAGTTCCATGAACCACGGATCCATTTCCCCAACCCCGCTGATCTATTCTTATGTAACAAAACACTCTTGAGACTTCATGTTTCCATGCAATTACTCCACTGTTGTGAGAGGCAGAGATCCTTACTTCCTGGCCTGGGCACTGGGAAATGGGCAGTGAGAACAGTCGTTAGGGGTAACCAGAGGGCAACTCTCACTCACTGCTGTGCAGGTCTGAGCTCTTCCTCTTTTATTTTTATATCTGTCTTTTTTTTTTTTTTTTCCTCAACCAAATGTTGTGTAGGTTCATCTCTATATTTTAAATGCTGTTACTTTTAAAGCTTATCAGTTGCATGACCTTATAGGAAAGCCTGACTTTTGGCAACAGTCTACTCCACACTTCTGGTTTGAGGAGGGTGGGGACCTAAGCTGGCTCGAGGCACCTTCGAAAACAAGTCAGCAACTTTTTTTTTTTTTTTTTTTTTGGATTTGGTTTTTTTTCGAGACAGGATTTCTCTGTATAGCCCTGGCTGTTCTGGAACTCACTCTGTAGAACAGGCTGGCCTCGAACTCAGAAATCTGACTGCCTCTGCCTCCCAGAGTTCTGGAATTACAGGCGTGCGCCACCACCGCCCGGCGAGTTCAGGGATTCTGTTGGTGAGTCATTCAGACTGACTTTGTTTCTCAGTGTCTGGGGTGTCCTTTCAGAAGACTCAGACAGTCGGAGGTTTGGATTCCTTGGAGGATTCTTCACAAATATGTCTGACATCGGAGCAGGAGAGCATCAAGTCTGAGCTCAGCTGTGAACATCACCTGGAGAAGCCACGTGTGACATCTCCACGTGGTGTTTGGACTTCTTACATGGTAGCTCAGAGTTCTATAAGTAAAAGTTCCAGAAAAATAAATCCAACTTTCTGTTACAGTCACATAGCCTTTATGATGAGGGTTGGAAGCTAGACATCTTCATTGTCCACTGTATGATAGTCATCAGAACAGCAGATGGCCCAGGCAGGAGCTGGTGAGATGGATCAATGCTCCTTCAGAGGACCCAGGCTTAATTCCCAGTATCCACAGGGAAGCCTACAACTATCTAAAACTCCAGCGCCAGCAGAATCCAATGCCTCTTCTGGCTTCCCAGGGTGCTCGCTCACTGCCTGTGAGTGCTGCACAGGACTACATTCAGGCAAACACCCGTATACACATCAAATAAAACAAACAAACAAAGCCCAAGAAACAGAAGGAAACAAATGCCAGTGCTGCTGGTGGTGTACACTTTTAATCTCAGCACTCGGGAGGCAAAATCAGGTGGATCTCTGAGTTTGAGGCTAGCCTGATCTACAGAGTGAGTGCCTGGACAGCTTGGGCTGCATAGAGTAATGTGCCTGAAAACAAAAACAGCAACCAGAGAGGGGGAATGGGGATCAGAGAGAGAGAATGAAGATCCCACCTCTTGATGGAAAGTGTGTAAAATAATTTGAAGTTTTGTTTCCTTCTCCTCCTCTTCCTCCTCCTCCTCTTCTTTGAGACAGGGTCTCACTGTGTAGCTCTGGCCTGTGAGTCCCAGAGATATGCATGTGACACCTGTAGCTAAGCCTGTAGTCACGTGCGGGTTATAAAAGGAAGAAAGAACTTTCATTCTAGGAAAAGTTATAAGAAGAAGACATTAGCTGACGATGTCTAGATGAAAGTCAGACGTTGCCTGTGTGCTCCCTTCCCCTCCAGATGTTTGCCTGAGGTTAGAAATGCAAGGAAACAGCTCAGTTACAGAGTAATGCTAACATATATACTAAACACAGATTTGTTGAATTTGAATATATAATAATTTCAGAGCTCTTTCCAATTCAGTACTTCCATAACTCAGTCTATTCAACAGAAGCTGGCTAATTTCCTATCCTTCTTCCTTCTAACACAATCCTAATTTTATCCAGTAGTCTACTTTATCTCCCTCTGGTGTGGTGGCTCCTCCCTGACCTATGACCCTCAGAGAATGTCACACTGCCAGGGCTTTTATTAGTCCTGTGGAAGAAAGAAGAGCACCGTCCTAATCAGAACAGCCAGGTAGACGAGAACGCCGTGTTCGGGAGCCTCTCTTTCTTCTCCTGGACACGAAGAAGGGTTAATTTTGTTTCGAATTCTGCTGGCAGCTATTGTTAAGGTGTTGACTCTGGGTGTGATGGCGCACATCCTAGCCCTTTGGAGGATCATGAGTTCAAGGCCAGCAGGGACTACATAGTGAGAGGGTGCTTCCCAAATCTAAGGGCTGGAGATGTAGTTTCATTATAGAGCCATGATCCTTTGGCAAAACTCTCTGGAAGGAACTACTGGTGACTAGGGGAGGAAGGGGCAGTCAGTGAGAAGAGAGAGGATACTAACCTGGAGGCCAGAAACTCTAGACCTGGCTAGGTAACCCAAGTGAGAAATTGAGTCTGGCCAGATCTCAGGGTTTACATCTGTGAAATGGGAGATCACACCATGTTTGCTAAGATGCCCCTCTGGTTACACGCTCTTTATATCTTGTCCAAGATGACCTTGCATTCACTGTTGTCTTTTTGCCTGAGCCTCCCATGTACAGGCATCACAGGCACATTCCACTTCACCCAGCCAATTTTATATCTCAACAAATATCAACTAGAGGAAAGATGACTCTTCTACCAGCTCACAAAGAAATTAACCATTAGTGTTTACAGAAAGACAAAAAGAAATTTAATTGCCTTGTTTTGTTGAGTTGTAAAGTTATAATGGAGTTATAAATATGGTAAGTACCAGCATCACTTAATAAAAAAAGTGAGGAAAGGAAATAGACGACTGGAGGTTAGAAGGAAGAAGAGGGTTGTTAGAGACATGAAGGAATTATTATTTTTATATTAGGGGTTTTGCATCTGTGTGTGGGTGTGTACCAGGTGCATGTAGTACCCACATAATCCAGAAGGGGAATTACATCCCCTGGAACTAGAGTTACAGACAGTTGTTGGCAGCCTTGTCAATGTTGGGAACAGAACCACGATCTTCTCTGGAAGAGCAGCTAGTGCTCTTAACTACTGAGCCATCATCTTCCCAGCCCCAGAAATGTGGAGATATTAAATGGGGCAAAGAATCCCTGGAGTGGGGAATTAAAAAGACAGATGTTGCAGATTATCATGGTGCATGCCTTTAATCCCAGCACCTAGGAGACAGAAGTAGGGGGAACCTTTGTGAGGTTGAAGCCGGCCATCCTGGCTCCTATCTTGAGTTCCTGCTCAGCTAGGGTGACATAGCAAGACTCTGTCTCAAAGGGGGGGGGGGTCGGCAAGGGAAGACAGGTGCTGGAAAAGTGAACAGAATACATTCAAGTTCATTAACATCGACTCTTAGAAGAAAGTGCACGTAGAGTCAGGCATACACAGAGATGTCCAGAAATAGTCACACCTATAGAGAGAAAAACAGTCATAGGAACTAGCTGAGAACAAATCCCACAACCAGGAAGAGAGAGGCAGAGCTAAGAGAAGAAGATGGCAAGAAATTTATATACACATTTTGGTGTGACCTTACTTTGCCTGTGGGTATTCAAATAATACCGTCTGTTGCCATACAAAAACTTTCCAACCATGGCACTGTCTTTTAGATTGACTTTTAGCCAGCCTATCCCACATTAGAGCATAGTTAGACTCTGCTCAAATTAGTCATTTTAAATTTTTTTAAAAATGTATATTATTTCTATCATTTTTAATTGTGTGTATGCTTGTGAATACATGCATGAGTGAATATGTGTGTGTGTGTGTGTGTGTGTGTGTGTCTGAACACATGAGTGCAAGTGTCCTCAAGAGCCAGAAGTATCAAACACCCTGGAGATGGAATTATAGACAGTTGAGAGCCACCAGATGTAGGTGTTGGGGACTCAGACTTGGATTTTCTACAAGAGTGCATGCTCTTAAGCGCTGAGTCATCTCTCTAGATGCTACAAAATAATTTTTATGTTAGTTTTAGAGGGTAGGAGAGATGGCTCAGCCATTAAGAGCACTGGATGATATTACAGAGGACCTGGGTTTGATTGCCAGTTACACAATGACTCGTAACTATCTGTAACTCCAGTCCCAGGGGATCTGGTGTCACCTTCTGGCCTCCACAGGAAGTGCATGCATATGGTGCACATATATACATGCAGAGGAAACACCCAGATACATAAAATAAAAATGAAGTCAAGGGCTGGAGAGATGGCTCAGCGGTTGAGCACTGACTGCTCTTCCAGAGGTCCTGAGTTCAGTTCCCAGCAACCACATGGTGGCTCACAGTCATCTATAATGGGATCCAATGTCCTCTTCTGGGTGTGTTTCAAAGACAGCTGCAGTGTACTCATATACATAAAATAAATAAATAAATAAATCTTAAAAACAAAGAAAGCCTAAAAATTTTGTTTTAAATAATGTTTTAACTGATGCAGTTAAAAAAATCTGTTAGTATATCAGCCTGCCCTCAGGGATCTAGTAATTGCTTATGTCATGACCTGGGGCCAGCAGGTATCACAGGTGACCAAGCCACCTCAATCAGTCAACAAGTTCTCCAGGGCAGGAGCGAGGATTAAAAAGAAAAAAGACAATTAGACAACACTGTAGCATGACTCCAGCCAGTTGTGAAGCTGAGGCGAGTTTAATTTTTTCCAGTCTGCTTTTATATCATTCTGGGTGCATACCGGGAATATAGCCAGTCCTTAAGGCATAAACAAAGAAGTCAAGGAACAAATAAAGCATAAATAGAACAGCCAAGGAACAAGCACAACAAAAACCAAGGCCATAAACACAATCCCGTGGTCACTATGTCTAGGGATTTATCAGGAGACCCAGATACAAGGAGTATAATCCACTCTTCGGCTGTGTTTGCCTTGAGCCTGCTTCATTGTCCCAGCCCAATATCAAATTCTTGCCAAATTCCTAGAAGTGCCCCCCAAAGCTCTCCACACATAGGTATGTAGTGTGTATAAACGCACTTGACCACCCTTCAGCAGTGCTCTGTCTCCGTCTCTCTGTCTCTCTCTGTCTCTCTCTGTTCTCTCTGTACCTCTATCTATTTTCTGTGGGTGCCCTTTCTCTCTGTGCCCTTTCTTTCTGTCTGACTACATGCCCACTTGCCTGTCTCCATCTCTTCCCAGGTCCTCACTCCTCTCCCTTTTCCCAATAAACCTCTTTACACCAGGTCTGTTGCACGGTGTCATTTCCCAGGGGCATACCTCGGCATGGGTCCACCAAAGGTCCCCCCCCCCAACACATTCTATTTCATAACAGTATGTACTTAGGGTGCCATGTGATATTTACATGCTGGTTTATAACTACATAGTTTTTAAATCAAGTGTGACATACGAGTCTCCTGGAGTATTTACCATTTCTTTGAAACAGCAGAATTTTAAAGTCTCAGAAGGGAAGCCTCTCAGTGCTGTGCTTTGTTATGAGAGGACTTTTGGCCTAGAAGGAAGGAAATCCAAGTTTTGGTTTCAGTCTCATGGGTCATCAAAACACTTCCCTTTCCTAAGTCTGTTTCCTCATTCATAAAGTTAGGTAATTAGGTTAGGCGTCTCCATCTTTTTCCATCTACTCTACAGTTCTGGGTTTGGCTTCTGGTTGATGTAGGTTAGAAAAGCTGAAAAAACGAAAGGGATGTGTAATGGGAAAGGTTCCCTCACCTGGGAGTCTGATTGAAGTCTTAGAAATGTAGTACAGTGGACATTTGCTGCAAAGGGTGCTAACATAAACATGACATCCTTTTATGTAGAGATACTTTCTTCCAAAATAGCAGTGAGCTAGGACTAATAACTATGTGTGTGTTTGGTCTTGGGTCCAGAACCTCATTCCTTTCCCTAGACATTTCCTGAGAATCTCAACCAAGACTGTCAGCCTTGTTTACAGTAGAGATGCCTTACTATCATGTGTTCAGGTGAGCTAGACTTCTCCCTTATTGTGTGAAATCCAGTTGTTACGATCTAGGTAACATATTAAGGCCGAATGGAATGTTAAGGTATAGGTAATTGTTACTTGGCTAGCCTGCCATTTGTACTGTTGCTAATATAAGTAAACTTTCTCATGTCTTGTTTCTGTTGTCTCTAGAAAACTTTCTCATGCCCCAGCTGATTACATATTCTGCTATGTTTTGTGCCCTTGAAAACAAATCACAATAGAAGTCAGTAGAACTGTTTTGTATAGTTACACACAATAAGCTTGGATCCAAACCAACCACCCAACAACCCTTCCTGCACCTGTGTATGAGCTTTTACGGTATTTACTTTTATACGCTGACCCTGGGATGGAACCCAACATAGGAGAGACCCCTACATCAATATAAGAAAATATTTGAAATAAGATTTCCATTTTGTTAGGCGTCAAGAAAAGTTGAAGTTCCCACGACCTCCCTAGGAACTGACATCCTACTTGTCAGAAAGAGACATGTATGTGGGTAACTGACATCCTGGTTGGCAAGTTAAGACATGAATGTTAGACAAGGCAAGTCCCCTGCTGTAGTTGAATACCCCAACCAATGGGAGCAGGATAAGTGCACAACAAAGACTTGTTCCTAAGGAAATCCCCCTATCCCTAAATCCTGATTGGTGAAATAACTTGGCACTGATGTTTGTGGACTTTAGGCTTAAAAACCTTGTAGGATCTTAACTCAGTGGCATGGTTCAGCTCCTGAGCCTGAATCTTGGCCCTGAGATCAGTCCTGGGGCATATGTTCAACAAACTCTCCCTGTCTGACTGAGATCAATGTTTGTGTAGTTTGTCAGGTGACTCCTGGACCCCAACACTGTCAGCCCCAGCCCCACCCACCCCCACTCCCCAAGAGAGCTCCTTTACATTCCTTAACAGACCTTTCAGATGGTGACTTCAAAATCCACCAAAATGGTGGATGTGAATACTGTGAAAACAAGTGAGGTCTCTCAGACACTCCCATGCTCTTGCTCTTAGATGCATATTGCTGCTTCTGTATCTCTTCCCTTTCTCTGAACTCTGGTCTGAAAGTCTATGTTAAAATTTCCTTCTTAGATTCCTTCTCTGCTTCACACTGACTGGTCCTGAAATTCTTGTCTAGGCTGAAGCCCTGGGTCCCCGACCGACCTGAGTCAAGGTTTCTAAAAGATTAAGAGAATTTAAGTCTGGATGAGGTAGGAGGGAGCTGGGTCTCCTGTCTCTACCCAGGGCACTGTAGAAAGTGCTATTTTTTTCTTTCCTGAAAATCCAAATGAAGGTCTTTAGGGGACATTGGACAGGCAAAGCCTTTAACATGTCAAAATCAGTTATAAAAATGGAATTCTTGCTTTTACTATGACACAAAATAGCCAGAGACCCTGATAGGGAAATGAAGACTTAGCTCTTGAAAGGGAAGTGGAAACCAGGAGATGGTGGCAGCACTGGAAAGCAGAGACAGGAGACCCTCTGTGAGTTTGAGGCCAGCTTGGCTTACAGAGGGAGTTCTATCATAGCCAGAGCTAACCCTGTCTTGAAGAAAAAAAAATTGGAAAGGAAATATTGCTTTGTTTTATTTTAATTTTTAATTAGTGCATCCTGAGGCAGATAGAAAGACGGAGAAATTTTAGGGAAGATGAGAAGGGGAAGAGGCCTTACAACAGCGGCTTACCAGCAGAGAAGCAAGAATTTCTGCATAGCTAACAGCTGCCAAAGATCTTCCCCCCTTCCAGTCACAAGACTACAATTCTCTAGGCATCCCACCAGAAACCTCACTTATAGGAGAGGACACGTCCAAAGACTTATATAATCCTAATGGCTTCTGGTTTTGTCTTTTCGGGTTATAACTACCCCCACAACAACTCTAGACTCTCACTGAGCAAGAGAGGGCATGGGTGGGCAGAATTTCAGCCACGTCTTGAGACACAACCTGAGAGCCACCAAACAGGTATATAGGATTGATTCTAAAACACTTAATTGTGACTCTCCTTTGAGGAGCATAGATTCATACTAGGACATGTCTTAGATGTTTTTCTTTCCCTAAGTACCCTTCTTTCTCCTAGTCCTAGAACTTAAATTGTTTATTAAAATATTTTGAACCAGACACATTTTTAATCCCAGCACTAGAGAGGCAGAAGCAGGGTCTCTGAGTTTGAGGCCAGCCTGGTCTACATAGAGAGTTTCAGGCTAGCCAAGGCTACATAGCGGAGACCCAGTCAAAAAACAAAAAACAAAATAAAACAAAAACCAGAGAAATTGAGATGACTCAGCTAGTAGGAACTTGTGGCCATGCCTGAAGATGCAAATTTGACCACTGGGGCCTCACATAGTAGAAAGAGAGAATTCCAGAAAGATATCCTCCAACCCCCACAAGTGCGTGTGCACACACACACACACTGAGAAAGTAATACAATAAAGCCAGGCATGGTGGCACACGCCTTCAATCCCAGCATTCCAGAGGCAGAGGTGGTGGATCTCTGTTCCACACAGTGAGTTCCAGGACAGTCAGACTAGGTAGATATTCTATGTAGACTACAAATACTACTATATATTGTTTTTTTTTTTAAGCCATGCATTTTAATAAAATCTCCAACACTTGATACTAGCTAGGTCTGAAATTCTTTTCTGTGATGAGGCCAAGGATCCTAGTCTGGGCTGAGTTGAGGTCTCTTAAAGAGGAGGACTCTGCTCAGGCTGCTAAGGGAGACAGCATAGCGCGGGGTCTCTCTCCACTGCAGACTGACTGCAGAGTCTTCAGCTCTGATTTTCCTTTCTCAGAGAACTTTAGCTCATAGCGAGTGGATGTGACTTACACTCCTTTGATTGTTAAATGAATTGGGTCATTTTTTTCTCTTTTTTGGGGAGGGTGGGATAAGGTGATGCAGTGTCTATCTATGTCTGGCTGGCTTGGAACTCACTATGCAGACCAGGCTGGCCTCAGACTCAGAGATCTCCCTGCCTCTTCTGGGATGAAAGGCATGTGCCACCATGCCCGGTGACTTGGGTCATTCTGAACACTCAAAGGTTCCATTTTCCTGTATAGAGGCTGTCTACTCCACAGCCATTTCTGCTTTTTTCTTTTTAACTTATAAACTGGTAATCTTAGTTGACAAGTTGACTGGGATCAACTAAGAGACAAGCCTGTGGGTACAACTATGAGGAACTTTCTTTAGGTTGAGTGACGTGGGGAGATCCTCTGTAAATGTGGGTGGCAGCTGCTGGTGACAACCCAGGTATTCTGAGATCAGAGAGAAAAGCTTTTGCTTTTTGAGTGATTCCCATTCCACAGGTATTGGAATGCTGGAGTGCCATTTATCTTGTGAGCCTGCACCTTTAAGAATTCTTAGCTGTTAGAACTCCTTGACCTTATGATCTTCAGTGCTGGTTACCTCTTGAATTTCTGGGAACAGGGGAGTGCCAATGACTGGCTTTGGCATCCATGTGGTAGGTAAACTGAGGCAGGCACCTGCTGGGGGTCAGTGCTTAGAGATGCTGTTGGGAGTGGAGCAGGATACAGGGGCTGCTGCCAGAGGCAGCCAGCGATTAGAGAAGTAACTCATCAGACTCTTTCATGAGGGAACAAAGCTTAATTTACTGGGGTTGGCACTGTCTGTGGCCAATAAAAAACTATGAACCCTTTTAACTCCTTGGGGCAGGTGAGAAGGAGAAGGAAAGAGAGAAAATTCACAGACAGACAGACAGACAGACACACACACACAGAGTAGATGAAACAAAAAGCAGAGTCCAATAACTTTATATACAAAAACATACACACATGCATACACACACATACATACATACATACATACATATATACATACATGCATATAGACCTACAAATGATGTTTTGTGTTTTATAGAAAAGAGAGAGAGAGGATATGTTTGTAGAGCTAGGTTTGGTGAGGTGTTGAAGGGGTGCCTCTGCAGACCCATGCTGAGGCATCTCTTCCCCCAAGAGGTATCAGCCATTTGATGGGTATAGTGTAGAATAGAGTTTATTTAGGATGTGGGAAGGGGAGTTGGGAAGGTAGGAGGGGGGCAGGAGCATGAAGTGGGGGAAGGAAGGGGATAGAGGGAGAAAGGGTCAGGGAGAGAAGGGAGTTAGAGAGAGTAAGAGTGAGGAGGGGCAAACAGCCCCCTTTCACAGTAAGCCAGGTCTTTGGGTAACTGCTGGGCGGAGCCTAGAAGGAATGCTAACAGACAGACATACACACATTCACACAGAGAATGGCCAGAGCAAAACTCCAACAAGCAGGCTCTAAGAACTGCACGCATACACATGCATACATATATACACACAATTGGTGGACAGAATGAGCTCAGAGCCACATCCAGACAAGCTTTACATACATACATACATACATACATACATACATACATACACACACACATACATACATACATACATACATATGTGCACACAGTTGATGGATGGAAGGAACAATGTTCCAACACACCATATACACAAAGCTTACACATACACATAGTTGATGAATGTTCCGACCCTCATTCACACAAGCTTTACACATATACATACGTGCACACAGTTGGTGGAGGAAGGAACAGTGTTCCAACCCCCATTTGTACAAACTTTACACATATACAGAAAACCTTCCAGCCACACATTCTTCTACACATTCTTTTTTTTTTTTTTAAAGATTTATTTATTATGGATACAGAGTTCTGTCTGTCTGTATGTCTGTGTACCAGAAGAGGGCATCAGATCCTATTACAGATGGTTGTGAGATACCATGTGGTTGCTGGGACTTGAACTCAGGACCTCTGGAAGAGCAGAGCCATCTTTCCAGCCCCAGTCACACATTCTTTATTCTTTCGTCCATCGCTTGCATATCCCGGGAAAATCTTGCAAGCAGTATACAATTGCAATGTGATTACGTTCTGGCTTTCTTCTAGTAAATGGTTATGGAAATGATTATGGAAAAACAGTGTGTTCCCATATACCTTCATAAGAAATAACAGTACAGGGGCTGGTGAGATAGCTCAGTGATTAAGAGCACTGACTGCTCTTCCAGAGGTCCTGAGTTCAATTCCCAGCAACCACATGGTGGCTCAAAACCATCTGTACAGCTACAGTGTATCCATATATAGAAAATAAATAAATAAATCTTTTAAAAAAAGAAATAACAGTATGTAGTACAGGTAAAGAAAACTGATTATTCCTCCAAACCCACATATATCCATAACCAAGCAACTTGTTACAGATTAACAAGCAAGCAAGGTAGTTTTCTCAGCCAGTTTCTCTTACTGGTAGGCAACAATCTGTGGCTACAAAGAAAGAAAGGATTGATTGCTATTTATCTTTTTGTTTTGTTTTGTTTTTTGGATTTTTTTTTTTTTTTGAGACAGGGTTTCTCTGTATAGCTCTGGCTGTGCTGGAACTCACTCTGTAGACCAGGCTAGCCTTGAACTCAGAAATCTGCCTGCCTCTGCCTCCCAGAGTGCTGGGATTACAGGTGTGCGGCCGCGCGCGGTCCACCCCCCCACCCCCCGCCAGCTGTTATTTATCTTTAAAAGTAATCTTGTAAAAATGTTAAAAGCATCACAAATCTAAACTTTTATATTAAAAAATCTGTCATATCTACTGCAAATCCTCAGAATGCATAGCTTCTCATCAGCGATTCTTAATAAATCATATCAGGACATTGAGGGCAAAAGTGGGTATAAGAAATCAGTTATCACCAGTCCAGCCTCAGTGACAGTCACATCAGCCAGTGCTAAGGCTGTTCGTGTTCCCTGGCCATGAAGGGTCCCCAGCCTAAGTATTAAGAGTCTGCCTTTCTGAACTTCATATTGTTCCCTAAGTTTTTTTCTTTTTTTTTTTTTTACATCAGAGCCATTTGTAATAACATCTCAACCTAACTTCACTAACAAGTTTATTTTTCCAAATGTTTTCTAAGGGTGGCAGTCATTGTTGACAATCCACATCTCTAAGTTCTTCTCTAGAATGGTGATAGAATCATTAATCCACTCCAGCAGCAAGACCTGAAAGAGATCAAACATTAATGTTGTGAGTGCCAGAGATGCTGCACGGCGAGGGGCTGGGAGTCCTCTCAGAGGTTTCATAACTCTTAGATTAAAAGGGATGTGAGGGCGGCAAGCAGGGCAGAACTCCACAACAGCATAAAGTCCTCAGGACACATGGTCCTCGGGGCCGTGCCACACCGAGGCCCACCCATGTGGCTGTGGTAATCTCTGGGCTGCATTCCAAGAGTTCTAAAGCCTTTCCTTGTTCCTCCTGCGTGGCCCTCGGCGGGAGAGGATATGAAACAGCCAGCAGAGGCTGAAGGAGAGGATTGCGCTAGCAGAGGAGGAAGAGGAGGCAGTTGGTGCAGGAGATGTGTTAGGAGGGGACAGCTGAGGTGGGAGCAGATAGGCTGCCACGGTTGGGAGAAGGGACTGCTTAGGCAGACTGTTGGGGAAAGTGAGGCAGGAGCATTTGAAGGGGCTGCACCGGAAACTGGGACGAGGGCTAGAGAGGAGTTAAGAGAACTGGTTATTGTTTGTAAAAAAAAGGAGACATTAAAAGAAAAAAATTAAAACAAAACACACCCCCCTCCCCTTTTTTTTCTTTTTGATTTG
Source organism: Apodemus sylvaticus (assembly GCF_947179515.1). Lineage (NCBI taxonomy): Eukaryota > Metazoa > Chordata > Mammalia > Rodentia > Muridae > Apodemus > Apodemus sylvaticus. The sequence continues at coordinate 78,318,061 of NC_067483.1, read as the reverse complement.
GTTTTTTTGAGACAGGGTCTCTCTGTGTAGCCCTGGCTGTCCTGGAACTCACTCTGTAGACCAGGCTGGCCTCGAACTCAGAAATCCGCCTGCCTCTGCCTCCCAGAGTGCTGGGATTACAGGCGTGCGCCACCATCGCCCGGCTTTTTTTTTTTTCTCTCTCTCTTTTTCTTCTTTTTTCCCCCTTTTTCTTTCTTCTTTTCAACAAAACCCCTTTTTACAATATGCCTTGCTTTCAAATTCACCTACCCTGTTGCTGCCATGACCGACACCCACCTCCATCATTCGCGACATGAGAGCCTAGCTCCGTCTGCCTTTCACTGAAGACAAGTTTGGCTTGTCAGCAAGTTCCTGGCCTTCAGCCTCAGGCGGGGACTGACAGGGTCCTCGTCTTGTGGACTGAACTGCCAGTGCTCAGCCTTTCTGTTGTAAAACCAGCCATTTGTTGGAGTACTCAGTCTGAATCGTGTAAGTCGATCTAATAACCGCCCCCCTCCAGTCAGTTCTAATTCTGTGATTAATACAATAAACGAAACACGCTCTTTCTCAGTGTGTGATAATCACGAGATTTAGGGGAGGCTCGAGCTTTGCTGGCACCAGGAGATCATTTACAGTTAGCTTAAGCCAGACGTTCTCAAAGTTGAGCCATGGCAGAGTCATCTGGAGAGTCTCAAAGTTTCTAAGTTTGGTAGGGCCTGAGAATTTGCATCTCCAGCAAGTTTCTAAGTCACGCTGATGTCGACTTTGAGAACCGCAGCTCTAAGGCAGTCACAGGATCCCACTCTTTTGCAGGGCATTGCGCTGGTCACGTGACATGGCTGCGGCCAGCAAATCCCAATGTGCTGGATCCTGAGGTACCAGGAGAGGATTGGTGAGGTCTCTGGCAGTCTTTGGACATTGGTGCTATTTAACCGCACGCTGCCGGGAGCTCCTGCAGTCAGCTTCAGCGTGCTTTCACGTGAAAGTGGCTGACGTAGTGAAGAGAGCAGGAAAAAGAGAAGGAAGTGTCTGCGTTGCTGCGGGCGTTGTGGTAGGCTAGAAGCTGCTGCAGCAGCAGATTACAATGATGGAGATGTATGTTCCTTAAACAGGAAAAAGCAAAACCACTCAAAACTGACTGGGGCCCAGCAGAGATGGCAACTGTCATTTGCCTTATCAGAATGATATCTCTGTACGATTATCCTTGTAAAATGCCTTTTCCCCTCCATGCATCTGTTACTATGTCATATCTGAAGTCTCCAGGGAAGGACAGAGATGGACAGTAGCCCTGTTGGGGAAATGAAGGGGACCCCAGCCCATTCCTGCGGTTCCCTGATTTTTCCCTGCCTTAACTCTCAAATACTCTTTCCCTGCATTAGAGACTGCCCTGAAAAAGCTGTCCAAAGTTCTGTGCAGCGTGACCATTTCTGGGGGCCCTCACCTACTGCCTGGGTGTGAACTTTCATTCTGAAATGAACTTCCTCCTAATTTCTTGCTTTGCCTCATTTAAAAAAAAAGTCTCATGATGATGAAAGACTTTTTAAAGGTTTTGGCGTTCTCTCTCTCTCTCTCTTTCTCCTCTCTGTGTGACTTCCTCAGCATCACCACTTATAAGTTATCTATAATAATTTTATAATTACACACTTAAGAAACTTGGTATGCCACATGGTAAAGCCATTTTTTTTCTATTTAAGCTGTTATCTGTTTTCTGTCATTTGCTGTGGGAGGCCACCTAATAATGTTCTCTTCCAGAACTCAAAGACTCACTGCAGCAGAGTGTAGAGGGTCTGGGTCTCCAGACCTCAGGCTGAGGGCTCTAATGCTGGCCAGTACTAAGCACTAAGGAATCCTACTTCTAGATCACCGTAAAGGCGAAAACTCTGGCTTCTGCCAAAACTGAAGGATAGGAAAATGTAGAATTAACAGAAAACTACACATAGTCACAATCTCTATTTTCCAGAAACACAAAAGAATCATTCCATGTGTATTGGCTGTGTGTGTGTGTGTGTGTGTGTGAATTTGACACAAGCTGGAGTTCTCACAGAGAAACAAGCTTCAAGTGAAGAAATGCCTCCATGAGATCCAGCTGTGGGGCATTTTATCAATTAGTGATCAAAGGTGGGAGGGCCCCTTGTGGGTGGTGCCATCTCTGGGCTGGTAGTTCTGGATTCTATAAGAAAGCAAGCTGAGCAAGTCAGGGGAAGCAAGCCAGTAAGGAACATCCCTCCATGGCTTCTGCATCAGTTCCTGCTTCCTGACTTGCTTGAGTTCCAGTCCTGACTTCCTTTGGTGATGAACAGCAATGTGGAAATGTAAGCTGAATAAACCCTTTCCTCCCCAACTTGCTTCTTGATCCTGATGTTTGTGCAGGAATAGAAACCTTGACTAAGACACCATGTTAGGGTACCAATTTCAGAGACCTGCACAAGGACTATAACGCTAGAGGGCACTGTTCACTGCTTCCAAGCTCTGGGGGAAGCCTGCCCTTGACAGCTCACTCCTATGCCTCAACCTTGAAAAGACTTATTAATCCCTAGACAATGACCATTGGTGGCAATCCTTTGCCTGGGACCCACTCTTGCTGTACATGAGCTCTGATCACCTCCAATCTCTTGAACTTATAAATAACTTATAATAAACGTTATAAACACATCCTCTGGTTGTTGCCTGTGAAATTCATGCTTTGAGTTTACAGAGACAAGGAACTCAGACACCTGAGATGGGAAAGCCTCATTTCTCTCAAGAACTTCCCACGTTCCCATGAACCAATGCAAATGGCTAAACGTTCTTGAACCCTTTAGCTTTAGGAAGGTGGAACAGGCATCTTGTAGGCAGAATGTCAAATGAGATGAAAGGGACCTCTGTCCATTGAATGCATTGCAGTTTTGAGAGTGAGGAGCATAGCATGGTGAGAAGCAGGTAAAATATCAAAAGGTATTTGCATATCACTCTTGTGTGCCTCACAGGCTGTGACAAGTTTGGGCTTTATTCCCAAGGTCATGGGGTACTACTCATCATTTTCAACAGCAAAGTGTACTTGGAATTTAAGAAGAGTATTCTGGTAACCAGCAGGTTGAGAAGGGAGACCGAGGAAAAGACGAGTTAGGTTGCTGCAATGGCTCTGGTTGCAGATGGACTAAGGAGGAAGTGGTGTAGTAAGATTAGGATGTTTAGCAATGAAAACTGTCAAAAATTGGATGGGAGTTTTGAAAAAAAGAACCAGCCATGATGTCTTAGTTAGGGTTTTACTGCTGTGAGCAGACACCACGACCAAGGCAAGTCTTAGAAAGGACAGCATTTAATTGGGGCTGACTTACAGGTACAGAGGCTCAGTCCATTATCATCAAGGCAGGAGCATGGCAGCATCCAGGCAGGCATGGTGTAGGAGGAGCTGAGAGTTCTACATCTTCATCTTAAGGCTGCTAGCAGAACACTGACTTCTAGGCAGCTAGGATGAGGGTCTTATATCTATACCTTCTCCAACAAGGTCTTACTTTCTCCAACAGGGCCATATCTTCTAATAGTGCCACTTCCTGGGCTGAGCATATGCAAACCATCACAGGTAACATCTGGGTTTCTGGCTGAGGAGGTGCCATTCTTCTAGGTGGGAAGATGATGGAAAGACATTTGGTCTGTGTGGGGTAAAGGGAGAGGTGTGGGTATTTTGAATCTGGCGCGTGTGTTGGGACGGGTAGCACTCGGGGCAGGGGGGGGCACAGGGGGAGGGGCTATCTATGGCCCATGCCAGTGGCTTGGTCAGGGCAATCTGGCTATCTCTAGGAGAGGTCTTTCCTAGAACTGAATACAAGGGCTTGAGACCAATTGTGCTTTGAGAAAATCAACTGGAAGCTGGAAAATATGATTCTGTAACACATACTCAGAACGGATTTGCTAAAAAGAGTTGACTCCTTTGGCCCAATGCAGTAATGGAAAGCAGGACAAAAAAGTCTGGCATGTCTGCCTTTACCCTGAATTCTCCTATTTCACTCAGCATAGCCACGGTAATCAGAGTGTCTACTTAAAAACGGGTTGTGGCCTAACCTATCTCATCCTTCATCAAGGCTGGAGACACAAAAATATGAGTAACTGAAACTTACCTTTTACAATGTCCTGTTCCAGGAATGCCTAAGGAGCCCCCTGGATTCCAGGAAGAGCAAAGCTCCTTGGAAAGACTGCCCACTCTATAGAGGAAGGGAGTTATCTCTGACGACAAAGAGTCTATCTCCAAGAAGAAGTGATTATCTTGTAAGAAGCAGACCTATCTGTGTTATGTGCATTTAAAGCTACCGCCTCAGCCCAGGAACACTGCCTCACTATTAGCCACTCCTGGCTCCCTTTTGTTCCACCTTTGCTCTGGGAGGTGACCTAGCAATGTTTGCTCCTCTACAATTTGCCTTCTAGGCACAATTGCTGGGTGTTATTGTCTCCTACCTGGAAAAGTGTGCCCTTAACATTTATTGTCTCCATCTTTCCACTTGCTCTAAACTTCAGTAGCTAAAGCCACCTAGCCCCTTCTAAACATCCTTGGCCAGCAGCCTGCGCTGGAGGCCATAGGCCCCAACCCCCAGCCCATACCTCACATGGTTGCTGCCTTCTTCTTCCTCTAAAGCATGGCAGAAAGACCCCCTTTCTCTTTCCTTGCAGCTCCCTTTCCTCCTGGGACCCAGAAGACCCACCTGTACCTTCTGCCCAGCAATTGGCCCCTGGCTTTCTTTACTGACAAATCAAGAACCAGTTGGGGAACAGGACTTTAACATCAGAACTGCCCCCTTCACCTAGCCTTTTCATATGTAGGTAACCACGGTGTTGGGCCACTATGCAGAGTCAGAGTGGGAGAATGGTCAACCAGATCACACCCGGACCAGAAGACTTAACCATATGTCTCTCCCGCTCTCTGCCTCAGATCTGCTTCTGTTTAGACCAAAGCTTGTGTCAGTACCCTGGAGCCAGAAGACAGTACCAGACCCTTTGTTCTTCCCTTCTGTCTTCGCTTTTACCAATACGTGTCTCTAAACTCTATGCTAGGACCCCAAAAATTGCTCTGAGGGACTCACCAAATTTGGTTCTCTTCCTAACACAGCCACATTGAATAAATCTACTTTTTGTGATTAATTTGTCTCTTTAATTAGCCTAGTGAAGGTGGGTGGCTGATCATGGTTTTATGAGGATGTTAGGACCCTGGATGACCCCAAAGACTCTGGTAACAGATCTATTTTCATATTGTTGAGAACTTTCACATTGACTTCCATAGCGGCTAGACTAATTTACATTCCCACCAGCAGCGTGTGAGGTCTGGCTTCTCTCTGTATCTTCCTGCCTCTGCTCCCTAAGTGCTGGGTTACTGGCATGCACAACCACACCTAGCTGCTGTGTAGTTTTAATTTGCATATCTCTGATGGGTAGTGATGTGAAACATCTTTTTATATGTTTCTTGGCCATTGGTACAGCATCTTCTGAGAACTGTCTGCTTTTCTAGTTTATTAGCTGATTATATTGTTTGATTTCTTGGTATATGGTTTCTTGAGTTCTATATTCTAGACATTAATTCTGTTATATATGTACCTCCCAAAGGTTCCCCTCCTGTTCTATACTCTTGTCTCTTTGTCTCCTTTGCTTTGTAGAAACTTGAAAATTTCATGCTAGTCCATCTGTTAATGGCTATCAGTTCCCTGTGAAGTTAGAATCCTTTTAATAAAATCCTTGCCTATGCTCATATATTGAAGTATTTTATCTATTTTTCTTCCATTTCAAAGTTGAAGGTCGGACATTAAGGTCTTTGATCCATTTGGAAGGATTCTGGAGTTTTATTTTTTTAAGATTTATTTCTTTATTCTTATGTATATGTGTGGGCCTGTTCCAAATGGCAGGTTTAGATAGAAGAAGAGGCAGCCCGTGATTTTAAAGTTTTACTGCAGAAAGGTAGAGGGAAAGAGAAAAGGTACACAAGTAGAAGCTGGCTAGGACCATGTGGAGAGAGGGGGAAAGGGAATGGGGAAAGAAAGGTCCAAGAGGGCAAGAAAGAGAGAGGAAGAGAAGGGAAGAGAAGAGGGAAGTTTTACTGCAGAAAGGTAGAGGGAAAGAGAAAAGGTACACAAGTAGAAGCTGGCTAGGACCATGTGGAGAGAGGGGGAAAGGGAATGGGGAAAGAAAGGTCCAAGAGGGCAAGAAAGAGAGAGGAAGAGAAGGGAAGAGAAGAGGGCAAGAGGAAGGGCAAGAGGGAGGGGGCCCTTTTATAGTGGGCCAGGCTGCCTGGCTGTTGCCAGGTAACTGTGGGGGTGGAGTACCAGGGTCTTGGGGCAGGCATTGCCCTATGAGACTGATGGTCACAGGGTTATGTCTGACATATATGAGTACACTGTAGCTATCTTCAGACTTTAGCTGTCTTCAGGCACACCAGAAGAGGACATTGGATCCCATTACAGATGGTTGTGAGCCACCATGTGATTGCTGGGAATTGAACTCAGAAAGAGCAATCAGTGCTCTGCAGCCCTTGGATTTTAGTTTTGCACTGGCTGAGTGAAGAGCATTTAGTTCTTCTACATGCTGACATCCGGTTTCCCAGCACCATTTGTTGAAGAGGTTCTCTTCTCTCCATAGAATGCTTTTGGTGTTTTTGTCAAAAATCAGGTGGCCATTGTGTGAGTTTACACCATCTGGGAATTCAGATGAACAAACACCAGCAAAAGTTTCTGAATGCCACGGTTCAAGGTCATGCTGAGGTCAAGGGTCACTCAGTCAACCAGGGGCTGGAGAGGTGGCTCAGTGATTAAGAGTACCTGTTGTTCCTTCAGAGGACCAGGGTTCAATTCCTAGCACCCACATGGCAGCTCACAAACATATGTAACTTCAGTTCAAAGTAATATTATGCCTTTTTTCTGGCCCCAAATGGTGCCAGGCACACAGAGTCCACAGACATATGTGTAGGCAAAACATGCACACACATTTATGAAAAAAAGATCCTCTTAAAAGAAAGTCACTCAGTAAGGTGGGTATGGTGGTGCACACCTTCAGTCCCAGCACTGAGGAGGCAGAGACATCATTGTGAGCTCAAGGTCAGTCTTGTACACATAGCAGGTTTCAGCATAGCTAGGACCACATAATAAGAACCTATCACAAAACAAAACAGGAGTTGTTTAATCAGAAGAGATCAAGCGGATTAAAGCGATGGCATCCATTCTTAACAGACTCCCAATCTCCCAGTTGTAACGTGCAATGTTTGCTACCCTGCTTGAAGCTCCAGGTGGGCATTGCTGCTGGCCCTGCCCAGGTTCTCGCCTGGCTATCATGCCCTTCTTTTCACTCCCAGCTCAGCACCTTAAATCTGCCCTCAACTTTAGCTGCTCAGTTACCTTCTCCTTGTTCAGTCCCCTAAATCTGCCCTCAGCTTAATTGTGTTTCTAATATCCTGACTGCTGCCCCAGACCAGTTGGGAGAACAGCCAATGGCCGCTCCACCCTAGATCTCACATGGCTGGTGGCTCCTTCTCCATCTGAAGCATGGTGAAAACCTCTTCTCCCCTGTGTCTGCTAGCCTGCCTGCAGAGGTTGGGGGAGGGGTGGGGCATAGGGGTAGGGGAGGGGTGGGGATGTGGGGGGTATGGGAGAGGTATGGGGTGTGGGAGGGGTGTGGGGATAGGGGTGTGGGGATAGGGGTGTGGGGATAGGGGTGTGGGGGTGGGGAATGAGGTGGAGGAGTGTGAGGGGTGAGGGGGGGTGGAGGAGTATGAGGCGGTGGGGTGAGAGTTGGGGAGAGGTGGGCAGGGGGATTGGAAGTCCTGCCTATTCTGCCCAGGTCACTGGCCACTAGCATCTTTATTGATTGATCAAGAACCAGCTGGGGAACAGGACTCTCAGTGTTCATATGCAGATTCTCGATCAAAACATCAGAACTACCCCCTACAAAGAGCTGTCTGTTTCTTATATTAAACCACCTGATCTTTCTTCAGCAACCATGAACTAACTCTATTCATTACACAGGAGCAATATTGACTTTGTTTCAGCAGAGGGCGGTAGAGAGTGGCAAAACAGTCTTAGGGTTTCTTTCTATTGCTGTGAAGAGACACCAAGATCACAGCAACACTTACCAAGAAAACCATGACTTACAGTTTCAGAGGTTTAGTCTGTTACCATCGTGGTGGGAGGCCTGGTGGTGTGCAGGCAGACAATGCTGGAGAAGGAGCTGAGAGTTCTATATCTAGAGCTGCAGGAAGGAAAATGCCACACTGGGTCTGGCTTGCACATCTGAGATCTCAAAGCCCACTCCAGTGGCATACTTCCTTCAAGACCATACTCACTTCAACAAGGCCACGCCTTCTAATAGTGCCACCCCCTGTGGACCTCTGAGGGCCATTTTTATTCAAACCTCCACAACAGTCTACTTTTTTAAATTCAGAAAAAAAAATACCCAAACCCCATGATCATCTTCAGTGTTACACAAGCTTCATGTGTTCTCCAGCGGGGAAGATCTTCGTGTAGACAGGCTAGACCTCAGAGAGTCAGCAACCCTTAGATGACCTTTCCCCTTATAAGTGACAGGTTAGCATCGTGTGACTTGTGGAAGGCTTCTGGAGAGGGAGTGTGATTGTGAGGAATGAGGGTGAGTTTGCAAGGTAGCCTTGCTCACATAAAGAGCACCACAGGGACAGGGACACGGCAGTGTCATGGAAAGCCTGGGGACAGCAAAAAGCCTGGAATGAGATTGAACCGGGGCTGGGCATGGTGGCAAAGGCAGAGGGATGTCTGTGAGTTGGAGGTCAGTCTGGCCAACATAAGTGATTCCAGGCTAGCCAGAACTACACGGTGAGACCCTATCTCAAAAATAAATAGAGAAATACATAGATAAATAAATAAATAAATAAATATAAATAGAAATTGAGGTGAGGTTATAGATGATAGCTAGACTCTCAAATGCTATGAGTCACCTTGCAGTGTGTGGCCATTACATTTAAGGGATGGACAGTCTCCTGAGAATGATGGGACTCCATTGAAAGGCTGAGCAGAGCAACAATCTGATCATCAGATAATAATTTTTATTTTTTAATTATTATTAGGTCTCAGTAGTTAAGAGTACCCGATGCTCTCCCAGAGGACAGGGGTTTGATTCTTGGCACCGGGATCAGATGTTCCCCCCCCCCCCTTTTTTTTTAAGAAAGTTGTGTTCCAGGGTCTTAGTTTAGATAGGTCTAGCTGAAATTCAGGTATTTGTGAGTTAGTAGTAAAATTTGGGAGGGAAGAAAAACAGCCCACTATGCAAGGACCTTATCTCCATCAGGCCTATGGAAATGTCAATCTTGAACTTGCTGGAAAGCTTTGGATCTGGTGTTTTTTCAAATGTTAATTCTCGAGAAACTTGAGGCTGGAAAATGAGGGAAGGGGACAAACTTGCTGTAGTTGTATAAGGAAGATAGGGTGAGCTACAACAAGGATGTAAATTAAAAGCAGATGATTCTAATTTGTCATAAAAACAGTCTGAATTTAACTATGTATCCAGAAACCTGATAAATCTGTACTGCCTTGTAAAATCAGATATGCTTAACTTTTTGAAACCTATTAACATGGTACTTTGGGCTCTATTTAATGCTTCTTAAAACATGAAAATCTTTGAATACAGGATTAAGAATTAAGGAGATACCTGCTCTTTAGGCTAGGGCTGGCTCAGCTCAGAGACTGCTTACCTAGCATTTATGAAGCCCTGGGTTTGAGCTCCAGCTCTGTATAAACCGATGTGGTGATGCTAACTGTGTGTAACCCTAGCACTTGGGAGGTGGAGGCAGGAGGATCGAAAAGTCAAGGCCAGACTGTGGAGGATGTGATCAAGAGATAGAAACTGGTCCAGCATTTGGGGTACAGGACCTGAATCCTTGTCCATGGTTGAAAATGTTCTTAGCTTTGTTGTGGTCTGAGGTCAGGAATGCTAAAGGACCTGTGGTTGGGTCTGGTTTCTTGTTCTCTTTCTTCTCCTTTTATAAAACTCTCTGGCCATTTGTGAGAATGCGACCAAAACTGAAGTACATAGACATTTCATGGGGCACCATCTTACTGACCAGCGCATCCTCCATGCCTTAACCAAGGAAAGCCTTCTTAGCCCATAGATGAAGACCCTTGATGAGAACGTACTTCTTGGGACTTGCTCTTGGTACACAGGGGCTCTATAAGCTTCTCTCTCATAAGTTCTTACCCATAAGCCTATAACAAATTCCTTTCTAAAAACTTGTTTTAAAATAATTTCTCTTAAATAAATCCCTTTTATTTATTAAAGGAATGTCTTATTATTAAGCATAAATAGTTATTTTATAATTATTTATAAAAATGATTGTTGAATAAAATAATTGATAATTAACATATTAAATTTATTAAATAAATTTCTTTTATTTATTAAAGGAATTTATTGTTGTTATTAAAAGGAATTTAAAATAAATTCCTTTTCAAAACTTGTTTTAAAAACAAAACACCTGCACCCATTGTCTGCAAAACCCATTCTTCAAATTCTTGAGACAGAGGATAAAGAATCTTTTGTCTTCGGGGACTTTAGTAGCTGTTGGTTTTCTTTTTTTTTCCTTTAAAGATTTGTTTGTTTATTTGTTTGTTTGTTTATTTATATGTGTACACCATTGCTCTCTTCAGACACACCAGAAGAGGGCATCAGATCCCATTACAGATGGTTGTGAGCCACCATGTGGTTGCTGGGAATTGAACTCATGACCTCTGGAAGAGCAGTCAGGTGCTCTTAACCACTGAGCCATCTCCCCAGCCCAGCTGTTGGTTTTCTGGAACCCCAGTCCCCCAAGCTATTGCCCATCTGAGCTGAGAAAACTTCTGACCTTCTAAAGGATCCTCTGCTTTTTTCCTATGTCACTGGGATTATGAGACACTATTTCAGAGACAGAGGTGGAAGACAGGGAGTGGGAGGAGGAAGGGAAGGGGTTCAGAGAGAAGGAGAGAAAATTTACCCACAAAGCCATCTCACCAGCTGTATTAGTCAGGATTCTCTAGAGTAACAAGGCTAGAATATAGAAAGGAGATTGATTGGAGTGCCTTACTGGCTGCACTCCTGCTAACTCAACAATGGCTGACTGTGAATAGAGAGAGAGTCCAAGAACGCAGTAGTTGCTCCATCCACGAGGCAATGTCTCAGCTTGTTTTCAGGATACACTGGAATCCCGAAGAAGTAGGCTCAATGCTGATGAAGAAATGGATTTGCTCGCAAGGTTAGGACAAGCATGCAAAGAACAAAACTTCCTTCTTTCCTCTCCTTCATTTTTGGATTTTGGTTAATTCCTAATGTAGTTAAGTTGACAACCACGAATAGTCATCTCAGCAGCCCTAGAACAAGGATTTGGATTAACATACATCTAAGCAAGCATCTAGTTGGCTGAAAGTACAGTTATTTATTTAAAACACCACTCACCAAATCAAACTATATAATATTAAAGTAGCCTTGAAGGTCCTGGAAGATGGAATCAGGGTACTACTGAGACTCATTAAAGAAGAACTATCTCCTCCTGGATAAAAGAATGGAATTAACCTCTGGCTGAGGGTGGAGACACTGCATTTTGATCTGTTCCAAATATTAGAAATGTCTATTCTCTTATGAGTTAATCCCTGAGGGCTGGAGAAATGGCTCGGCAGGCAAAGTCACTTGCTTCCAAATCCAACAACCTGAGTTCAATTCCTTGTTCCTCCATGGTGGGGAGACATGCTATACAGAAGAGAAGTAACTCTCAAAAGCTGAGCTCTGAATGTCACACTTGTGCCTTGGCACATTCCTCCAGATGTAAAACAAATAAATAAACGTAAAAATAGATGGAGGAGGAGGAAGAAGAAGAGGAGGAGGAGGAAGAAGAAGAGTTGACTCAGCTGGACTTGTCAATTACTTAGCCAAATTACCACTTCTCAGGAATGGAGATTCACCCACAGACCCCCTAAGAAGATGGGAGGAATAGCTAACCCTTTAACAGGAGGATGTACTCACCCTTCCCAGATACTGCTTTCCCATTTAGCTCTGCTAAGTTTGCTTATTTTTCTGAGTCACTGCAAACTTATGACCCCTCTTCTTCTCTTTTTCCCAAAGCTTATACGTACACATCTCCTGATGTTCTGGTCTTTTTCACTTTGTCTTTGAGGCTACCACATCCTTCCGCCACAAGGAGGCTTGCAAACATCTAGACCGTTTCTCTTCCTCTTCTCTGTCCTCTTCCTCCAGGGAACTTACCTATCTTGTTTATCTCTCAAGCTCTAAAGATTGTCATCAAGCTTCCTCTCAAATCCATTAGCTAACAATTAATGGAGCTAAGAACCCCCCCCCCACACACACCCAGAAGGGAACCCCAGTTTTCTCAGAAACAAAGTTAAAGTTTTGTTATGTTACAAATTGTGCACTGATTGTGTAGATGTTGTTGGTGATGTTTTTTTAAAACGGGTTCTAGAAAAAAATGCAAGGGTAAATGAGGATGAGAGGATGGAAGAGTCTTTACTGTAATCAGACACTTAGAAATAAGGTACAATAGGAATTAGATTATTACAATGCATTTCTTTTCCAAGAATGTTACCAGAGTTTTTAAGGCTCAACACGTTGGCTTAACTCAGCCACCCATTCCAAAGAAACCAATTAAAGACACAAGTAATATCAATCCACCTTCAGGTTTCTAACATGAAGTTTATATTTAAATAAAGACCAAGGAGTCTACATAATTAGTTCTGGTTAAGGAGAAGTTCCATTATCCCCTATCTCTACTCCAGTCTGTCCAGCAAGATGGTCTGATAACTCTCAGGATGATGTGAATGCTCTTCTTGGGAACCAAGTTCCTCTCTCCTTTCTCCCAGCATGGGATTCCTGGGGAAATTTTAATTCTTTGAGGCCCATTGTTTCAATAGTCTGAGAGCCAAAGAGAGGAGAGTGAATGTCCTCTTTTCGGGATGTGAGGGTGACTTGATGATTTGTGATTCTTAAGAATCATCATTTAGGGCTGGAGTGATGGCTCAGCAGTTCAGGCTGTTTCTTGCTCCACCAGAGAGCCTGAGTTCACATCCCGGCACCCACAACTACATGTAACTTCACTTCCAGGGGATCTGACACCCTCTTCCGGCTCCCATAGGCACCCCTACATATGATATATATTCACACAGACAAGGCACATAAATAAAAGGTAAAGATAAATATTTAAGAATTGACATCAATTTACCAGGAAACTCAGAACTAACATTTCAATATCTATATTCTAGTTGGCTCACTAAGATAAAGCTAGGAATTCTTGAATGAACCGGGTTTTTTTTCTTCAGTCTCAAATTCTATAGTTAATTCTCTCTCTCTCTCTCTCTCTCTCTCTCTCTCTCTCTCTCTCTCTCTTTTCTTTCTTTTTCTTTCTTCCTCCTGTTCTGGGAATTGAACATAGGACCTCATGTGTGTTAGATGATTGTTCTACCACTAAGCTAGATTTCCACTTTTTTTTTTTTTAAAAAAAAGAAGAGGTGTGTAAATAAAGAAAAGAATAAAAAAGAATAGACAGGCAACAGTATCAGTATATTAATGTAGTCCAAAAATCATACTCAGGCACACACACACACACACACACACACACACATGCAAGTGATCTATGATCCACCAAGAATAGTAATTTTGTTATATAGTAAGTTGAAAAAATGCAAGTTAGTTATGAGCTCTAGAGGCCGATTAACTTTTGCCCTATGCTAGTTTAGACACAACATGATGTCCACAAGAAATTACATTAATTCAGTCACATTCTTGGATCATTTATTATAAGTTTGCAACTGGTCATCTAGAATTCTCCTTAGAGCACCAGGACAGTACAGGGAAATCACAGTCCGTTTCCTTAACACTCTTGCTCAGGGCCTTATATCGCTTCCTCGAGAGTTACCAGAACAATTTAAATTTCCCTGCCACACTGGCTGATGCCTAAATCATCTACCAAATTCCAGATTAATTCAAAAGAACTTCCAAAGACAAAGTCAATCACAAAACATCAGCCACCCAAAGATCTCAACATAGTTCTGACTTGCTACAAAAGAGCTTCCAAACACAAGACCCGTCATAAATATGGCAGTTTCCCAAGTGGTTCAATAGAGCCTCAGAAGTTCAGAAGAACCTCACAAGACAAGGAATCATTCTCACTGTCAGACAAATCATAGCAACTCAAATTAGCTTAAGAGAGACTCAAATAAGACAGGAGGTGGTGGTGCACACCTGTAATCCCAGCACTCTGGGAGGCAGAGGCAGGCAGATTTCTGAGTTCGAGGCCAGCCTGGTCTACAAAGTGAGTTTCAGGACAGCCAGGGCTATACAGAGAAACCCTGTCTTGAAAAAACCAAATCTGAAAAACAAAACAAACAAACAAAGAAAAGAAATAGCTCAAAATACCTCCCCATCCCCACAAACGGATCAAGAGAAGGCAGGGTAAGGCCCCAGTTATACCTACCAGGGTCTTCTTACAAAGGATGGGACTTCAGGATATATAGAGTCCACACACTCAGTTTTCTTCCTTACTGAATAGTGGTAGAGACCAGGTGACACCAGCTAGAAAAAGGCTGTGGGATAAGGTGAGTCCGCAGCTGTGTGAGACCCTTCAATCTTCCCTCTGCATCTGAGGTGTGTTTTCTGAGAATGGATATCTAAAACATGGCTTTTCTGCCAACTCAGCAAATGGTGTTGCCAGAGGTTATAGTTGCAAGCAGCCTATCAAGTTGACCAGGGTAGCAAACGTGCTGGACCGGACTGGTTCACAGGGACAGCCTGCACACCTGTGCCTAGAATTCACAGACGACCACCAGCCGTTCCATTCTCTATAACTCTAAAGGTTCAGTGTGGCAGGAGAGGGTGAAGTGCTCAGTCTACGGGAGCCGGAAATCGAGTCTCGAGATGCACTGAACTTGCTGCAGGATCCCGGATATCCACCATTTGGCGCATAGAATGACGCAACAGTTAAATAAAGCTTTTGGCAAGAAGGGAGGAGAGGGAGAAGAGGGAATGAGAAAGACACTGAGAAGAGGAACGTCCTAGCCAGAGTTTCTATGCCAGTGCTAACACCAAACGACTAGAAGAACTTCGGGAGAAAAGGGTTCATCTCGACTCATAGCTTGTAGTACACCACCCAGGGAAGCCCAGGTAAGAAATCAAGGAAGAAACCTGAAGGCAGGAGCTGATGCAGACAGAGGCCATAGAGGAGTGCTACTTACTGACTTGCTCCCCATGGCTTGCCCAGCCTGCTTTCTTAGCACCCAGTCCTGGGGTGGCTGCCCACAACCTATCACCAGTCAAGAAAATGTCCCCTTCTCTGGAGGCAAGGTTCTCTTCTGGCTGGCACTAAAGCTTTCTCCCTCCAGCCTAGGATTCCGTGGAAATTTTTAATCCTTCGGGGTCCATTGTCTCGATAATATGATAGGTGCACACATGTCATTGTGGACTGTCTCCTCGCCTACCAGGATGTCACAGTTACAGTGAGCCAATGCGCCTTATTTGCATCAGACATCCCTGTCTGACAAAGAATGTGTACTTGATGGTCATCACTTTCCAAAGTCCAGAGAAGTGGTACTCTGCTCAAGGTTACGGGAAGCCATTGTTGGGCCAAAAATCAAATTTCCTTTTTTCCCCTCCCCTGCTCCATGTAGGCAATTAGAGATAAACGTTCCCTTGTAGTTTAAGCCCTTCCTTGGCTTCCTTAGAAATATCTGTCTCTTACTTCCTCCTCCCTTCACATTAGACCTCTTCAGTCTATTGCTGCTCTGAAGAAAAGTGACCTGTGAACAAACTTACATTCTAGAGTTAATGATCCACAAAACCCAGGACATTTGCATTTCTAAAAGGTTACTGGAGATGACGGTGCTTCAGCACGAGACCTGGTTTCCTTGGTGACATTTTTAGGCTGGTAGGTGCCACCACTGTCTGGATCTAGCTGAGATCTCTCAAGCCAGAGCCTTTCTAACTCAGCCACCCTCCCTGATTCCCCTCTCTGTGGTTGTTCTCCCCCGCAGCCCTGCCCTCCCTGGAGAAAGACTCGGTTCATGGGGAAGTGGTAGTAACCAGGAAATCCTAGAGGTGACTGATAAAGTAATATCACAGGGATCCACTGAAATGGTGGTCAAGATGTTAAGAGGAAGAGAAAGAAAACTCAACCGAGAAGAAAGAACCCGCAGAGAAGACGCAGGATCTGAGAACCGCCTAGGTTTACAACACTCATCTGCCCTGCTCAATTTGAGGCTATATAAACACAGTTGCTACTGGAAGCAGGAAGTAGCAAACTAGACTATTCTAGTTTTTAATAACAGTACTCTTTTTCTTTTTAAAAATTGATTTACTTTATTTATATGAGTACACTGTAGCTGTCTTCAGACACACCAGAGGAGGGCATCAGACTCCATTACAGATTGTTGTGAGCCACCATATGGTTGCTGGGAATTGAACTCAGGACCTCTGGAAAAGCAGTCAGTGTTCTTAACTGATGATGAGTGAGCCATCTCTTTAGCCCCCACGGACAGCACTAAAGAGAATTTATGTCAATATCTTAGTTAGGGTTTTATTGCTGTGAAGAGAAACCATGATCATGGCAACTCTTATAAAGGAAACATTTCATTGGGGCTGGCTTATATCTTCAGAGGTTTAGTCCACTTTCATCATGAAAGGAAGCACGACGAGGTGCTGGGGAAGAGGATGAGAGTTCTACATCTTGATCCACAGGCAGCAGAAGGAAATGGTGTGCTTGCCACACCGGGCATAGCTTGAGCACAGGAGACCTCAAAGCCTGCCCCACAGTGACACACTTCCTCCATCAAGGTCACATCTCCTCATAGCCATCCATTCCCCGTGGGCCAAGAATGCGAAGACACGAGTCTATGAGGACCACACCTATTCAAACCACCACAGTCAACTTTTAAGTGAACCTTTATTCATGGAGTTACTTACTAATCTTCACAACATAAATACAGTTAAACAGGAAGGGGGGGGGGCAAAGGCTAGAGCAGAAGCCTCTTTGGAGAGAATCAGCCTTCATTCACCTCTGGACTAAATCTCCATAAGGAATCTCAGCCTGATCCCCAGAAGAAAGGAAAAGTCTGACTTTTTGTAAAGTTTTGGAAGAGGTGGGAAACTTCACATGACATGATTTAGTTCTCCATAGAACTTGTGACAAAACGTGGAGGAGCCCAGGTACCATAAAGTGAAAGCTATCAAATCACAGCACTGAATGTTACTTACCTCCATTTCATGAAGAGCAGCAGAGAGGCCTAGCCTGACTCAGGCCTGGTATCGGGCCTAAAGGTGCAGGCGTGTGTTTTAACACTAAGAAAATCTCCATTTCACAGAACTTGAAAACAATGAGACATATATCTGAGACTTCATGTCTCTTAAAGGGTCAGGCTTTTGATCTGGGTCTGTCTCTGAAACCTGTTGTCTTGTTTGTTATTCTTGTTAGTTTGTTTTAATTTCTGACGTAGGGTCTTTCTATGTGGTTCAGAGTAGCCTTATGTCATCATCCACGTCTTCATTGATGCCACCAACCTCCTGCCTCGGTTTCCTGAGTACTGATGACAGGTGTATAACACCATAGGCGTTCTTGTTCTTTATCAGTGGACTTTTGATTTTTCTGACAGATCTTTTCCAGGACTAGAAATACACACTTTCTATCACATGTTCCTTTTGAAGGATTTTGCTTTCTGGTTGGTATATTTCAGTTTTCCTATATTGTGTGTTCCTGTGTTTGCAACCATTTCCTTTTTACAAGCATTTCCTATGTTGTCCTTTCCAGCTGCAACGGGAAAGAGACTCCGGGTTTGGTTTCAGCTTGGTGTTCCTGGAAATGCCCTACCTGCTTTTGTGACTATCTCACTTGATAATTTGTCTAAAAGATGGTTTTGATCTTCCATCTCAGTGCAATGGTTGGGTCTGAGAAAATTCAGTATGTAAACGTTTCTGACCATCTTCACATCTGGGTGCTCTTAGAAAACCACACATGCAGTATAAACAAATGAGGCTGCTCACAGCTGGTACAACTGTGCCACCAAACCATTCTGGAGCATGAGGGACACTCAGAGGGAGGGCCACAAGGTCGAGTTATCTGAAAGTTTCTGAAAAAAAATGCCTCCACGAGACCCAGCTGTAAGACATTTTCTTAGTTGTTGGTTGGGGAGGGCCTAGCCTATTGTAGGCGGTGCCACACCGGGGCTGGGGATCCTGGGTTCTATAAGGAAGCAGGCTGAACAAGTCAGTATGCAGCATCCCTCCCTGACCTCTGCATCAGCTCCTGCCCCGTTTGAATTCCTGACCTGACTTTCTGCAATAAGGAACAGCAGTATGGAAGCGTAATGCAAATAAATCCTTTCCTCCTCAACTCGTTTTTTTGGTCATTGTGTTATTTTAGGGTTTTACTGCCGTGAACAGACAGCATGACCAAAACAACTCTTAAAAAAAAAAACAAAACATTTAATTGGGGTTAGTTTGCAGGTTCAGAGGTTCAGTCAATTATCATTAAGGCAGGAACATGGCAGTATCCAGGCAGGTGTGGTGCAGGAGGAGCGGAGAGTCCTTCATCTTCACCTGGAGGCTGCTAGCAGAACACTGACTTTCAGGCAGCTAGAATGAGAGGCTTATAACACACCCACGGTGACACACTTACTTCAACAGGGCCACACCTACTCCAACAGGGACACAGGAGCTTATACAAACCATCAGTCATGGTGTTTTGCTGCATCAATAGAAACCCTAATGAAGATAAAGGAACAGTGCTTAAGTTCACAAACAGACCGGAAGGTTCCCCGAAGACTTGGGAATCGGCTTAAATGACGGAGAGAGCACAGAGCTTTATTGTGGACCACAGCTGGCTTGAATTCTGATTCTGTCTCTTAGGGTCATCTGGCCTGAAACAAACTGTTTTGGCTTCTCTGAAGTGAAGTTTCTTCATGTGCAAATTAAGGATCTGGGATTGTTGTAATAATCATGTAAGTCTAGTGCCTGCTTCACAGGTTGCATTCCTGTGTTTACATAATTACATTTTGTTTCTTAGTACGTTAACTATATGTTGTTTCTATAATTTCTTTTCTTTTGTTCTTTTTAAAAGCATATATTTGTCTTAATGTCCCAAAGAAGAAAATGTCAGAGTTTGGGGGACGGCATATCACTGGAGTGTGACATCACTAGTCCAACATGACTGAGAAACTTACACATCTTTTTTTTTTCAAGATGGACAAACTTTTTTTGTTATTATTATTATTTTTAAACTTTTTATTGGTTCTTTGTAAGTTTCACACCACGTACCCCAGTCCTACTCATTTCCCCATGCCCTGGTATCCACTCTCTGCCCTTGTAACTCCCACCCCCAAATAAAAAATTCACAGACAAACAAACAAAACAAAGCATAGAAAACATCTCACAGTGGAAGCTTGTGGGTGGGGACTTCATCATGGCCTTAGGGGGTGAAGTCCCCACCCTTTCTCACAACAGGCTTTTCCTCTCCTCCCTCTAGTCTCCAGGTCCATCTTTCTTCACAGTGCTCAAATTCTACTTTTCTTTCTCTCCCATTTGTCGACTATGCGCTTGCACGTTGTAGTGGTCCCCACTCCAGGTAGGGCATGTAGCTGGCCGGCCTCTGGGTGGCCTCTGCCTGCTCCTCAGGGCATGGCTTGGTGGAAAACAGGCCTCTAGATGTCTATAGCCTCCCTTGAGACACTGCAGCGGAGGGTCTATGGACGGCGTCCCCTTCTGTACCTCATAGCATGGATGCAGGCAGGCCTCTGTGTGTAGCAGGCAGGACTGTGTCTGCAGTCTGTCCAGGCTTTGTGGTAGAGGGCAGATCCTTGGGCGTCTTTGCCCACCAGCGCCAGAACTGCGTGGCATGGTGGTAGGTAGGTCTCCTGCATGTCTCCTGGCTTTTTTTTTAACCTCTACTGCCATCAGCACAGTCCTGGGTGATAGATACTGTGATGGCCTCCTTGACACTGGCCTCAGCACAGTCCCAGCCGGAGGTGAGGCAGGATGCTTTCTATTCTAATGGTATATTTAAAGTACTGATGTCACCCCATTGCTCTCTTCACATACATTAAAGTTCAGATAAGGGCTGGCAGGCATGTGGCTGGGAGGTGAGATGGCACCTGTAGTAAAGTCATAGGGTAGATAGGGTGGAACTGTTGAAGGTTTCTGAAGACCACAGAGTGTAAGACGGTTTTATAATGTCATTTCCTTCACTATTACAGCTTGTTTCCTGAAAGAGCATTTGGGAAAGAGGCCTCAGAAAAGCTCCCCAAGACCTATCCCCAAACATTGCATCATCCGAGGATGCTGACAGGAAGCAAGAAAAACAAAAATAGCATCCATTTGTGATGCATTCATAGTCTTTTTTATTTTCCAAAAACCTTGAGTAGGGACGGTTCTTTACCAATGACAATTTTAACCACCTTTTTGGGGGGGAATTTTTACTAAAGCCTTAAGTCTCTTTTCTTTCACTACTGAGAAATTTTCTGCTGCCTAGTGATAACAGCAGGCTGTGTTGCTGAAGATCCCACAATGCAAAGGGCAAGCCCTCGCCAAAATTACATGACAGCCATTCTGGCGCTGCACAGTGGCAATCTCAGTATCCTGAGGCTGAGGTAGGAGGAACCCAAGCTTGAGGCTAACCTGGGCTACACAGGTAGTTCCAGGCCAGCCTGAATTATATAACAAAACTCTTTAAAAAAGTGTTTTTCTGATAAAAAAAAAAAAATCACTCCTGCAGAAGCTGAGAAACTTTGTTTGAATGGGTAGAAATGATGATCTTCATTTTACAGAGCAGGGAACCTGAAGTTCTCAGAAGTTCTGCTGCTCAGACTTGTTCTTACAGTTTGGAACCCTGTGATCTTTTACCTCTCCAGAGTGGTGAGAACAGTAAGTGTTGTGATGGGGCAGGGCAGGGGTGATCAGGATTAAGGACTAGGGCACAAACTCATGCTCAGTAGGTGCTTACAGAGGAGTGAGTGGAAAGGAATGTATGTGAAGGATGCGTGTTCTACTGCTGTTCTAACATGTTCAGCTTTTGGTCTACAATCCGAGTGAGTTTGGGATTATGACAAGAGAGACTCCCACACGGTGGTAGGTGGCCTGGGTGCCTTTATTCAGTTTCTGTTGGAGTCCGGATCCCACAGACGGGCCCTCCAAAAGATTCTTGCCAACCACCCCCCATCACTTTTCTTGAGGGACACTGACTAAAGCTCAAATGACCTCTGAGCTGCGTTCGGATGACCATTTCCCTCTCTGTACCAGAGGCCCAGGTCAGCTATAGCTGCAGTAGAACAAGAAGGGAGTTGCTTCTCTGTTTCTGAAAAAAAAAATGTGCTGTGATTGGAGCTGAATCCAGTTTATTCTGGTCAGTCCTGAATCTTCTAATAGAGAACGGATGAAAGGAAAGAGGGTGGAAGGGGAGGAGCCCATGATTAAACAGACCGTTTCTTTTCACTTCCCCATTTGGACTTCAGAATTTTGTCTGTTCTCTGGGTACAATCTGCCAAGCCTGGAGAGAAGCCTGTGCCTGCAGCGTACTCACTCCAGGGCTGATGGGAATCCTGCCGTTCCTGCCGTCCCTACCGCTCCCCATGGAGAGCAACCGGACTGCCCATGTGCTCTCCCGGACTTTATGCCATATGCTACTGTGGACGGCGGTGCTAAGTAAGTCGGGTCCTCCAGAAGGGAGGCAGGGGGGAGGACACCTGGGTTGGGGTTGGATGAGCCAACCTGGCTTAGGAGGCATGTCATCAGAATCAGGAGTAAGTAGCAGGCTAATAGTTAGACTGTAACAACCTGGCTGGCCTTTGAAAAATCAAAGCTGGCAGAAGTTTTCGCTGTTTCTTCTTTTCCTATCTTTTGGTATCACCCTCCCTTCCTCTGGTCCAAATCTAGCGTCCCAGACTTGAGGGAGCAATTAAAAGACTAGTTTCTCTTTGAATTTGTGATTCAAACGGGACCATATCTTAGGCAAGGTATCTAATACTGCTTCAGACAAGGGTTGAGAGAAAGCTCAACGATGCTTTTGAGGGGTGGCAGTGGACATTCCCTGTGTCCATGGGGCCACTGTCCATCAGAAGAATACCCCACCTCTCTTTATTATATAAGGAGAACTGTAAGAAGATCTGGGTTGTCCTGGGAACTTGGGTTCAGGGTTTCACAAACCTGGGCAAGTCTGGAGTTGTCAGTTGTGGGGCAAGAGAAATCTCTCCTGCCTCCTTCATTGCATAGACCATGGGACTTGGGCCTGGTCTTGCTGAATAAGAAAGTTAGGGTCAGGGTCTTAGGCTGTGATGGAGGAAGATTTTCTGCTCCTGCTCCTAGTCTCATCTGACAGAAACGGACAGATCCAGGTCATTAGAAGAGTCTGGGTGATGCCCAGTAAGAGAGCCCTAATGCAGAAGCATCCTCTAAGCTCAGTTCCTGGGGCATCTACTCATACCTCTGGGAAGGTGGCATACAGCCACCCACCCACCCCAAGTTACATGCTATGACTCACAGTGAAATCTGGTCAGCGCTGAGGAACCTCAGTGCTCTCTCCCTCTCCCTCTCCCTCTCCCTCTCCCTCTCCCTCTCCCTCTCCCTCTCCCTCTTTCTCCCTCTCCCTCTTCTCCCTCTCCCTCTCCTTCTCCCTTTCCCTCTCTCTCCCTCTTCCTTTCCCCCATCTCTGAATATATATACATGTACATACATGTATATATACATATATACATACACACACACACACACACACATATATATATATATGTATATATACATATATATATATATATATGATACAAGATAGCTTGGTTTTCACACAGAATGGTCAGCCCTAAAAAGGTAATATGCCTTTCTAGTTGTACTATTTCTATTTGGTGAAAACTCCCAAGAATGACATTTCCTTCCATTTTCCTTTGATACATCTCCATTTTCCCCCATTTTTTTTCCTGGGCTTCCACACTTAGGTAGGACTTCATCACTTCATTCAACTTTATAATACCCTTGGACTGTGTCTTGGTTGCTCCTGACTTCCATCCTGAGTATCTATAGAATCTTCCCGTACAGATGTGGGGAGGCACGGTGCTTTCTAAAGACCATCAGAGTAGGCCTATTGTCTCCTGATAAAGCTCCAGGACCGCCCTGCTCATCCAGTTCCCATTTCTCCCACATCGGATCGTCCTCAGCCAGGCAGCAAGCAAGGACATTACACTTGGCTTTTACTGCCTGTATTTCTGCTGATTCTTAAAGTTTTTTTGTGCCAGACCCTATTGTAGATTTGGGGTCATATCAGCAAACAAAACTGTACAAAGTCTTCGTCTTCCTTACACAGAGCACACTGGATGTGAACACAGTTCTCATTCCTGTCTCTTGGATGTAGAATGAAATGTGAATGATAGCTTCCCTCTTCTGCATCTCTGTTTTTTGTTTTTGGCTTTTTTGCTTTTGCTTTGTTTTTTCTTTTTTATGCACTGAACTATCCCCCTTGCCCATCCTGTGTACTCAGGGGTTTTAGCAATCGCTCCTATGTCACCATCTCCCCGGCTTACTTGTCCTCTGTATACTTTAATTTCCCTGCCTGATGATCAGACACCTATCAATTTATCAGCACAGACACAAATTTATATTCAAAATTCAACATAGCATCATTTCCTTACACATTTTCTTATCTTTGTAATATTTCTATTTACGTGAGCAAAGCTACCTTTTCCCTGGTCATCCACTTTCATCCTTATAAACTTTTTATCTGTATAACCTTATGTCTCATAGATGTCAAGTTTCCCCAGTCTTGTCTCTTAGCTTTCTCTCCCGTGTGTCTTCTTTGCTTCCTATTGTCTATGCAGATGATCTAGCAAGGTCTAGAGGGAATATGGGCACATTTGATGGAGTCAGAGAGTAAATAAGTTAAGGGGACCTGCCCACAGTGTTTGAGAAGAAAAGGCAGGAAGAATTGTAGCTCATGGCCAACATGGGCTACATGACAAGTTTGCAGCCAGCCTGGGCTGTGTGAGACCTTGTCCCAACAACAACAGCAACATAAAGGGATTTGAAATGAGGTGGTGATAATAATGAATCTGTGGTTTGTGTGTGTGTGTGTGTGTGTGTATGTGTGTGTGTTTATGTGTGTGTGTGTGTGTGTGTACATGCACACCTGTGTGAGTGTGAAGGTAAAGGTGGACTTACAGGTAGACAGCAATGATGAGGTGGTTGTCAGATGATCACAAAGGCTGTACTTGGGCAAATGGAGGAAAAGAGGACTGCGGGAGGGTTGTGACTGAAGCCTCGGATATTTCATCTTGTGGCTTTTGAAGTTGGTGTGGTTTGGAGCAATGATGTTGATGCTGATGACGAGGCTTTGAGGTATGGCATGGGGCTGTGTGGCTAAACTGGATGAGAGAAGATTCACTACAGATGAGGAAGTCAGGGCATGACGCAGCCAGATGTTGCACAGGCCTTTGACACATGTTCTAGATCACTGGAAACCATCTTTTTCTTACTAATCCTTGGGACTTCCTCTGTCCCAATTAGTCTGACACAGCACTGTCAACTCCAAAACAAACCTCTCATTGTTTACCGAACTGAACAGCAAACTTTGGAAATTCACCCATGATCATTGAACCTCACAAGTGTCTTACCTGCACTGTCACCAATCCTTACAACAATTATGGCATGCATATTGCTGTCATCAATAAGTAATAATATAAGCCAGGGAATCAAAGCAGAGGAAAGTAAAGTTATCTCTGCAAGGTATTGTGCATCAGTCGTATTACTTTCCTCATTACTTTGTCAAAACACCAGGCAAAAGCAACCTAAGAAAGGGTTTTATTTGGCATATCTTTCGAGGGCCTTGTGGTGGGAAGGCACAGTGGCACCTTGGCCGGCCACCTCACACCCACAGTCAGGAAACAGGTGGATGTTAGTACGTAGCTGGCTTCCTCCTTTTCTCTTGTTTATTCGAGCTGGCACCCAGCCCATTGGATGGGGTCACTCATATTCGGGGCGGGTCTTAGCACTATAGCTAAACTTTTCCAGAAACACCCTTGAAGACACCATGAAAGGTGTTTCCATGGTGATTCTAAATGTAGTCAAGCTGATAATGTAGACTAACCATCGCGGTGGTGAAGTCAGCGTGAATTCTGGGTGCCTGCTGCAGTTCCAGTTGGCACTGACAGTCCTCCAGAATGTGCCCGCCACCTCCACGGTCATCTGTGTTCCTCACTATCGAGGGTGGGTTTTTTTGTTTTTTGGTTTTTTTTTTCCAAAGAAGCAGTCAGGCTGCGACTTGCTGAGAATGTTGACAAGCATCCGTCCATCTTTCTTAGGAAATATTTCTTTTCTGTTGGTCACAATGATCGAATGCTTGAAGGTGCATGATGAACCTTTCTTCACTTTCTCCCCAGCCCAAACCCAGCCAAGTACAATCCCTTCCCCTGCTGAACTTCCTAGTATTTGTCCATTCTCTTCCAACGGCATTGAGAGTGTCTCTTTTATAAAATGTGGTGGTGCAGGCTAGCGATGCAGAGCAGGGTGGATCTCAGGAGTAGAAGGCCAGCCTGGTCTATAAAGTAAGTTCTGGGCCAGTCAGGGTTCTGTAGTGAGACCGTATCAAAACCGAAAGTCTTTTGAAGAATACATTTGCATACCTGCTTATGGCTTCAGTGGGGATCAGAGACTTATTATATCTTTTAGGTTTGCTCAGCAGGCACAAGGCGGTCGATGCAGTTTCTAGGAGTACACAGAGGGATGGAGTAGCAGGGATTTAAGTGTACACACTGAGATGTGGTGATGCGGGATCAGAATCCAGTTTTCTACACTGCCGGAAGAATGCTCTTTCTCGCAGCGCCCCCTCCTCTTATCCCATCCCTGAAGGTATTCAGACTTGGAAGGCTCTGGCCTTCTTCAGCCCGATAGGTAAAGCCCACCATGGACAGGTGCATGAAGGCACACGCACGGGCACACACTGGGCTCTCGTCTCTCAGGACCAGCTTCCCCATTATACTCAATGATGGTGCCACACGTCCATCCTTATACTCAGCATCCCTGCCCCGTGTCCCGTTCCCTACCGTGTGCCATTTCATCTGCTCTCACAGGACGTCACAGATCTAGCGTATTTATCTTTTAATTTGATTTTTATTTTTGTGAATGACTAGTTTGCCTACATATATGTCTGTGAACCTTACGTGTGCCTGGTACCTGAAGAGTCCGGAAGAGGATGTCAGATCCACTGGAACTGGATGGAATTAGAGATGGTCATGAGCCACCATGTGGGTGCTGGGAATCAAACCCAAGTCCTCTGGAAGAGCAGCTTGTGCTCTTAAATGCTGGGCCATCTCTCTGGCCCCATGGTGTCCTTCCGTAACTTCTTTTTCCTATCAAATTTGCCTAGCAGCAAAAACTGGAAGACCTAAATCTTAAACAATGGGGATGTGAAATAAATCACAAGAAACTCAGTTGTAGAACAGGGCAAAAATGATCAAATGACAATAGAGATAAGATTAAGCTGTTAGATCTTGTATTGCTTAGTAAAAAATCAGGCTGGAGAACTCTCTTCTGGTATGGTGTCTGCTGTTTGTATGTAAACATTATATACACACATTGTGTGTGTGTGTGTGTGTGTGTGTGTGTTTTCATGAGGGAAATTCTAAGGACATATACACGAAGTGATAATATTTTGTCATGAATATTTTATATTTTTCAACAAAGATTAAGCATTATCTACATGATCTGTGGTTCTCCCCAACCCCCACGAAAGAAAAACCCTACTCCCAGGATGGACCTTGGCAAATTCTGATGTACTAAACCACCAATCCTATGTAAACTTCAACAGGGACCTTAGCAGTCAAAGGTGTTCATCCCTTTAAAGTGTCACAACACACATGCTAAGGAAAGGGGCTTAATTATTTCTGAAAGTGTACTTCCTCCAGGAAGTGGCAGGGAAGGGCCACACCCTGAAGGTTGGGCTGTGGGGATGAGTTGGGGCTCTGGGTCTGGGCAGGCATGTCTCAGTGCAGAAGGCCCTGGTTGACGCTTGCCTCCTTTCTTACAGATCTCGTTACTGGGACTCATGGTAAGTTCTCATTTTATATCTCCTCACTCTCCTCTGGGTTACCGCCTCTTCCCTCAGTGTCTGTCTGTCTGTCTGTCTGGAGCTACTCTGAATGTATCAGCAACAAAGCTCAGCATCAGGTCAGAACCTGGAAAGGACCACTGTTCCCAGAAGATGCCCTGCCCTTCTTTCTCTCTCTCTCTCTCTCTCTCTCTCTCTGTCTGTCTGGGGAGGAAGAGGGTCAGAAACCCTGGCTAGCTAGCGTATCAACTCTTCTAGTCCTGTCAGAGTGAGACGTGGCCAGTTAACACAAACTGCCCCTGTTCTCAACTGCCCTTCACTCTCTAAATAAAAAACGAGAGCTTTTAAAAAGTTGATCTCGGAGAAGCAGAGAGCGAGTGGCCAGAGCCTGGGAAAGTGGAGGAGGCGTAAAGATGAAGACAACGTGGTTTTAATGGGTACAGGGGTCGAGTTAGATATGAGGAGTAAGTTCTAATGTGCTCTAGAAGGGTGTCTTCGTTGGGGTGTCTGTTTCTGTGTGGAGGCACCATGATCATAGCAACCTTTCACTGGGGAGTTGCTTACAGTTCAGAGGTTCAGTTCTTTGTCGTCAGGGCAGGAAGCATGGCGGCATGCAGGCAGACGTGGTGCTGGAGAGGGAGCTGAGCTGTCTACGTCAGGATCTGCAGGCAGCAGGAAGAGAGAGCAACACTGGGCCTGGCTTGAGCGTCTGAAACCTCAAAGCCCAACCCAGTGACCCACTTCCTCCCAAAAGGCCACACCTACCCCAACAAGGCCACACGCCTCTTAATAGTGCCACTCCCTATGAGTCTATTGGGGCCATTTTCATTCAAACCACCACAAAGGCCTTTTCCCAATTGAGGTTCCCTCTAGCCAGCACAGAGCTCCACGCCCTGTTCTCCTGAAGTAGAGATTCATCTGGAGGCAAGGGGGTGGGGGGGCAAGTGGCAGGAGGGAGGGAGAAGAGAAACATAAATATATCTTGGTGAGAGATACTTCTGGGGTGTCTCCTTTGCCCCCTTCCATCTTCCCTCTTGCTTTACCCTGATGAGAATCAATTGCATCAATTGTGGGTTCTCTGGGGCTCACAGGATAGAATAAGTAGAAGAATTCAACGGAAGAAGCTTCCTGGGCCTGGTCCCCCTTGGCACTCTCAGTAGGAACGTTGGTGTCTTTTCAGCAGAAATTTGGGGCCTGCTCAGGCTCTCGGGACTTCCTTGCCTTATACTGCCTGCTCTCTCCAAAATCCCAGCAGACCTTCAGAAGGCTGTGGTGAAACTTGAGCCCCCATGGATCCAGGTGCTCAAGGAAGACATTGTGACACTGACGTGCGAAGGGGCCCACAACCCTGGGAACTCTTCTACCCAGTGGTTCCACAACGGGAGGTCCATCTGGAGCCAGGTCCAACCCAGCTACACGTTTAAGGCCTCAGAGAATGACAGTGGAGAATATCGGTGCCGAACGGAGCAGACCAGCCTCAGCGACCCGGTACATCTGGGAGTGATTTCTGGTTAGTAAAGGCTTCCCCGGGGAGGAGATGAGGTACCACGATGCTGGGGGTGGAGTGGGGAGGCGGATCTGCTTACTGCAAAGTTTGCAGGAAAAGGGGTGGGCTGGTTTCTGGGAAGCATCACAGGGAGCTGCTTAAAGGGCTTTTTGTCCACTTGTTTCCCCTTTCGCCAGCCCCCTGTGCTTAGCGTGCATGTGGAGGGTGTGCAAATTCCTGAGAAATTGTGTGAACAGTTGTTTGTTGTGATCGTCCTGATTGAGCAAGAGAGTTCAAGGGACACAGGCAGCTGAATGTGACAGAAAAAGGAAGTCCCTATTTCTTAGAAATCCTTCTATTTCCTGACACCCAGAAAAATGCCAATAGTCTGCCACTGAAGCCCAGGGAAGAACAGTCCATACAAATCTGACTGATGTATTTAACCTTGAGTTCTCACCTGCTCAGCTGAGGGTGCTGAGGCCTCTCCCCGGGAGGTTCTGAGGAACACGGGTATTTTCCTTACCTCTTGCCCTTGCAGTTCTGGCAAGGCTTTGACTTTCTTTTTCTTCCATCAGCTTGTGGGCACTTGAAGTAAAAAGCTGTGTCTCATCCGTCTTAGTATTTGTAGTACCCCAAACAGGGCAGGGCTTATTAACTCTTTGCTGAGCGGATCAACGATTTTTACAAGGCTCCTGCCCCCCCCCCAAAAGAGTAAGTTTTCCCCTCCACGTCAGCAACTGCTATCGCTGATGTTCATTCTTTACTTAGTTCCCTGCTATCACCCAATCTTGGATTTCTTCAATAGTATACCCGCAGCAAGCTAATGATTTGCCCCACCCTGCTGGACTGTGGTTCCACATTTACTATTATTCATTCGGGAATCCTACATTTTTGGAGGTTCAGGCTGTCCTACCATCCCCCAAACAGAAGACTCTGTTGTATCTGCTTCGTACTTTTCTCCTCGGCCGACTGAATTCCTTCATCTTTCCTGCCGGAAGGGAGGGATTACATCCCCATCTCTTGTACTTGCACTTCTGTCAGGAAAACAAGGGGAGCATGCATGTATCTTGGATACCTTTTGTACACTGTGAACTCCTGTAGCAGCAAAATCTGATCATGCCCGTTTTCACAGATGAAGAAAGTGAGGCCCAGAAGCCTTAACTTTCCTGCCCAAGATCGAAGAACTCCCAAATGAGTGGAGCTAGAATCAGAGATCAAGACTGCCTGATATCAAACGAAAGTTCTCCCCCTTAGCATATCATATCCCTCCGAGTCCTACAGTCTTGTTCTTTCATGTCTTTCAGACTGGCTACTGCTCCAGACTCCTCGACTGGTGTTTCTGGAAGGGGAAACCATCACGCTAAGGTGCCACAGCTGGCAGAGCAAACACCTGAACAAGATCTCATTCTTCCGGAATGGAAAATCTGTGAGGTTTCATAATTCCTATAATAATTTCTCTATCCCAAAAGCCAACCACAATCACAGTGGGGACTACTACTGCATCGGACGTATGGGATCTGCACAGCGCAAATCCAAGCCTGTCACCATCACTGTCCAAGGTATGTGAACTCTGTCAAGATGTTGGAGAAGGAGAAGAGGAGATAAACAAGGGCTGACGTTCTATAGCTCCGCATGCAGATCTAGGAGTGCCACAGCAGCAAAGCTGGGCTTTGAGGCAAAGAGGAGAGCTATGCAGGCTTTGCCAAGTGATGGCAAGTGGGCCTGGCTCAGAGTTCCTCACTCGCAGGCGGTGGGTGACACGACTGTAGGACAGTAGAGCCTTGTTGGCACATAGGTTCTTTAAGCTCCTAGACATTCCTGAGAGCTGAAGTTTAACTTGTCTTTCATGTAACAGCCCTTCAGTCTTGAAGGCACATCATGTTCTAGACAGTGGTGGCACCACCAACTCTGGGAGGCTTCAGATCCATCTTCCCTACTGCCTCTGAGGACTCTCCCTTCTGCTGCTACACTGCCACCAGTGTGCCCCTTCATTAGTTCGGTGGAAACCCTTGGTTCATGGGGAGGCACAAATCTGTCCACTAAACCTATGCTTATGAGGTTTCGGGGACATGTATTACACCTATGAGTGACCAGACACAGCACCTGGGCATAGTATTGGAGGAGGGGTGGGTTTACGGATAGTACTTAATACCTGTTCTCATGTCTGTCTTCTCCAGAGCCCAAGTTCAGCAGGCCTTTACCGGTATTGACAATCATAGCTGCTGTCACTGGAATTGCTGTAGCAGCCATTGTTATTATCCTAGTGTCTTTGATCTACCTCAAGAAAAAGCAGGTTCCAGGTTGGTGGCTCTCTTTGGTCCCTCGTGTCATCAGTTCCTACTTAGCTGGGGCTAGCTAGGGGTTAGAGACTCGTTTGCTTTTGATATCGTCACACCCTAGTCACTTCCCTACTTACAAATTCACCTGTTAAGCAAGACTTGGATAAACTTGATGATGTGCTATGAACTATGCTAGATACTGCAGGTGTTCAGTTCCATTTCTGGCTCTCCAGCTGACTCTCGGCGTTGTGAGGGATACCAGATGCACCAGTGGATACTTATAAGAAGGGATCAGAGTAATGAAATGATAAACACATGGTTGTGACCTGGAAGTCAGAGCACATTCCAGTCATCCCAGGACAGTAAGGCAGAAGAAGGGTGATGTCTCCGGGGTAGGCATCAGCTAGGCAAAGTGGAAGAACATTCTAGGAACTGTAGCCAAGGTGGAAATGAGGAATGTTGCAGGCAGGTCAACAGAAATCATTGAGAAAGGGAAAATACTACTACTAATACCTAATACCTCAAAACACACTCTACATCGGTTAGTTATGGATGATAAGGAAATACTGAGATATGCAGAGAGAAAGATTACACGGTTTTCTTTGAAACAAGGTCTCACTTTGTAGCCCTATCTGGTCTGGAATTCACTGTATAGACCAGACTGGCCTCAAACTCACAGAGATCGTCTTGCCTTTGACTCCTGAGTGCTGGGATTAAAGGTGTGCTCCACCATGCCCACCCTTTAAAAGGCTGGGCAAACCCAGGAAAGATGCAGTGGAGTTTTATGTCACCCCCTGGTATCCTCTTGGGTTAGTTACCTTAGGCTGGAGATGTTCCTGGACAGGGGAGCTGGGAATTGGGGAAGAGAGGCGTTGCCTGTGTGAGGGGAAGGTCTCTGTTGCTTTTAACTCTGTTCTGACCCTGGTCCTTCATCCTGATGTCTCAGGGCTCACCCCATAATCCTACTAACTTCCTCCATGCCCCTCCTAGCTCTCCCAGGAAACCCTGATCACAGGGAAATGGGAGAAACCCTTCCTGAGGAACTAGGTGAGTACAGAAAGCCCTCTGGGGGCTCAGTGCCGGTCAGCCCAGGGCCTCCATCTGGACTGGAGCCAGCAAGCAACAACACGTGTGAGTTCAGTGGGAGTGCAGGAGAGGGAGGAGCCATGGGAGAAGGCTGGGACTCAAATCTCTTGGTCAGTTCTGAGTCTAACTCTTGGATCTAAGGAGGATCTCACTAGAGATGAGAAGAACAGTGACTCCAGAGAGAGGAAGATGGTGGGCCGTGACTAAACTTCTGGTCAAACAAGTAATCTGGACACATTTCTAGTACAGAACTGCAAAGGCATTTGCATCTTTTGGGGGAGATGTGGCAGAGTTTCAAAGGAAGTTGTATGACAGGGGGTCAATAGGATTAAGGGCCGTAGGGGGATGACAAAAAGATGTCAGAAGTAATCCTGAAGACCTTTTCAGGAAGGTGTTCCTGTGTAGAGGTAGTGGTAGGCATCGAACAAATCAACTTTTAGTAGCATATTGAGAGGAGATTTGAGTTGAGGAAATTCTAGGGGATTAGAGCTATTCATAGGATTTTCTCTGTGGACACACTGTGGGTCTAATACCCACTCATGATGGTTTATAAAACATTGGCCTGATCTTTCCACCATGATGCAAAGTGAATCTGGAGTAGATCATTCCCCATAGTAGGGAAGTACTAAGTAGGTGGATGAGTGGTTTAGATGAACTCTGAACCCTTATTATAGTTCCAAGATTTGAAAGCCAGTGACCTTTCAACCCTGGTGCAGGAGGAAGAATGGAGGAGTGGGAGTCACCTGAGACAATTGCCTCACTGTAGTTAAAGACAGAGCTTAAAGTCGAGTGGAGTTCTCTAGAAGCTTCCGTGACAGCAGAAATAGGCAGGAGAAACCATTCTGGGAAGATTCCACTTCAGGGGGCTCGAGTGTGACTCAGAGCTGAGCCAACAGATATGAGAGCTTGAGCGAAGCAGCATTCACTTAGCTTGGCTTTGAGCGAGGTCTGTGTCCTTCAGCCAGGCTGTGTGGATCCACCTTGAGGGTCGAGCTAGGTCAATAGAAAAATGTCTAATCACGACTGGACTCACTTTCTTGTCTGGTTTTGTCTACTCGCATAAACACATTTCACAAGGCATTTATGCAGCCTGGCACAGGAGCTGGGGGCTCCCCCTAAAGGCTGGTGAGAAGTATAGAAAAGGGGCGGGGGCAGATTCTCAGTGAGTTGTGGGGCAGAATTTGGAGCATGGCAAACAGGGCTCTTCATGTTTGGGGAACAAGTGAAGAGACTGGAGACATCGTCTCAACCTCTTTCTTCTCTTTTCCCCCAAATGAAGATTTGTTGACACTGGGGTTGCTTTCCTACTGGCAAAGGGAACTTTGGGCAAAAATATAAGAGACTGTGTGTGGTGTTTGGGATATTAGAGAAATGTCTTTTTCTTCTCTCTCTTTCCCCTCTTCTCTCTCTCTTCCCTTCCCTTTCTCTCTTCTCTCTTTCTTTCCTTCTCTGCTCTCTTTTTCTTTTTTTAAAATATTTATTTATTTTATGTATATGAGTACACACCAGAAGAGGACATCGACCCCCATTACAGATGGTTGTGAGCCACCATGTAGTTTCTGGGAATTGAACTCAGGACCTCCGGAAGAGTAGTCAGTGCTCTTAACTACTGAGCCATCTCTCCACCCCCCTCTTTTTTTTTTTATAATGTCCTTACATACCCGGTTCAGCAAGAATAAACTATCCTTGTCCAGTGCAAAAACATCCATTTGTTACTCTCGCTCTGAGAAGGCAAACATCTGGGCTGGATTTCACTCTGATCTAAACCCTTCTGCACTCTGTTCTCTAACCTCTCAGAGCCTCAAAACTGCCTAGTCGGCTGCTCGGAAAGTTGAGCGATTTTCTGAAAAGAACGTTGCATGTGGTCATATTTGTTTTCCCTTTGCCAGCATGGCCAAGCAGGGAAGGCTGAATTCCAAGATGGTGAGGGAAGGAGGCAGCCCTGCTTGGCCCGATAGCCTGGGTTAGGCTTGGCAAGCCTTGTCTGGGCTCGTCGCTTTGAGCTTTGAACGTTGGTTTTGCAGCCTCAATAGCAGCACATCAGGCCCTGTCTTCCAGCAGTGCCCAAGCTGATCACTTATTTTCATCCACAGACAATCCTTGTGATCTCGAAGAAGCTGCCAAAACTGAGGTGAGGGAGCCAGCCCTGTCCTGTCCCTGTCCCTGTTCATCTGCTTCCCCACGACCTCCCTGCAGCTCTCACAGCTCA
Organism: Apodemus sylvaticus; assembly: GCF_947179515.1. NCBI lineage: Eukaryota > Metazoa > Chordata > Mammalia > Rodentia > Muridae > Apodemus > Apodemus sylvaticus. The sequence goes on along the minus strand of NC_067483.1, from coordinate 78,284,003 downwards.
TTTCTGCTTTCTTTAGGTTGAGAATTCGATCACCTATTCACTTCTCAAGCATCCCGAAACCCTGGATGAAGAAACGGAGCCTGATTACCAGAATCACATTTAGTCTCCCTTGGCATTGGGAAAAAGCAACCAGAAAGGCCAGGATCTAGTGTCTCCTGGTCCAGGGGATGCTGTAGATACTACAGAAAACATCCAGAGTTACTTATGAGAGTCCTGAAACCAACAGACACCACGATATTGGTTCCCAACGGATGACTGTACTAATAACTTCCGTAACTTACAGCTTCCCAACTCAAGACTCTTCTGCTATAGATCTTCACAGCCAACAAAATTAATCAACTTACTGTCATTAAGAGACTGCAGCAATATGGGAACTGCTTATATTACATGCTAAGCTAAGGAGAACAATTAATGTTGGGATCCGTAATCTCAGCAATGAGACCTGTACCAATCTGTCAGAGTGATGCTTCTTTATAAGGAACTTTAATGTTTTTAGTTTTCTATAAAGGTCACATGTTACTTTTATAGTAAAATGTTGTAAAAAAAAATATCTTTCCATTTACTTTTTCAAGGCTGCAGTGATTGGAGTTCAGCCTGAGCTCTCTGGGGTTTGTTGTCTTCTGTGAGAAGAATCTTGGGGAAACAGGTTAACTTTTCCCTAGGGAGACCTAAGAATCTTAGGTAGGGCCCTCATGATAGACCAAAGTCATAGGATTATACTCAAGTCTACTTTGGTGCACCAGTGAGTTTATTGGGCTTATTCATGGGGACATGAGTGAGGGGCTCCTTTCAGGGGTGTGGCGGACCTTATAACAGCAGTCTTCACACTGATGACATCTTTACAGTCGCATAGGTGGTGCCCCACCCCCTCTTTAGTTTGTCTTCCTCAGTCTCCCAGCCCTGAAGCCTCTGCCATTAGACCTCAGGATGATGAGCGTGCACTACTATCCACCCCACACCTGGTAATAGATGGGAGGTAGAGAGGGCAGATGATGGGGCTTTGGAGCAGAGGGCCAGTGCCCCGTCCCTTCAAACTGATGATGCTTCCAGTGAACTCGTCTTCCTTCTTCTCTTTTCTCCTATGACAAGCAGAATAATCACTTTGTTATGTAACAGGAGTTCTTAGGAAGTCAAGCTTTGGATGAATGCCAGTGGTAACTAAAGACTGACCTTGAACTCCTGACCTTCCTGCGTCCACCCCCTAACTGCTCGGATCACATTATATTTATGTGTTTGCAAAAATCACTCAGGCAGATATTTAAGCATGCTGTAACTACATAAGTAATTCAGAGTGTAGAATATAAAGGAGGAAAAAAGGAGAAATTCTCTGTTGTCCTTATTTCCCTTGATTCCACCCCCCCTTTCTCTCTTTCTTTCTCTCTTTCTCTCTCATAACCACTGTTGTAGGTGTTGTTGTACACAACAGGTTATATATATATATTTGATTTTGATATTGTTTTTAGAAAGCCTATACATGAAACCATACATGTGATTATATTGCTGATTTCTTTGGGCTGGGCCTCTCTGGATGTCTGCCTAACTTCTGGTTCATTGAGAGACCATATCTCAAAGGATTAAGCAGAAACAGAGATAGAGCAGAATGCCAGGTGTTTTCCTTTGACCCCTGCATACCCGCATAGGGACACCCCACACACATGTGTGCCTATAACACACACAAATAAATAATACTACTAAGTAAAACTCTTCAGAATTTCTGCTTTGAACTCCCTAATAAGCAAAGGTATGGTTGCACGGATCCATCCCCGGGTGGATCTTAGTGGTTCAATCCAAACGCACAGAACAAACAAAGCTATTTGACAGCAGGGAGGGGACATCCAGAAGCTCTTGCATTCCTAATGTGCACCTTTGTGTGTGCCCCGTGGAATCTATTCCGTCCTTTCTTGTATGCTCTTTAGCAAGACCCCTCCGGGATACTGCTCCTTGTTGTTATTGCCTCCGTGGTACAGTGTAGATAATTACGTATCTCCTTCTTCTTTTATATATTCTCATATATACTAAAATGTAAGCTCAATGCAGCCCCATGTTGTCATTTTTCACTAACATATTCCAGAGTTTAGAACAATGCAATAGACTGTTGAATGAATTAATGAATAAAACTTTCCTCTCACACTTTTTGGGTTATTTGATATTCTTGCATGTTGGCCAAGTGCTCTGCCCCTGAGCTACCTGGTGCTCTACCTGGTTAAGAATTTGACATTCTTAACACTGTGGCTTGGGTTTGGTTCCCTGAAATCATATATTGGAAACAGGCACGGGGCAAGAGCGGTGGGAGGTGGGGTCTGGCGGGAGGGGACTAGTCCACAACGCGGGGTTAGCTCGTGGGAGTGGCTTCCTTCTAAACGGGCGCGTTTGCTATCTTTTGGTTCTGTTTCTCCGTCCTAATCCACTTTCTCCCTTCTTAACCCACGGAATGACGCAGCAAGAAATTACGAGATTCTGGTCCCTCGGTCTTGAACTTCTCGGCCTCCAGAACCACATGTTAATAAAGAATCAACCAAGTCCATGGGGGAGGGGCTTGTCATCACAATCTGGAGAAGGCTTTCTGAATCTCGAGAATCCAATAAAACCCCACTTGTTATCTTTCCAAACCTTGCCAAATTTATCTAAGATTCTTAAATGTTTTGGAAAAGATTTGAACTTAAGTTCATTGCAAGTCTTTTTTGAATTTGGTATAAGGTAAGGAAGGACCTAACCTAATTTTTACCGGTCCTGAGGTTAGGTTTTCCAATGTCATTCCTTGAGTAAATGATTGGAAATGGTATTCATATCATCATTAACTCCCCCCCCCCCCACAGGTCTATATCCATGTCCAGTCCTCTTTGGCTGCCTTTTTCCATTTTTTCCCCACCTCAGTAGCATACACTTATTATTATTATTATTGTTGTTGTTGTTGTTGTTGTTGTTTGAATATTTTGATATGTAGAAAGCCCTGTTTTCTCTCATTCATTTATTTCAAGATTTTCTTGGCTGTAATTCTGTTTCTCTTCTAGATGAACTTCAGCATTTCATAAACCATATCGGGAGAATTACATTGTCTGTGTAGATAACTTGGGTAAGGTTTGCCATCTGTGTTATACTGAGACCTCCCAAGTTAGAGACTTTTGCTTGTTTAGATAATAGACTTCTAACACGGCTTTTTAAAAATAGAATGTATTTCTTTTTATTTTACGTGCATTTGTGTTTTGTCTGCATGTGTGTCTGTGTGAGGGTATTGTATTCATGGCGTTACAGGGAATTGTGAGCTGCCACGTGGGTGCTGGGAATTGAAGCTGGACCCTCTGGAAGAGCGGCCAGTGCCCTTAACGGCTGAGGCGTCTCTCCAGCTCCAGCATGGCCTCCTTTTGCATGAGAGCGTAGACTGCCTTTTCCCCAGTCTGTATCACTATTGCTCTGCTTAGAATTTTCTATATTTTTTGAAGACAATTTTGAAAAGGCATATCTTTTTCCTGTAATTGGTATGCAGCCAGATGCTGCTTTCCCCTTCTCTCTCTCCCTCTCCCTCTCCTTCTCTCCCCTTCCTTCTTTTCTCTCTTCCTTCCTCTCTTCCTTCCTCTCTTCCTTTCTTTGTCAGGATCTCAGGTAGCCAAGGCTGACCCCCTATCCATAGCTGAGGAGGTCCCTGATCCTTCTACCTCCACCTCCCACTGCCTGAATTAAAGGAGAGCACCAATACACAATTTGTGTGGTCCTTCAGATCACACTCAGGGGTTCCTGCAAACAATTTCAGCATTTTTTTTTTGATAATTTGTGTGTTTATACTCACCCGTGGACCCCTCCCCCAATCATAGCTTTGGGGCTGTCTTTTATCAGGATGGCTTGGTTGGGAATAACAGGAAATCATGATTAAAATTGGTTTAAACAATAAGGAAATCTATTATCTCCCATAACAAAAAGTCCAGAGACAGAGTGTCTCCTTGCATCAGGATTCTGAAGCTTCCCCCTTTGACCGCCACAATACTCTGCTTACTGCCCTTGGGCTAGCAAGAACACATAGCAGTTCTACATGCCAAATCCTGGTATCTAGAAAAAGAAGGGGACTAATTATTTTTTGATATGGCTCTTGAAAACAAGGGTAATATTCTCTCAGAAGCCTCTTGGCATAGTGTATTAATCAGGATAGACCATTCTTAAAGCTCTGATTGACCATCACATACCTAGCTTAATCATTTCAATGAAGAGTGACTGTCAGATGGGAACCCCTGATCGCTGTGTCTTTGTCGCTTCCAGATGCCTTGCTAACAGTTTACCTGCTTGGTTTGTTTTGCTCTCTTTTTTTCTGTCTTGTGGTAACTTTGACTTATTAATCAAGTATTTTGCCTTTTGCTTGGTTTCAAGCATGGTATTTTCTACTTTATTTACATTTACAAGATATATTACTTATTTCTAAATTTCTTGTTTTCAAACAAATTAATAAAAGGCTGTAACTTCTCCTATTGATGTTTTGGCCATAAGCATTTGACTTGAATCTGCATGTCTGTAATGTTCTTTCTGAATAATTTCTAATTTTAGCTTTATTTTCTCCCTCTTTTTAGGCTTTATTATAATTTGTTTGATTGTTTACTTATTTATCTTTGTCACTGTGACACAAGCCAGGGTCATCTGAAAAGAGGGAGCTGAGAAAATCCTTCCATTAGCCTGCCTGAAGGCATTTGGGGGGGTACAGGAGGGCCCAGCACACTGTGGGCGGTGCCACCACTAGGCAGGTGGTCCTGACTGTTTAAAGAAGCAGGCTGAGCAAGGCAAGGGGAGCAAGCAGTACAAACCAGTCCTCCACGGCCTCTGCCTCAGCTCCTGCCTTACGCTCCTGCCCCAACTTCTCTTCATGTAATGAAGGGACTGTACGTGTAGTGACCCCTTCCCTCTTCAAGTTGTGTGTAGTTATGGCATTTTATCACAGCAAAGAAATCAAGACTCTGTGTGTTTGTGTGTGTGTGTGTGCGTGTGTGTGTGTACACATATGATCTACCCACAGAGACTGGAGCTGGAGTCACATGAGATTGTAAGTTGCCATGTGAGTGCTGGGAATTGAACTCGGGTTCTCGGAAAGAACAGCCAGTGTTCATGACAGCTTAACAGCAAGTGCTAATCTCCAGCTTCTTTATTTTGTTCCTAACCAAAGTTTTATTTACAAGCATTAGTCGCACTTGTTTTGAGTACTATCTTTTTGATTGCCTGCTTTTATTACACAATAGCTGGGAATCATGGCCTGTCTGATACATGTAAGTACATGTGTGAAGCTGACAATGCTTATATTTGAAAAATAAGTGATATTTTGCAGTACGCCCATGTCTTAGTCAGGGTTTCTATTCCTGCACAAACATCATGACCAAGAAGCAAGTTGGAGAGGAAAGTGTAAGTTTATTCAGCTTACACTTCCACATTGCTGTTCATCACCAAAGGAAGTCAGGACTGGAACTCAAGCAGGTCAGGAAGCAGGAGCTGATGCAGAGGCCATGGAGGAATGTTTCTTACTGTCTTGCTTCCCCTGGCTTGCTCAGCCTGCTCTCTTATAGAACCCAAGAGCACCAGCCCAAAGGTGGAACCACCCACAAGGGGCCCTCCCCACTTGATCACTAATTGAGAAAAATACCCCACAACTGGATCTCATGGAGGCACTTCCCCAACTGAAACTCCTTTCTCTGTGATAACTCCAGCCCGTGTCAAGTTGACACACAAAACCAGCCAGTCCAGCCCACTTCGTTTGAGTTGCATCACAATGCAGGCAGATCACAAGACAATTCTGACTTCCTTCTTTCCCCACATCCCTTCAGTCCTGCACCCCATGTGGAACCTTCTTCAACTCCTTCAGCGGTGTCTTCTGGGAACTGACTTCCATATGTCCAATCAATATACTGTGTTGCTAGTCTTCGTATTTTTTTTTCTATATTAATGTAGCCCTTTGGTTTCCTGCTGCAGAACTTGGGAGCTGTTCTTGTTCCTTTGTGCTGACTGGCTTTCCCAGTTTCCCTTCAAATGTTTTCATGTAGCCTGTCACAGTTTGATTATCACTGTCCGTTCCAGAGACACTCTTCTGATTACATTTCCTTTCTTGAATAATCATCTTCCCCTCCAGAGACAACTAAGGCTTGGTTTTTGTCATTTTCTCAGTTGAATTTGTCTCTATTAACTTTTCCCTAATGCTGGATAAGGAATTTTGTAGAGAAACTTAATATTGTCTTCCACATGGTAAAATGCATGGAGTATTTCATTGTTCCTTTTTCTTCAACACAGCATTTCTCCTCAACGCTAACTTGGATGCTTTGTCTCTAGGGCTGTCTCTCAGCTTCATTCCTTGGAACCAAAGTTTTCCTCAGGAGCAGCCAGTGTTCTTTTCCGAGACAGGGTTTCTCTGTGTAGCCCTGGCTGTCCTGGAACTCACTCTGTAGACCAGGCTGGCCTCGAACTCAGAAATCACCTGCCTTTGCCTCCCAAGTGCTGGGATTACAGGCGTGTGCCACCACTGCCCGGCTTCTTTTTCTTTGTTGATACAGAGTCTCTCTATGTAGTCCTGGCCATCCTAGAACTCATGGAGATCCTCCTGCCTCTGCCTTCTGGGTACTAGGATTAAAGGTGCATGCCATCACTCCCTTTAAGACCAATCTGGAGTCTAGAGAACAATCTATTACTATGTTTGTTTGTTTGGTTTGGTTTTTTGTTGTTGTTTTTGTTTGTTTGTTTGTTTTTGTTTTTTTTTGTTTGTTTTTTTTGGAGTTTTTTTGGTTTCGTTTCTGTTCCAAACTGTGGCGTAGTTAACAAGAAGGACCACGAGCTGAGCAGTGAGGGACACTTTCGTTCTTGGCTAAGGATAGAAGTGGAGGAGAGCCTGGCAAACCCCGGCCCTTGCAAGGAGAGCGTTTCTAGGTACAGGTGGGAGAAATGAGGGACAAAGGCTAGGATTAGGAAAGAGAAAAATATTCGTAAGAAAAATATTCTTTTCTAAAAGTAGGTAGACATTTTCCAGGAATGGGGTGGAGTGGGGTCCCACGTCTTCTCACTCCTTTCAAGGCTCTTTCCAGTGGTTCCTACAAGCCCGTCAGCTGTCCCGACACTGGAGTCTGAGATAGTTAGCATGGAGAGGGGATTATCATCACATTAGAGAGGACTCAGCGGACTCCGGTAGCCATTTACAGGCAGCCAGCTCACGTGCTTAGAGAGGAACTTCTGGCCTACAAGCATCCTGCCCTCAGAGATAAATGATAATTAGATCAGGATAGAAATGTGACTAGGTCATCTAGGCCGCAGACTCTTAGGCTTTCCTACTTACCCCACTTTTTAATACGGTTATTTGGTTCTCTGGAATCTCTAACTTCTTGAGTTGGAACCTGGAACCTGTGTAAATGTAGAAGGACAGAGCCAACCCCACAGAGTTGCCCTCTAATCTCACGTGTGCTGTATGTACCTGAAATAACAATAAAGAAGATCAAGATTAGGCTCATCCACATGACCCATCACAGGACATCTTCACTGTTTTACAAAGCTGATCAGCATTTCAACTTTATTGTCAATCCTGAGAATAAAGTTTATATAACTGTTTAGCACAAAATAGAGAAGTATGTTTAAGACCAATTAAAAAATTATTTGAAAGTCTGTCCTAATTCAGAGCAAGAATTCATTTCATGGCTGTTTCATGAAACTCAAGTCAACTGAAACACCAAGTTTTATTAAAAAATTTGTTAAAAACATTAATTATATTTACTTACCTATTTATTTTTATTTAATGGGTATATTTGTACATGAATGTGTATGTGTGTGTGTGTGTGTGTGTGTACCCATACCATGGCACACATGTAGACATTAGAGGTCAACTTTCAAGAGTCATTTTCCTCTTTCCAACATGTAGATTGAATTTAGGTCATCTGGCTTGGAGGCAATCACATTTACCTACTGAACCATCTTGCTCAATGCCAAACAACATGCTTCTTATTTTAAAAGAAATTACTATATTATATATATGGGTGTTTTGTCTGAAAGAACGTCTGTGTGCCACATTACCTCCAATTAACAACAGCAGGACTGGCACACCTGTTGCCGAGGCAACAGCAACCATACTCCCAGAATCCACTTGGCTCACCTCCCACCTTTACCTGTGGCTAGGTCACCATCCATATATAAAGAAAGACCCCTCTTATCTCTCTCTCTTCTCCTCCTTCTCTTTCCACCTTGCCCTCTTCTCTCTCAATAAACCTCACATGGAACTGTTTGGACTGGTGGGGTCTTTCTGGAGCCTCGAAACAATCACAACACATATGCTGAAATTACAGATTTATGCCATTATGCCCAGTTTTAGGTGGTACTGGGACTTGTACGCAGGGCTTCATGAATGAGAGGCAAACATCCTACCAGCCTAAAAGCACCTAAAATAAAAAATAGATTTTATTTTATATGATTTTATTTATATGAATATTTTGCCTGGATACACACACACACACACACTATTTCTGTGCCCAGTACTTGAGGAAGACAGAAGAAGGTGTTAGATCTCCTGGAACTGGAGTTACAGACAGTTGTGAGGCACTGTGTGAGTGCATCAAACCTGGGTCGTCTGTAAGAACAAGAACTCTAACCACTGAGTCATCTCTCCAAGCCCTTAAATTTCCTTTAAAATTTATTTAATGTGTGTGAATGTGTGTGTGCAAGTTTGCTAAGGTGTAAGTATGGAGGCCAGAGGACAGCTCTCTGGAGTTGGCTTTCTCCTGCCATTTGTGGGATCCAGGTCCTGAACTCAGGTCATCAAGCCTGCATGCATGTGCCTGTACCTGTTCATCCACCTTGGTAGCCTGAAATTTTTTTTTAATAACAAAAATGTGGGGAATGAAGATGGTTGAGAAAACCTTTTTTACATTGTGTGAAGGTATGTCTCTGTATTTTCAGTTATTAATTCTGTACCAGCAGAGAGCTAGATGCTGGCAGGATTTTGGTATTGTCGATTTTATGACCCAGCAATGGGTTTTCTATTCTGTATATATTTGCCCTTCCACACCTGCCTAAAGGCAATTTAGAATATCATTAGAGGTGTTTTCTGGGCCAACTAGTTATAAGATCTGCCAGCTAAGAGCTTAAACAGGAAATGGAGGGCAGAACTTCCAGGCAGAGAGACTGAGGGAAAGTAAAACAGCAGACTCCGGAGAGAGTCCAGAGCGGACTTAGAGAGGGACAGACACGAACCACAGCACCGAAAGGCATAGCACTCGCTGTGTGACAGGTCGTAGGCAAAATAGTCAGGGTAAGTTAGATGAGCTAGCTGGGAGAGCACCCTAGCAAAAGACCTAAGCTTGAAACTATTTAAAGTCTCCATGTCATTATTTATACCACTGGTGGATCTGAGAAAGTCCTGCAATAAACGATGTAAGTTGTCAACAATGAACCTGTATCAATTTTTAATAAAGGAAAGATTAACTAAAGGTAAAATAGGCTGGGAAGCTTCAGGAGAGGAGGACAGCTCCTAAGGAGAAGAATGCTAAGGAGAAGAACTGCTTCTGGGTCGACAGTCTGAAAGTTTGTATGTAAGTTGGCTGGTCATCTATAGTGACAGGATTTACACAAATGTTCCGACCTCTCATCTTTTATTGGTTTTCTTAGCTGTTACTTGGTTAACTACTTTCCTCCCTTTGTAATCACATTTAGAGCGTTTTAAATTTTATTTCCTTTACTCAGGGAAGTTCACAATGAAGACAATACCAGAGGAGATTTTCCAAACAACCAGGAGATTCTCGTGGTAGCAAGGCTTCCACACCATTTTGCTTTGGTGACCTAGAGGCATGCTTTTACCTCAGGCATGTAGAGTTACATTATACTGGGATGAGCGATACGCCTATGGAGAGGTTATTGGGCTTTTGTTGCACAGACACTTCCATTCTTCTCTTCTTTAAGACTTCCATAGTCTGTTCCTTCTCACCATTCACTAGCCCACTAGTGTCTAGCCCTCTGTCCCAGAGCTCTCTGAATCCGTGAGTTTTAGTCCCTAAGACTACAAATAAAATCAGTTTTATTTTTGTAGTGCATTAGTTTTCTTGTTGACTGTGATGAAAAACGACTTAAGGAAGGAGGAATGTACTTGGCTCCAGCGTTGAACGGGACACAGCCCATCATGGTGGGAAGGACTGTTCCAGCAGACGTGTGAGATGTCCAGTCAAATGTGTGTCAGTCGGAAGCAGAGAGAGACAAACGCTGGCTCCTTGAGTCGCCTTCCTCCTTCTTCCTTCTATTTGTGTTTTTTAAGCCTAGGTTTTCAGCTTAGTTGTCCTCTTCTTAGAAACTGTCACAGTCGCAGCTTAGAAACTGTCACAGTCGCAGCAGATCAGGGCCCCGCAGGGGCTCTACCCCCTTTCTTTTGCCAGCACCAGCTCTAGCTTTCTGGAAGTCTTTTTCTTCTCATAAAGGTCGCGTCTTACTAGCCTGGGTTTAGGTTCATTCTTCTCGGCATAATCCAAAGAGCCATAGATCACACCAAAGCCAGTTGTCTTGCCACCACCAGTACGAATACAAAGATGACCTTTGGTGTGATTTTTGGGGCTAGCTCTCCCCTCCCCAACTTCTTTCTTTGGTACTGTTGCCTTCCCAGGGTAAAGTCATCAATGGCCATTTGTTTTCTCAGAAGCAGATGGTGACTGCAAATTCGGTCAAGTTGACAAGGAAGATTAACAATTGCCTGTAGTTTTTGAGTATAAATCAAGTCCTCTGAAAGAGCAGCCAATGCTCTGAACCACTGAGTCATTTCTCCAACTCCCATGTTGAGCATGATGTAGAAAGTTCTAGACAATACAATAGTTAACGACAACAAATAAAAATCAGATGGGTCAAAGAAGTATAATTGTCCCTATTTTAATATGACATGGTCTTTCTACATTTTTTTTGAGGAACATGGATTGAACCTAGGGCCTTATACTTGCTAAGCTTGCTTTCTACTCCTGAGCCACACCCCACCTTCATGCATATAAATGTAAAAACAAACCTTTGCCAGCCTTTGTATTATATGACTTTAATCCCAGCCATGACTCAGGAAGCCAGGACAGGAGGATTTCTTTGAATTGGAGGCCAATCTAGTCTGCATAATTCCATATCAGTCAAGACTACAGTGATACCCTGTCTCAAAAAAAAAAAAAAAAAAAAAACCACAAACAAACAACTCCTAAACCAGTGTAAGTGGTAAATTCCACAAGGTTACAAAGTCAGCATACAAAGCTCACTTGTATTTCTACATATTAGAAGTGAGTAATCAGAATTATAATTGTTTTTGTTTGGACCGGGTTGCACTTTGTAGCCTAGCCTAGTCTTGAGTCTGTACTTAAGCTCAGGATACATAGAACCTGCATCAGCCCCCTGAGTGCCAGGAGTGCAGGTGTGTCACATCCAGCTAGAGCTTTTATGTTAATGCCAACTGTGAATGATCCCCTCTTCATAATAAGAGTTTAAAGTAGTGAAATCGAGGAAGTTTATTTTATGACCCTGCAAGGCTGGGCCTCTGCCTACTTGAGCGCAGAGGACACTTAAGCTCTAAATGGTGAACCTTCCTCTTTTGAATTAGCAGGAGGCAAGGTCTTAGGTGTCACTTAGGTCACATCTTCCCTTCTGTCTCATGCTCCCCTGCTTCCCAAACCCTGTGAGATTTCAACTCTGTGTTTTATATCCCATTTATTTTAAAGCTTGTCAGATACGCCACCTCACAGGCAAGCCTAGATGCTGATGGTTCTCTTCCTGGCACTCGCCCTTTCTGTGGATGTGGCGACAAGCATCTTAGCAGAGGTTGAGTGGGGAAGAGCAGGTAGACTGACAGCATTGTCAGGGGTCTGCTATTTTTGTTCTTTTGTACCTGAACCTAAATTGACTTGAGGCACCATTGAAAACAAACCATTGGATTCTATGTTTCTGATTTTATTTCAAAAAGAAAAGAAAACCAAAAAACAGACATTTATCTAGATGTCGTGAATAGACCTATGGAACCATATTGACACATTTGTGTCTTTTCACAATAAATTCACAAGGTGTGGTGAGTTTGTTGGCAACAATTTGCCAAGTAGTTCCTCTTTCCTTAACAGCTGCCTGCACAGATGCAAGTTCTTTTATTCTATTCTTAATTAGTAATAGTAACACTCAGATCACATATCACCTTGTGAATCTATAATCTATCTATGTATCTATCTCTATATACACACATATATAATGTATATATGCATATAATGTATGTATCTATCATCTGTCTTTATCATCTATATCATGTATCTCTATCTCTCTCTCTATCTATCTATCTGTCTATCTATCAACCATCTGTCTGTCTGTTACAGATGGCTGCAAAGAGTTTAAAGGCTACTGAAGAGTTAAAACAATTCAAAGCAAACCTGAGAGGCTGAAGCTTGGAAATGGATACTATGTAAAGTCTCTTGGAAATGGATACTATCTAAAATCTCTTAATAAGGCTGAGAGTCTGTTGGAAACACTGTGCCTACTGCTGTAGCTTCAGCCTGCAAGGTCACAGTTGAACTTCAGAAGCACGGGGTGGGACCGGACCATAGAGGTTATAGAAGCAAAGATCAGGAGCCAGCCCAGATGAAGGGGCAGACAGATAGAATGATGGTGAAAGGATAGAAAATAATACAGCCTAACTCTAATGACCCAAGAAGTCAGAAGTTTAAAATGCTAGCTCGCTTTGTTAGAAACTAGGTAAAAGGTCACATTCCAGAGCCCGCCCTTTGTTTAGACCTAGCAGAAAGGCCTTGAATAGGTGATCCTGGCCCCATAAGGTAACTGGAAATGGGCTAAACTTATCTTGCTTCTGTAAACTGCTTATGCCATTATCCCTATACAGGAGTTCACACAGCTGTAGACATTCAAGAAAATAGGAAACTAATTGATCCACTGAGCTCTGGCTCCGATAATTTAAACTGATTGGCCTAAAAACTATGGAGTGGTAAAAATCAATTGGCTCTCATTTCATGGGCTCTCCATGCTAAGAAATGATTGGTTTGTGAGTCATGGGCTTTGTCGTAAAACTTATAAAAGCTGTCGTGATTGGCTCACATTTCGTGGGCTCTCCATGCTAAGAAATGATTGGCTTGTGATTCGAGGGCTTTGTGGTAAACTTATAAAAGCTGTCACAATTCGGCACTTGTAGTCCACAGTCCTCTAGGCCTGCGAGGTGTACGGCTGTGGAACCCAGAATTCTGGAATAAAGAAATCCTCATGTTATTGCATCGAAACCATTTCTTGTGAGTGATTTGTGTGTCGCCTTCTGAGGCGTGGGGTGCTGGGGCACCCTTGGTTTTTGGGGTCTTACAATGGCAGACCCAGATGGATGGATTACATACAGGTAGGCTGTGGTGGCAGCAGACTTGTGCAGAAGTTCCGGGGACAGTCAGGAGTTCTCTGGCGCTCAGCCCTTTGACATATGTACTAGATGGTCACATGACAGGTTGGTGGGGCCATTGTCATTGTAATGATAGGTGTCTTCCCTGTTTCAGACCTCATGAAGGAGTGGTGATACCCTTTCCTCCGTTTGATGTGTCTAACAAGCTCTCAGGCTTTGTTATGATTTTTACATATCCATATGCCTACAGTTCCAACTTATTTTGATAAACTTAAAGGGTGGTGGTGGCATCTTTTGTATTTTTAAGACTTACCCGTCTGTGCCTTGCTGGTGGTGCTGGAATGATGGTATTGTTTACATGCCCCTCAAGGTTCAGAGTTGTCCTACTTCTGCATCTTCTTATAAGAGTTTCTCAGAGTAAGGCTTAGCCTGTGAAAGCACTGTTTTACACCATACAGAGTAATACAGGGTCTTAACAAATAGCCCTCAGTAATCATAGTCTTCTAGTACTGCTAGGGGGACTGGACCATCATCAGTCACTATGATGGCTAACATGTCCCAACATTGACTGGGCTAAGGGATGTGCAGAGAGCTGGTAAGACATTTTTTCAGGCTGTGTTTGTGAGAGAATGGTGGAAGGAATTAAGGTTTGAGGCAGTAGTTTGAAGAAAGAGGATCTGCCCCCATCCACTGTAGATGGTCCACACCCATTCCATTTAGGATCTGAAGAGAGCCAGAGGCAGAGGAAGGGGAACCTGATTTCTCTTTCTGAGCTGGGCCATCCGTCGTCAACACTCCCGCTTCTCACTTCTTCTTCAGATTCAGGTTGAGAAACCACAGACTTCCCTGATAGCCAGGCATTTGGGCTTGAAAAATACAACAGGCTTCCTGGTTCTCCAGCTTGCAGGAGCAGGTGGGGCTTGCTTGTTTTCATAAGCACATGGGCTAGAATCCAGGGTAAGTTCCTCATATGTTTCTATTAGCTTTATTTTCATGGAGAGCTCTGGCTAATGCTCACTCATGGAAAGATGTGTAGCACTTTTCCTAAGTTTAAAAACAAAGCCAGGTGTGGTGGCTCATGCCTGTGGGGCACTTGGGAGACTGAATGAAGCAGGAGGATTGTTGTGAATTCAAAGTCAGCCTGGGCTAGATGAGTCTTAGGCCAGTATGATCTACAATTCAGTGTTATGAAATGTAATAGGGTGAGGGGTACCTGGTGGGCCAATGACATGGTGTGCCCCAGAGCTACTACGGCAGGTGATAGATCTGGTATAAAGGGGACTTATTGGGGAATGGAGAGAAGTGGAGAACTGGAGAAGGAGTAGAGCCAGACAGAAAGAGGGAGAGAGATCATCAGGAACCGAGAGGGGGGAGCACAGAAGTGAGAACATTGGGCTGGCAGACAGACCTTTGACATGCAGCCCACACCTGGGGTATACCATGGCAGCCAATGGTCCCTGAGATGCTAGGTCCCTGAGATGCTAGGTCCCTGAGATGCTAGGTCCCTGAGATGCTAGGTCCCTGAGAGGAGCCTAGTAGAATCTCGTGTAAGCCAACAATAAGACCATGTGTCAAATATTTAAAAGCAAAAGAAAGAGGGGACTAGAGAGATGGCCCAGCTTTAAGAGCACAGGCTGCTTTTCCAGAGGACCTGGCTTCAGTTCCCAGCACCCACATGGTGGCTCACAGCCATCTGCAGCTCCAGGTTCAGGGGACCTGGTACCTTCTTTCTGACACAGCCAGACATGCAGTGAAAACACTATACACATAGAAGATTAAAAACCAGCACTTTCGAGGCAGAAGCAGACTGGTTTCTGTGTATTTGAGTCCAGCCTGTTCTACGTAGTGAATTCCATGACAGCCAGGATCATAAAGAGATCCTGTCTCAAAAAAAGCAAAAATAAATGTATAAACTAAAAAGAATTAACACAAAAAGGTAAAATATGTGCAAACCCAAAAACATACCTGTATGGACGCAGCCAGTGCACTCTTAGGCGCCCACCATGTTCCCGAGAGCACATACTAGCTTTGATTGATAAAGCTATACAGAGAAACAATCTAGAGGCAAACCAGCATGTCAGTGGTTAAGTCGAGGGTGGTGCAGCCACACAAGAAAAGAAAAGAGCTCCTGACGGGTGCCACAATAGCGGGTCTGAAAGCAGGTGTGCTGAGCGAGAGAAACCAGGCACGAGGGATGCGCCGTGTGACTTCATGTGTACAGACCAACAGAGGGTGTGCTGCAAGCCAGAGTGACAGGAGAGAAATCAGTAACCGCTCGGAGAAGGTGAGTGTGAAGAGTCCACGGAGGGACATACACTGTTCAGGGGTCACCTGTTTGATTACAGTTTCACATGTGCACACTTTATCCAAATTCATCAAAGCCTACTCCTTAAACATGTGTGTTGTGTACCTGTCTTTATGTCTCACTAAAATGGTCTTAAAACACACAAAGTGAGGCTGGGGAGATGGGTCAGTCTGTATGTGCTTGTCCTACAAGCACGAAGACCTGAGTTTGACTGCCAGCAGCTGCAGACAAACCAGGCTTTGAGTTCACTGCTGGGGAAGTGAAGACAGGCCGTTGCTGACAAGGTAAGACCCAGGTCCCAGGGAGAGACCCCGTGTTAAAAAGCAAAGCAGATGGCTCCTCAGGAATGGCAGCCAAAGTTGACATCTGACAGGCATAAGCACCTGGTAATACATGAACACATATTCCCCTCCATGTACCCCCAAAATAAAAGCATAATATAGAAAGTGAAGAGGCGAGTCATAAACTGAACATACAAACAATCTAGAGGCGAACCTGCATTTCATAGCATTCATAGCAATACAAATTATCAATAAGCCATATTTAAAACTGAGATAGATTCCTGGGCTGAGGAGATGGCTCAATGGCTAAGGGAGACTGCTGCCAAGCTGGTGACCCAAGTTCAATCCCCAGTATGTGGTAGGAGAGAAGTAACTCTCACAAGTTGTCCACATATGCCATGGTCTTTGCATACACAAAGTGCACGCGCGCGCGCGCACACACACACACACACACACACATGTTAAAGATATGCCTGAGCAATTGAGAGCTCTTACTCTTGCAGAAGACAAGGATGTAATTTCCAGCACCCACATAGTCTGCCCACAACCACCTGTCACTTCAGTTCCAGACAATCCAGTGTTTGCTTCTGGCCTTCAAGGGCACCTGCATGTGCTTGGCACAGACAGACAAACAAACAGGTGTACTGGCCCACTAGTGACAAGCCAACTGAGGAAGGCTTCTAAGGACATTGGGACGGATGAGGGCGGGATTTGTTCCATGTCTTTGTGAGTGGTCTGAGGTAATCTGGATAGCAGATCTAACTCAATGAACTGAACTTGTTTTCCCAGCACTTAGCCATCCGGATAGTGCTCTTTTGAGTCTCTTTGGTGTGGGTATTTCACACTTATTCAGAAGAGTTCATTGATCAAGCCTCAGTGGTATGAATTTTCTATGAGGCAAAGTGGATAATCCAGCGTAAAGAACAAGATCTCCAAGTAACTCCTTCTTGCTTTCTGCCCGGGGGTTGGGTTCTGTGAAGGCTGGGGCAGAGGACATGGAGACCATTTATCAAGGGGTTGGAAGAGAACGGGGGAAATCATTAGTTTTCCAAAAGCCTTTTGGTCCTGTCTGATGAGAAGGTCTGTTGTACAGTTTTAGGGGTGAAAGTCTAATCTAAACACAATTCGTTTACTCAGCTCATCTTAGGGCTGGCTCAATTGCTCTTCCTCTTCTGAAGCTGTTGGGTCTTTCTACCACATCAGCTGCAAGACTAACTGCCTCACTGCGTTCCCCCACACCCACAGTCAACTAGCTCTGGACGCCCTGGGGCCATCTGCACACAAACATACCCTTCTGACATAATGGAAAAGTTATTCTAACTGCTTATGTTACAGAGAGAAAACCGTACTCTCCTATGCCCATGTGGTCGACCTGCCAGTCCTGTCCTGTTTTGTCACAACTGACTAGCCATGCAGCCCCACCCCTCTCTGTCTTTGAGACCCACATTTCTGATGACACTCCTCCCTCTGTGGGACCTGGGTGTGGGTGGTGTGACAAGAGAGAGTAGAAGGGTGAGCTCTCCGTGCAAAGAGACACGGGGCCTGCAGCTGAGCAGACAGAGTTAGGGGCGGTGGTTCCCATGGGTCTGCACAGAGATGAGGAGAGACGATGTGGCTTCTACATTGCCCATGTTCCCAGTCTTCCAGTTGTTCAAGGACTAGATCTGTCTCTGAGTCCTCAGAGCTTTGACAGGGAACCTGATGGTTGGGATTCTTGCTGGGGTCTCTGCAAATGGATTTTTTTTTCTTATTACTCTTTCCCATGGTTCTAACTCTGCCTTGTATGCAGAGTCCCACTGAGGCTGAACAGCCTGTGTCGTTCTGCAGAAACAAAGCTAAGACACAGGTCAGGCAAAACTTGGGTACAAGTTTGAGTGGCGTTTGCATGGGCAGAGCCAGTAGAGACTAACTTGACAGCTGCCCTTATCCATCTGTCCTCCTCTCTCTCCTGCTGTATTTTAATCACTGGGCACCAGTAAAACTTGGATCAGAAGGAGCAGGACACCTCCACATCACATCAGCCACACCCTAGTGGTTTTCTTCAATTAATCTCCTGCCTCCTGTCTCCAATGAGCTGGACTGTTGTCAGGTTGACCTCTCTCTGATGTAATCTGAAGACCAATTAAACATCAATCATGGCATGTTTTGAAAAGTCCCAGAGCTCAACAAGAAGAATGAAAAAAAAAAAATAACAATTGAGAGCCCTAGCATTTCATCTCCAACCCTAAGGATGAAGGCTGGCGGCAACAGCGACCTGGCCAAACCTGAATGACAGCCAATCAGAGACTCGGCCACAGGTGTGTGGAGGCAAGACAGTTAGATCTATTTCCTCTTTTCTAATTTGAGAGGTTTCATGTTGAAGAAAATCAGTATGTTGGGGTTGCAGGGGGGGACAAACACAGCCGCCATGAAGCTGAGTCACATGCTCACAGAGTGGGCTCTTTATGTCTGTCCTGCTGTGCTCCTGGCCACCCAGATGTCACCGGGTAAGTACAATGTTCGAATGTTGGTGTGGAAATGAAATACGCCTAATCTTGGGGAAATCCTCAAAGGTAAGAAACACAGACTGACTCTGACTTTGCAAAGAATTACTGTTCAGGCGGGACAAGGACAGACAGAAGACGAGTCTGTCATGAGGGACTGAATGGCTCCTTCTAAATATAAAAATTTCAGATATTTTCCATCCTAAAAGTCCCTTCTGACTATGAAGCCTTTGCCAACTGCGACTCTTAGCTCTTACTTGTCTAATCCAACTTTCTTGGAAGAGCAAGCTTGCAGGCTCCGCCTCCTGTCCCCAGCACCCTTCAGTGCTTACTGCACAAGACTGGAGTCTGGTAGCCGGACGGCGGTGGTGGCTCACGCCTGTAATCCCAGCACTCTGGGAGGCAGAGGCAGGTGGATCTCTGAGTTCGAGGCCAGCCTGGTCTACAGAGGGAGTTCCAGGACAGCCAGGGCTACACAGAGAAACCCTGTCTCGAAAAAAACCAAATCAAAAAAAAAAAAAAAAAAAAAAAAGACTTAGAGTCTGGTTTACGTAGGGTAGAGTGACCTCTGTTCTAACCAGGTCACTGTACACTTCTCAGTTCTTACCTGATGGGTTCTCTGTTATGTCTAGCCCTATTGGTTGCTCAATCTCTCTTGCAGCTTCTGTTTTCCAACTGTCGGTTACTCTGTGCACAGCTGGGATGTCTTTTGGTCCTTCAGTAGCTTTTCTTTGCCTTCCATAAACCCTAGTGTGCTCTATAGTTAAATCCTTTCTCTCTCTCTCTCTTTCTCTCCCCTCCCTGTCCCCACAGTCTCCTAATGAGACTGTATGAGTGTATGTGTATACTTTGTCAGCAACAGTTGTATATTTTAGAGCCTTGGGCACATTTCCAGCTCTAATCATGCATTTTGACTTTAACTTTGGAATATTAGCCTTTACACAGACATTATTTTGACCTGTGTGTGTCACTGGTACCCACACAGCACAACCAGAGATGAGTTCACACATCCTCTGGGTCCTCACTTCTTTTAATTTACTTTTTATCTGATCTCAGTTCGTTGCACTAGCCCTTGCCTGGAAACCCGAGAGGCGTTCTGAACTCTTCCTTTGTCGTTCTGTGAAGCATCAACGATGGCAAATTTCACCTCCTATTTTGCTTTCCCAACCAGCTCCTTCCCTGAACCACTACAGAAGTGTTCTTAGGACAAGCCTTCATCATGTGTGACTGAGCTGGGCAATGGCTTCCACCCCGTCTCAGCTCCTCCCACAGAATGAATTCTCTCTACATCCAGAGTGACTTCTAAAACTCAAGCTCTTGTCAAGGCACATGAAACCCCAAACCTGGTACCCACTGAACCTCCTCAACCTCTTCTTCGACACCCCCAAAGCCACTTCCCTTCTAACAAAAGCCCACATTTCCATTCACAGCCCAGACTCCTACCTGCCTCCGAGGTTTGCTGATATGGTTACTTCATCTGAACTGAACTCGGCCAGGACTCCCCAGCCCCTCCCCCTTTTCAAGCAGCTAAGACTCCAGCTTGACAGCATCTTCCGAGAGAAACCTTGTTGGGTCCCAGTGGCTGCCGCTGACATGTTGTTATTATTGCTTCTATCCAAACACTACAATAATCCTTTCATATGCGTGGCCTTCCACCAAACCGAGAGCCTATTTGTGGGAGGCCCTGGGTTTTTGGTTTTGTAGCAAGAATTGAAGTCTCGGTGTCATATACCCCAACTCCTAGTTACTACTCCCATATCACTTTGGAAAATTCCCTTTCCGTTGAGCATAGGAGCATGTCCCCGTAATCTCAGGACTAAGAAGCCTGAGGCATGAGGCTTGCCTCAAGTTCAAAGTCAGCTCAAGTCACATTGTAAGGACCAGACCATCCAGGGATGCATCGTAAAATCCTGTTTAAAAAAAAAATCACTTTTCACATACCTGAATTCACTTTTCTCCATTGTAAAAATGAGAACAGTACCATACCACAATACTGATAGAACCGTATAAGGTTTATCAAATAGAAATGTCAGCTAGGCCAACAAGGCTTTAACTTTAATTAATTAATTAACTAATTAACTAACTTTATATGTGACTGTTCGGGCTGAGGTATGTCTGTGCACCAGGTGCATGCCTGATGTCTTCAGAGGTCAGAAGAGAGTATCAGATCCCCTGCGACCAGAGTTCTAGATGGTTGGGAGCCACTGTGTGGATGTCAGGCAGCAAACTTGGATCCTCTGCAAGACCAAGAAGGGTTTTTAAACAGCTAACCCTACTCTCCAGCTCTGAGGCTTTATTATTATTATTATTATTATTATTATTATTATTATTATTATTAAGAAACAAAACAAAAGGACCAAAAAGACACTGAGCTTGGTCGTCTGATGGTGAAGGAACTGAAAAGAGGTAGAGAGAAGAGGGCGGAGCTAAAGAAAACGCCGGTACCAAGACAGTGCGAATCAGGAAGTAGAATTGATGGGGAAGTTAAAAGGTCCCAGAGTTCCGGGCACCGGGAGTGGATGAGGCTGAGGTACCCGGGATGGGAGAGTGGAGCGGACAAGAAAACACGTGGATGTGAGGAGAGGGACCAGGCAGAGCATGGAGCAGCCAGAGCTCGGAGAAATGACACTTACCCATCCTGGGTCAGTCATGGACCCGCGAGAGAGAGTGTAGAGATGTGGGGAGAACTCGCTAACTTTCCACCCAGAGGCAAAGAATTGTTCCACAGCTACCGGTGCAGCCTGGCAGTAAAGGGTCACAGGGAGGGAGGGGAGGATGGAGAAAGAGCTTCGCCATTGCTGGGCAAAGGGGGGGCGGTTCAAGGGCAGAGGGCATCAAAGCAAGGGATTATTGAAAAGCAAAGAATTGGTTGGACAGTGGTCGTTGCGCAGGCCAACGCTCAGGAGGCAGAGGCAGGCAGATCCCAGAGTTCGAGGACAGCCTACTCTACACAGCAAATCCCAGGACAGTCGGGGCTATACAGAGAAACGCTGTCTCTAATAACCAAGAAAAAGAATAAGAGAAAAGAGAAAAATGACGAGATGAAAGGGGAAATGAGGGGGAAGAGGGGCAGACAATGTATTCTTTTTTTTAATTGATTATTTATTTACATTTCAAATGTTGTCGCCCTTCCTGGTCTCCCACAAATCCCACATCTCATCCCCCCTCCTCTTTGCCTCTTAGAGGGTGCTCCCCGACCCACACACCCACCCACTTCCACCCCACCCCTCTAGCATCCCCCTTCCCTGGGGCAACAAGCCTCCACAGAACCAAGCGCCTCCCCTCCCATTGACGCCAGATAAGGCCATCCTCTGCTTACATAAGTATTGGGAGCCGTGGACCCGGCCATATACACGCTTTGGTTGGTGGCTTAGTCCCTGGGTGTTCAGAGGGGTCCAGGTAGTTGATGTTGTTCTTCCTATGGGATTGCAGTCCCCTTCAGCTCCTTCAGTCTTTCTCCTAACTCTTCCATTGGGGTCCCCAGGCTCAGTCCAACTGTTAGACAACATATTCTATCCCAAAGAGCCGTGTAGTTTTGGGAAAAGGAGAACCAGGGCAGGATGTCACCAAGGAGGCTCAGAGGAGTGAAGCAGACCACGATGTTTGTGCTGGGGAGTAAAAGTAACACTGCTTCTGAACTTACACCTGACCTCCTTGCTACCATCTGGACTCTTAGCTCGTGCTGTTGCTGGGACTCAAACCCAAGACCTCTTGCAGGCTAGGCAAATGTTCTACATTCCCTGCCCCCAGGTTTGCCTGCCTGCTTGCTTTCTCTTTTTAAATTATGTGCATGTGTGGGGTGCATGTGTGCATGTATGCATGTGTGGGTACGTGTGTGAGGTACATGTGTGCATGTGTGGGGTGCATGTGTGGGATACATGTGTGCATGTGTGCATGTGTGGGTGCATGTGTGAGGTACATGTGTGAATGTGTGTGGTGCATGTGTGGGGTACATGTGTGGGGTACATGTGTGCATATGTGGGGTGCACTGTGCATGTGTGGGGTAATGTGTGCATGTGTGGGGTAATGTGTGCATGTGTGGGGTAATGTGTGCATGTGTGGGGTACATTGTGCATGTGTGGGGTACATGTGTGCATGTGTGGAGTAATGTGTGCATGTGTGGGGTACATGTATGCACATGGGGGTGTATATGCACATGTGTACATGTGTTAGCATGGGTCAGAGAACAATATCAAGTGCCTCCCATTCCTTAGATCCCTTTTTATTGTACTTTATTGAGACAAAATCTTTCATTGGTCTGAGCCTCACCACACAGCCTAGGTGTACTGGCTGGTTTTGAGTGTCAACTTGACACAGGCTGGAGTTGTCACAGAGAAAGGAGCTTCAGGTGAGGAAATGCCTTCACGAGATGCAGCTGTGGGGTATTTTCATTTTCTCAGTTGGTGATCAAGGTGGGAAGGCTCCTTGTGGGTGGTGCCATCCCTGGGCTGGTAGTCCTGGGTTCTATAAGAGAGCAGGCTGAGCAAGCCAGGGGAAGCAAGCCAGTAAGGAACATCCCTCCGAGGCCTCTGCATCAGCTCCTGCTTCCTGACCTGATTGAGTTCCAGTCCTAACTTCCTTTGGTGATGAACAGCAGTGTGGAAAGTGTAAGCTCAATAAACCCTTTCCTCCCCAACTTGCTTCTTGCTCATGATGTTTGTGCAGGAATAGAAACCCTGACTGAGACACTAGGCTGGCTGGCTATCTTGCCAGCAGCCCCTGGGGATCTTGCCTGTCTTGCCTCCCATGCACTGGAGTTACAAGGTTACGTTTGCTTCACCTGTGTGCAAACTAAGCAGTTTTCCAACTGTCCCATCTCCCAGCCAACCCCCAAGTCTTTCTTTAAACTTGTTTAAATTTGATTTTGTAGAACTGCTTCTTCAAAATTTATAGGATGGGAAACCTGGCATTGTAGCTTACACCTGTGGCTGAGGCAGGAGGATTGTTGCAAGTTCAAGGTCAGCCTGGGCTACAAAGTGAGTTCCAGGCTGACCTGGACTGCAGAGTATGACCTTGCTCATAAAACATCATCAACAACAAAAGTTATCAGATGATGGTGAACACACTTATCTGAAGGGCTTGTGAAGATTAAACAGTGCGCGAGTGTGCCAGCAGTGTGTGACACACTGTGGACGCTCAAATCTGATGTTCATCTTCCTCCTCCTGTTGTGGTGTCATGACTGTCACTGTCCTTTGGTTTCCTGAACCAACAGCTGGATGTCATGCGGGTGAGTTTACTGCTTCATGCCCTCCCCCACCCCTTTCCCTAAACCACAGTCTTTTCACGGGGAGGCCTGATTGCCTGTGAGCCAAGGTCAAAGCCATCCCTCTGAAGACTCGGAGGAGTCTCTTAGAGAGCTTTGGAGTCTTCTCTTCTCTCCTGAGGAGTTATTCCCTAGGGCAGAAGAGGAGCCCGTGTGGAGGGCCATTCTTATCCCCTTTCCCAGTTGCAGTATCATCTTCTGATTCTCCCTGGGTCTCCTCTGCAGCTGCCAGTTCGGAGACTCTGACGTGTGAAGGACTGGTCAGCACTGAGCACGGCAGCTGCCATGTTGCTGCTGCTAAGGAGGATGAGGGTGATGAAGACAATGACGATATGACCCGCTCCAGCGAAGCTGGCTTCCAGGTCAAGGGCTACACGTTCAGTAAACCCTTCCATCTCATCGTGTCCTATGGTGAGGTCCCAATGTCTCAAAGCACTCCTGGAAGCCACAGTCCACTCAGGAAACTGGCCTAGGTAGAAATGCTTAGATCCCCCTCCTGAACTCCCAGGAGAAAAAAAAAAAATGCCCTGGAGTTATTCTCTCGACACTGGGTCAATCATGGAGGCACAAGACAGGGCAAGGGAATGTGGTAAGCAGTCCTTAACACTAAGTTCAATCTCTAAGCAAAGTCTGTTCCTGGGTAACGAGTATATTTTGGACTAGAGGGCTGGAGTGGAGGGGGAGGGCAGAGGAAGAAAAAGGGCTTTGCCATTGTTAAATGAGCTCTAAGGGGCAGAGAGCAGTAAGGTGACCCAGTAAGAGTTGAAAGTGACCGGGAAGTTGAGGGGATCTGCTGTGGGCATTGCTTGGGATCTCCTAAAGGGATGTGGATGCTACTGAGCTCTTACTCTGGGCCACAGACTGGCTGATTCTCCAAGGTCCAGCAACATCGGTATTTGAAGGAGACACATTGGTTCTGCACTGCCGTGCCTGGCAAGACTGGCCGCTGACTCAGGTCATCTTCTACAGAGAGGGCTCAGCCCTGGGTCCTCCTGGACCTAAAAGGGAATTCTCTGTCCCTGTGGCACAAAAGTCAGACAGTGGGCACTACCACTGCAGCGGCATCTTCAGGAGCCCTGGGCCTGGGAGCCGGGAGACAGCAACCCCTGTGGCTATCACCATCCAAGGTGAGAGTCTGAGGCAGTGGTGCTGTGGGTGAGAAGGAACAGGGAACCCGGAAGCATCCAGATCGATGCTTTCTGATGTTCACAGATCCAGAGCCTGGATTGTTGTTGGGTCTGCTCATCTCTGGACATTTTCTAGTCCCTGTCTAGAAGGGGAAGAAACAGAAAGAGAAGGGAGGAGGAAGTAAGGAGGAGGAAGAGAGGGAAGAAAAAGAAAGGAAGTCAAGAAGGAAGGGAGGAGGAAAGGGAGGAAGAAGAGGAGGAAGTGGAAGTTGTTGAAAAGTTCAAATGGGACTTCTCTATTAAGAACCCATACCTAGCCAGGTGGTGGTGGCACACTTGGGAGGCAGAGGCAGGCAGATTTCTGAATTTGAGGCCAGCCTGGTCTACAGAGTGAGTTCCAGGACAGCCAGGGCTACACAGAGAAACCCTGTCTCATGGGGGCAGTGGGGGGAGGGGGAAGAACCCATACCTAGAGGAACCAGAGGAAAGGATGGGCAAGGGAAGTTATGGGACTGTTGAGTACAGAATGGTTGAACTCTTCTTCACTGCTTATCTTTTTCCTAGAGTTGTTTGAAGCCCCAGTTCTCAAAGCCTTACCTTCTAGTGAGCCCCAAGAGGGAGGCTCAGTAACCCTGAGCTGTCAGACAAAGCTGTCTCTGCAGAGGTCAGCTTCCCGCCTCCTCTTCTCCTTCTACAAGGATGGAAAGCCACTGAGTACCAGAGGAGTCTCTTCAGAGCTCCAGATCCCCAGAGTCTCAGAAGAACACTCTGGCTCCTACTGGTGCGAGGCAGCGACTGAGGACAGGCAGATTGCCAAGCAGAGCCCACAGCTGGGATTCCGGGTGCAGGGTGAGTTAATGTGGCTGTTTGCCTGTGGGGTGTGTATGAGACAGGACTGGGTTTATCAACCCAACTCTGGAGGAAGGAGATGAAGAGTGGATGCACAAGAGACAGGGCAATAATCCAAAGTCCTTGAAGGTGGAAAAGAATTAAGAAAGAGAATGTCTTCCTTAGACCATGGAACCTACCAAACCAAGACCTAAGCTGGCCCCTCCTGTATCTCCCTATAGAATACAGGATTCCTATGTGATCTGAACATTTATGGAAGCATCGTACCTAGAATGCAGATAATATCTAGAAGGGACTAGCCAGGACTGCACAGTGGGACCTCATCTCAAACAAACAAACAGCCTCTAGAAAGAGTAAAATGTATGTCGAATTCTAGAAGTTACCATTAGGAAAGCCGTGTTTGACTTGACACACACCTAGGAGTCATATAGGCTGATGGAAAGCTTGAAGACATGTCGTATGAAAGTAGTGGGAGAGGGCTGGAGAGATGGCTCAGTGGAGCACTGACTCTTCTTCCTGAGGTCCTGCGTTCAATTCCCAGCAACCACATGGTGGCTCACAACCATCTGTAATGGGAAAGCAGTGGGAGAGAATCGTGGTAGTCATCCTGATCAAAGGGTGCCCTGAGTGTCCCATGTAGAGGAAGACTGAAGCAAAGATAAACAACTAGACTAGTGTAACACACAAGAAACAGGTGACCCCAGAACAAATCGGGCTGTCTCCTGATGAGGCATCCACGCTGAAGATTCTCAAGCAGAGAGTCAAGCCTCAGACCAGCACTGGAAGGACCTAAGAGTCCTCATGCCATGGTTGCCAGTGAGTGCCACAGCCACTTTCAGAAAAGAGGGAAGATGGATTCTGTAACCAAACACAATGGGTTCGCATGTTGTCGAGTTTGATACCAAAATAAGCAGAGCGATGGGTCTTAGTTGGGGTGTCTATTGCTGTGAAGAGACACTGTGACTGTGGCAACTCTAGCAACCCTTATAAATGCAAATGTTTTACTGGGGCCGGCTTACATTCAGAGCCCATTACTGCCATGGTGGGAAACATTCAGTGTGTAGGCAGACTCATGCTGTAAGGAGCTGAGCATTCTACACTTGGCTCGGCAGGCACCAGGAAGATAAGGGGCTTGAGCTTCTGAGACACACTTCCTCCCGCAAGGCCACACCCACTCCAACAAGGCCACACCTCCTAGTAGTGCCACTCCCCAGAGGTCTATGGGAACTATTTTACTCAAACCATCACACCAAGGCATATAAGAGTTAAGAATGATTAGTTTTTAATGTCAGGCAATAAGAGTCCAGGTGTTATTTCCAAAGGAAGACCTTCCCTCCTCAAACAAGCAAAGCATTGGGGGTTTGTTCAATTTCCATGGGAGGTTTATATATTTACTCATGTAAGGTCTGGTCCATTCTTAAACATTCTCAGTTAAGCAGAGTATGCTCAGTTTAAGTTCATGAGTTTTAAAAAAGACAGTAGACACATTTGGGGATGTGCTTAGCAGAAATGGAGGGCATGTTGAAATCTTAAAGTGGTAGGAGGGAATACCTCTTGGTATACTGAGTTTGTGTTCTAGAGTTTTAGCTGAAATAAAGGAAGACTTTGAAGAAACATTCGTATAGGAGCTTGCCCTGAAGTTGCCTGCCTCTCTTAATAGCTAACAGTGTGAAGGCAGGGCCAGAGTCAGGCAACTTTTTTTCCCCCGGTTTTTAAGATAATGTCTTACTTTGTGTCCTTGGGTGCCAATGTAGACCGGGCTGGGCTTGAACTTACAATACTTCTTCTGCCTCAGACTCCTGAGCACTGGGATTGCAGGTGTGCACCACCATGACTAGTCGGATCTGACTTGCATGTGCTTCCTGCCCATAACTCTGGTCCCTTAAATTCTGCTTATTCCTCCATCTTGAATCCAGCTCTTCAGAAACCAACTGCTTCAGAAACTCCTCCTACAGAAGCTCCTGGTCCTCTGCCTTCACCTGCTCCTTCTGCTGAGCTGCCAGGATTCTCCTCCTCAGACCCCCACCTTCACTACCAGATACGCCTTCTTCTCAAACAAATGCAAGATGTAAGAGTTCTCCTTGGTCATCTGGTCATGGAGCTGAGGGACCTGTCTGTATACCTGAAGCCTGGTACCACAAAGGTTGCTGACAAATGAAAGCAAGCTATTCATCTGTGATACGTTCAGCCACCTCAATAACTCCAGCTCTTTCTGTACCACACATATATAGACGTAGTTTTGCAAGCTGGTTTGATACTTTGTTAGAATAGTGGAACTGTTTGAGTTAAATAAATGCATACAGGGTTATAGCCAGAATTTGCCTATAACTATATTTTGTTTAGCTACGACAAAGTCATTCTGCATTCTAGACCAGGAATTTCTTTCTGTTGCCCAGAACAGAATTTAAAGAGAAGCAAAAGAGGTAACTTTGTATTACAATATCAGCTAGGGACAATTTCTCTTCCCTATTTTCCCACAGGAAACATTAGCAATGTCTCTTAGACATCTGGATTTCACACAGGGTGGGAAGGATGTATATGCTACTAGAATTTAATAAGTTAAGGCATTTATAAGCCAAGGAGGCCAATAACCATCCTATAATGCACAGGACAACCCTTTTCCCCAATAAAAAATTTCCTATTCCCAAATTTTATTAATGTTAAAGTTATGAAATATGAGGCTAATAAAAGCTAGGTGTCAATCTGAGGCGTCATCTCTTTTAATTACTCTCCCTCAACAACTATTAATTACATGCTAGCGTTTAATTAATCCCGTGGCTTAAATTTTTATAGGCCTCCTTCTCCATGTTCCTATGCTGAAATTAACTATGTTCTTGTATGTGTGTAAGTCCTGTGGAGGCCAGAAGAGGGCGTCGGATCCCCTGGAGCTGGAGTTTAAGGCAGTTCTGAGCTGCACAATAGGGGTGCTGGGAATTGAACTCCTATCCTCTGGAAGAATAGCGAGCACTCTTGGTTCCTGAGCTGTCTCTCAGCAGCAGCACCGCCCATGTTGAAATATTGATCTCTAAGGTGAGTGTGAGGGAAAGGAGCCTTGGGAGGTGCTTAGGTAACAGGAACAGAGTTCTCAGGATTAGGATTGGTGCCTATACAAAAGAAAGCCCCAAAGTTAGCGAATCCATTGCTTTCCCACACTCTGACACAAAAACGACTTAAGGAGGGATGGAAACTGTCTCACGGTTTCAGAGGGTTCTGTCCATCCTGGCAGAGAAGCAGAGCAGCATGACTCAGTCCCAGTGATAAAGGTGTGTGTTCCCATCCTGGTAGGCAAGAAAGAAAGAACCAAGGCCAGAAACAGGGGCAGGCATCGCCTTCAAAGCCTACCCTCAGAGACTTAATTCTGCCAGCTAGATGCTTTCTAAAGGCTCCACAGCCTTCAGGGCTGTTGAATCTAGACACCAAATATTCAAAGCATGAGTCCTAACATTCCATTCCTGGCCCCAAAGACTCATGGCCGTCTCATAAGGTAAAGAACATTCATCCCAACTCAAAAGCCACTGTAGTGTTAACAGACCCAACACCACTAAGGAAACCCCTCCAGTCTCTTGTCTACTTCTGTGAAAATATACCATGACCAAGGCATCTTCCAGAAGTGTGGCGGTTGGAATAGAAATGCCCTCCCCCCCCCCCCCCAGATTCATGTGCTTGAATGCTTGGCTTTTAGGGAATGGAACTATGAGGAGGTGTGGCCTTGTGTGAGGAAGTATGTCACTGTGGGGATGGGCTTCGAGGTCTCATATAAGCTCAAGCTATGTCCGGTGTGGGACATGGTCTCCTCCTGCTGCCTGGGAATCAAGATGTAGAACTCTCAGCTCCTTCTCCAGCACCGTGTCTGCCTGGATGCTGCCCCATTTCTCACCGTGATGATGATGGGTTAAACTTCTGAAACTGAAAGCCATGCCCAAGTAAATGCTGCTGTGGTCATGATGTCTCTTCCTAGCAGTGAAACCCTAACTAAGACAAGAAGGAAGAGTTTATTTAGTGCTTATGGGTCTAGAGGAGTAAGAGTTCACCATGATCATGGCCGCAAGCACCAAGCACAGTGGCAGGAATAGCTGAGAACTCATGCAGAAAACAGAGACCATGAAATCAAAACGCACGAGTCTTTTGAGCCCCAGTGACATAACTCCTCCATCAAGTCCACATCTCCCCAAACAATCAGTAACTGGGAACCTGGTATTCAAATGCCCAGACTAAGGGGGAACACGTCATTTAGACCACCACACTGTATGTCCAGCATCCAGGACATATAGAGTCATGGTGTGAGCCTCAGTGGGCTGGGGCAGCCCGGCTCCTATGGTCCTGATACTTGCAGCACGCACGCGCTCTCTCTGTCCAGTTCCACTCGGCGCTTGCAGTTTTTCTTGGTATCTCCAACATCCTGAGGTCTCCATTACAATTAGGCCTCACCCTCTCAGCTGTACACATACTCCACTCAGGGGCTGTCTGCAAAGAATCTGACCATGCATGGTATGTATGTATTGCCTTGCTTCACAGACTTCTATCTGGAACTCAACACAAGCCATCACGACTCCTGCAACTGCATGCCTGCAAAACCAGCACCACGTAGACAACACCAAGATTCTGCCCACAGCTTGAAAGTATCCAGGCTTCCTTTTGCCACATTTGCAGTGGGCAACTCAATCTATAATAACACTTCCCTGCATGGTCTTTTTCCAGCAGGGTCCTTAGGAACGGCTCTCTTTTAGGCCCCTTTTCTTCAGGCACTGGGAGAAATTTCTCCCTACAGGATCTTCTCTGTTATCTCAGGGCGTTTTGTTTGGCTTCTCTTTAGTGATGCTAATCTCCGTAAGACCCTCAGCTGCATCTGCCTCCCACACTTACTTTCCTACAACTTTAACCGCATTCACACTCCTTTGTTCTATGCTTGGATTACTCTTGTCCTCAAATGATGAGAGCTAGCCTGACAAGTTACGAGATCAACCTTCACCTTAACATAACCTTTGGTGGATGAATTAGCACACCATGTTATTATGGCCTTAGTGAATGAAGAATACTCACATCATCCTGAATTAGGTACAGCTATATTCCCACTGTGGCCTCTCTATGTGCTATTTATTTTGTACGCTGTAGCCTACTACTTTGAACTACTTTGCAAATGTTTACATGATGATTTTAGATATACTACAAAGAAACCAAGGAATGAGATCACACTGATGGTAAGTAAAGTTTAGCATCTTCAAGAATGTGATGATTGGTCTTGACTATCAACTTGATTGGATCTTGAATCAATTAAGAGCCCTGCTTCTGGGTGGGTCTGTGAGGAGAAGACATAAGAACTATGTGCCATCGCTTCTCGGCCTTTTGGCTAAGATCAAGTGAAGAACTATGTGCCAATTTATTTTTTTAAGGCTGAACATGTAGGAGATGGAGAAATGGTTCAGTGGTTAAGAGCATTGGCTGCTCTTCCAGGGGACCCAGGTTCAATTCCCAGCACCCACATGGTGGCTCACAACTACACAACCTACAACTCCAGCTCATTATCCTACATTGTCCCTGAGAACATTCTACTTGCCACAGTCATCAAATGATCTTGCATCTTGTCAGGACATTCTGTTGTGATAGATTTCAAAGACTTCAAGGACTTACTCAAAGCCACTGTGTGGTGTGTGCCTGTTGTCCCAGCACGTAGAGGACTGAGGAGACGAGAATTTAGCCCATTTTAGAGTTTGAGACCAGGCTGCACAGGACAGCACAACCTTAAAAGGGCAGGGGGTGGCGGACCCTAAGTAACCTAAATAACTTTTTTTTTTAGTTTTGGTTTTTCGAGACAGGGTTTCTCTGTGTAGCCCTGGCTGTCCTGGAACTCACTCTCGGCCTAAATAGCTTTCAAAGCTGTCTGCATGCTAAAGGCCTTGGCAATGTTCAAAGGAGAGAAGAATTAAAATCCTATGGGAAGGGTCCTGCACTGAGAAAAAGACTCACTTGCCAAAAGCTCAGAGGAAAGTGTGGAATGGAAGTGTTGGGCAGGATGCTTTTTCAGGTCCAACTCCAAGTATTATCTGAACGGCTAATGAACTCCGAGGCTGATTCCTATAAGTTCAAGAAAGACTGCACAGCTCATGAATTTTTAATGTGATCAGGTTTCTTCTGGAATCCAGTCAAGGGACTGAGATCTTTGTTCTGACTTATGAGAAGCCAAAATAGTCTGCTTGTGCAGACCCTGTGAAGTTTTTTCTGTAGAGCTAGTGGACTGTGCAGAAGTCAGACCGTGGGGACGGGTGTGGTTGGTGAGAGGAATCCCACACTGGTCCAGAGATGAGAAGGCAGGCAGGGCTCAGGGAGGCGTGGGAGAGCTGCCTAAACGGGCGTTGATCCCGCTCCATCCCGTCCCCTCCCTGACTCCTGCTCAGCTTCTCGGATACTTTCCTACTTTTCGGACCTATATAATAACTCTCTCTCTCTCTCTCTCTCTCTCTCTCTCTCTCTCTCTCTCTCTCTCTCTCTCTCTCCCTCCCTCCCTCCCTCCCTCCCTCCCCTTTCCCTCTCTCTCTCATTCTCCCCCATCAAATCATGCTCCCAAAGCATGATCCAAAAAGGTCAGCATCATTTAAAAGACCGGCCGTATTTTCCTCAGGGGCATTTGTATTTTAACAGGGAAAGGCACACCGCACTAAAGCATGAGGGAATTCTCAGAGGAAAACTTGCTGCATCCACAAACTTGGAGGACTCGCTCTTGGAGAGCAGACTGTATCTGATCATTCATCTCCTACCTGCTAGAGTTCCAAAGAAAGCAGCTGTCCTGGTTCTAAACCGCCGTGCTGCAGGGCTGGGGAGACATACTATCAGGTTGGAAACTTCATCAAATATTTACCTGAAACTCAGACTCCTCATTGCTCAGGTATGGTCACGTGGCTCAGAGAAGCAGAGCAGAGAGGTCGGATTTGAGAAGAAGCCCCTGAGGGGACTCATGCAGTCAGTGACCTCTCTCCCAGGCCACAAGCCCTGGGGACTAGGACGTGGCTGGGGAAAGGTATTAGAGTCTGAAGGAAGGAAAGGAAAAAGGAACAAGTGAGTAGAGGTATCATAGCCTGAGATCACTGTGGTCTGGGAGGGAAGAAGTGTTTCAGATTTGAGGAAGGGAAGAGAAGAAAATACTCTACACTTCTGTTTTTGACTTGGGGAATAACAGGTCAGCAGGAACACGGCAAGACGGATGAATCACCTTTCTGTCTGCTCGTGTGTGGGAGGATGTGAGCTCTGCTTCAGGGGACACACAATGACCTCACTAGGCTGCACAGCAAGAATACCTGTCATCAGGGATTAAGCAGGGATAAGATGGGCTAGAACATCAGTGGGACTGGCTGGTGGGGAAAGGATGGTGTGGGACTCAGCTATGGATGGACCTGAGGGAGCCTGGGGGTCCAGGTAACTCTGGTGATCTGTAGAAGTTTTCGCTCTATAGGACCTCTCTATAGAAGTCAAGGCCTAAGCTGGGACAGTGCCTGATGTTTGGGGTGGGTGAGTAACACACTCAGGTGACATCCTGGACTCTGCGCTCCACCATCTTGAGGAAGTGGGAATGGACAGAAGAAGCAACAGTGTCTCCTAGTTAGTTCTCAATGTTAGCTACTGCCTGCCTTTTGTCTCTCTGTCCTTCCTTCATGCCTGCAGGCAGATTCGTCATGTGGATGCTCGCAGCCCTCCTGCTTCTGGGTGAGTTAGTGTTGAGGGGGCATCAGCAGGATGTGGGGAGGGGGAGCAGTAAGACGGGGCAGGGTATATGGGATAAGAGAGCTGCCTTTGCTGACCTCAGGTTTCACATGGTTCGCTGTCTGCCTCGGAATGATGAAATGGAGCTAGCTTTCTCAAAGCTGGGTGATTTTGTATGGACAAAGGAAAACAGGCTCTGAGACTACTCAGGCTTTCCTGGGATCAAGAATCTTTCCCGTCGTAGGGGACATTCCTCACCCTCTTCCTTCTTTCTTGCTTTGCAGTTCCAAGAAGTGGGAAAGCTGGTAAGTCTCATTCATCTCTCACCCAAGTTTTGATGAGTTCCACAAGGGTGGATGCCCCAGTTCCTGGCTGTTCTGAGATGGTGGTTTTTGCCCCCAGTCTTGCTCAGTCTTGATGACTAAGTATTCTTGAGCGTAGACACAGTCAGACATGGCTTATGATTAATACGTTCCTTGTTTGCAGCCTCGTGTCTGTGGTCTCCCTCATTGCCAGGGCGGGTTCCTCTGTGGGCTGGAATCCAGAAACTGGTGTTTCCCAACAATTCCCAATCCTGGGACTTTATTTTTGGGCGGGCACCTCATCTTCCTTTACTTCCTCACAAGGCCCCATCCCCCACACCCCCAGCTGCTCTGGAGAAGCCTGTATTGTCTCTACACCCACCTTGGACCACCATCTTCAAGGGGGAGCGGGTGACCCTGAGATGTGATGGGTACCACCCTCTGCTGCTGGAGCTCCGGCCCATTAGCACTCTCTGGTACCTGGGACATGTCCTCCTTCCTTCCCACAAGAAGAGCATTGAGGTGCAGGCACCAGGGGTGTACCGGTGTCAGACACGGGGAGCCCCGGTCAGTGATCCCATCCACCTGTCTGTGTCTAACGGTGAGTGCTGGCCCTGCTGGCAGGGTGGACACCAGGCTATTCCTAAGGGACAAGAAAAAAAAAAGGCCACACAGAACTACCTGGAGTCTTTGGGATAGGCAAATAGGCCTGCAGTAAAGATTCCCTGATCCAAAAGGTCCCCCCTGTCTTCCTGGTAGAGCATGAAGCAAATTAATATTATTAATATATTAAGTGGGGTGACCCAGTTTCAGAAAGCCAAAAAATGCACTCTCTCCACACTACTGGAATCTGAAATCCTAAGTTTTCTTCTTCTTCCTTCTCCTTCTCCTTCTCCTTCTCCTTCTCCTTCTCCTTCTCCTTCTTTCTCCTTCTCCTTCTCCTCCTTCTTCTCCTTCTCCTTCTCCTTCTCCTTCTCCTTCTTCTTCTTCTTCTCCTCCTCCTCCTGCTCCCCCTCCTCCTCTCTTCCTCCTCCTCTTCCCCGCCCCCCCCCCAAGATCTGGAACTCACTATGTAGACTAGACTAGCCCTGAACTACAAAGATTTCTTTGTGTCTACCTCCTGAATCCTTAGGTAAAAGGCATGTACCATAACACCCAAACTTTGGGCTTGTTTGTTTTATTTTTGATTGGTTGGTCTTTTTAGCTGTTTCTCTAAATTTTTTGAGACAGGGTCTCACTTTTTAGCCTAGGCTGGCTGGCCTCAAACTCACAGAGATCTGCCTGCCTCTCCCTTCCAAGGGCTAAGATTGAAGTTGTGCTCCACCACATTAGTCCAGCCAGGATTCCAAACATTTTTAATGTTTATGTGGATGTAAATAAAGGGATGTGAGAATGGGCTGTGTTCTGTGACTGGAGACCAAGCGAGGAGAACGAGAAATGGAGAGATGATGTGTCAGAATACCAGTGCCACGTGTAAATCTCCACAGCGAGAGAGGCTACAGGAGGTGACAGGACACAAAGATGACAGGAGGGAGGGAGATGAAGGGGGAGAGACAATTAAAGATATGTTCATTTGAAAAATTATGCCATAATTAAAGTTAATTATTTGTGATCTTAAAAAAAAAAAAAAGGAAGCCAGGAGTCGTGGTAGTATGCACCTGTAATCTTGCACTCAGGCGACTGAGGCAGGAGGATTGCCTCAAGTTTGAGGCCAGCCTAAGCCATATAGCAATACCCTCTCTCAAAAATCTCTTTATAAGGAATGAAATAAGAGAAAAAGAGATGGGGAGGGGAAGAGAAGGAGGAAGAAGGACGGGAGGATTAAGCAAAGAACTTCATAAAACTTTTGTTGTCGGCACGTACACACGAGCACCTAGGAGATGACAAGAAACTGACTCTCTCAAAGTATGTGAAGGTTTCAAAATAGGGACGAGAACACTGAGTGGGACAGTGCAGGCCTGCAATCCCAGCACCCAGGGAGCAGCGGCAGGAGGATGAGTGCAAAACTGCAGCCCAGCCCAGTATACTATATACTATAGTAAATATAGCATATATTTACTATATACATAGTAAACAACAGCCCGTATTAAACAAACAAACAAACAAACAAACAAACAGAACCACCACCAAACGACAACAACAAAAACCAGGGATAGGAAAAATAATAATGACACCCCATTAAAATACACGATTAGCTGCTTCACGTGAAGGATTAATAATCTTACCTGGGCAGATGGTCATTTTTATTAAGCATTCAAAGAACGCCAGCCAATGCTTCAGTGAGCATTTTACCCTTCTGGGGTTTCCCGTTGGAGGTCATTAAAGTGGAAGCAGAGATGGCCATGGCTGACAGACAGACAGACAGACAGTGGCACAGAAGCCATGACTATGCCTTGCCAAGCCTTCTGGACACAGGGTCTCCTTCAATCCCCTGCTCCAGCTTCCCAAGGGCGGGGACTCCAGATGTGCAGCAGCACACCTGGACGGTGGAATTCTTTTTTTTTTTTTTAAGGTTACCATACCTAAAACGGGGGCTGGAGGGATAGCTCAGTGGTTAAGAATGACTCATGCTCTTGGAGAGAACTGAACCCGCACCAGGCCATAACCAGCTGTAACTCCAGAATCAGAGGATACAGCCCCCTCTTCTCGCCTCCTCGGACACTGGCACCAGCACTCGCAAGGACACACCCACCTAGACATGCATGCACACCTAATGTGTTCTAAATGAACACATAATGTGTTCCAATGTGTCCTAACATTCTAAATGAATGAATGGATGAATGAATAATTTAAAATTTTATGAGACCTAAAATCTAGGATGTACTAAGGATAGTGTCAGCTGCAGTGGTGATGATGAGAGTGATGGTGATGATGGTGGTGGTGAGGATGGTGGTGATGATGGTGGTGGTGGTGGTGGTGATGATGGTGGTGGTGATGGTGGTGGTGATGATGGTGGTGGTGATGATGGTGGTGGTGATAATGGTGGTGGTGATGATGGTGGTGGTGATGTTGGTGGTGATGATGGTGGTGGTGGTGATGGTGGTGGTAATGATGTTGGTGGTGATGATGGTGGTGGTGATGGTGGTGGTGATGATGGTGGTGGTGATGGTGGTGGTGGTGGTGATGATGGTGGTGATGGTGGTGGTGGTGGTGGTGATGGTGGTGGTGATGGTGGTGGTGGTGGTGATGGTGGTGGTGATGATGGTGGTGGTGATGGTGGTGGTGATGATGGTGGTGGTGGTGATGGTGGTGGTGATGATGGTGGTGGTGATGGTGGTGATGGTGGTGATGGTGGTGGTGGTGGTGGTGATGGTGATGGTGATGGTGATGATGGTGGTGGTGATGGTGGTGATGGTGGTGGTGATGATGGTGGTGATGGTGGTGATGGTGGTGGTGGTGGTGATGGTGGTGATGGTGGTGGTGGTGGTGGTGATGGTGGTGGTGATGGTGGTGGTGGTGGTGATGGTGGTGGTGATGATGGTGGTGGTGGTGGTGGTGATGGTGGTGGTGATGATGGTGGTGGTGATGGTGGTGATGGTGGTGATGGTGGTGGTGGTGATGATGGTGGTGATGGTGGTGATGGTGGTGGTGATGGTGGTGGTGATGGTGGTGATGGTGGTGGTGGTGGTGGTGATGGTGGTGGTGGTGGTGATGGTGGTGGTGATGATGGTGGTGGTGGTGGTGGTGATGGTGGTGGTGATGATGGTGGTGGTGATGGTGGTGATGGTGGTGGTGGTGGTGATGGTGATGATGGTGGTGGTGATGGTGGTGATGGTGGTGGTGATGATGGTGGTGGTGATGTTGGTGGTGATGGTGGTGGTGGTGGTGATGGTGGTGGTGGTGGTGATGATGGTGGTGTCGTGATGGTGGTGGTGGTGATGATGGTGGTGATGGTGGTGGTCGTGATGGTGGTGGTGATGGTGGTGGTGATGGTGGTGGTGGTGGTAATGATGGTGGTGGTGGTGATGATGGTGGTGGTCTTCCTTCAGGAGAGAAGGCCTAAACACAAGCATGCAGGTCAAGTAGGCCTGAATTTAAGCTGAAAAGCAGGGTCTTTTGGGTTGAGGAAATAACTTTACAAGGGCCCTGGGTTTTATACAGAACTTTTGCTTTTTCTTTCCCGGAGCAGTTCAGTGTAGTTGGGCCTGGCTTGTGTTGAATAAAAGGTGAAGTTAAAAAGAAACAGGGCCAGGGAAGAGGTTATCAGGGTCAGCAAAGCCTTGACGTCATACTGTGCCATCTATAGTTGGTTCTGAAAGGAGACTCTTTGAGGCTGGAACCAAATCCGAGGCATCTTTGCCTCCTTGGTATCATTTTCTTTCCTCCTGTTTAGTCAGGATCCCAGGTGCTAGTCACCAGACCAGAAAATAGGAAAATGTTTTGGTGGCGGGGAGGGGGGGAGGGAAGAGTGAAAACAACCACAGGGATTGCAGGGCTGGAGGGGTGGGGTCGGAGGGAAGGGTGGGATTGGGGAAGATGGAGGGAGGCTGAGAAGGGATACCTGCGGAGCTGGGATTTCTTGGGTTGGGTTGGCTTAGGTTGGGTTAGTTTTATTGAGCACAGATTCTCTGTGTAACTGCCCTAGCTGCCCTAGAACTTGCTTTGTAGACCAGCCTGGCCTCGAACTCCTAAGGATCCTCCTGCCTCTACTTCCTGACTGCCCGGATTAAAAGCATGCGCCATCACGTCCGGCAGAGACGGATTTTCTGTGGGGTCCGTTGCAGACTGGCTAATTCTGCAAGTGCCGTATGCTGCGGTGTTCGAGGGAGAGCCCCTGGTAATGCGGTGCCGTGGCTGGTACGACAAAGTCGTCTACAAGCTTCACTACTACCACGACGGCCAGGCTGTGAGATACTTCCATTCTAGCACCAACTACACGGTGCTGCAAGCGCGAGCCAGTGACAGCGGTCACTACCAGTGCTCAGGCACCATGCGCATCCCCGTGGAGAGCGCGCCCATGTTCTCCTCCAAGGTGGCGGTGACCGTGCAAGGTGGGCGAGACCATCACGGGGAAGTCCTAGGGCTGGAATCGGAAGGGGAAAGAGGAGGCTGAACCCTGCAGGCTGCTCTGTGGGTGTCCCTTCCCCACAGTGCACATCCAGGTTTCTTGTTCTAGCTAGGGATCCCACTTAGGAGCGAGGAGTCCTCACCCTGTCTGAAGGGCGTGCTACGTCACTACGCACTATGAAGGGGGAACCATTGCTATCCCCGTCAAGTTTAGAGAGTGCCAACTGAGTGACAGCTAGGATGTAACTTGTAGCACCAGTCAGGATTCCCGTCTCCATCGTCCCCTGCATCCCACCCTCCCCGCTGCCTCAGTCTCCCCGTCCCAGTCCTTCTCCTATCCCTTCTCGTTCTCTGGATCAGGGAGGAATCCTCTCCGGATAAGGGAAAAAGAGGGGATCGGGGCGGTGGACAGGTTGGCCCTGGTGGGGGTACCATTCCTCGTGCGGACCCTACAAACACCACGGCCTCGGGCCCGCCCTCCCCGCAGAGCTGTTCCAGACGCCGGTGCTGCGGACGCTGAGCCCGCAGGAGGCGCGGGGCCGCGTGGTGCTGCGCTGCGAGACGCGCCTGCACGCGCAGAAGCGGGACACGCCGCTGCAGTTCGCCTTCTACAAGTACAGCCGGCCGGTGCGCCGCTTCGACTGGGGCGCCGAGTACACGGTCCCCGAGTCCGAGGTCGACGAGCTAGAATCGTACTGGTGTGAGGCGGCCACCACCACCCGGAGTGTCCGGAAACGCAGCCCGTGGCTGCAGCTCCCCGGGCGGGGTGAGTGACAGCTCAGCATCGCGCCTGCCTCCTGCATCCCTGGTCCTTCCTCAGTCTTCCCTCCTCCCCATCTCGATCCTCCACCCCCTGGTCGCTCCCGCCCCGCGTGGAGCAGTCACGGGTGACCAGGCGTGTTGCCTTGTAGGCTCTGTCCTGGATCTGGCGTCCACCACCGCGCCAGCCCCACGGGCTGCAGCCTTGGCGCCCGGGGACAGGCCGCTTTCCTTCCGGAAGACCCCAGTGTCCAGATCCGTCCCGTCAGTCACTTCCGTCCCGAACAGCACCTTTGCGGGGCTGCAGTTCCCTGCGGGCCACGTTGCCACCGCAGAGCCACACGCCTGCGCGCCTCTGCCCACGTCCGCGGACCAGTCGCGCGAAGCTCTGCAGCCCAAGGTGGACCTCCTGCTTCGCGAGATGCAGCTGCTCAAAGGCCTTCTGGGCCGCGTGGTCCTGGGATTAAAGGACCCACGGGCCCTCCGCGAGCTTACAGAGACCCCTGAGACAGCCAATTCTCATGTTACAGTGAACCCCGGAACCCCAGAGAGCACTGTCGTGGAGGGCTGAGTGGACAGCTAGGCTAGTGTCTTCTCTCCAGGATGGTTCCTCCTGGACCTTCCCTGCTCTGAATCTAACTGTGTGCAAATCTGAGCCAAGGCTGTCAGTGTTCCTTCTTGTTGCTGTGGTGTTTTGGTTGGTTTGTTGGTTTTTAAAGAAACGGCCCTGAAGTGCGGTGCTGTGGATTTCCACTTTACTAGACAACTTGTAGGCAAGTTTGACCTTACACACTAGTTAAGTGTGGGCATCCTCTGTGGTGTGTTCCTTCTTCTATAATCCAGAAGTAGACAGCTGTTGTTTACTAGTCCAGTGTGGGTGATTTGGGGGGGGGGTAATTGAATTCATTGAGGTTAATGAGCACTTTAGAACATTTCTGGGTCAACTTGTAATTATTCACAATGAATTTACTCTCTTACATTAAAACGACTTTCAAAATCCTATTAACTAATGAGTTTACATCTTCAAAATCCTGAGTATGATTTAATTGTAGGAAAGATTTTAGTGTGGGCTTCTTCTCCCTTCTGGCTTTAAGGGTCAGCTCCTGTGCCAGACTCACCCCAAAGGCACCCTTTGTCCCCTTGTGACCAGACAGAGCCACTGTGGATTAGCAGAACTAGCCCTACTCTATTCCAGGGCCATACCCTGCTCACCTAAGCTTCACAGAAAAGGCTGAGAAACAGGGTCACCTCTACCCTTCCAGACTTCAACCTGCTTGATAGATATTCAGTAATATATGAGTTCCCATTTCCCTCTGAGCAATTAACCACAACTCACACACTTTTACATTATTATTATTATTATTATTAGTGTGTGTGTGTGTGTGTGTGTGTGTGTGTGTGTGTGTTTGCTCAAGAGTTCCCACTTCCCTTGTGGAAGTCAAAAGGATACTTGGCTAATTCTGAGGAGGGACGTTCAGGTCACTGGATCAGTTACCTGGTCTACGGTGTCCTTGAGGTTCCAATTTCCAACTCTCTAATGCAGGCTCTTCTAGGGCAGCCTTCCCAGCATCCAGGCTTTTCCCCTTCTGACTTTGTTCCCCTAAGTTGTTTGCTGTTCCTGATCTACTCAGGAAGCAGTGGCAAGAAGCTCAGTAATCAAAATACCCAGGTCCTTCAATGATGACGATGACGACGTCGACGATGACGATGTTGATGTTGATGGCAACATTATATAATTTTTAATGTTCTGGGCATGGGGGTACATGCCTTAAATTCTAGAGAAAGAGGAAAAGAAAGAACCCCACTGCTACCACAGCAACATCTAATGGAATGAGTTGATCAGAGGCTAGTGAGCCAGCCTACTTTGTTGGCAACCTCAACCTTCACTTTCCTGTCTTAACCATCAGCCTCTGTTTAGAGTTGATGATGTAGGCAGACAGTAAAGATGATGGAGAACTATTTTGGCAAAACTTAATCACAGCCCAACTTACCCTCTGTGGATGAGGAAAACGGTATGCCACGTTCAATCATGGCCTTTGAGCCCTCTCCCCAAAGTCTCACATGAGGGGGAAGGACAAAGATGGCTCCCTCTGGGGTCTGTTAGGGGCTCTCAGAAATACCTGTGCCAGGGAAATCCAACTTCCTTTTCCATTCTCTCACACATTCCAGGACACAGGCCAGCTCCCCCAGGGCCCCTTGGAGCCCATTCCCAAAACGTAGAGGACAGATTGCTACTGATACCTGGGAAAGAAGCAGCTTTCTCTCTGGTCCTCTGATCACTCCTGCCTCTTAAATTCAGGCCTCAGACTTTAAATCTGCCACCTTCCATGTCAGACCGTAGTAGGCATGGGCCCCAAATGTGTCCAGTGAGATGACAAAAAAGGTTTCTGTCACAGTATCTCAGCCTTGCTTTGGGCGTCTGCCCGCGTTCAGTGTCCCCACCTTTGTGGAGAGCTATTATTCCACACCATACTCTACATTACATCTTTGCTGTTGTCGTGAGAATTTAAACAAAATTCTCTAGTTAAAGTCCAAACTCAGAGTGCTGACCTACCCTCTGCCACTGACCTCTGCTCTTTCCCCAGCACGTCGCCATCTTTCATGCCCGTAGGCCTTTGAGTAGACTTTTG
Organism: Apodemus sylvaticus; assembly: GCF_947179515.1. Lineage (NCBI taxonomy): Eukaryota > Metazoa > Chordata > Mammalia > Rodentia > Muridae > Apodemus > Apodemus sylvaticus. Next base: position 78,241,983 of record NC_067483.1, on the reverse strand, counting down.
CCTTCTCCTCTGTGGGAGGGTTGTGCAGGCGTGAGCTTCTGAGTTTCTCCGGTTATAAAATGAGGGCACCAGCAGTAACCTTACTAGGGCAGACAAAAAGATGGATTCTTTAGTTATTAGAAGTGTTCAGTTAAGCGATGTTTCAATTCTTAGGAGCCCAAGATGAGACAGTATTCTAGAAATTGCTTTCTAGAGACAACTTCTGTCAGTCCCTATAGGTGAACTGATAGACTGTTTCTAAACTTTTGCTGTTTTAAATTGTCCTGCAGTGAATGTTCCTGGGACACACACACACACACACACACACACACACACACACACACACTTTGTTGTTGTTTGGTACTCAGTATGATATTCAGGATTCCCTCTAGCTCCCTGGTCCTCTCCTCCCTGCCTCCTCAGTGCCAGGATTACAAGCAGACACCACCAAACCTGCTCATTACCCGCCAGTCCTTGTCATAAGGAATTTGTCTACGGGCCTTTTCTGTTTCTGGAATTTGAAACAAGCTTAGGAGAGAGATGACCCAAAGAGAAAGACAACAAAATAGTCAAGACAATGACTGGTTCTCTATCCTTCAGAAGGGCTCAGAGGAACAGGGAAACCACAGGGACAATTCCAAAGAAAAAACCCCAGATAGAACAGCACTTAGGCTCAAGACTGGATTTCCTTAAAGAAAGGTTTTCTTTTTCTCTTCTTTTTTTTCCAACTGTTTGTCAGGAGTCGCAACTCTAACTTAGAATCTCTTCTCCATCCAGTCTTTCCTGAACACCCCAGTTAGTCTGCATTTAATGGAGAGAACACGCACAACCGGCAACAGATTTTCAGATGAGGTGAGTCTCAGGCAAACAGAACATGAGACCGGGTATTTATTTTTAGTTTTTACAATTAAGCAACCCCACTTGTGACGGGATGTAAACAGCGATATTGCATGGGAGCTGGGTCATCATTTGCAGAATCGGCAAAGGAAGCAGTTGAAATCACAAGGATACAGAGCGGGGGTGAGATATGGAGAGAGAGAGGTTTGTCAAGAGATTCTTGCTTTGCTTTGGCCACACTCTTCCTCACTTCGGGGAAGTATAGGAAATGAGCTGTTTCCTCCAAGAAGCCTAATGAAAAAACAAACTACGGAGTCAGCAGACAGGTCTGAAATGTGAAGTAGGGAGTTGCAACAGGAAGTGAACCTGATTTAGGCTCAAGGAAGCTAAAGTAAGTGACTGTAAGATCGGAAGCCCTCTTTGGGAATCAGCCACACCACAGAATGTTGAAGATGGTGGTCTTTCTCCCCAGCCCCATGCTCCCAGATTCAAAATATATTTACATATGTCTTGGCCTTATAGCCAGGTTCTTCTCTGACTAGACCATAACTTAAAATAACCCACGGATTCTAATCCACAGTCCGCCATGTGGCTGTGCTTAGATGCAGTGTGCCTGTCTTGTCACATCTTCCCAGGAGAATCTCTCTCACCCAGCACTCTCCCAGAATCCTTTCTGCCTCCTGGACATCCCACCTCCTATTTCCTATTTAAGCTATAAGGCCGTCAAATTAGTTGTTGACAGGTGCCAAATTCATACAGACACATATTTTTCTGTACAATATCCTGAATAGAAATAGAAAACGTGTCTTGGTTCATTTGCAGTAAGTCTCTAGGGCAGGCAGAAAAGACACCCACAATTTGGACTTACTTCTTCATTCTTAGAGGCTGGCAGAAGATGTGCAAATGAACATCTGGAAGACAGACGCAGCCTCCTTAGGTCCATAGGAATTTTAACCAGAAGTAAAAATTGCCTAAACACCCACAAAAATGTCCCTAGGAACTGTTGTAAATCTCCAACCCCAACAGGCCCATGCAAAGGACCCAGTTATAATATTTATTTATAAGATGCATGCCTAGCTTGGGTAGATCCACCACTACTCTACTCCCCGGCTATGAGATCCCTCCTGTTTTCCGCTCCTCCAGACCACGTGGTTCTGCTCCATCTTCCTTCATCTCCTTCCCCTTTCCCTCTCTAAAACCTCCAGCCCCACCTTTCCCTTCCACTACCCAAGCACAGGCTCCAGCCTTTATTTGACCAGTTAAAGTGGGGAGAAGGTTCACATGAAATCGCCTAAGTAAGAAATTCACTTCCTTCGCCCGGCTTGAGGAAGCAGAATTAGCATCAAAATACAAACAACAGGAGGGCAACCCACAAGGAACGGCAGGCATTTGCTTCGTGCCAGGCTCAGAGAGCAGGAAGGCACCTGTTCAAAGAGAATCACGGAATCCTGTTAAAGACCCGTTCTGTCTTTACCTCCCTCCCTCCTTCCCTCCCCCTCAGGCCGAGGTGAGAAGCAAAGGAAATAGAAATGGAAATAGGATGCAAACAGAGAGAGGTGAGACGGAGGTGTGTGTGTGGAGAGACACTGCCTTCGTTCCCTGGAGACAGCTCCTGTGAATGAGGGTAATATCTGTTACCACCTGAGACTGGGATTCTAATTTTCCTATTGAAACTGTGACTGTGGCCCAAGCTCATTAACAGGGCTGTCCTTCACTGACAGAAGTAGAAACCTGGTGATCTTTGCAAAGCTTACACGTTGTCACTCTGGGCTCGTCTATAAAGAGAGGTTGCCATTCAAGGGGTCTGGGTGGAGGTTGAGAGTCTGCACATCTGAGAAGTTCCTTCAGTGCCAGTGAGGCTGAGTCCCGGGCCGTGCTTTGGGGAAGGCAATGTGAAAAAGGGAATAAAACTGAATAAATATTAAATGGGTTATGAAAGGCAAAAAGCTACATTTTGATCACACTTTGAATTGTACTTTCAATTCACTTTATCTGCTTTTTAAAATTGTTTAATTGTTATTATTATTTTTTTTATTTTTTAAAGATAGGGTCTCAATAGGCACTATATAGACCAGGCTAGTCTCAAGTTCTGTCTCCTGAGTGCTAGAATTAAAGGCGTGCACCATTGTGTCTGACTTTGATTTTTTTTTTAAAACCCAGAATCACTAATGAAGGGCTGAGGCTGTAGCTCAGTAGCAGAGTACTTGATTCTGATGCGTGAGGTTCTAGGTTCAATCTCCAGTAATTTTTTTTTTTAAAGATTCATTTGTTTTATATATGTGAGCACACCGTCTCTGTCTTCAGACACACTAGAAGAGGGCATCGGATCTCATTACAGATGGTTGTGAGTCACCATGTGCTTGCTGGGAAATTGAACTCAGGACCTCTGAAATAGCAGTCGGGGCTCTTAAGTGCTAAACCAGCTCTCCAGCCCTCCACCTCCCCAGCAATTTTTTTTAAAGAAATTATTACCTAATGGAACCTTTTTTTTTTTTTAAATCACGTTATGTAGAAAAAATTTCGACTTTTCATTACCACTTTCCCACCTGCTCCCTTGGTAATTATGGACATAGCCAACATTTAACAATTTGGTGTTCAGTCTTTTTAACCTTTTTAAAACTAAAACACCTCGTCCAAAGCAGCTTATGGAAGAGTTCTTATTATTCCCGAGGGTTAGAGTCCGCGATGACTGGGACAACGTGACGGCAGGCAGTAGACGTGACAACTGGGGCAGCAAGCTGAGCTTCAAACACCAAGAAAAAGGAGTAAAATAGAGAAGGTGGCAATCTTTATGGAGCGCAAAACCTGCCTCCCCCAGGCCCTTCCTCCGACAAGGATGAGCTCGGTAACGGCGCCGCCTGCTGGGCACATCGGGGATATTCTCATTCAACCATTGCACAAGGTCCAGCTCTAGTCCTAGGTAGCATGGAATTCACTATATAGAGCCAAAGCTATCCTGAGCCACTCGGCAAGAACCTATCTCAAACGAACTAGTCTCTTCTCTCCAAATAAAAGACATTTGAATGGGACTCTGTTTCACAAGAAATTTATTGAACGATTACCATTGAGCCACAGCCTTTTAAACACAATTGCTTGGTGAATTATCAACCTGCTTCATAGTTCTATTTTGCAGCTCATAATTCTCTCTTGCCTTTGTCCATAGAACTTTGAAAATCACAAGGAGGGTCTGGAGAGATGGCCCAGCGGTTAAGAACACTAAGTCTTCCACAAGACACCCCGGCACCCCCCCAGTTCCCCATTCCTCTTCCCTCCCCTTCTTCAGTTACCAGCACCCATCCACATGGCAGCTCACACCGGTGTGCAACTCCAGTTCCAGGACTTCTGTTACCCTCACACAGACATGCATGCATTCAAAAACAGGTGAACATAAAATAATAATAACGTGTATATGGAAATACCCAGTGTGTGAGCATTCGTCTACTCTTTCTATGGGAAAACTTAGCAAAACAAAAAACAAAAAAAAAACAAAACCCAAAACAACAACAAAACAAACAAACAAACAAAAAAAACCAACCCCCCCCAAACAGGAAGTCAAGGCAAAGGCAATCTTAGCAGGCTGATGCTGCCACCTAGTGGACACTGTTCTTTTTGTTCTTGTTACTACTATAATTTGACTTCAGTTAACTAGACTACAAAATAATGGCTTGTTTGTTTGAGACAGGGTTTCTCTGTGTAACAGCCCTGGCTGTCCTGGAACTCACTTTGTAGACAAGGCTGGCCTCAAACTCTCAGAGATCTGCCTGCCTCTGACTCTGGAGTGCTAGAACTAAAGGCATGCATCACCATGCCCGGGCAAAAGAATGGATTTTATTATAACGTTTTCATGCATTTTTATCATTGTACTTTGGTTATATTCATATATTCTCCTTTGACGTCTTTCCACTCCTGTGACTCTCTCTGAACTGTCCCTCTTCTGCTTCCATGATGGGTGCATGTGCATAATATACGTATCTATACATGTAAGTGCACATATATGCACACATATGTTTATGTATACTTTTTCATTGCTGAGACAAAAGTATCTGACAGAAGCGACTTAAGAGAGGAAGAATTTTCATTTCCCGAGACAAGGTCTCACTACGTAGCCCTGGCTGGTGTAGAACTTGCTTTGTAGCCCAGGCTGGCCTCAGATTTACACAGATGCATTTGCCTTTGTCTCCAAAGTCATTACAGGCATGCACCACCACAGCAGACAGGACCAAGGTGTTGTCACTTAGGGTTGCTGAGAGTATAGTCCATTGTGCTGGGTGTCAGGAGTCATGAGGGCAGCAGTGGGTGTCATAGACCCTCATTTGGCAACTGGACCAGGAAGCAGAACTCAGGACAGAACCAGAGACAGGTGTAACCTACCAGACCCACCCCCACTGACCCACTGACCCACTGACCCACTGACCCACTGATCCACTGATCCACTGACCCACTGCCACCATCTAGGGCCCACATCCTAAAGACCATAACTGTGCGTATGTGTGCACATACACCCCATGCACACAAGAGAAGACGTGGAGCATTTCTTTCTTCTCACTGCCTTCTCTTGTTCCCCTCCATCTCCCTTTGGACCTTTCATGCTCACACATAGACTCTCTGTGCTCTCATGTTGTATATATGTGTGTATACATATGTGTGTGTATATATATACATGTATTTGTACATATACATATATGCATGTACTTAAATCTAAAGTCTGTATATGAGGAAAATATGTGATATCTGTCTTTCAGCGACTAGCTTCTTTTCTTAACACAATGATCTCCATGTCTGTTCACTTTCTTGAAAATGGCAGACATACAGCTCCTCTGTGTACGGACACACCTTACCTTCGTTCACCCGCTCACCATGGGCGTCTAGGCTGGTCCTGTGTCTTGGCTACTGTGAATAGGCAATACACTCACAGGACAAAGAGGAATGTGTTTGGGGCCATGCTCGATATTCTCTTAGCAGTTTATGAAGGAGGAAATATAAAAGGGTTTGGCACCACGCACAGAATGGACCCATGACAGACTTTCTGGGTATTATCATTTAAAATCCTCAGAGAATGGTAGTATGGAGATAGATAGTCTTAGCTTTCTCCTTTGTTTGGTCTTTGGTTTTGATAAGGACACTGAAGTACACAAGGCTTATCTGGTTTAGCTTTAATCGTTCAAGCAGCAGATGACTGAGTCAAACTGAAGGACTCATGGCAGCGGGAGAGAAGGACCACGGCCAGTCCCCTGGGACCTGCTTGCCTGGGGAAAGAAAGACTGGGAGAGAGTGGCTGTGTAAACCACATTCAGCAAACTAAGACACGGAACAGAAAACATCTGTGGTGTCCCTTGTCCCATTTATCTCATGCTGTTTACCAGTTTCTTCTGGAGCTAAAACGGGAAGCGAGAGCATGACCTAAGGGTCACTAGCACGTTTCTGCCCCAATACTTCTCAGAAGGACAGCAGCACCCTGTGCTAACTTTGCAAATGTTGGGTAGTGCTGGACAGAGATGGAAGATTTGGTCAGACGCCCGAGTTGTTTCTATACAACAGGATGCTCAACTCCGGTCAGTCACTTCTGGCCCTGGGGTGCTGTGGAGCTCAAATATTTCCTTAAAATGTCGACGATAATTAGACTTCAAGAGAAAGATTGACATGCCTTTCTGGGAAAAAAAATTCTCTAAAGAAATTGTTTGTGAGACATGTTTTGCTATGTGTGTAGTTAAGTCTGACCTTGAGCTAGTAATACTCTAGTCCGGCTTCCTAATGCTGAGACGACAGGGGCATGATGCCATCAGAATTGGAGTTAATAGGTGGACTGCGGGTGCGGATGCAGTAGGATAGGCATAGATCTGTTTACTCCTAATTAGTGGTCACTGAATGGGTTGCTTGGCCATAGCGATTCTCCTCATTCAACAGCTTCATTACCAAGGCACTGCTGTCACACCCCCAGCCGCGGCTGGTCTGGAGACCCTGCTGTCTGGTGTTGCTTGGCATTTCTTTCTCTCACTAACAAGACACGAATGGGTGAGCTAAATCTTGTTACAACCCGGTGATTAAGGCATACTTACTCAGGAGGAACAGAGAGTTAGAAAAGCCTCCTGCCTTTCTAAGAGCATTCGATCACACATCGGTAGATAGCAGGGCAGACAGCCCTAGATCCAGACTGAGGTTTCCACCAGCTTCAAACCACACTAAGCCAAGGCAACGCTAAATCTGAGCCCACCAGATCCCAGGTTCCCATCTTCCCACAAACACAAGCCAAGTAGCAGAAGCATGGTTCTGGCGTCCATTTATGGTTTGTTCAACGTCCTTATTTTGGAGTTGGAGGACAGGCAGTTACCGGCCACCCAGTGTGGATGCTGTAAACTGAACCTCAGTCCTCTGGAAAAGCAGTAATCACTGAGAACTCCCGAGCCGTCTCTGCAGCCCCTGTCCTGGATCAGAAGGCCCACTAGGAACATGGCAGGCAGACAGGGCTGCTCACACCTGGATTCCCAGCAGTTGGGAAGTCTCGGGCAGGAGGACTAACACATGTTTGAGGCCAGCAGAGGCTTCATAGTGAGTTCTGAGGTTACAGAAGAAGCCATGTTGTATAAAAAAAAAAAAAAAAAAAAAAAAAAAAAAAAAAACAACCCACAAAACAAAACAAAAAAAAAAAAAAAAAAGGAAAAGAAACAAAAGAAAAAGACAGGAAGAACAGAACAAAATAGCAGAACTTGACATTTACTGGTACCGAACTTTCCAGGGCATCATCGACAATTTGCTAAAAGTAGAAAGAGGAACTTCACTTCGGTGTATGAAGAAGAGGTGAAGGGACAAAAGAGGGGAAATTTCCTTGCTAATTGCTCAGTAGAGAAGCACATTTACTGTTAGCATTTGCTGTTAAAGATGAAAATGAATGTGAGAGTGTTGGGTGGTGCCTTTCCTCATGTGATTGGGCCTCAGTGGATAAAACAGCACTTTTGAAATATTCAAGCCACCTCATGCTGGATGACCTGATCTCTTAGCAGGATCGTTGCTTAGTGTTTATCAAACAGCCGGGTGTAACTCCTGGGCATATACCCAGAAGACTCCCTACCATGTAATAAGGATACATGTTCTACTATGTTCATAGCAGCCCTATTTATAATTGCTAGATGCTGGAAAGAACCCAGGTATCCCTCAACAGAAGAGTGGATGCAAAAAATGTGGTATATCTACACAATGGAGTACTATTCAGCCATTAGAAACAATGAATTCATGAAATTCTTAGGCAAATGGATGGAGCTAGAGAATATCATACTAAGTGAGGTAACCCAGACTCAAAAGGTGAATCATGGTATGCACTCACTAATAAGTGGATATTAACCTAGAAAACTGGGATACCCAAAACATAATCCACACAACAAATGAGGTACAAGAAGAAAGGAGGAGTGGCCCCTGGTTCTGGAAAGACTCAGTGAAACAGTATTCAGCAAAACCAGAACGGGGAAGTGGGAAGGGGTGGGTGGGAGGACAGGGGAAGAGAAGGGGGCTTATGGGACTTTCGGGGAGTGGGGGGGCTAGAAAAGGGAAATCATTTGAAATGTAAATAAATTATATCAAATAAAAAAATATACATATTAAAAAAAAAAACAAAAAAACAGCCGGGTGTAGTGTTTCCATCCCTGTTACCCTAGCACATGGGAGACTGAGGCAGAAGCAGGGATGGGAGGGTGGGGGTACTTGGAGATCTGTCTGAGTGCAGTTTAGCACAGCCTGATAGTTCCCAGACAGCTGGGGTAGACTCTGAGCAAGACTCTGTCTCAGAACAAATGAGGGAGAGGAGACAGAGAGGGGAGGAGGGAAGAGAAACACATCATTGAGATTGATGGCATAACAATGATGCATTCAACAGATAAACAGTGGCTCTCTGTGTGTGTGTGTATGTGTGTGTGTGTGTGTGTGTGTGTGTGTGCAGATGTGAGCGCGCTACACATCTGTAGTCATCAGTTCCAAGCTAGATCCCACCAAAACCCAGTATTTCTTTCCTTGAGCTCAGCAGGTTGCTAATTCTTCCTTTCGTTTTTGGAAGGGGTAGGAATTATTTAGCTTTTTTTTTTTCTTTTTTGGTTTTCTGAGACAAAATTTCTCTGTGTAGCCTTGGCTGTCCTGAGACTCACTTCAGAGACCAGGCTGGCCTTGAACTCAAGAGATCTCCTGCCTCTGCCTCCTGATTGCTAAAATCTATGCCACCACCACCTGATATCATCTAGCATTTTCATGAAAGAATATTGGCCAAAAGAATTGTTAAAGAGAAGCTACGGTGCAGTTCTGCAACATTACATAGACAAACCATTACCCTACCGGTTATGAATACCCATATTGACACTATTATTAGGACATTATTTTCAGATACATTTTAAAATTACCTATCTATAGTATAGAATAAGATTAATCTATTTTTGTATTTTTATTACTTAAAACAATTTTAAAATTCAAATTATTTTGATCATATTCTTCCCCTCCCCTAAGTCCTTCCAGATCCTGTCTGCCTCCCTACCTACCCAACTTTAAGTTCTTTCTTAAAAAAACAAAGCAAAACAATACAACAACTCCCCCAAAACCAAGAAAACAAAATTAATCCTCTCAAAAGCAAAACAAAAGACCCCCCCCCCCAGTCTGTGGCTACATAAAAACACACGTAAAAAAGCTGGACTCCATTGTTCTTTGGTCAACATGAGACCAGTCCTGGAGCGGTTGATATACCCAGTGTCACTCCATTGGAGAAAACTGATTTTGTTTTCAAGCAGTTCAGTTGTTAACCTTTAACTAGTAGGTAGGTTTTCATTCATTTAAATAGTAGATAACAAAATTAAAGATAGTAAGATAAAAAAAATAGTTATCACATCCAAGTTGCAGGAAAGGCATATCTTGCATAAAGGCAAATGGCGCCATCTAGTGTCTAAAACTACAAAGAGCGACACTTAAAATATCAGCTTCAAAAGTCAATGCCTCTCTCTGTGGGTATTCAACCTAAATATGTATCCTATCTCACTTCTTGGAAGGATCTGTCTGTCTGTCTGTCTATCCATCTATGTATCTATCTATTTATCTGTCTGTTGAATTATCCGTTGATTTGCTAGTGGCCCTTGCTTCTATTTCTTGGCAATTATGAATGATTTAAATAACATGAGTATTCAAGTATTTCTTTGAGGTCCTACCTTAAATTCTGGGTTGGATTCTAATTTTATTTTTAATTTTGTTCCATTTTCCACAGAGGCTTATCATTTTACACTTCCTGCAGCAGTGCTGAAGAGTTCCGTTTCTTCAGATCCTCAATAGTCAGTGTCTTTATAGTAGCCGATCTCATATCTGGCATCATATCCTGCCACGGTTGGAGGTTTTCCTAATGCTTAGCAAGGCTAAGTGTCTTTCACAGCCTTTACTGCCGTTAGCGCATTTTCTTTGGAGAAATATCTACTCGGATCCTTCGAACCTTGACCTTTGGTCCTCCTGCCTCCAAGTGCTAGGATCGCAGACGTAGCGCCACACCCGGCTGAAAGCAAACTTTCTTTCCTCAACTCCTTAAAACGACTGTAAAGTAAGATGGACGATGGTGGCACAGGCCTCTAATCCCAGCACTTGGGAGGCAGAGACAGGTGGATTTCTGAGTTTGAGGCCAGTCTGGTCTACAGAGTGAGTTCCAGGACAGCCAGGGCTACACAGAGAAACCTGTCTCGAAAAACAAACAAACAAACAAAAAACAAGGGGGGGGGGGGACCAACTGTAAGGTGTATGTGAGGGGGCGCAGGAAAGACACTGGTGACACGACTGCCCTGTCATATGGTGAAGGGAAGGCTGTGTTATGTATAAGAGAGTGAAAATATCTGGCACCTGGAAGGGAAGGGTTCCTCGCTGACTTCTGTGTGTGGACTGCGGGGATTCCGCAGACATCCCGATAGGACCCGTTATCAGACACATGCTCTGGAGTAGCTTTCCTGTCTCATACACCCCGCTCACTTTTATGCTTCTTCCTTTTAATGTGAACTTTTACTTTGAAATAGGTTTTTTTTTTTCCTTTTTTGGTGGAGTTTCAATTGTTTAGTTTGGTTTTCCTGCCCACATATACATGAGATTTTATTTTTGGGGCCTCTCTCTGTTGTTCTTTTAGAATAGAGGTCTATCATGATGGCACCAAACCTACTACTTTTTACCAAGTCACAGATTCAGGACTTGCCCTTCCCTGGGGATGAAATGTACTAGATAGCTTGCTGTAGAACTAACTCCTACTTCCTGACAGCATCCAATAAAAAACAAAGGCTGCTTCCTTAAGCCCTCTTCAAAGTCCCCAGGCCTGAAATAACCTCTTCTTCACATGTTTTACTGTGATGCTCTGAAATTCTTCAGAGATCATAATTGGATAATTTTAGCTAGAAGATACACCAATACAAATGCATGTAAGTAATATCTTTAAAAGATACAAAATGTAAATAGTAAGAGTAGAACTCAGGTGCACTCCCCTCAGTGTGTGTGTGTGTGTGTGTGGTTTTGGGGGGATGAGGGTAGTAATTGTTATGTATCTGTAACCCACTCAGATGCATTTTATATTCAATTGAAAGTCTTTTTTCCAGGCAGCTGGTACCACACCCAGACATTCAGGGACCTAAATGTGGCCTGGGGAGTGCCCATTTTTTTAAAGTTATGCTATTTTTTTTTAAAGATTTATTTATTTTATTTATATGAGTACACTGTAGCTGTCTTCAGACATACCAGAAGAGGGCGTCAGATCTCATTACAGATGTGAGCCATCATGTGGTTGCTGGGAATTGAACTCAGAACCCCTAGAACACATTAAAAAAAAAAGAAAGAAAGAAAAAAGAAATAAACCAGGTCCTGGCATCTTGCTCAGCAGCTGCAGGGGGCGGGGTGTGGTGGGGGATGCTTCCCAGAAGTAAACAGTTTAAAGCAAGCAGTTTTAACAGAACCTAATGTAAGTGGTTAGCTGAAGGGGGTGGGGGCTCCGCACAAACAGTTTCAACAAAGGCTAAGATAAGTTAGCTAGGACATCCTGACCTTTGGTTCCTAGAATGGAGTTGGGTAACTTTCCATTGCCTTGATGGGATTCTCCACCAAGGAGATCAGATTTTAGTTAAACGTGTATACAATGCAATGCAATGCAATGCAATGCAACACAATACAATGCAATACAATACAATACAACTTAACTCAGCAGGAACAAAATGGAGGAACCTTGTCTTGCCCTGTCACAGTGACAAGGGGAGAAGTACAAATGGACTCTTACTTTAGAGGCCTGAAGTGACACTGCTAGTTGAGTCAGTGGGGGGCTACACTTCAAATCTGTGTTCAGCTGTTTCTACAGTCTCTTCCCTGAAAATTTTAATGCCCCTAGCAGAGGGAAATACAATTGAGGGGTTCTACCAGTGTAGGGTGCGGAGCTCCTTGGAGACTTTGGGGACTCCAGGGGGGCTGTACCCAGGGCCTTGACAGCTGCCATAGAATAGAATTTCAGGATGAGATGGAGTGAAATACATTTGTGAATTTATTAAGTAGAAAGCAGAGGCATTCTTAAAGCAAGTGACTGTGGGCGTTAGGAGAGGGGTGCCCCGACTGCGTTAAGAGGGTGGTACCCTGACTCCATTAGGAGTTGGGTGCCCTGACGGGCCGCATGAGTAGCGCTAGATGCCATTTTAGATTCTTAGCTTGCAGCTAAGTTTAACTATTGAGGAGAATTTGTGTTGGTGGACTTCTTTTTCTTATCTACAGAATCCTGCTCTTGAAGAGGCTTTCAAAGGAACGTTATACGGGCTTACTTCTGGAAAAGGGGTACCAGGGACCTTACTCAGAACACAAGTTGGGTTGGAGGTATAGTTCGTTAGTCATTTGTAGCAACTTTGTGATTTTTTTTCTGAAAGGGGAGTACAGTTTTTTTTTTCTTCAGGTGGTTTGCTCACTCACCTGTTGTTTGCCAGAAGACTGGGAGACACCTTTCTCATATTCTCTCCGTTTCCTAACTAGCTAGTCTGCTGGGCAGTGGTGGCGTACACCTTTAATCCCAGCACTTGGGAGGCAGAAGCAGGCAGATTTCTGAGTCCGAGGCCAGCCTGGTCTACAGAGTGGGTTCCAGGACAGCCTGGACTACACAGAGAAACCCTGTCTCGAAAAACCAAAAATAAAATAAAATAAAATAAAAAATCCTAACTAGCTATTCTGCCTCATTAACATTAAAATATGAGAAATCTAAAAAAATCTTTCTTTTTTCTAGTGATATTATTGCTTTCCTTTTATTGAACATGGATTTTTTTCCCTCACATAATATAATCCCAATCCTTCTACCCAGATCCAACCCCTTTCTTTCTCTCTCTTTAGAAAACAAACAGACGCTGGGTGGTGGTGGCGCATGCCTGTAATTCCAGCACTCTGGGAGGCAAAGGCAGGTGGATTTCTGAGTTCAAGTCTAGCCTGGTGTAGCCGCCCGCGGCCACATGTGAACTGGATACCTGGAAGAGAATTCTGGGGATAAACGGGAAGGGGACAAAAGAGAAATGAGTCAAGACGACAATTGCCAATAGAGACTGACTTTACTATTATTTAGCCAATATATATAGTCTTTAGAAAACCACCCTGCCCCCCAAATGGCCGTGAATTCCTTGGTTCTTCTTCTCAGCGGGTCACCTGCTTCCAGTCACGCAGGTTTCTGCTGGTCCACAGGTGAGACTGCCCTGAGGCAGCCTTGATTGTTAAGGTGAAAGCGGCTGTATTGTTCCTAACGGAACAAGGGCCGGAGATAACACCTGGGGAAGGGTGGAGGCTGCCGGCCATGAATGTCACAGCTTGAATAGGATGGGCTGAGAAGTCCAGCTAAATGCTGTGGAGGAAGGGACAGCCTGGGCTACAGAGTGAGTTCCAGGACAGCCAGGGCTATACAGAGAAACCCTGTCTCGAAAAAACCAAATCCAAACAAACAAACAAACAAACAAAATACAAGATTTATTTATTTAATGAGTACACTGTTGCTCTCTTCAGACACTCTAGTAGAGGGCATCAGATCTCATTATGGATGGTTGTGAGCCACCATGTGGTTGCTGGGATTTGAACTCAGGACCTTCAGAAGAACAGTCAGTGCTCTTATCTGCTGAGCCATCTCTTCAGCCCAACAAACAGACTTCTAAGAAAAAAAAATATAACAAAATATAATAAGATAAAACAAAAGCTAATGTACTGGAATAGGATAAAACCTACAGAAAGAGAAGATCCCAGGAGAAGGCACAAACACAGACAGACACAGATGTAGAGACTCACTCTTTTACACACTCAGGAATCCCATAAAAACAACAAACTGGAAGTCATAATATATATACAAAGGACCTGTAGGGTAAAAAGAGAGCAAAAGTAAATAAAAAATAAAATAATAAGATTAAAAAAAAAAACTCAGTGGTGAACACCTTAATCCCACCACTTGGGAAGCAGAGGTAGGTGGGTCTCTGAGTTCCAGGACAGCCTAGTCTACAGTGGGACATCCAGGGCTACACAGAGAAGCCCTATCTTGGAAAATTAATCATTCAATCAACCAACCAACCCAATCAATCAGTCAGTCAACCAGCAATAACAAAAAGGAAAAACCCTGATATGACATTATAATATAAAGCTCAACTAACTCCATTTTTGAAGAAACTCCATTTTGTGTGAGACCAGGGGCTAAACTCCAATTCCAGGAAGAAAATCACAGAGTCTTCCTGAGCAAGCATCCTATGGCAACTCCCCCCACCCGACCCCATAGCAACAACCAGTCAGGCTACAATATCAGGATACATGTAAATAACTTAAGACATTCTGCAGAGAATAGACAACTTAGCCATCCTGTTTGTCAGGTGGTTTTGTCCCCATGTTCAGTTCCAGCTGATTATGATGCCAGAAATGCAGTTTTTAAAATATTAGCTTGTTGACCTGTATGGGGATTCCCAGTTTGCTGCAACCATAATAAATAAATACCCTCCACCCCTAGACTCAAGGCTCTCAGTTGTCCCGACCCGCAGGACAGTCAGCAGGGTCCTGGAATCACCTAGGGGAATGGCGAGAGACAAGACAGACACAAAAGAACCAGACAGCAAGTCTGAATCCCGATCAAGCTGTCAATCTTTAATTTTCACACAAGGCATTATAAAGGCAAGCAAGCAGGTGTGGGGAGGGGTGAAGGGGGAAAGTCATTGTATTCGGGGAACAATCTCAGGGGGCTAGCATCATATCTCAGGAACAGTTTCTCAGAATTGTCTCTCAGGGTCTCAGCTAAGATTTGGCAGGTACAGTAGGAACTTGGCCTCATATTTCGATCATGAGGAGGTGAAATGGAAAGAGTTGCTATGGTAACTTGACCACAGGTCAGCTTCGTTTGTTCGAGCCCACTCGGGTGAGCTCTGTACGTACTGATCATCTAGCTTACTTGGATAATCTTTAAACTAGTACATTTCCTTCTAAAGGCAGCCTAGAGACAGCAAGCTGGAAATGGCTGAGAGGAGGGGGGTTTTGAGATCTCTTTGAGAATGGCTCCTGGCACTCAGTCTGACCCACTGCAACGGGGACTGTGAGAGACCTTGCTCAGGAGCTCATAATAAAAACCCTATGTGTTTGCATCGGCATTGGCTCCTTGGTGTTCTTTGGCCTACCTGCAACTTGGGCATAACAATGAGGCAAGAAACCTCCAAAGTTGCCATTGAGTTCCTTTTCTCTTGGCCATTTGCTGCTGGCATCTCCCTTAAGAGTAGTTTGTTTCTCACCGAGACTCCCTCGTAGAAAACTACAATTTC
Source organism: Apodemus sylvaticus (assembly GCF_947179515.1). Classification (NCBI taxonomy): domain Eukaryota; kingdom Metazoa; phylum Chordata; class Mammalia; order Rodentia; family Muridae; genus Apodemus; species Apodemus sylvaticus. The sequence goes on along the minus strand of NC_067483.1, from coordinate 78,226,396 downwards.
ATTTGCAAGTGGTTATTGTATAAACTGATGACACTACCACTCATGGTATGGCCTAAGGGGAAGGTAGATATGAGAGAAAATAGCCAGAGGCATCTGGAAGAGTCTAGGGAAGAAGAAGAAATCGACTGAACATGGGCAACAGATTGGACTTGGCCACGAGAGAGGCAGAAGCTGAGCAGATGGGGGATGGGGTGGGTGGGGTTGAAGGGATGGAGTCGGACTTAATGACCCAGAGGAGAGAAAAGAGAAGGGGAGGAGAGGGAGAGGTAGGGGGAGAGGGAGAGAGAGGCCAAAAGAGCATGGTTACTAGGAGAAAGAGCAGCTAGGGAGAGGAAAGCCCTTGAGTTGAGTTGGGGCGGTTTAGGGTAGGGTTAGGTGAGAAGGGTTAGGATCCAGTCCAGACTCTGGAATGTGTCCTTGTGGGGTAGCCAGGAGGCCAGCACCCCTTTGGCATGCTAACAGGCACCACAGCTAGCTCTTTGTCTTTTGGAATTTAGGGAATTTAAGTAGAGTTTCTTTTGGACAGTTATGAGTTTGAGACTGCTTCTGAATTAGGGATGGGTGTGTTTCCACCTCTTTCAGCTCTAGGATCCCATGTGGTGCTGACCTGTGCCTGCCTGTGCATGCCATCTGAGGCCCTGTGACGTCATATGTGTGTTGATCCTGCCATCTTTAGAGGGTCTTTTTTTTTTTCTTGATGTCCTAAATCTCCTCTAGTTTTTGCATCCTTTCTGCCTCCTCTTCTGCAGGGTCCCAGAGCCCTGAGGGGAGGGATTTGATGAAGACACCTTACTTAGGACTGAGAGTTTCAAGGTCCCTCACTCTATACATTATGTCTAGCTGTGGAGTCTCTACACTTGTTCCCATCCACAACAGGAGGAAGCGTCTCTGATGATGGCTGAGCAAGGCACTGATCTATGAGTATAGTGGAATGTCAGTATGCTTCTCTCTCTCTCTCTGCCTCTCTGTCTCTCTCTTTCTTCTTCCCTCCCTCCCTCTCTTTCCCTCTCTCTCCCTCTCTTTCTTTCTTTCTTTCTTTCTTTCTTTCTTTCTTTCTTTCTTTCTTTCTTTCTTTCTTTCTTTCCTTCTAGAGCAGCTGTATTTGGTTTTATCTTATGTCCCTGGGCTATTGTCTTAGTTTGGGTTTTACTGCCGTGAAGAGATACTGTGACCAAGGCAACTCTTTCTTATAAAGGCAAACATTTACTTGGGGCTGACTTACTGTTTCAGAGGTTCAGTCCATTATCATCATAGTGGGAAGTAAGAGACCCCAACTCAATGTTTTTAGACCCCTAAACAACTAGCCCAGCACAGAGTAACTTGTTTTTCTGCTTTCAGCTTGAGAAAGATAGCCCACCCTATTCTAGTTCCAATGTTTAACTATACAATGCCCCAAGGATGTTTGCTCCAGATAATCTCTAACCTTCCTTAAGGCATAAACTATTGCCTGACTTCCTCATTCTGTACTCCCCATTCCAAGCATGATTTGTCCTCCACCTCTTGGCTTGTTTGTGATTTTTCCCCTTTAAATACCCCTGACTTCAGTTGCACAGGGTCCCACAGTCCTCTGCCCCTGTGTGGTATATGACTGTGGTCCCCAGAGCTCTGGAATAAAAATCCTCTTGCTTATTGCATCGAGACTGTTTCTTGCAAGTGATATGGGTGTCACCTTCCAAGGCATGGGGCGCTGGGGTGCCCTCGTTTTTCTGGGTCTTACAGAAGCATGGCAGCTTCCAGGAGACATGGTGCTGGTGGAAGCAAAAGATCTACCTCTTGATCTAAAGGCAGCAGCGACAATTCTCAGCAGGCAGCCAGGAGGAGGGTCTCCTGTGCACTGGGCGGAGCTTGAGCACTAGAAGCCCTCAAAGCCCATCTACACAGTGACGCACTTCCTCCAACAAGGCCTCACCCTCTAAGAGTGCCACTTCCCATAGGCTAAGCATATTCAAACCACTACTACTATCAGTTCTCATGGTTCTTGGTACCCAAGCAAAGTTAAGTATAGGTTCTATCTTGTGTAGTGGGTTTTACGTCAAATCAGATATTGGTTGGTTGTTACGGAAACTTTCTTGTAATATTACATCAGGGTAGAGAGGGTCTGTGATAAGACCAGAAAAAGGGGACGGAGCTAGGAATCGCAGAGGAAGGGCTCACAGGCACACGTGGAAAGGGTTGAGACAGGAGGAGTTGAATCATGGCTTGTGCAGCTTTTCCGTGTGTTTCGTAAGGTTAGAAATATTGGGATAGGGCTTTTACTATATTAGCATCTTGTAATTGTGATTATAATATTCATAAATCTAACTAGCTAACTAACCACTAAGAGTCGTACTTTACCGGGATCTGTGGGTGCTGTGTGGGAGCAAGATGAGCTCTCGGGAACCTCGCGGGGTAGCCTGGGACCTCCGGCCGCAGGACTGCCAGGGAGCTTGAGTCACGTGGAGTGGGACCTTGCCAGGACACAGTGAGAAGCCGGGCAGTGGTGGCGCACCTTTAATCCCAGCACTTGAGAGACAGAGGCAGGTGGATTTCTGATTTTGAGGCCACCCTGGCCTACAGAGTGAGTTCCAGGACAGCCAGGGCTATACAGAGAAACCCTGTCTTGAAACACACACAGCTGCACACACACACAGCTGCACACACACACACACACACACACACCCTCGCCACCACCATCACCACCAAAAGAATAAAATAAAATAAGAGGAAGAAAGCAAAAAGAAAAAGAAAAGAACAAAAAGTAAAAAGAAAAAATAAATTGTTAGGCGGGCAGATCTCGGAAGCGTGGTCCTGCGCCACCAGTTGCCTGGCTTGCCAGCACTAGCATAGAAGCGTGGTCGGGCTCCCCCGTGGAGAGTTGGCGGGGCGTTCTTTTTTAAAATATTTCCCACAACAGTTGGTTACTGCCACAAGTTTGTACCACCACTGTGCTAGGATATCTTGCAGGCAGAACACCACTGTAGATCAAAGGGTTTATGGCTGGGTTAGTGTTTAAATTTCTCCTTTGGTAGCATGCCGAGTACCTTCCTATACCAAAGATGCTAGCTGGTATGTATGGTTGCAGGCTCTATGCGGGTACCAGCTCGACTTCTCCATGGTGAGTTACGTAGATGTTGTTTCAGCAATGGAGCCTTGCCATCAGTTGCTGGAGAGCAACCTATAGTTTTGGTAACAGTGTGAGTTGTTTGGGGGTTCCCACAAGACCCCATTGATCAACAACTCAATTAGATGTGACCCAATCCTGGCACTGGAAGCTTCATTTGGTGACAAGAGATGTCCAGTTGGGGATCTGCCACCCCCGATTATTTGGGCATTTCATTTAGATTGCTTTTATACACATATTCACTTTAGGAAGCTCTACTGTACTAGGTTTTCATGTCCCGCCCCATGGCCCTTAATTTTACCTCTCTCCAAGCTTTTCTCTTCCCTTCCCCATTTCACCTTTCAGTTCTAGCCAACCCCCAACCCATCATGACTATCATTCTATTTCCCTTTCTTAGGGAGATCTTTCTTTCTTCCCTAGTCCCTTACTCTATATTTAAGCTCCGTGGTTCTATGGATTGTAGCTTGGTTATCATTGACTTAACGCTAATAATCACATATAAGCTTATACATAGCTTTGTCTTTCAGGGTCTGGGTTACCTTGCTCAATGATTTTTTTTCTAGTTTCATCCATTTACCTGCGAATCTCATTTTTTTTTAATGGCTGAGTAACGCCTTATTGTGTAAATGTACCACATTTTCCTTATCTAGTCTTCTGTTGAAGTACATCTAGGTTGTTTCCAATTTCCGGCTATTTGAAGCCTCAATAGACAACATGGTTGGGCAAGCGACTCTATGGTACGAAGAGTGGCTTTGCTGGATCTTGAGGTGGATAGATTCCCATCTTCCTGAGAAACCTCCAAGCTGATTTCCATTGTGACTGTACACGCTTGACGTCCCACCAGCAATGGATGAATATTTTCTGCCTTGGACTTTAGAGGGTTGGGTGGAGAAAGGCTGCTCTAAACTGAGCTCACAGCCCCAGCAAGCCTCGCATCACCTTCCCAGAATCGGTCATTTTCCCTGTTGCCACGGTCCTCCCATGGCGCTGCCGAGCAGCCCGACACAGGAGACCGTCACTCTAGCCGGTGACTTGGTGGCGGGCAGCGGCTGCCTGGCGTCCTGGCGCCGCCATGTTGCAAGTGCAGGGCTCTAATCATGGCTGCGAGCGCCAGGCTCCGACTACCAGTCCCGCCAGCTCCGCAGCGCACGCGGTGGAAGTGCGGCCCGGGCTGTATCTGGGTGGGGCAGCGGCAGTGGCGGAACCGGACCGCCTGAGGGAGGCGGGCATCACCGCCGTGCTGACGGTGGACTCGGAACCGGCTTTCCGGGCTGGGGCTGGCTTCGAAGGCCTCCGGAGCCTCTTCGTGCCGGCGCTGGACAAACCCGAAACCGACCTGCTCAGCCACCTGGATCGGTGCGTGGCCTTCATCGGCCAGGCTCGCTCCGAGGGCCGTGCGGTGCTGGTGCACTGGTGAGTGTGGGATGCAGGGGGCGGTGCCTTGCTCCGGGGCTCGCCTCCCTGTAGAGGCGCAGGAGTGGAGGGCCAGGCTGTCAGAGCCAAGACCCTCCATCCTCATCTTCCCTTGGGGTGTGTGGCTTAAAGGAGGGTTCCGAAACCCGCCCTTGGTTAGAGTTTTCTTTGATTTCATCTTGCTGCAACTGTCTCGTCTGTTTGTGCGTTCGTCCATTCGTCCATCGGTCTATCTCGCCTTGTCTATGTTTTGGGGGTTGGGGGCTCATCAGATAAAGTTTATTAGCTTTGTAAGAGAAGCCAGACACTCATGCCAGCGAATGTAGTACAGGTCAGATGTATTGGGGTGAAAATACACGATACTTTTCTTCCTCGTCCTAAAGGTCACTGTGGATAACAAGAGAAAAAACATGGGACTTTTGGTCTTTTGAGGCATGGTCTTACTGTATAGATCTAGCAGGCCTGGAACTTGCTATGTAGAGCAGGCTGGCTTCAAAAAGCACAGATATCCGCCTGCTTCTGCGTCCAGAGTTCTGCGCTACCACGCTTGAGAATTTTCAATCAAAGTTTTTATGTGACACGCAAGTTTAGAGAAACATTCACGGACCAAAGAAAACCCATTCACATTCTTGGAATAATTAAGACTGGACAGTCGTATAGAAAAGTGATTGGACAAGAGGAGTGTGACATCATGCTAGTAAGCCAGGAAACTCAGACTGCCCTGTACTGATCATCCTCCTCTGGTGTAATTCCCTTTCTGGAATTATGGTGTTCAGATATATCAGACTAAATAGATAGAGAATTAATTTGTTCTGCTAGCCTGTTAGGCAAACATTCATTTACTGTGGTGGGGTAGCCCCAATCTTAAGAGAATGCTTCTGCGGCAGGTTCTTAGAAAGGTGGAGGAAAGTTAGGGTGATGTTTCTCTCCGTAGTTTTGTTCCGTTTTTTTGAGATGAAGTTGTGCTGTGTGGTCCAGGCAGTTCTTGAACTTGGAGTCCTCCTGCATCTGCTTCCTGGCGCTGGTATTATGTGCACACGCAACTTAGTACCTTGCATTTAATTCTGTTTTTTGTACTCAGGATTGGAGAAGAGTTCTAGCCCCTCTGTCTTGCCCTAGGGCGAGTGGGGAGGAAGAGAAGTAAAGCAATGGTAAACAGATTTGGAGAGACTCCACTGTCAAGAGCAAAGGGCCTTGGACCTGGGATTTGTTCTGTAGCCATTACATTTTTTTCTTTTTAAATATACACAGAGCGGTCTCAAAGTGTGACTAGCTACTAAGCCCAACCTGTCAGATCACGGGCTCTGATTCTTTCTCCCAGAAATCAAGTCATCTCCCCCCCCCCCCCCCCCCCAGCATTCCGGGACAGGAAGTTGGCAGACTTACTATCTCACAGGCCTCTTTCTCCCGCTAGCACCTGTGAGCGGGTCTAGGCCATCACTACCCCAGCTCCCCCCAGTCTCCAGATAACCCTGAATTATAGCTTTACTTTTATATAGTGCACTCCTGCCTTATGACTCTTGGCTTGGAGGCCAACTCAGATATTATGGACCAACAACCAGTAAGAGTCAGAAATTTCATTTGTCCCTGGAACTGAAGTCTCTCCTTGGGAACATAAACACACACACACACACACACACACACACACACACACACTATTATAAGTTAAATATAATTATTAAATATATTCATGTACATTATATTAATTATATGTTCATATAAACATTAATATAATATACCTATGTGGTATATAATATACTATAACATAATATGTATAACATATATTACATATCTACTATATATGTGTGTCTGTGTATGTATGTATATATACATATATACACATATAAACATAGACACATATATGCATATATTTATATATATGTGTGTGGTAGAATGATGCTCCTTTCCTAGATTTGAAGGCCCACTTTCTCCCTTCAAGGCTGGCATCATGATGTCTCTGGCATAATGGGATTTCTCCTAACCTCTCTCTCAGTGCTGGATGAAGCCTGGGGGTAGCCCGGGGGCTTTCTCTCCTAACAGAGCTCACTTGAGGGGCATTTTTGTGTTGTTCTAAAGTAAGTTAAAACACAGCCTGATTCAGAATTATACAGCCCTTTCATTAGCAGAAGGGGCAGCGGGGAATGTCAGCAGATCTGAGAGGAATGGAAAGTGGGTTTTCAGCAGACACGGAGAGACGTACAAGATCGGTTGAGCCTGTGGAAGACAGTGAATCACAAATGATTGTTTTGGAATACTGAGTTGGGTCAACATAGAAGGCAGCCGAGTGACAGTCTGCAGTGGTGTGGTGACAAACTTGGCTTTTCCCTGCTGTCTGAATATAACTAATGAAATCTCAGGGAAGAGACCTGAAGGAAGTTTTGTTGTCTTTGTTGTCTCTGGACTTTGAACACACCAGCAGATAAACCTTTCATCCGCTGCTAATTTGAAGTAACCGGTGTATTCCGATGTCTGTTAACTCTGATGTCTGTTCTGAGCCATAATCCCCCTCTCAGTGGTAGGAGAGGCTAACAAAGGTTGAAGTTCTCAAGGCAGCAGAGTTAGCCCATATTATTTTTGTTTCCTTTTTTGGGACGAGTTGGGATGAAATCCAGGGTTTCACATGAGCAAGTGCTCCTCTACCAGCTGGATCCTTGGTCCCAAGAGATTTTGTTTGTTTGTTTGTTTGTTTTAATGCTCCGTCTGGGAAGAGGGAGAGTGGCTGGTAAACAGGGGATTGGATATGAAGGGTTTGTGGGACTTGTCTAGGATATTGACAGGGACAGTGCAGCAAAAATAAGTTAGGAAATCTTAGTGTTTGGGGATTCCAGAGTATTCCTGTTGGGTCTGTGTGAACTGCATCATTGGACACTCCCTGTTCTCACTGGTTCTCAAGATTCACACAAGGACAGAATGGAATCAGATCTGGAACAGCTTGAAGTTAAGATCCAAGAAGCCATGGCAACAGTTAAAACATTTAAGGCAGTTCTTGTTGAATAGTTAATGCATCCATATTGTTCATTAAAAGGGAATTAGGAAATAGTTGAGTCCTTTTGTGTGTTGACAGTATTGAGGAGGCAGTGGATAATTTGAATGGATATTGAAATGAGCTGGGCACACCGCCCTGCACCTGTAACCCAGCCCTTAGGGGTGGGTTGTCAGGACTCAGAAGGAAGTGAGGCGGACCTAAACTTTACCGTTATCAGGTGGCTGGGCTTTGTCTTGTATTTGATTGATTGATTGATTGATTGATTGATACAGAGTTTCTCTGTGTAGCCCACTGTGACTCACTGTGTAGACCAGGCTGGCCTCGAACTCACAGAGATCTGCCTGCCTCTGCCTCCCAAGTGCTGGGATTAAAGGTGTGCACCACCATGCCCAGCCTGGCGCAGTTTTTAATTGCTGCTATTTGCCATTTTATTTTGAAGGTCTCTTTTTCAGTCATGCAGGAGTCAGTCGCAGTGTTGCTGTAGTGACGGCTTTTATCATGAAGACGGACCAGCTTACCTTTGAAAAGGCCTATGAGAACCTCCAGATGGTCAAGCCGGAGGCTAGGTGAGTCCTCTGGAGTCCCAGTAATAATTTTTTCTCTTTCTTTAAAGTGTGTGTGTGTGGTGTGTATGGTGTGCATGGTGTGTATATGTATAGTATGTATTTTATGAGTGTATGATATGTATGTATGGTATATATGTATGGTATGTGTGTTAGTATATGGTATGTGTGTATGGTGTGTGTATTTTGTGTGTATATGGTATGTGTATATGTACAGTGTATGTGTGTATATGTATGGTGTGTTTGTGTATGGCATGTGTGTATGGTGTGTGTATTTTGTGTGTATATGGTGTATGTATGTACAGTGTGTGTGTATATATGTATGGTACGTTTGTGTATGGTATGTGTGTATGGTGTGTGTGTTTGTGTATGGTGTGTATGTTTTGTGTGTTTGTGTATGCTATGTGCGTATGGTCTGTGTATTGTGTGTATATGTATTGTGTATGTGTATATGTATGTGTATATGTGTGTTTGTATACAGTGTGTGTGTGTAATGCATGTGTGTGGTAGGTGCACTTCTCTGCACTTCCATAGGCCAGGGACAAGTTTAGGGTCTTCCCTTTTGGCTGTAAGCACTTCTCCTTTCTTCATGTGTCCAGACTGAAAGAACCCAGTCTTCATACTTGCTTACTTATCATTGCAGGATGAACGAGGGGTTTGAGTGGCAACTGAAGCTGTACGAGGCGATGGGATACGAGGTCGACACCTGCAGTGCCATTTACAAGCAGTACCGTTTACAGAAGGTGACTGAGAAGTACCCAGGTGAGGAGCCCTGGCTACCACTGTGCCTGCACCCCTCCAGGGTCTCATTCCATCCCTTTCCAAGAACTCCCAGGAGGCAGAGACTGTTGGTTCCTTTTGTTTAGCAGAAAGTCGCGGACTTTAAAAACGGCCGGGATTGAAATCAGGCCCTCCATTTAGAGCGAAGGCCTGCCCACCTTGTTTTCCTACCTTATTTCTCAACATAGACATTTTCACTTTTAGTTTCTGAGTTTAGTGTGTATCGCTCACATTTTAGTTTAGGCATTGCAAGTTTATCTGAAAAGCTAGAAAGTTAATCTTGACAGTTGGATGCATTTAAATTACCTTGCAGAACTTCAGAATTTACCTCAAGAACTCTTTGCTGTTGACCCAACTACTATTTCACAAGGACTAAAAGATGACATTCTCTACAAATGTAGGAAGTGCAGGTAAAATATTTTGTCTCCTCTGGAAATTTTATCATCTTGATAATTGGAAAAAGCACTTCCGGCTTCATTCTTTCTGTAAGAAGAATTTGTTTAATTGACTATTATGGAAATTTTAAGTCCAAACCTGCTTCAGAAAGAATGTAACTTAGTAGGGGCTACGGAAGTTTGAGTCACATACTCAATATTGCATTATTTTGTTCTGTAAGAAGTGTTGTACAGCCGGGCGGTGGTGGCTCACGCCTGTAATCCCAGCACTCTGGGAGGCAGAGGCAGGTGGATTTCTGAGTTCGAGGCCAGCCTGGTCTACAGAGTGAGTTCCATGACAGCCAAGGGCTATACAGAGAAACCCTGTCTCGAAAAAAACAAAAACAAACAAACAAAAAAAGTGTTGTACAAGCCGGGCGGTGGTGGTGCACACCTTTAACCCCAGCACTTGGGAGTTGGGGGGGTGGGCGGTGGGGGGTAGGGGGGGGTGGGGGTGGGGGGGCAGGCAGATTTCTGAGTTCCAGGTCAGCCAGGACTACACAGAGCCTGTCTTGGAAAAGAAGTGTTGTACATTTCATCTGTGCTTTGTTAATGCTTTTGTCTTTGGTGTTTTTATAGGCGGTCTTTATTTAGACGTTCTAGTATTTTGGGTCATAGTGAAGGAAGTGGGCCAACAGCCTTTGCTCACAAGAGGCCGGCACCATCTTCTGTACTCACCACAGGAAGTCCGGCTCAGTGCACGTCTTATTTTGTTGAGCCTGTGCAGTGGATGGAATCTACGTTGTTGGGAGTCATGGATGGGCAGGTGAGAACACAGTTCACGTTCCACAGTTTCATTGTATCATTTGAATTCTGTTCCTTCTCACACTTTAAACTCTGTGTTAGAGCTAGGGATGGGGCTCTGTTGTCGGAGGCCTTGCCTGGTGTGCGTTAGGCCCTGGTCCCACCCACAGCATCCCAGAAGCCAGGCATCCCTAGCACTTGGGAAGTAAGGCAGGAAGACCAGCTGTTAAGGTCCCACAAGCTTACTTTGAGACTCTTCTGACATTCAGGAGACACTCACTGTCTCAAGACCACACAGCAAATGCATTTTTATTTACTTTTAATGTTTGCATTACATTTTCTTTCTTTTGTACATGGTGTATGTACCTGTGGGGAGGTTTGGATGCTACACACTCACTCACGTGGAAGTCAGAGGAACTTGTTTGTGGAAGTTGGTTTTCTCAGTTCACCATGTGGGCCTCGGGCTTGGCCTGAGGGCCTCGGCCTCTTGTACCATCTTACTGTTTGGACAGACACCAAAACAAGCCAACGCAGTGTTTACCATCTCCTTCCTGAAGAGTCTGAGGATTGTACCTTCTTAGTATAAGGGGAGGGTTACCAAAAATAAATGATTTCTATTTAAATTAAACTCATGGTCTTATCCATGTAAGCATGCACTCACCATAAAACCATGCCCCCAGCACTCAAGTGAAACATTTTTAAACATTAGCTGGTTCAAATTCATCAGCCACATCTGGTGGAGAGCCACCCATCCAAGTTAGATTTGTTTTAAAGCTGTTATTTATGTTTTCAAGTGTAAAACTAACATTTTAAGGATAATTAAATATATCACAAAATGAAGTAGGGGGAATAAATCAAGGTAAAAATAGGTTTAAAATTTATTTTTCTCATTTAGCTTCATGGACATTGTCTATTTTTCTGATCTTTGAATTTAAAGCATTTGCTGTGGGATGCTTTTCATTCCCTATTCAAGAGTGGAGCTCAGAAGCATACCCTGGAACCCTCACAGTTTGCCTGTCTGCACACTTGATAGAACAGGTTTTTTTTCTGCTGGGGATCTAATTCAGGCACATACCCTATACATTCCCACAAGCTACCACTCAACCCTGTGTAATAACAATCTCAATGAATTCTAAAGGTTGTATGGGTGTATAAAAGTTTGTACAGTAGATTGTTTATGAAACCTTTTATATATTATCTCATTTGAGAATATACCCGCTGGGCGGTGGCGGTGGTGGCACATGCCTTTAATCCCAGCACTTGGAGGGCAGAGGCAGGTGAATTTTTGAGTTCTAGGCCAGTCTGGTCTACAGAGTGAGTTCCAGGACAGCCAGGGCTACACAGAGAAACCCTGTCTTGAAAAACCAGAGAGAGAGAGAGAGAGAGAGAGAGAGAGAGAGAGAGAGAGAGAGAGAGAGAGAGAGAGAGAATATACCCATCCATGATTAGAATCTTTTGTAAAAAGGTTTTACTCTGTTGTCTCTGAGCACTCATAGGCTCAATTAAGGCAGCAATCTATTGGCGTATTTTCAATCTATTGGTTAATTGTTAATCTATTAACTAAGGAAACTTAATTTATATTAGTTAGTATTTTGTCGGGAGAGTGGTATCCACATGTTGAGATCGAACTGCTTTAAGCCTGCTTTATTTGTGTATAATTCACCCATTTTATAATGTTCAGTAGTTTTTTATAGTTGCAGAGGTTGAGTTTTATTTCATTTTTTTGTTTTGTAATCATCACATTCAGTATAGCCATCGGGAGTCACTCTGAGTTTTTGCTGGTGTTTGTTTCACTTGGGTTTTGCTTTGTGGTCTGGGTTGGGCTTGAACTCATACTTTGTCCTCAGCCTTCTGAGTGCTGGCATTACAGATAAGCATTACCAAGCCTGGCCCTGTGCAGTGTTGAATTTTTGAGACAAGATCTCATGTAGCCTAGGCTAACCCCCACCTCCTGGTCCTCCTGCATCTACCTTGCAAGTGCTGGGATTATAAGAATACACAGCTATGCCTTGCTCTCTGTCATTCCTAGGATTAGGATTTGTCATAGAGCTTTCAGTCTCAGAGAAATCCAGTTTTGCCAGGAGGTGGTGGCACACACCTTTAATCCCAGCACTTGGGAGGCAGAGGCAGGCGGATTTCTGAGTTCAAGGCCAGCCTGGTCTACAGAGTGAGTTCCAGGACAGCCAGGGCTACACAGAGAAATCCTGTCTCGGAAATACCCCCCCCCCCCAAAAAAAAAAGAAAAAAAGAAAAAAAGAAATCCAGTTTTGACTTTCGTGCTTTTGGCTTGCTGCCTTAATTTAGCCTGCAAAATGAGTGCATACAGACACAGAGAAAAGCCATTTTTGTAAAAGATTGTAAATCATGGGTAAGTGTAGTGATGTACATGCCTTTTATCCCAGCATTCAGGAGGCAGGGTCAGATGCATTTCTGTGAGTTTAAGGTGAGTCTTGTCTACATAAGGCTAGCCAGGGCTACATAGTGAGATATTTCAATCAATCAATCAATCAATCAATCACCCTTGTGTTTGTTTCTTTGTACATGTATTTGTGATTTCATAGGAGAGATTCTTAGTAACGGAACTTCTGGCTAACAACTCCATTAAGGGTAACATTCATAAAGCACATATAGGATTTCTTTTCACTAAGAGAACATCTATACATTCTTTGTCTACTTCATCATACTAGATACTATAAAATGTGGAGTAAACACAATGTTAATTCTAAACTGCCCCTGACTGGTTATGTTACTACTGAAGATTAGTATATTTACCTATTTACCAGCTGTTAAGTTTCTGTTGCTGTGAAAAACACCATGGCCAAAAACAATCTGGGAAGGGAGGGGTTTAGTTTCTGTTACAGCTTACACTTCATCTTCTAGGAAGCCAAAGCAGGAACCTGGAGACAGGAGCTGAAGCAAAGACCATGGACAAACTCTGCTTTCTTACTGGCTTGGTGTTTATGGCTTACTCAGCCTGCTTTCTTGTATAAACCAGGCCCACCTAATCCAGGGGTGGCACCATCCATAGTGGGCTAGTCACACACACACCCCCAACCCTCCCTTCCACTCTCCCAAAGCAATCATTCATCAAGAGAATGCCCTGTAACCCTTTGGGCTTTTCTAAGCCTACTCCTGCTCCAGAATAATGACTTATGTATTCATGCCTTGGCCTTAAACTAGGCTTGTTTCCTGATTAGTTTGCAGCTTATATTAATTCATTTATATTTTTCCGTGTCTGCCATGTGGCTGGTTACCTCTCCTCAGTTTTGTAAGTCCGACTTCCTCTGAGACCGGGTGGTGAATCTCCTCACACCTGACTCTCTGAACTTCTACCTTCTACTTCCTGCCTGTGCTAATAGGCTCAGGGCTTCTTATCTTATTCAATCAGAGGCTGCCTTAGGCAGGCAAAGGAGGACAGACATATCTGCACACAGTGCATATAAACATTTTGCATATATTGCTGCCACAGGCCAGTCTGACAGAGACAATTGCACAGTCAAGATTCCTTCTTCCCAGGTGACTAGTTTGTGTCAAGGTGACAAAACTGGCTCACCAGCCATTTATAGTGTCTTTTTCTATAAAGTGTTTTTTTTTTATATATAAAATATTTATTTCATGTATGTAAGTACACTGTTGCTATCTTCAGACACACCAGAAGAGGGCATCAGATCCCATTACAGATGGTTGTGAGCCACCATGTAGTTGCTATGAATTGAACTCAGGACCTCTGGAAGAACAGTCAGTGCTCTTAACTGCTGAGCCATCTCTCCAGCCCCTCTATAAAGTGTTTTATAGCTTTGTTTTTTCTTCATACATAGGAGCTCTTTGATTGTTATAGATAAGCTTCATCAAATAGTTTTTCCCCCGTCTCAAGCTTATAGTATATTTTGTCACATGAAGGTTTAAGAAAGTAGAGAAATTGTGTGTGTGTGTGTGTGTGTGTGTGTGTGTGTAAGGGGGGTTGCTATATAGCCTAGGCTAGCTTTGTATGTGCTATGTAGCTGAGGTTATCCTCAGACTCTTCATGGTCCAACTGTCTGTTTTTTTGTTTTCCACTTGTATTTCTGAATTTTATGTACAGATGTAAATAAAACTTATTTCTTTGGGAAAGGCATATGTGTGCCTTGGTGCATGTGTTGGGGTCAGGACGGTTGTTCTTCCTTTGAAGGAATTCCAGGAATCAAACTCATGTCATGAGGTTTGCTTGGCAAATGCCTTTACACACTTACCCATCTTGCTGGTTCTATGTTCAGACTTTTATAGCTCAATATTTAAAATAAAAATCCCTACCCAGACCATGTATACTAAACATACATCGAAATGCTATTGTTAACATTAGAGAAAGCACAGTTGACTTGGTGAGTACTCTGGATTTCTCTCGTACCGGCACTTCAGTGTGTCTGACTATGTGCTGCTGACAGCAGGCAGTCAAAGACTAGGAGAATCTGAGCATGCATTTCCACCCTTTACCCTGAGGTTCTGACTTGGAATCCTGCTATAAACTGATTAGAAGCCAAGTGTTTGTTACCTGATTAAAAACATTCTTAGTTGCTTCCAGCTTTGCTTTTCCATTCAGCCTGGGTTCCTGTCCCCCCTGGGGTAAGTTCCTCTCTTGTAGTTAGTGATCAGATAAGGAAGTGTATCCTGTGTATGTGGGAACAGTGCAGATCCTCGATGACAGGAACCACGCCTTCGCTATTTTACATTCTACATGTCAAAGATAGTTGCCGAATGCTTGTAAAAGTGGACATAGTAACACATTTGCTTTTTTTTTTCAGCTTCTTTGCCCAAAATGCAGTGCCAAGTTGGGTTCCTTTAACTGGTATGGCGAACAGTGCTCGTGTGGTCGATGGATAACCCCTGCTTTTCAAATACACAAGAACAGAGTGGATGAAATGAGAACATTGCCGCCGCTGGGATCACAAACAAAGAAACCGTGAACTTAGGGCCCAGCTTGGGATAGATCCCATGAACGGCACTTCTCCACTGTTAACTTTCATGGCGGATGTCACATTTCATTTGGAATGTCCGAAGATGATTACTGACTGTAACAGTTGTGGGCTGGTAGCTTATTATGTGATATCTGTACACAGTGCATTGCTTGGCAATCTAGATGTTTAGTCATGTAAATTGGATTTGATATTCAAACCTTTTATAACCCAGATCCCATGTTACATGTTTTAAAGCTTTTGTACTGTTTGATCTGGCCCATGCTTTAAGCACGCTAGGCAAGCGGTCTACCTCTGAGCTACATCTGGAGCGTCTTAGGTGTCTAAAAGTTATGCTTTGTTGTATATTGGTTATGCGATCCTAAAGCCTGGATGGCTAAAACTGTATGTAAAAACTCGAAACTGTCAGTATCTGGGATACCTTTTGGTTTTTAGAAATATAAAGCAAAATTGGTTGTATTTTGGAATACAAATTCGGAAAGTTATTTCTGTGTTTCATTTAAGGGACTTTAGTCAACCTACATATGCCATTTGGTGGTTCCTTCTAGAGAGATGTGAATAAATCTACTCATCTTACATAGGGCACTGACAGACCAGAGACGGTTCCATGGAAGTCCTGTCTGGTGAACTGATGAGTTTAGCGGGTCACCTACAGGAGCACGGGCACTCAAAGCAGGCGCATTACCAGAAAGGCAGCATGGTAACCACTCAGGAAAGCTGCATTTTCCTATAGCTTCCTGCTCAGTTTGCAGGCAGCTCACTACAGGGGAATATCTTCTCCCACTGATCACTATAGTTTATAATGTCTTTGGGAAGGGCCTTGTGAATCTTTAACTGTCTTGAGCCTTGTTAATCTCTCTCCTCCTTGAGGTGGGAGGGTACAGTGGGGATGGGGATGAATGAATATAAATGAATGTGTGTGTGTGCCTTTGCCTCTTGAGAGTGCCAGGATTAAACGTGTGTGAAATCTGTGTGTAACTATGTGTGGCCAGATTAGCTTTTTAGTCTTACCTATCTATAGTCACTAGAATTTGCTTGTTTATTGTTAGAATTAGACTTAGATATTTGAAATTTTACATGCAATCAGAATTAACTTAATACATATTTTTTACTTAACTGACATTGAGCTGGGCAGTGGTGGCACACACCTTTAATACTAGCAGGGGGAAACAAAGGCAGGCAGATCTCTGGAATTTGAGGCCAGCCTGGTCTACAGAGCAAGTTCTAGGGCAGCCAGGGTTACACAGAGAAACCCTGTCTCAAAAATAAACAAACAAGGCACTGACATGGAAATAATTTTTAAATAATGTGAACAATAATCCTCTTTAAACATGCCTAGATTAGTTTGGGAAGGGTATTACTACTGATGATTCTTAAGAAAGACCTTGGGCTAGAGAGATGGCTCAGTGGTTAAGAACACTGGCTGCTCTTCCAGTGGTCCTGAGTTCAATTCCCAGCAACCACAGGTATCTGATGCCCTCTTCTGGAATTCAGGAATATATGCAGATAGAGCACTCATACATAAAATAAGTTCTTAAAAGAAAAAACTTAAAAAGGAAAAGACCTCAGTATATGACCTGAAGCCTCTGGAACTAGCCTATAATAGTATTTCTTCAGCAAGAAGAAATTCTTTCATTTCAGTCTTTGATAAAATTTGTCAGCCCCTTTGTCCCTCATTGTCTCCACAAGGCCTTTAAAACCTGGTTGGTCCACAAGAGCGCCTCTTTGTAGGCAAAACATGGTCGAAGAGGCGCCATTCCGTATGACTCAACTTACCATTTATTCATCCGACACCATAGGATGTAGCAGAGAGTAGCCTGCTTCATGACACCTCTTCAACTATGTTCCCCCCCCCCCCCCCAAGATAGGTCTCTCTGTGTAGCCCTGGCTGTCCTAGAGCTCACTCTCTAGACCAGGCTGGCCTCGAACTCAGAGATCCACCTGCCTCTGCCTCTCAAGTGCTGGGATTAAAGACGTGTGCCTGTTTCATTCTAAGTTACATTTTCCAGTCTAATGTGTGATGTACACCGAGAAATGTGTGCACCATTGTAGGCGATTCAGTGAACAAACCAGACAAGGGCCTGCTTTCTGGCTCTGTACATTCTACCTGGAAGGGACGATACCTTATAGAAAGCTAATTGTGCTTACCACACAATTAGCTGAGATGGGTGGGAAACCTAAGTCTTTCTGTAAAGCCCAGCCAGGGTGGCGGTGGTGCATGCCTGCCATTCCAGGACTCTGGAGGTGGAGTCGAGAGCGTCAGCAGGTAAAGATCATCCTGAGCTTTGTAGGGGGTTGAGTAGAAGCCAGCCTGGCCACCAGAATCTCCAATAAAGCAAAGGAAAATCAAAACAAGGTGTGTTTACACTGCTTCTGGGCCGGTGGACAGCAGGACCTAAGTGTCTGCCTTCTCGCTGGGTCTGGTTGGTGCTACCAGAAACCAGCCAAGATGTTAGTTCTCCTGGGCACGGTGGTGTCAGGCTTGGTGAGATAGGTGTGGCCAGCTAACTGGTGGCTGGGCCTGGACTAAGTGTCCGACAACAAATGGCATCCAACTGCTAGGCCTCTCCAGTCCTAGAAACAACATTCTTTGTCATTTTCATTCATGTATATAATGCATTCTGACCACACATCGCCTTCCTTCTCCCTTCCCACCCACAAAGCCCCACCCCCAGCCCCACCCCCACCCAGCTTTCAAGGCTTTTTAGTTTCTCTTTTGTGAGCGGCTGATTTTAACTAGCACTGTCGCTGAGCACAGATGTGGTGGAATCCAAACTAGACCCAAGACTGACCGCAAAATCTTAGCTTTAATTTCTATATTCCAATGTTTGGCTTCACTATTCAGGGTAATATTTAACTGATCTGATTATTTGCTGATCTGGTTATAAAATCTAATAGTCTGATGAGGCACAATAAAACTAAGGTGTAATTTCATTAGTCAGTTTTTTCTCCGAGTCAGTAGTGATTGGTAGGTTACCACTAGAGTGTAACTAAGGCCTACAAATATCTCCAGGTTACATATCCATGACCAATAAATGGTTCTATTCTTTTAACTGACATACTTTTATAGTGACCTTGGAGCCAGGTTTGGATTTAGAATTGTGAAGGATTCTTGCTGAATCAAAGTAAATCTCCCCACTGTAGAATCTAAGTAAAACTGGTAGCTCCAGGAACAAATTAAAATCACTATGAAGATAGTCAGCAGATTCAGAAAGTGGGCAGTTCTACAGACAAGACTTAAGCTTCTTCAACATCTGGGACCAAGGGAAGTGGGCAAAAGGAGTTGCCGTGTGAATTAAACAGTGTCGCTCTAACTTCATCTTCACAAGCCAACTCTAGATGGACATTATAATTTATTTTAAATTTTTCTGTGTACGTGTGTGCACTTTTTTGAGTTTATGTGCACCACATGTGTGCAGGATCCCTTGGAGCAGAAGAGAGCATCCAGTCTCCTGGAACTAGAGTTGTATATGGTTATGTGATGTCATGTGGGTGCTGGGAACCGAACCCAGGTCCTCTGCAAGCAGCAAGTGTTCTTAATCGTTGGGCCATCTCTCCTTCCTAGATAGGTTGGGTTTTTTTGTTTTTGTTTTGTTTTTGTTTTTTGGATTTGGTTTTTTTCGAGACAGGGTTTCTCTGTATAGCCCTGGCTGTCCTGGAACTCACTCTGTAGACCAGGCTGGCCTCGAACTCAGAAATCCACCTGCCTCTGCCTCCCAGAGTGCTGGGATCACAGGCATGCGCCACCCACGGCCCGGCTGTTTTTTTGTTTTTTAAGTTTTATTTATTATTATATGTAAGTACACTGTAACTGTCTTTAGACACACCAGAAGAGGGCATCAGATCTCATTATGGATGGACGGTTGTGAGCCACCATGTGGTTGCTGGGATTTGAGCTCAGGACCTTCCAGAGAGCAGTCAGTGCAGCTGAGCCATCTCTCCAGCCCCTAGATACGCATTTTTTTAAGGCTGAAAATAGAATGTGAGACAGACAAGTATTAAAGAACTTTGTTAGGTATATATGATGTTTTCAAGTTAAAAGCCTTTGTTTAGAGATGTTTAATAAAATATACATGATGGAGATTTACTGCAAGATATTCCTGGGGGGAAATGCAAAAGGTTCTGGGGGGGAGGATAGACGGAACAAGGAATGACAAATGGTTGAGGCTGGGGGGTAGAAACATATGGGGCTTGACCATATGTGCCTCTTGTATTTGTTGAACTGAATGTTAAAGGGTCACTGTCTGCACAACATAAGGCTTTTAAGTGAGAAATCCTAAGAAGCACAGAGACCAAGTACAACAGTAACGGAATTCAGGGAAGGCTTTGGGCACAAGAGTATGGTATAAAAGTCAACAGTATCACTCTACACAAGATACCACACAACAGAGAAATCATGGAACCCAAACTATAAACTATGAAGAGGAAATCCTTAACACCTCAGGATAGGCAAGGATTTCTTAAAATACAAGTGGCAGACACCTAACAAAAGATTGACAAATTCACTATACTCGACAGCTATCGAGGAAAACCTCTACAAATAAAGACAAATGCTAAGTTAGGAGAAGACATTCGCAACACATACATCGGTTAAACGAATAAAGTAGGCTCTCTGAAGCTCTGCACAGCTCTAGGAGAACGGGAACTGCGAGGCGCATTTTATGGAAGGGTGGACGGTTCACAACAGTCAGTGTATAGTTTAATGAACATGAAGGAACACTGCATTCCTGAACCACCAGAAAAATGGGAACTATAGTCACACCAATTCATAGTGACACAAATTGTAAAAGTCTGATCACATCTAGTCTTGGTGTATATGTTGGTGAGAATGTAAACTACTAATTTTGCAAGTGACCCAGCAAACATGAAAGGCACACTTGCAGGGACTATATTTTATGTACTGGTAAACAATTCAAAGACTCAAATGTCCATCTCAGGGAAACAACTATGATTATATGTATTCAAGGGAATGTAGCAATTAAACCCTGAGAGAGCCTCAAAGAGTAATGGTTAGTGACAATAATTTGGAGAACATTTCTGTGTTATACATTTATGTGAATTAAAAAAAAAATCCCCCGACACTCAACATATGTATTTACAAACAGTTTTAAACATGGTAAAAGTAAATATTGAAATGGACTAAAAGTTTTTCCATAAAATTAATAGTAGAAATTGTCTATTTGGACAGAGGGAAACTAAGTTGGCTGTGTAGTGGTATAATAAGGAGACAGTTCAACTTATCTGTAATTGAAAATTTCTTTTACTTTGAGAGAAATTTAGACTCAAGTGAAAAATGTTAACATTTGTTTACCTCTGATGATATGTATTCAAACGGTTTTTATCATGATTACACAAACATTTTTTTCATAAAAATTAAATTTTATAAAAACCTAAAACTGAAAGGTTGAAGCTCTAGAATGAAAATGTTATACATTTCACTGTAAATAAAAATGATCATTCCAAGGACTTTAGGAATAACATTTGTCGTAGGGGGACTTCAGAATCGTGTGTGTGTATGTATGTATGTATGTATGTATGTATGTATGTATGTATGTATGGTGCACTCCTGGGCTGCGCATTGCACGTGTGTATGCGGGTGAGGTCCCAGCCGGACTTCAGGAGTTCGGACCTGGCTTTCCTCCCAGCTTTGCTGCATTCCGCAATCGGTAGTAACGTCGGCCACGAGGAGCTCGGAGGATTCTGGGAAGCATTTCTGTTTGTTTGTAACCATGGGAAAAGTTCCTCTCGGTCCTAGAGGGATCCGCGTTCATTCCCCGTTTCGTTTCGAATGTAGTCCTCGGCCACTGAAATCGAGTAAAACCGAAAAGTAAACAACACTAAGTAGGCTCTCGAAACTGTTGTTTCACAGTGTCCACATTTTCCAGTTGGAATCCGTAATGCATATGATTTTTTTCTCTAAAAATATTTAGGATCTTGAATTTTAGTAATAAAAGATTTACAACTTACTGCGAGTTTTAGAAACTCTCCTTTAGGAGGTTAAGCATGGACTTGGAGAGTTTACCTCATATATTCTATTTGTTTAAATTTGTTTGAAGGTGGATTTTCTACAAGTATGATTTGTGAGAAAGTTTACCTCGCATCGTGTTCCAGTTAAGAAGCGGTTCTAACACATGTGGGAGACTCTTTGTATTTTTCCCTATTTACTGTACACGTGGAAAAATTTTTTTTAATTTTGTTCTGAGATGTCTATATTGTAGTATTAAGCACAAAGAACAAACCACTATGATCAGGAGATTTTTCATTTTTAGTATTATCAGCAAATTTCAACGATGCGGTAAAATGTGCTTGCTCTCCGCCCAATTTAGAGAGAGAGAGAGAGAGAGAGAGAGAGAGAGAGAGAGAGAGAGAGAAACAAATAAGAACAACCACAAAACCCCACAGCGGGACAGAAAGTGCTGAAATCCTCCTAGGGAAATATTTACTCACAAGTCTACTGAGCTTATCTGCTGACGTCTCCTTAGCTTTTGCTCCAAGGTCCCGTGTGCGGTGAGATAGTTTGCCTCCGCCCGGCCACCGTCCCCCAGCGTTCAGCATATTTTGTCCTCCGTCCACCTCCGTTTCGGATTACTCACCGATCTGAGTTGTGAGGGAGAGGTGTCTGTTTCGGGGAAGCCGGCTTGTGTTGCCGGCGCCATGGAGTCGCCTTTTAGTCCGGTTCTTCCTCATGGACCAGATGAAGACTGGGGTGAGTGGATCTGCGAATGTACCCGAGCTAAGTCGGGCCGCGTCTGTGGTTCTTTTTTTTTTTTTTTTCCTTTTTTTTCCCCTCCCGATTTCTGCCCGGTGGCGGTGACAGGTGTGGACGAACCGTGTCAAGGGAGCGAGGCCACGGGATGCGGGTGGTGGAAGAGCCTGGCAGAACCGCTGGGCTTCTGTCCTGGCCTCAGCGATCGTTCTGATGATGTTCTAATTGAAATTGCTGTAGTTTTCCAGCGTGTGTTCGTGGTGGAAATACCAGGTGATTTTGAGGAACCAGAACTCAGTAGGATGACTGTAGCTGCCCCAAAGGCTCTAAGCTATTTTCTCAGACTGTGGGCGTGTGGGTGGGGAGCGGTGTGTGTGTGTGTGTGTGTGTGTGTGTGTGTGTGTGCGCGCGCGCGTGTGCACTGCACGTGTACGAATATGTTGAGAAAACATGGTTGAAATACAGAAGAAAATCCTTGCCTTCCACTTTAACTGTTGGTTTAAGACATAGATCCAAATTGGCAAAGAAGAAACTGTCCCAAGCACCTGACCTTGTGTCCCTGATTACTAGATCTAACACAAACTGATGTAATCCTGACTGCTCTCCAAACACAGCTCTGAAATCTCTTGTTAGGTCTATTTTTGGTGTTCAGGAAGGATGGAATAGAGAATGACAAGGGACAAGTTTTGGCATCTAAATCCTTACAGACATCTGATATTCCCCTCTTGATTGCAAGACAGAATGTTAACAGGATTATGTGTATTAATACATGAATAGAGTTCTGTAGACATCTCAGTGGATCCTGTAATGAGACTACACTGTCCTTCAGCTTTGGGACACTTTTCTTTCTTGGACCAACATTCCACTATAACACGAGTGGACTCTCAGCTAGGAAGTATTGAGGATCCTGGTTTAACAGTGGCAGACGCTCTCTACAATTACAACTCTTGGGCAGGTTTCGACAACTTTCTGGAAAAAAAGAGAGAGACTTGAAATGTCCATTCCCCAGTGCATTTTCCCAGCTAAACTCTTTTGTTATGGCAAGAGCAGTCACTTGTTTAGGACTTTATTTTTGTCAGCTATTCTGTTGAGCACACTGCATGCCTTATTTATATTATGTTCATAACAGTCCAATGAGGACCTACCATTCTATAGATGTTGAAACCGAGGCTGACAAAGTCTGTTCTCTGAGTCTTAGACTAGTACATGATAAAGTAGGATCAGAACTGGGCTTATCTATCTTTGAAGTCTGTGCCTCTGGTTTTTCTACTCTGTAACACTTTACTATTTTTTTTCTAAAGGCTAGATTCTTCCTAATGCTTCTGTTCTTCTTTTTTTTTTTTTTTTTTGGTTTTTTTGAGACAGGGTTTCTCCGTATAGCCGTATACAGCTCACTCTGTAGACCAGGCTGGCCTCGAACTCAGAAATCCGCCTGCCTCTGCCTCCCAGAGTGCTGGGATTACAGGCGTGCGCCACCACCGCCTGGCAATGCTTCTGTTCTTAACAAGCCTACTTAGGTATGTCAGGTAGTTACCAGTAGTTTCCTCAACCATTTGACCTTTATGTTTGTAGTATTTCTTAACGTATAACTATGAGGCACTGCTGGATGGTATTCTGTTGTCCTAGATTCTGATTCTTAGCTGCATTTCCCTAACTCCTAATCTTGATTCTTCAACAATGTTCAGTTCTTTGTAGTCAGCTGACTGACTCCTTTCTCAGGTATCCTTCCCTGTCTCCTCTTGAATATGTCCTTTCCCCAGTGTTTTTTAGCCTTCTCTTTTCAGACCGTTAACAATTGTCTCTGGCTCAATACTTTCATCCCTCAGGTGTTCAGTAGCTAGGAGAGATTTTTGCAGGCGGTAGAATTGAATACTACTGTCTACTAGAGCTTCTCAATAAAATAATGGGTTCTTTGGTACTTGCTGTTTTGGATATTTGGTTATTTTACTGATGTATTTAAAAGTGATTTTTAATGGCTATCCTGTTAAATTTTGAAAATTGGATTTTATCATTGGTATTTCTTTTGAAGAACAAATTGTACAATTTGAAGAAAGTTATCTCAGCACAGGGTACGGTGGGATGTGCTTCTATTTATTTATTTTCTAAATGTGATTAATGACATATAGAGCTGACATCTGCAAACAGTTTTTGACAAGGTTCAGATAGCAGATATTTTAGGCATCACTGTCCCATGGTTTCTGTCAAAGCTGCTCTGCCACAAGGAAGAGGCAGCCATAGCAGACGGCTTAGACAGGCGAGGATGGCTGTGTTCCCTTTCCCTGCTTTAAGCCTTCTGAATGCTGGGATTACAAGCATACAGTACCATACCTTGAGGTCTTTTGAGACTATATAGCATAGTGCGGCCTACAGCTGTCATAAGCTTCCTGCCTCTCGCTCCCCAATTATATTTAATGTATCACTTAATAATCTTTTTAAAAGTACAGCTTTAGAATTTTAGAGTAATTGTACAGTTCCATGTACTTCTCTCTACTGTTCCCTCTACTGGTGACATCTTATGTTACTATGCTGGTTAGGGTTTTGTTTTGTTTTTTTATTTGGCAGAAGCTAGAAACATCAGGAAAGAGGAAACCTCTATTGAGAAAGTTCCTCCATCAGATTGCCATGTAGGCAAGTCTATGGGTCATTTTTTTTTTTTTTTGATTAATGATTGATGTGAGAGGGCCCGGCCCATTGTGGGTGGTGCCAGTCCTGGGCAGATGGTTCTAGGGTGGATAAGAAAGCAGGCTGAACAAGCCATGAGGAGCAGCATCCTGGCTTGGCTTCTGCTTCAGTTCCTGCTTCTAGGTTCCTGCCCAGACTTTCCTTCTAGTAGACTCTAATTAGCACATGTAAGCCAAGTAAACCTTTTCCTTCTCAATTTACTTTTGGTCACAGGTGTCTTATTACACCAATGGAATGCAAACTAAAGCAATTAGTATTGTACTGTTAAGATGAATGAGCTAATGTTGATCAACTTTTTCTTTTCTCTTCTTCCTTTTTTCTTTTCTTTCGGACATAGGGTCTTTTTTTGTTTGTTTGTTTTTTGTTTTTTGTTTTTCGAGACAGGGTTTCTCTGTGTAGCCCTGGCTGTCCTGGAACTCACTCTGTATTCCAGGCTGGCCTTGAACTCAGAAATTTGCCTGCCTCTGCCTCCCAAGGCTGGGATTACAGTCGTGTGCCACCACTGCCCAGCTAGGGTCTTCTTTTGTAGTCTGACTTGGCCTGGGTTTTTGATGTAACCAGGCTATCCTTGAATTCTTAATGCTCTTGTCTCAGCTTCCCAAATATTAGAATGAAAGGCATGAGCCACCATGTCAGGCTTGGTTCATTAGTGTTAAGTAAAGGATGAGCCTTAATATAGGGGTTTTGACAAACGTAATACAAGGTCGTCATTACAGTGTTGTGTAGAGTAGTATGTGTCTTGTAAACATACCCTGAGCTCCGCCTGCTCATCTCACACCCCAGAACAGATCTCACTGCATCCACCATTTTACTTTGGTTGTAAGGTTGGAACCGATAGTATAACCTTTTCAACCTGGCTTCTTTACTTAGTAGTATGCATTTGAAGTTCCTGTGTGTGTGGCTTATGACTTCTTTTTAAGCACAGAGTAGTGCTAAATATAAGGATCTTGAGAAATGTATAAGGAGAGTGCTCTGTCATTACAGTGGTCTATGGAATATGGAGGATAGCTGGTATGCTCAGGTTTTGATGTTGGCCCTCTTCTTCACTTGTAGATGACTGCCTTCTTGCTGTGTCCTCACATGGCACTGAGGAGAGTTACCGCTTCCCACAGCATCACTTAACCTTAGTAATCTCCTCAAGATTCTGTCAGATATAGCCATATTAGGGATTAAGGTTTCAATATAACTTTTGGGAGGACATAATTCAGTTTATGTATGTTTATCTGTTTATATATTTATTTGCATATATATGTGTATATGCAGTTTGTATATCTGTTTACATGTTGCTGTCTTGGTGCCTCCAGTGTTTAGCACTTATACATGTAGCTGCTCTGAACATCTGTGTGCAGGTTTTTATGTTGGTGTAAAATTTCTTCTCATTTGGCCTGATTCCAAGGTGCACAGTTACTGGATCATATTCTAAGAGTATGTTTGGTTTATAGTAAATTGCCAACCTTGCACTATTCTGTGTCTCCGTCAACAGTGAGTGGATGTTTCTGTTTGCTGCTGCCAGGACTTTGGAGTTTAGCCTTTTTAGCAGGCCTGTGGTGGCACCTTGTTTTAATTTGCAAATTTCTAATATTATATGGTGTTAGTCATCTTTCCAGGGCTAGTTTGCAGTCCTTCCTTTCCCTCTTCTTTCCTCTCCTCTTCCTCTCACTGAGTTGTGCAAAAGCCACTTTTTCTTTTTTTAAAAGCCACTTAAGAGATGTGTGCCAAGATGAGAGGCTTCCTGCCACTGCGGTTCCTCTCATGCCTTTAGTATCTCCTTTGAAGTCTCTCTTCCTTTTCTTGCACTAACCAAAGCGTGACTCTCCCCTGATGACACAGCTTTCCCCGAAGTCCTGGTGAAAGCTTTCTGCTCACAGCTACGCAGCAGACTATAGTAGGTGTTTCTTATCATTCTCCGCCATCTCCAGATCATGGTCCTCCCCTCTGCATTAAGCATCTAGGTGTGAACCTTACTTGGTCACTGTATACAGTCTTCTACCTCGTTCTGTTGCTGAGATCTGCTGATTCTTCAGTCACTTTCAGTCCCTTTTCAGAAAAATGTAGCTGCCAGCTTCCTGTGACTTTCTCCAACACGCTGCTGTTGGGATTCTTGGATATTTCAGTAGGCTTGGCCAGTCTATTATTGGGTCTTGTTATTGTCTCCCTCTCCCTCTCCCTCTCCCTCTCCCTCTCCCTCTCTTCTCTCTCCCTCTCCCTCCCTCTCTCTCTCTTCTCTCTCCCTCTCCTTCCCTCACTCTCCCTAAAACTTTCCTTCTCAGCCTCTTAACACGTCCTCCTTCATGCTCTCAGTTAGAACGTCCAGTCTCTCTCTGGTTCATCTCCTTTTCCTGCCTACTTGCCTTTCCCTATGTAGGTGCTGAGGATGCTCTCTGTTACTAGATAGACCAGTTTTCTCTGTGTAGGCCGCCAGCGGCCACATACGAACCGGGTTACCTGGAAGAGAATTCTGAGGGCGATGGGAAGGGGGGCGAAAGGAGAGACTGAGTCAAGGCGACAGTGCCGGTCAAGACTAACTTTAATATTTCTATGTCAAGATTTATAGTCTTAGGGGGAATAACCCAACCCCTCCCAGTAGCTGGTCACATCAAAGGGCAGGCCGAGAAGTCTTCGGCTCCAGATCTCAGCGGGTCGCCTGTTTCCAGTCTGGCGAGGTCTCTGCTGGGTCTCAGGTGAAACCGCCTTGGGGCAGTGTTGGTAGTCAAGGTGAAGTCGCCTTATTGTTCCAAGGAACAAAGGCCGGAGGTAACCCATCTGAAGAGTGGGGGTTGCCAGCCAGCTTAATGTTGTGGGGGAAGAGACATCTCTGTACATTTCAACTCCCTCATGCTTTATTAAAAATGCCACCCAAGCTCTTTTTCCTAAGTATTTCTCCCATCTCTGTTAGAAAACAAACGTAGTTAGTTAACTTCTCCTATTTGGAGGGGAAAATGCCAAGCTTCCTTAGATGCCACTTCCTCTCTTGCTGTCACCACATTTTTCCTCCTCCTCTTCCCCTATTGCTTTTTTTTTTGAAAGTCCATGTTTAATTGTGACCCTGACTCTTCGTCTAGCTCTCCTTTGTGTTCTATTGATTTCTTTGTTTGTGTGTGGAGGTGTGGTGTACATGCCAAGGTGCATGTATTGGGGTTTTGTCTAAGCTCCACCCCACACCTACCTGGCAATAGCCAGGTATGCCCCGCCCCAGAGATCTGGCCCACTATAAGAGGGGCTACTTGCCCCTCCTCTCTCTCTTTGCTCTCCGCTCTCCCATACTCTCTCACCTCTCTGCCCCTGGGGCTCTTCCCCCCCCCCCCCCCCCCCCCCCCCCGCGTGGTCATAGCCGGCTTCCTCTCTCTCTCTCTCTCTCTCTCTCTCTCTCTCTCTCTCTCTCTCTCTCTACCTCTCTTTCTCTCTTTCTCTCTTTCTCTACCACTAACTCCCATCCCCTATTCTGAATAAACTCTATTCTATACCATGTCTGTGTGTGTGTGTGTGGTCCCTCAGGGGCAGAGGTGCCCAGGCAAGGGCCCGCCTGGACACCTTCCCCCACGCCGCCTAGCCACACTCAACTAACCCCCTATACTCCCCCCTTTAAGCCTCATCATCCTGCTGCCGAAAGTCCTCATCTAACCTCAAAATCCTTCAGCATGGGCGATTGATTATCTTCAGGATTGATTTTTTTTTTTTCCTTCCACCATGTGATTCCTGGAGATTAACCTTGGGACCCCAGACTCAGCAGCGAGCACTTTTCCTTACTGAGCCATCTGTGGCCCCCATATTTCATATTATTGAAAATAATAAGACTCTGGTCAGGCCGAGATAGAGTAAAAAGCAAGGTCACTGTGGAGGAGTAAACAAATAAGTGGTCAGGGCAGAGGGAGGTGAGGTGGAAAAGCTTGCTCAGAAAGCTGAGAATCCCAGCTGCTGTCATTGAGGGAAGTCTGAGTGTTGGAGGTGTGAACTTGGTGGAAAGGCCATAGGGATAGGCAGTAGATTTAGTCCTTTAGAACGATACTTTGTGCTATTAGTTTCTCATGGATTCTTCTGAAATAGTCTATATATACAGAAGTGCATTTATCCACCTTCAGTTTTTTTTTAAACCACAGAAAATGAAAGATTGGTTCGTATACTATATCTGTATTTTCTATATGCACCAACTGTGAAAATCCTGCCCCACTTACTTTGTGCCTCCTTACTACCCACAATTCTCCCGCTTTCACCACCGGAAACACAAGCATGCAGAATGAAACTCCTAAATATTTTACTGGGTATTTCTTAAGAACAAGTGGTGTTTATTTACAAAAAAAACCAAAAAAAAAAAAAAAAAGCCCATGAATGCATGACAATATTTATGGTTCTAAGCCAGACCACAGGGTTCCTTATCTCGCATCAACTATGGTCGTCCATAGTTAGAACAGGAACACATTTTGAGAAGTGTGCTTGCTGTGTGACGGTCTTAGTGTGGCATCTGCCTACAAAACCTAGATTTTAAGGTCTGCTACACACTTAGCCTGTATAACACATATGTGCATATACAACACACACATAATACTCTATCGCCTATGGCTCCTGTGGCCACAATGAGCAAAACAATCAAAGACTAAATAAAATGCAAGAGACGGTGCTGCAGTTGAGACACAGTAGATGTAAGCTGCATGACCTGTCATGCACCGTGGCTCACTATTTTGTTGTAAAGCTGCTTTTATAAGTACAGGGGACACACTGTTAGATAAGGAGGAGAAGTACACTGTGCAAATCCTAAACTAGGAACATAGTTGTCGCTTGTCATCATCAAGGATTATGTGTATACTATACATAATTGTAGGTTTTTATTAGCTTCTCGATGGTTGTTTACACATCATTACCACACCTACCTGAGTGTCCATCATCATAAGATACCATGACAGCCCTGATGTTGCTAGGTGATAGGGGTTTTTCAGGTCTGCTACAATTTTTTGTGACTGCCTTTATATAGTGTTGACCATATTTGTTTTCAGCATCCCTTTTTAAAGGCGTTTTTTTGTTATGTTTTGCTTTGACGGACTCCTATAGCCTAGGGGAGTTTCCAGTTTGCTATGTAGCTAAGGATGGATGACCTTGAACTCCTATACCCCTACCTTCCCCGTGCTGGCATTACAGGACTTGTGTGTGCCTCACTCCTCTGATGGAGCCAGTCTCACCCTTCAGTAGGTTTAACAGGATCTTGTTATGTTAGCATGCTGGTTCAAACTTTTGATTCTCCTGTGTCTACCCCCTGAGTACTAAGCTTACAGGTATGTGCTACTGTAACTGTCCACAGCTACACCTAATGGGTTCCCTGGAAGGGAAGCTGGGGATGTATGGGAAGGCAGCGAAAAGAGATGGAGACCAAGACAACAGTTGCTGCAGAACCAGTTGGGTTTGTTCCACCCGTGGCTTGTGTTTTTCACGTCCTTGAAGAACCGTGGACTTCACCTTGGTCTGAGCACTCCACCCTGGGTGGAGGGGATTATGGCTAGCACAGGAGTCCCAGTTCAAGGCTGGGAGAGGAACTTCACCTTGGTTAATGTCAAGTTCCTGCCAGGTGGCATGGCACCCCAATAAGGCTCTCTCTCTACATGCTACCATGTCTGTCTGTCTTTTATTTGTTTTCGTTTTTTTTTTTTTTTTTTTTTTTTTTTGGAGAGGATCGTATATAGCCCTGTCTGGCTTCCAATTCATGGTATAGATGAGGATGACCTTGAGTTTACTTTAAATAAAATGTTGAGATTATTTTTAGTTTACATGTATGGGTGTTTTGCCCATGTATATCTGTGCAACCATATGTACATCTAGTACCTGTAGAGGTCAGAAAAGGTGTCAGGTCCCCTGGAACTGTAGTTGTGGATAGCTATGAGTCAACCTGTGGGTGCCTGGTCTTGAACTCAGGTCTTCCAGAAGAGCAGCCAATGCCCTTAACTGCTAAGCCATCTCTCTAGCTCCAATTTATCTTAATTTAAAATAAGTAAGTTTATTTGTTTTGTAGTTACTGTTGTGTATACATAAACATGTGTGATGGCAAGAGGACAGCTTTGTGGATTCGGTTTTCTCCATCACCTTTATGTGGGTGCTGAGAAGGGAGCTTAGGTCATCAAGCTTGCTTGGTAGGTTGACCATCTGAGCCCTACTTGAATTTCTTTATTATCATTCTGCTTCTGTCTTCCAAGCAGGGCTGCAGGCATGTGCCATGCTTGGTTCATATGGGGATTGACTGTATGTTGTTTCATGCATGTTGTGTTATACCAACTGAACCACATCCCCATCCCAATTTATAGCTTTGTTTTAGCTTCGGTATTGAGCAGAGCCTGCCTGAGGGCTATGGCGGAAGTCGGAGATGATTTGGAGGCTTCTTATTGGGAATTCCCAGAATTAATTGATAGCAGTAAATGTCTGTACATACACATGCATGGTTTTGAGTCAAGATTTGTCTGTTTCACTCTGGCTGGTCTTGAACTGCTGGACTTAAGCTATCTTGTTTTAGTGTTTTTTGTTTTTGTTTTTTGATTCCCCTTCTCCCTCCCCCCCCCCCCCCCCCCCCCCAGACAGGGTTTCTCTGTGTAGCCCTGGCTGCCCTGGAACTCACTCTGTAGACCAGGCTGGCCTTGAACTCAGAAATTCATCTGCCTCTGCCTCCCAAAGTGCTGGGATTACAGGCGTGCGCCACCACCGCCCAGCTTTAAAAGCTGTCTTGTTACTTCAGCTTCACAAGTAGTTGAGACTAGAGGTCTGTGCCGTACTGTCCCTCTGGACACACACTTTAAAATTCTGAAGTAGCTTCAAACCTGTAAGGACATTGTTTTAAGAGCTCCGAGAAGAACTCTTGCATGCTCTTCTGCAGTCTTTAAATTACATCACAGTTGCCCATTTCCTTCTCTTTTCTCCTTCCCATCTTTCACCCTTAAATACTGCAGTATCTATCACCCCCCCCACCAGAAGATAACAAGCAACGCCCCACTATAAGCTTTCCTCTATTACCACAATGTGTTTCTTCCATTCAGAAAATAAACAGGGTGTACAACACTGATGTTCGTTTTACAGAGGTGGTTCACGTTTTGCTATCTGTCTTAGTTGTCTGGAATTCTTCCTGCAAATACTCAATGATTGTTTGTTGTTGTTGTTGTTGTTTTGTTGTTGTTTTTTTTTACATGTCTCCTTGATGTCCTTCATTCTGGAATAGCTCTTTAGTGTTTTTTCCCTTGTCTATCATTCCCTTAGCAGTCTTTATGCAAGAATTTAATCATAATCTGAGTCTATACACTATGCCTTGTGACCAGACTCAGGCCATGCATTGGCAGGTATGCCTGATGATGCTGTGTTTGATTCTCTGAGTCATGTGGTGCTGGGCACATGATTACAGATGAGTTGCCATCTGTCAGGTTTCTCTACTGTCAAGCCAGTTTTACCTTTTGTGTTTTTATTTATATTTGGGGGAGATAATGGGACAAGGCACTAAAGTCCTGTTATTACCAACATCCCCACGTCCCTGTCCTCCCTGAGTCAACCATTCTCAAATGGTTGCCACAAGCAAGTTATCTCTATCCTGCCTTACATTTATTAAAGCAATGCTTATACCCTTAGAAAGAGCCCTTTCCTTTCCCCCTCTTCCTTTTTCCATATGATTTCACTGAATTTTTTTTTATTAGTGGCTTGTAAACTTTTACTGTGTCTTGATGTTTAGATTTCTCAGATTTGATCAGTGGGAGTTCATTCATGTTAGTGCCTTTGGTCTTTCAACATCGCCATGTGCACATGAAGCAGCGAGGATTGTACTCAGGCCTTGCACATGCTGGGCATGGCCTTGTGTCTTCTGATAGGTTCATGTCTTTTGCTGAGAATTTCCTTTTTTTTTTTTTTTAAAACAAATTAAGATTTCCCAGGCTTATTTTGTCCTTTGCTCTGAATCAGTCCTTTCTCCAAAGTGCCCCTTAGTGATTTCCATTTAGTGGAGGGTGGTTCTTAGTGTCTGCTATCTGAGCACTATCTTAGTCCTGACCACTAGCTTACCTAAGACTCAGTGTCCATCTACTGCCTGAGTAGAATTCTCATTCTTCTGGGTTGTCATTGTGCACAAACCTCTCACCAGGCAGAACTAGGAAATAAATGCATGTCTCTGTGTACACACACATAGAAGAAACATCTTTAATGATCTTTCTTTCTGTTTCATAGTTGTTTTGAAACAGCTGCCATTCTACAGCCCAGGTTTGCCTGGAAGTAGTAATATAGCATAGGCTAGCTAATATGGAACTTGCATATTCTTTCACCACTGCCTCTCCGATGCTGGGATTGTAGGCATGTGCCGCCGTTCCTGGGTGTACATGAGTGCATTTAAACATTAGTTCATTTACTAATCATTTCAGTCTAATACCTTATAGTTATAGTCCTTTTACCCTCACTCATTCGGTGTTTCAGAACCCTCCCTCTGACAGTGAGGCGCCTCACTCCAGTTCCTTAGATATAGTTATTGGTTTGCTCCATCAGTTAACAGATTGTTGACTAGAATCACTGCTAACTGTTGAGGCTTCTCTCCTATCTGCCACACTCTTCTCCCTCCAGCTCCATTTCATTGGTGGCTAGGGAATATTGCCATCTACACCAGGCAACCTGCCCTTCTTCACCACACCATTTCTGTGAATACCAGACCCTTTGCTGCAGATGGCTATGCATAAAACCCCAGCAGCCCCACTGCTCTGCTGCTTAGATGCTGGCTGTGGGGCCCGGGAAGAAGGGAGATAGGAAGAGGGGAAAGGGGATGAAAGGTACGAAGCCAGGTTATGATTTATAAACATACGTTTTGAATAGAAAGTGGATAGGATTTGGAGGTAAATCTAATATAGGGAGAGCACGGGAAAGGAGTAAACATTGGTTCGAAGGTTTTCGGTGAGCCGCCAGGAGAATTGAATGTCATCAAGTAACAATTAGAAACAGTAGAAGGTTAAATAGAAGGAACAAGCCCTCCGTTTGGAGTGTGCCAAATCGGAGGTACTTTTTAAACAATCAGGAGATGTAAACACAGTGTGATGTCCATGCCTCTTGACGTTATCAGCTGGAGATACGTATTTGGGAATGCTTGATATAGAGATGCTATTTAAAGCCAGGAGTTCTGTGGTGGTTCAGAGAGAAAACATTTGATAGAAAACTTTAGTCTGAGCCCAGGGGCAGTTTCGTGTTAAAGGGATGGGGAACCATTAAGGTAGGGTCAGCCAGCGAGGTGGAAGGAGATTCAGGTGAATGCAGGTGAGTGTTACGGAAGCTAAGTGAAGAAAATGTTTTAGTTAATAGGAAAGGATCAGACTGTCAGATGCTCTTGATTGGTCAGTAGAAGCAAGGACTGTGAACCTAGTAGTGTGGAGGTTACTGGTGACGTCAGTATCTTTTGTATGGAGTGTTGTGATGACTGGAGTAGGTTCAAGATGCATGGGATGAAATGAGAGATGGCAAATGCAGAAACCCTGGAGGCGTGTTAGCCTGCACTTCAGGCACATGCTCACAGTCACCTTGCATGATTTTTGGCTCTGGAGCAGAGCTTGAAGTAGCCTTTTCTGACAACTGTGTGGGTGGCCGGGCATTCTTACTATCTATACATTATTGCTGTGCTTTATTTTAGTTGGTGAAAGATTCTTGTCACTGGTCAGTGTCTTCATTACTGTTGTGTTGCTTTATGACACCATGACCCAGGCAACTTATGAAAGCAAGCATTTAACTGGGGCCTTGCTTACAGTTTCAGAGTTAGTCCATGACCCTCGTGGCTGGGGGCATAGCAGCAGCAGGGTGCTGCAGCAGTAGTGAAGAGCTTATGTCCTGATCTGCAGGCAGCCTGCAGAGAGAGCTGAGGCTGCATCTGGTGTGGGCTTTTAAAACTTCAAGGCCCACCACCAGTGACACACCTCCTCTAGCAAGGCCATATCTTTTAATTCTTAATAAATAGTTCACCAACTGTGAGTCTTTTGTGGGGAACTGGTATCCTCATTCAAACCACCACAGCCAGACAAGTGAACTGCCTGTGCAGCTGAGGAGCGTCTGCATGGAGGGAATCACACAGGAGTTTAGTACAAAGGAGGGTCTGGAGCTGGGAAACTTTAAAGAGTTCTGGAAGTGTTAGGAAAGGGGGGCTTTACAGAGTCTATGGTGTAGTGGGCCGAGTCAGCACCTTGAGCTTCAGCTAAAAAGTTTTTTCATGTAGATTATGGAAGAATCTTTTTCTGGTCCATATTTTTCTTAGTTTATAAGCAAACTTCACTAGAAATTAGAATATACTTCAAATTGCTGAAATTTAGGCAAGTCTTTTATTATCTATTAAACATTTTTGTATGTACTTCTGTGTGAGTGTATATACATATGTGTGTGCATGTGTGTGAGTGTATGTATATATGTGTGTGCGTGTGAGTGTATGTACATATGTGTTTACTTCTGTGTGAGTGTATGTACACATGTGTGTGCAAGTGTGTGAGTATATGTACATATGTGTGTGCATGTGTGTGAGTGTATGTACATATGTGTTTACTTCTGTGTGAGTGTATGTACACATGTGTGTGCAAGTGTGTGAGTGTATGTACATGTGTGTGCATGTGTGTGAGTGTATGTACATATGTGTTTACTTCTGTGTGAGTGTATGTACACATGTGTGTGCATGTGTGGGAGTGTGTATGTACATATATATCGTATGTGTGTTGGGGTGAGGGGGGGCATGCCACAGTGTGTGTGGAGGTCAGACGACAACTGTGTGTGTGTTGCGGTTTGGTTCTCCTCCCGCCCTCACGTGGTTCTGAGGACAGAACTCAGGTTATCAGGCCTGTGCAGCAAATGCCTTTCCCTGCTCAGCCATCTTGCCAAGCTGCCACTTTTTGGCTTTGTTTTTTAAGACATAGTCTCTTACTGAAGCTGGAGTTAACTGATTGGGCTAGAGAGCTCTAGGGAATCCATCTTTCTCTGCCTCCCTAGTGCTGAGGTTCGAGGTATATATAGCTGTACCCAGTTTTTTTGTTTTTTTGTTTTTTGTTTTTTTTTTTTTTGTTGTTGTTTTTTTTGTTTTGTCTTGTTTTGTTTTGGTTTGGTTTTTTGGATTTGGTTTTTTTCGAGACAGGGTTTCTCTGTAGTCCAGGCTGGCCTCGAACTCAGAAATCCGCCTGTCTCTGCCTTCCAGAGTGCTGGGATGACAGGCGTGCGCCACCACCGCCTGGCCGTACCCATTTCTTTGCCTGTGTTACGGGGAGCCACGCCCATGTTCTCATGATGTTCACATTGCCGGAGCTTGTCAGCAGCAGCTGTGCCTAAAGGAAAAGGAATAGATCCGCCAAGGGGTGCAGAGCTGGTTCCTCTCTGACTCCTGAGTGACAGTAGCATTTATTTTCCTTCTTTACCCTAGAGTCTACATTGTTTGCTGAACTTGGCTATTTCACAGACACCGATGATGTGCAGTTCGATGCAGCGCCTGAGACTTACGTAAGTATTTATTGTTGGAGAAATAGTGAATAACTTGATGTTTCATCTGTACTGTGATTAATGTATGAGGGTTTCCAAATAAGAGGTTTAGGCTAATAGCTAAGTGACACCATTAACCATGAATGTTAGTAGCTCTTGCAGCCACAAAGTATAGAGCTATAAAACTGTCTAGGTCTTGGTTTGAGAAGCCTTGTGTACTTAGCATATGTTTTGTCTTAGGAGTGAGTGACCTTGGAAAAGCCATTTGACAACCTGTTTGTTTTGGACTTAAGGCTTCATTCACTCTGTAGTCTTGGATGGTCTCGAACTTACTACATAGCTCTGGCTGGCCTGCAGTTGCTAGCTGTCCTCTTGCCTCAGCCTTCTGAGTACTGAAAGCATAAGTGTGAGCCATTAGCTGAGTCCTAGTTCTTGATTTTTACAGATCCTTTGCTGCTTGTGGGAAATAGTAGGATTAAGAGGCATGTGTGAGTCATGTATCTAGTCAAAAGGAATTTACCAACTTCCTCTTCAAGAGCTCTGAAAATTAGTCATGTCCTTATTTTTATCTTTGATTGGTTAGAGAACTATGTAAAAACTGTTATTGTAATACTTTGAGCCATCAAGGTGACTTAGATTTTTTTGATTGGTATTTCTGTAGGGGTTAGCTTTTGGAATTCTGAACTTAGCCTCAGTCTTGAAGCCTTTACCTGCTCAGCTTGTCTTATTGGCTCTAAAAGTGTCTTTTGGGGTTTGTTTTTTGAGTTATAAAAATGTTAGAAGTTTGAAAACCGCAGAATGGTTAAGGTGAAAGCCATCCTCCTGCGGCGCTCACCATCTTTGTGCCTCCTACTTCGTCGTTTCTGGCTTTATTCTATGGAGGTGATATGAATAGCTATTTGTTTGGACTTGCTTTTCTTAATAGCAAAGGGAAAACATCTACCTTGTTGGATATGGGTCTCTCTCACGGCCAAGGACTCAGTTGTGAATCTTTAATGGTCTATTTCCACAAAAAAGAATAAATCTCACAAAGTTTTTAGCTATTGAGCATGTTTCCTTTTCTAGTTCTTGGCCTTTGGGGAGCCAGAAGTGCTGTATCCCTGGGTTCTCTAAGATGTATCTGCAGTATGGCGCGGTTGGCTTGGGTGGTAGCCATTATGTTAGCCATGGTACATGGTGCCTGTGGTTTTATTTCACGGGGTGTGTGTTTCATTTTTAATCATTTGCTGATTTGACACCTACAGGAAAATAATTTTGATCATCTTAATTTTGATTTGGATTTGATGCCTTGGGAGTCAGACATCTGGAGCCCCAGCAGCCACTTCTGCTCAGGTAACTGTGTGCTTTGCCCACAAATGCTCTGACTAGACTTGTGCTATCGCTTGGTTAATACTCAGAATTAAGTGAGTCAGAAAATCCTGGCCAACAGGGCTTACAGAATGAAAAGGATGAGGCTAGGGTTACCAGCAATTAGGAGCCTCATAGTGGGGAACCCGAATTTGGTGTACATCCTTTTGAGGAGGGGCACAGCTTGGCTAATGCTGTTTTTTTTTCAGTGTTCAAAGTTTTATAATATCAATAGAGAGAACAGGAAATTGGATGAAAATATCATTTGTTTCCTATGTCGGCAGTTACTTAAGGTATAATGATTGAAGCTTTTACAGGCTATTACTCAGGGCAGATCAATACACTAGAAAAATCCTTGATACTGGGACAGAGAGTTTAACTACAGTTTACAACAGTTTACTTTGGATTTTAATGTTCAATTTAAAACTTTAAAATTTTTGTGTGTAAGTGTTTTGCCTGCATGTCTGTGTATGTGTGCTTGTGTGCCTGGGGCCCAAGAAGACCAGTAGGGGGTGTCTGGTCCCTGGAGCTGGAGATGATTGTGAACCATGTTGTGGGTGCTGGGATTGAACCTGGTCTGCTGGAAGATTAGTCAGCTCTTAATTGCTGAGCCAGCTCTCTAGCCCTAAAGCTCACTTTTTTTTGAATACAACTTATAATTCCCTTTTAGCCTTGGCTAATGTGACTGCGAATGAGAATCGATTCAGAATTTTCATTTTCCATAGCTTTATGCAACTTCTCAGCCACTCTGGCTTCGTTCTGCAGTCTTGTTATTTACAACCATTGAGCCATCCTACTGAGGGATAAAAAGTAACATTCTCATAACTTATACTTTTTTCTTACCAATACATCTTACCTTCTTTATTAACTAGATACAAAAGCTATCATTCCCTTTAATCTTTATTAATTTTTTTCTGGTATGTGTATGCGTGTGATGTGTGTGTGTGTGTATGTGTGTGTGTGTGTGTATTGAGGCTAGAGAACTTTTTTAGAAAAACATTTTAGAATTACTTATTTTTTTATATTCGCGTGTGAATGTTTTGCTCACATGTATGTTTTGCACCATGTGTGTCCCCAGTGCTTTCGGAGGTCAGAAGAGGGTGTTAGAGACCCTGAGTAGTGAGAATTTTGGTTTCTTTAAAAACACAAAAATATTATAAGATTGTGTTTTTGTTTAAGTCCCAGGTGTGGGATATGGGACTGCTTCAGATTGCCTGCAGCAGCTGACTGTGATTTGCCTCGTGCTCTAGCAGGGGAGTGATTTTGCCAGCTGCAGATAGTTTCTGCAAGTGTCTGGCATTTGGAATTCTGGGGATTCTTCAGAGGGGATATAAATGTTAGGGCACAAGAGGCAGGGTGGATTGTTGGTTGGTGGTTAGTTGCTGTTGGTTGCATTTTGTAAGTAGTTGCATGCATAGAAAACAAAACAAGAAGAATTAGATATCCTGACAATGAAGATCAAACTGATGCCAGAGATCAGCAGGAAGTAGTCTAATGATAAGGCTCCCCTCTATTCTTTTTTCTCTATCTAGTGTTAGGGGTTGAGAGGGTGGAAGAGTAGCCAGAAGTCTGGCTACACCCTGGAACTGGAGTTACGGACAGTTGTGAGCTGCCATGAGGGTGCTGGAATCAAACTCGGGTCCTTTGTTCGAGCAAGTGCTTATCAAGCCGTCTCAGCTCTGGTCCCCTCTGTTCTTATCCGAGGGATTTCTTTACCACAGAGCCTCTTCCTGAACCCAGAGCACATGCGTTTTGGCGAGGTTGGCAGCTAGCAGCGCTGGCATTTTTAAGGGAGCTTGATGAAGTTGGGCTTGAGTGTGCTGCAAGAGCCTGGAGCAGGCTGTCCTGACAGGAGACACTGAAGGAAAATGTCTTCTCCTGTCTTCTAGTGTGCTTCCTCCATCTCTGCATACACCGCCTAAAAGGAAGCGATCATTAGTAGAGATCATTAGCGTCACAGACTGTAGGAGTTGAGAGAAAGTGGGCATAGACCAGCACAGTTTCCCAGCAAATCCCTTTTTATCTCTGCCCTTCCTATTCTCCTTCCTTTTATGTTTGTATTTTGCTCAATTCCTGTCTTCCCTCATAGAATGTGAGTTACAAGAGTGCTCTCCAGTCCAAATACCTGATCCATAGATTCTGGGAAGCTAATAAAATGGTTGTCTCAGCCAAGGTTTAGTTACATGGTAGTAATAGTACACTTGGGGGTGGGTAGCTCCGAGGTGAGATGTTTACCTAGCATGCACAAAGCCTGGGGGTTGATATTCAGTTCCTCAAAACAACAACAAACTGTAGCAACAACAGCAATCAACCAAAGAACCAAAAATAAAACAAA
This sequence comes from Apodemus sylvaticus, assembly GCF_947179515.1. Classification (NCBI taxonomy): domain Eukaryota; kingdom Metazoa; phylum Chordata; class Mammalia; order Rodentia; family Muridae; genus Apodemus; species Apodemus sylvaticus. The sequence goes on along the minus strand of NC_067483.1, from coordinate 78,186,930 downwards.
AAGCCAAAAATCCAGAGCGAACATTGACCTTGTCTTTTGTATTCTGAGGTGGGAGGTGGGAGTTGATTAGATGGGTAAGTTCATACAGTGAAGGTGACTAGATAGACACGATTTACGTGGGGGAGTGTTGCTGATTTCCATCTCCTTTCTGATTCAGGGTAATTGGCTTTTTGTATATGGCATAATACTGAAAACAGGAGAGTTTAGAGTAGAATGGTTCTCCCGCTCTTGTTCCTTGACTAACAAAGCCAGTGCAACCAGTTTCTTTTTTTTCTCCAGAGAATTAGTGCAGATGTGACTTCCTACAGGAGTACAAGTGTATGCTGCTTTCTGATCTTGAGTTTTTCATTGAAATGATATGTTTTTGTAACCTTGCCCTCACTACTAATTGAATTTTCAAAGACCATTTTACCTTTTCACCCACCATATATATGGGTGGGTTTATATGGATTGGTGTGTAAAACTGTTCTCTATGTCTTTCCATGACAGACATTAAGGCAGAGCCCCAGCCCCTTTCTCCGGCTTCCTCCAGTTGTTCCGTCTCCTCACCTCGGTCCACAGACTCTTGTTCTTCAACTCAGCATGTTCCTGTAAGTGGACAGTCTTGTGATGAACCGAGTTATAATCCATCTGGAAAATGGGGGTGGGTGGGGAAGGCAGTTGACATTAATGTTTTGAGTAACCTTAAGGAAAATGCAGACTGAGTGAGGCGAGGAGTCAGATGTCATGGATCAGCATGCCACGTCCAAGAGAAAGAACACCCTTGTACTCTCTGGCGGGCTGTCAGGCCTGTTCATTCATTCATTCATTCATTCATTGTTTGTTTGTTTGTTTCTGTCTCTTTCTTTCTTTCTTTCTTTTCTTTCTTTCCTTTCTTTCTTTCTTTCTTTCTTTCCTTCCTTCCTTCCTTCCTTTCCTTTCCTTTCCTTTCCTTTCTTTCCTTTCTTTCTTTCTTTCTTTCTTTCTTTCTTGAGGCAGGATATTACTGTGTAGCTCTGGCTAGCCTGGAACTCATTATGGAGACCAGGTTGGCTTTGAATTTGTAGAGATCCTCTGTCTCTGCCTTCTAAGTGTGGAGATTAAAATAATAACCAGCACACCAGCCTAGTTATTATTATTTTTATATTTATATAAAGCATACATATATTTATTGTTATTATTATTGTTCTTACTAGTACTGTATTGTTGTTGCTGCTGCTCTTCGTCCTCCTCCATGTCCCCATTCTTTTCCTGCCTTTTACTTCTCCTCCTCCCTTCCTTCTATTCTTCTTCCTCCTGTTACTCAAAAGCTTCTTCACCAGTCAGTCAACAGGTCCTCCAGTACAGGAGTGAGGATTAAAAAGACAGAGACAATTAGACAGTGCTGCAGCATGACCCCAGTCAATTCTGAGACTGAAGGCGGGTTTAATTTTTTCCAGTCTGCTTTTATTCCATTTTTATTACATACAAGTACTAAGAGCAATAGTAGTACAACGAGGAGCAAGCAGGACAATACACACTAAATAGTCAAGGCAATAAGCAAAGTCCTGTGACTACTCCACAGGGACAGGTGTTTCTACGGGTGTGTAAGAATGACCAAACTACCTGAGCCCACTTCCTCGCCCAAGCCCAAAATCTTGCCTGAAGCTCACTTCTTTCATTTCACCCCAAGATTAAAATTCCTGCCTTAGCCCACTTCCCTATTATAGCCTAACGTTAGATTCCTGCTTGAGCTTAACTTCCCTGTCATGCCCTAAGGTCGGATTCCTGAAGCCCATTTTCTTGTCCTTGACCAGCGTCAGGCCCCGCCAGGCAGCACATCCCCCAGTAAGGCTCTCTAGCTTCTTCACTCAGAATTCTCTAATTTTTTTTATTCTTGTTCTCTTGCTTACATTGCCTTTTTATTTGGAATGATCTTAAATTTGCAAGTATATTGTGGAGATTTTTGTCTGAGCCATTTGAGAGTCAGTTGGCCACTGAACTCCAAATTCTATGTCTACTTCCTATGAACAATAAATATTTTTTTAACAACAATACAGCCATCAAAACCAGGAACTAAACATTGATATATAACAATAATTTCATATGCAGCCCTGTAGGCCTATTTGTTTTAGCTATTGTATTTGCTTTTTATATACCTCTACCTTCCTTCCAACTCTTATTCCTTCCAACACCCCAACACCAGGTAGGAGAGAAAGAAGGATAGAGGGGAAAGGAGGCTATGTCTCTTTAAACTAGGAGCAAGTCTAATCTTCCTCTATCAGGATGTCTCCAGCTTCTTCTGCTTCTTCTCTCAACCAGCAACAGCAGGAGCGGAAGCAGCAGGTGAACCAGCCAAACAGCCAGGCTTCTTCCTTAGAGTCCCTCCTGCTTCAGAGCTTCCCCAGCCCTCTCTGGGCTCTGGCATTTTTTTTCTCGCTTAAGAGTTCCCAAAATTAAACTATCTGCAGTGGGTACAAATCATGCCCCTGCTGGAGCACGAGGCAAATAGTCTGCTGCTGTGGATAATCTGAAGCAGGCCACACCTGGGGTTAAAACAAAAACATGTTTATATAGCATAACTGAGTTTTAAAAGAAACCGAAACTCACTACACAGCCCCAGTTTAGATTGTGTAATTTCACATGTAGCGCCATTTAGATTGAAACCAGCAAAAGCATCAGGGTATAGTGCATGTGCTTGTCTTACTGCTTTAACGTTCTTTATTCTGGAACAATTCTTCCTTCTTGATTTTGTGCTTTGATGGCCTTATCATTTGGATAGGCAGGCGTTCCCTGGGATCTGGTTGAGCTTTAGTGGCCATGGCAGAAAGGCGCAGAAGTGGTTCTGTGTCTTTTGTTTGCTTGTTTTTGTCTGTCTGTCTGTCTGTCTGTCTCTCTCTGTTTGATTTTTTTAGAGAAGGTTTCTCTGTATAGCCTTGACTGTTTGGCTATCCTGGAACTCACTCAGTTTACCAACTCATAGAGATACACCCGCCTCTGCCTCCCAAGTCCTAGGATTAAAGGAGTATGTCACCACTGCCAGATCTGTTTTTGCCCTTTGAGATAGGATCTCACCTAGTTGAAGCTGGTTTAAAGTTGCTATGTAATGGAAAATGACCTTCAACTCCTGATTCTCCTGCTTTCCCCTCCCAAGAGCTGAGGTTTCAGGTGCAGGTCACCCACACTCTACCTCTTTGTTTGTTTGTTTGTTTATTTATGTTTTTTGAGACCGGGTTTCCCTTTGTAGTTCTGGCTGTCCTGGAACATTACAGGTGGCGCACTCTGGGAGGCAGAGGCAGGCGGATTTCTGAGTTCGAGGCCAGCCTAGTCTCCAGAGTAAGTTCCAGGACAGCCAGGGCTACACAGAGAAACCCTGTCTCAAAAAATACCAAAAAAACCACATACAAAAAAAGATTCAGTTTGATGACACAATTTCAGCTTGTCCTGTTACTGGTGATGTTCACCTTGGTCAGCTGACAGCATCTGCTAGGCTCCCAGCTATGAAGCAGTGGACTCTTTCTCCTTTTGCTAGTTGCCAATATTTCGTGAAGAAGGTACTTTTAAACCATTGAAAAGCACTCTTCTTAAAAAAGATAAACATTTACTGTTTTATTTCGTGTGTGTGTGTGTGTGTGTGATGTATGGTTGTTCATGGATGACTCACAGTGAGTGTGTGGAAGTTAGACTCTCACCACTTGGGTTCTAGGCTTTGAACTCAGTGCCTTTATTTGCTGATCTGTTTCTCCTGCCCAAATGTGCTGTTCTTTGTCAAGCTTTATATCACTTATATATTTGTTAATATTAGTGTTGACTTATTTCCCACTTGGTTTAGATTATAACCTCCTGCTATGATTATTTATTCTGATTCTTGTGTTGTCTTGTGTTGTCCATTAGGAGTCTCTTTCTAGGGCTCCTGTGATCTTTTACTATGTTTCTGTTGGGCTCAGCCATCTTACATCAAGGCTGTCTCCTGGGCTCGTCCAGCTCGTCCAGCCTTCTCAGATCCCCTTGTGAATGTGTCCCAGTCCTTCTGGTGCCCTGACAATTCCCCCAGGCATAGGTGGTGGTCCTGCAGCTCCATCTACTGTCTGATGGTTAAATTATTCAGAAAGGGATATTTTCTATGTGAGTGTTAATTTTTCACAAGGTAAAGGTAGATCTCAGATCCATTTGAAATTGCCTTAGTATGTGATTCGAGACACAGGTTCAATTTTTTGTTTCTCTAAATTATTATTGAAAGGTTTATTCCAATATCATCTATTAAAAGTTTATTTGTCCCCTCACTGATTTCACTTACAAATATGCATTTTAAATTTATACCGATATTATTATTATCATCATCAAATATTGGTTTATTATTATTGATTTATATTTTGAGTTTTGAGACAGAGTCTTGCTTTGCAATTCAGGCTAACCTTGAACTCATGAACGTCTGCTTCAGCTGCTTGAGCGGTGAGGTTCTAGGTGTATTCCACATGCCTGGCTTCCATTTACTTTTAAAGATGAATTCATGTTACTGTGTATGTATTAAATCTGTTGCACCTAATTGCACATTTCAAAAAACATTCACTGTTTCTTACCCATACTATGAAGAATATATTTTTGTAAAACTAATATTCTCTTGTGGACCTTGTCAGGACCCCTTTGGGGTGTATGTCCACGTGTGGTGGGCGATAGGCTGCGGATGTTCATGTCTGTTCTTGCTTAGCTTTTCCGGTGCTGCTGTAGGCACTCTGCAGGCCTGTCAGCAGGGTTTGAAGAACCCAGGACCTCTTCTGCTAAGGCTGATGCTACCCAGTGTTCTGGGTTTTTTCCAGATAGGAAATCTTTTTGTTGTTGTTTACCTGTCATTTCTTTGATTATTGGTTGTTTACAAACTGTCTCTAGTTTCATTATGTATTTGTGATCTTCTATAAATTGTTTATTCTTGTCTTCTGACAGTTGTGTATGGCTTTACTGTGTGTCTGTGTTATTTACAGGAGTCAGTTGAATGGTTAGGCCACCACGCTGTGTTACATGACTTCTGCATGTGTGTTAGTGTCTAGGGAGGCTGGTTCCTCAGGAGTTCCTCACTGCTGTGAGACAGCTCTCAGTCCTCTTGACCTAACTAATCAGGTAGCTGACCTGAGCCCCAGGGCTCCCGGCTGCACTTCCCAGCCTGAGGTTACAAGTGTGAGAGGCTTGGCTCTCAAGTCTCAAACTCTTGCCGGGTAAAGGTGTTGCTAACCTCATCTTCCTGTAACTGTCAACTTTGTAGTCTTTGTTAAGTAAAACTTCTTAATTTTCAATTACTCATCTATCCTCCCACATATACCTTCTTTCCTTCTTGGCTTAATTTTGAAGTGTTTTGTTTTATTTGTTGATGTTTTTTCAGTTTTCTTTCAGATTTAAAAATTTTGTATCAGTCTTTTGCCTGTACGCATGTGTGTGCACATGGGTATGCCTGGTGACTTTGGACGTCAAAAGAGTGTCAGACACCCCAGAACCGGAGTAGAGACGGGTGTGAGCCACTGTGTGGTGCTGAGAAATAAACCTGGGCCTTCTGCAAGAACAAGTGTCCTTACCTGCTTAGCTAGTTCCAGGACCAATTTTGAAGTTTTAAGAAGTTCTTTTGTGCTTGTAGGCCACAAAGATATTTTCCTGCATTTTCTTATATTAACTATATACTTTATCTTTAACATTTACATTTTCTATACCTTTTGAACCTACTTTACTATGTGTTATTAGAAGGGAACCTTAATTTTTCTGTTACCCTAACAAATATGGCAGATTCTCTGAAAATTAAGAGACACTTGTTAAATGCCAATGTCATCCTAAGACATCTTTATATTATCTGTTTTTCCAGTAAATAAAATAACTGTTTAAGATTAATCTCCTTTAAATATTGTGGGAAAAGGCAGTGTTGATAAAAAGGATTAATAGACTTTGCTTTTGAGATTCTTTTAAGGATCAATACAAGAAATGGGAAGGGATCTTAGTCGTAGCTCTAGCCTTATAAGTCACTGTCTGTATGGCTACAGACCAGGTAAGGTCAGAGTGTGGGAGAAGTGGGAGCAGATGAACGATTTGTCTACTGTGTGAGTGCTGCATGGGCATGCTGCCTTTTGGTGTCTTTCCTCTGGGGTCGGTGAGTGCTCACTGACCAGTAGTCGCTTATACCGCATCTTATCTTCGCAGTAAGCTGCCTTCGGCACTTTTCTGTTTATGTAAGATCTTGTTTTCTTTTTAAGTAATTCATTGCTCAAAGATTATACGCTTGCTCATTAATTGTCTGTGTTTTACTGCAGGAGGAGTTGGATTTGCTGTCTAGTTCCCAGTCTCCCCTTTCCTTATACGGCGACAGCTGTAATAGCCCCTCCTCAGTAGAGCCGCTGAAGGAAGAGAAGCCTGTCACTTGTCCTGGGAACAGAACGGGTACCTGTTGCTTTCCCAGCTTCTAGTATTTCTATTTTAGACAACTTAGGTTCCATATTTAAAAGGCAAATCCTGGATTCAGCTTATATTTATTAAACTGGCTTGTGTTTTTAAATTAGTGTATCATTTTGTTTTCTTATGTGTAGGGTGTTTTATTGGTATGTGTGTCTGTGAACCAAGTGCGTGCCCTGCCCCTCCCCCCCCCAAGGCCAAAGGAGGCTTCAGATCCCCTAGAACTGGAACTGCAGACAGTGTAAGCTGTTGAGACTCCAGGTCCACTCAAGACACAGTCAGTAGTCTCAAAGCCCCTAAATTACATCTTATTTTTCTGTTGTTCTGAATGATAACTGTGAAGAGGACAAAGGGAGAAAATCTTTTGTGATGGTCTTTGTTGCCGTTGGTGAAACGTAGTTAAAATAGACTTGGATTCCATCATCTTCGGAGAGGTTGTAAAGGTCCCGTTAAAGACACTGAGTATGGGAGGTAACACCTCTCACCTTGTTAGGCGTAGGCGTCATTCAGTAATTTTAGCATTATCCTTTACCAGCTCATGCTCCCCTTCCAGGAACTGCACAACGGAAGGTCTCAGATTAGGGAGTTCTCTTCAGTCCATTCAGTTACAGAGCAGCGGTGCTCATGCCCATTGGTGATTGTTACTCAGAAGTCAGGGTGACACAGAGGAGAGTGTGCAACGTGGTATCTGTTCTTAGCTTTCTTCACAATGATTTGAAGTTTTGTTTTTTGTTTTTGTTTTTGTTTTTTTACTCTAGAACATGGACTGACTCCAAAGAAAAAAACTCAGATGAGTTCAAAACCTTCAGTTCAGCCCAAGCCTTTATTACTTCCAGCAGCACCCAAGACTCAAACAAATGCCAGTGTTCCGGCAAAAACCATCATCATTCAGACACTACCCGCCCTCATGCCGCTGGCAAAGCAGCAACAGATTATCAGCATACAGCCTGCACCCACCAAAGGTACCCCTGGAGACTGTGATGCTTTGTGTTTAATGGAAAGAACTAAGGCTTACATTACACACTTTATTTTAATTTGTGTTAACTTTTTTGAGCATGTTCCATCAAATCAGGAAATGTCCTTGGTCTAAGGATTTTTCAGAGACAACTAATGTGGTTCCTGTCCTTGCAGAGACAGAGCACTACAGGCCAGGGCTGGTGCTTCTTTTCTCTTACAGCTTTTATTGTGATGATATTTGCATTCAAGGGGCTGCTGCTGCTGCTGCTGCTGCTGCTGCTGCTCCTGCTGCTGCTGCTGTTGTTGTTGCTGCTGCTCTCCTCCTCCTCTTCCTTCTCTTCTTCCTCTCCTCCCCTCCCACCTCCTCCTCCCTCTTCCTTTTCTTGATTTCTTTTTCTCTTGCTTTTTTGAGACAGAGTCTCATATATCGTAAACTGGCCTAGAACTCTGTAAGTAGAGCAGGCTGGCTTCAAATCAACAGAGATGTACATGCTTCTGCCTCCTGAGTGCTGGCACTAAAGGTGTGTGCCTCAGCTGGCTGAGGTTTTTAATATAAAACCACTTAGAATGAGGAAGACATTTTGGGAGACATTTGTATTGCTATTTTATTTTGAGATTATTCTGGTTGTGGCAGTTTTGTTTTTTGTTTTTGTTTTTTTTGTTTTTTGTTTTTTTGTTTTTTTGTTTTTTTGAGACAGGGTTTCTCTGTGTAGCCCTGGCTGTCCTGGAACTCACTTTGTAGACCAGGCTGTCCTTGAACTCAGAAATCCGCCTGCCTCTGCCTCCCAAGTGCTGGGATTAAAGGCGTGCGCCACCACTGCCCAGCTTGTTTTGTTTTGTTTTAGGGGCATAAAATAATAGGGACCATTTCAAATCAGGGATGTGTTGAGCCATAAATCTGGCTCTTAATTTCTGAGGAGACTGTAGTTTGTTAAGCAGGGCATTGAACTAGGTTTTAGAAGACCTGACTTGCCAACCAGCTCAGAATTGGTGTTTTTCTGTATTTTATCCACCAGATGGCCTCATGCACTTATGATTCTGCAAGAAAGTCAAATGGATGTTAAGGGTTCCTAAACTAGTGAAAGAAATTCAGGATTGAGGACTTGATAATCTTGAGATATGTGATACATATGAGATATGTAAGTACAGTTTAGTCATCACTGTACCTACATTAGTCTGTGTGCACATGGCTATGAGAAAATTTATGCAGTGCATATTTCTCAAGATTGAATTTATTGGCACTAATTAACACTAGGAGCTAATAGGGCATCTGTAAATAAACATCAATGTCACATTTGTGTTTATGGCCATATTTGCATTAAGGCTGGTTAGCTTATTTCTCTGGAGCACAGTTTCAATGGGAAAGGCTTCATAAATTTGATCTCAACCCTGGGCATTGATGACCTAAACAGAAGAGCGTAGGCTTGGGTAAGGCCTAGGTAAGGCCTACTCCTGATGAGAGAACAGAGCGAACAGACCGACAGCTTGAAACGCCGGCCTTCGTTCCGGAGCAGCGTTCCCGTTAGTTTTTGTAATAGGAACAATGGCAAGCCTGTGGAATAAGTGCTCTGTGATTTGCAAATGTGTGTTAAGGGTTCATCAACTCTTTGAAATGAGGCAAAGAGTTAGTGTATATTCATAAATGGAGTTTTAGGACTAGTACCTAAAATATTTCCAAGACCTCAAAGTAATTTGTGTCTTTCCAAAGGCTGAGAATTTAAGTTGATGAAGAACCTCATTGCAGTCCCCATAGCTATTAAAGCACGAGTATAAAAGGCCAAAGTATGATGCTAACCTCAGTGTGTGATGAGGGGCATCCGAGCGTGCATCCGAGCGTGCGGGCAGCTCCTAGCTCTGTCTGAGTGATAGGAGATCTTTTCTTGGTTTTGCCTTTTTGTTTTTTGTTTTCCTTTCTTTCTTTTCCCCTCCCCTTTCCCCTCATGCTCAGGCCCTGCTTGCTTTTGTTTCTCTGTTTCCTTACTAAGGATGATTGTGAGCCACCATGTGGTTGCTGGGATTTGAACTTCTGATCTCTGGAAGGGCAGTCGGTGCTCTTAACCACTGAGCCTCTCTCCAGCCCTGTTTTTTGTTTTTCAAGACAGGGTTTCTCTGTGTAGCTCTGGCTGTCCTGGAACTCACTCTGTAGACCCGACTAACTTGGAACTGAGACATCCTCATGCCTCTGCCTCCTGAGTGCTGGGATTAAAGGGAAGCACCCCTACCAGCCCAAGATCTGTAGCAAGATACAGATTGTACTTTTTTGAGCAGCTTATCAGTTCCAGAGATTAAAATAATACATTTTGAATTTCAATAATTTCATATGATCTAAAAACTATATTTTTGATGATCATGTGTTTGTTTTTATAATATAATCTTTGGTATTAATATTATAATCTGAATATTAAATATGTATCTTTCATACTTTTTCTTAACATTTGAACTTGGAATGAGAGGTTGAAGGTGCTGGGGAGATGCTCAGTCAGCAATGCTACCACATGAGCCTGAGGACCTGAGCTCAGGTCCCCAGCACCGCAGAGAAAGCAGGGTGCTCAGCGCCTCTCTGGAAACAGGCGGATCCCTGCGGTCTCTGATCAGCCTGTCTAGCTAACCGATAAGCTCCAGTTTCAATGAGAGACTGTCTCAAAAAATAAGGCGGAGAGCCACTGAAGAAGTACCCATCAGCAACCTCTGGCCTCCACACGCATGTGCCTACACATGCATGTACCACATGGACAAGAAAGAAAAATGGAACAGATGTAATTCCTAAAGGCTTAAGTTCAGATTCTCTAGCGTGGGGTTAAAGTGCATCAAAATATGGTTCCAGTTAGGTTTGCTAACTTTACACTACAGTGTCGTTATTTTCTACAAACCTTTGTGCTGTCTAACTCACCTGGCATTGTCGCTTGAATTCTGCCTACCTGAGCTTTTTTTTTTAAATGTATTTTTGCTTCTAAGTCTTTTTTGCCCTGTAAGAATCTTATAAATAGTGCAGTTGAAAGATGATTAAAGCCTAGAATATTTGAAAATGTAGAGCGAGAATTGGAAGTATAGCTGTTATTAAATCTAGCAATGTAAGCATTGGTAATTGATGGGTGTGTTGGGGAGGGTCATGAAGGATAGAGAGGAGAGTCTCTTGTGTGACTTCTGTTTCTGTCAGACTTCTTTGATGATATTAAAAGTTACTGAAATTAGGAGATACTTAGAGAGTAACATCTAAGGGATGCCAGAGTGAAGCCAAGTGGTCTGGCTAGCCATATCTTGGCAATTAATTATAATATTTTGTCTAAAAAATGATGAAGTATAATCAGTTTCATTCTCAGGATTTTACCTTTTAATTTGAGATTTAAATTTGTATAGTTACATAACATTTATGAGAACTAATAAGTTAATAATACATGGAAGCTACTGTTAAACAGAAAAAAGTGTTAATAATGAATGAATGCCAAACTGTTATTATGTGACATTCTTCTAAATGCTTAAATACATTATCTTATTTAATAGTTACATGTCTCTTGGGATAGGTATCAATATTTTCATTTTATAGATAAGAAAGACTGGTTCAAAGAAATATTTGATCACATTGACACATGAGTGCTATTTTAGAGAAAGTAGATATCCCATAAATGTTTGATATATATAGTTTGAAGTTTTTAAAGAATGTTAAAAAGAAAAATCTGACCATCAAAATTAGTGGTCATATATAGAAGTATTTAATATTGAATCCATCTGTCTTCCATTGAGGGGATTTGCAAATAAAGCTAGAGAGGATTTTGAGCATGCCCAAATGGGTAAACAACCCTTTGGTGTGTTCTGTTTTATGTGTTTCCACACCAGGAACAGTAGTCATTATGCTCAGTTGCTAACTGTGAAGGCCCCACACAGTCCTTTGCATTGTATCTGTGGTCTGTTCAGCACCCAGCTAGTAACTGTGAGTCTTCTCTGTCTGAACATATTGTAATCAGTTCAGTGCTTCCTGCCATTCTCTTGAGCATGCCTAAAATATTTAGAGGGTCCTTGACTTAAATAAAGTGAGGATAGTGAGGAACTTTAGGGTGTAAAAAGCTTGAAATATGGCCTGGAATAAAGGAGGGAACAGTGGCCTGGTAGGACGTGAGCCATAGTTGGTGTTCAGGCTGCCTTGGTAAATCTCCATCTTCCCAAGATGCAATTCTCTTGGCTGGGAGATAGGATAGTGAGACAGAGGACAGTAAAACTTGGATTATTTTTCTCTCCTCTCCTCCCCTCTCCTCTCCTCCCCTCTCCTCCCCTCTCCTCCCCTGCCCTTCCCCTCCCCCCTCCCCTCCCTCCCCCTCCCCTCCCCTCCCCTCTCCCTCCCCTCCCCTCCCCTCTTCTTTCCTTTCCTTTTCTGTTCTTTTCTTTTTCCTTTCCTCCCTCCCACCCATTCTCCCTTCCTTCTTTCTTTTTTTCCAGTAACAGGAATTGAACCTAAGGCTTTGGTTATACTTGGCAAGTGCTCTATCACCAAACTTTATACATCCACACTCTTAACTTTCTATTTTGAGACAGAGTCTCATGTTGCTTAGGCTAGCCTTGAATTCCCTTTGTGACCCTAGGTGGCCTTGAACTTGTGATCCATCTCTCCCCCCTCCCCCCCAGCCTTCTTAGTAACTGAGATTATTATGCCTCTACCACCAGGCCCAGTTTTGGATTATTTTTTAAAATTAATTTAAAAGAATGGTACAGATATTCACAAGTGTTATTTAATAGTGCTTTAACTCTAGCTGGGGTTGCAGGCCTGATTTTCTTTTTTAAAAAAGTAATTCTATGTGTTTATTATCTTCTTCATTCCTTGGAATAGACTCAAAGTTTTGAACAGTGCTTAGAGAGGGAGATTTTTGTTTTTAAATCACAATGTTAAACTTAGATTGTATGGAACATTGTTTCTGAGAATGTTGTTCTATTCTCTTAAGTGTGGTTGTGTGAACGGTGGGCCCAGGGCTGTATGTGGTGGGTGATAGGAATGGGCGGAGAGCAGTGGCCTTGTGGCCTTTGAAGCCATCCTCTCAAAGCTCTGTTTGTTGCAAACTATTATTGCAGATCCAACTATCAGTTTTGCTTATCTTTGAATAGTTATGTTAAAAAATTGTAGCTATATTTTTGGTTAATAAGCTGTAAATTCATAAGTTTTTGATTGTCTTGGTTTTGAGGTGCTGTCTTAATATATCCCCCGAGGCTAGCCTTGAACGCAAAAATCCTGTCTCAGTCTCCCAAGTGCTTGGACTTATAGCCATACACTATTTTCTGTCCAATACAAATTCATTTAAAACCATAGCGAAATTCTTAATAACCTTTTCTCATTGTGTACTTTCGCAGCCCATAGAAATGGCAGACCACCTTCATTATCTACATGGATGAGCTTTTTCTTTTTTGTTATTAATAGAAGAGTACTTTGGGGATGGTGGTGTACCTGTAATCCCAGCACGTGAGAAGCTGAAGCTGGACGCTTGTGAGCTGAGGCTAGCCTGGGGTCTATAGCAGGTTCCAGGCCAGCTTTGAGCTGCATAGTGAGATCCTGGCCCAGTCACCCCCTCACTGCCACCCAGGGTTCAGTGGTAGAAGGCCTTCCTAGTATGTGGGAGACCCTGAACTCAGATGCCAGTGCCCGGAGAAGTAAGGATGCTCAGTTAGGAATCCTTGGCTTCAGTTTCACATTACAGTGAGAATGTCTTTTTATTGCCAGCTTAACTTAATGCTTTATTCATTGCTGTTAAAAACACAGTATTTGTTCATATATTAAAATACATGTATACTTTTATTTGTATATCTGGCCTAAGCATATATCTCTATAACTGCCTTTAACCCATCTCTCCATTTTATAAGAATTTATTTTATAACAGAAGATCAGTTTAGGGGAAAAGAGGATTAAACATGTTTGGCAATGTTATGTTTCAGTAAATGATATCTATTTTAGATTTAAGAAATTAATTTTACATTTTCTTTTAAAAAATCTATTTATTTACTATTAATCTATTATTTACTTATTTATTTTAAACTCCAGATTTTATTCCCCTCCCTGTCCATCCTCCAACGGTTCCACATCCCATACCTCCTGCCCCCTGCCCCACTGTCTCCACGAGGATGTCCCCACCCCACCTGACTTCTAAACTCCCTGGGGCTCCCAGTCTCTTGAGGGTTAGGAACATCTTCTCTGACTAAACCCAGACCCAGCAGTCCTCTGCTGTATGTGTGTCAGGGGCCTCATATCAGCTGGTGTATGCTGCCTGGTTGGTGGTCCAGTGTCTGAGAGATCTCAGGGATCCAGGTTAATCATGACTGCTGGTCCTCCCACAGGTGGCCCTCCTCCTCATCCTCTTCCAGCCTTTCCCTAATGCAACCACAGTGATCAGCTACTGTCCATTGGTTGGACAGAAATATCTGCATCTGACTCTTTCAGCTGCTTGTTGGGTCTTCTGGAGTGTGGTCATGCTAGGTCCCTTTTTGTGAGTGCTGCATAGCTTCAGTCATAGTGTCAGGCCTTGTGACCCCCCCCCCCCTTGAGCTGGATCCCACTTTGGGCCTGTCGCTGGACCTTCTTTTCCTCAGCCTCCTCTCCATTTCCATCCCTGTGATTCATTCAGACAGGAACAGTTCTGGGTCAGAGCTTGGACTGTGGGATGGCAACCCCACCCTCCCCCTTGCTGCCCTGACTTTCTACTGGAGGTGGGCTCTACACGTTCCCCCTCCCCACTCAGGGCGTCCTGTCCAAGGTCCCTCCTGTGATTTCTGAGAGTCCTTCACCTCCCAGGTCTCTGGCACAAACTTACAACTTATTACTTGTAAGTACTAATAACTGAATTGGGAAAAATTGGTAACATTGAATTCTACTTCTGGTCTAATTTTTGAGGTAACTGAAACAAAGAATTTTATTTTATGAATTTGACCTTTTTTTAGCCATGACAGATGTTCTAACAAACAGGTGTTCTGAAAGTATTATTTTGATTTTCAGTTTTTCCTGATCCTTTGAAATATGAAACTGAACTTTATACGCCATCTTAAACTGTCCAAATGCGACATGTCTGCTTTTCCTTGAAGAAAAATTATAAATTTTTATTGAAGTTTAGTTTCTGGTTATAATAATACCTTTATTCAGCTAGATAAAGCCAAACTACTACAGATATTAGGCAAGGCTTTTTAATACCTTATAGAATTGACAAGGAAAGGAAACAGGCAGGTACAGTTTTACTAGATCAGGGTTATGAGCTGTGCTTTCCTGAAGGCAGAGATGTGAGTTCTTCTCGGCTGAGTGCAGGTTGAAGATAATGGCAGCTGAAAGGCTAGAAGACAATGTGAAGACGGCTGGCTAGGTGGGGTCAGAAAGGCAGCTACTGTGCCTCTCAACTAAAGTTTGTAGTTTTTGGCATTTGTACTCACTTGGCTCTTTGTATATGTATATATTTGTAAAAATTTAAAGGGTTTGTTTAAAATAAGAAAAATTCATATAGTACTAATAAAATTCTGAAGCTAGTAACTGGAGAATGTAGATATGATCACAGATTGGTTATGTTTTGTTATATTGAAAAAGATAAAACTGAACTGCCTGGTTTGTTCATGTCTCTAGTGAGTATTTTTGCCCCCTGCCCCCCAGCTCTTCAGTACTGAGGACTAAACGCAGGGCCCTGAGCGTCCTGGGCGAGCCCTTGCACTGAGCTGCGTCCTGGGCGAGCCCTCTGCACTGAGCTGCGTCCTGGGCGAGCCCTCTGCACTGAGTTGTGTCCCCGGTCCTCTTTTTATGTACTTTGTGAGATGAAAGTCTGAATGAACTTCTGATTTTCCTACTTCAGCCTCCTTAGTGGCTACAATTACAGCTTGTAGTTGGGTCTGGTTGTAAAAAGTGTTTAAATTTAAGTGTGTGTGTGTGTGTGTCCATGCACTCTAGAGCTGGGGTTGTGTGCAGTTGTAATCTGCTCAGTGTGGGTACTGGAAATCAAATCCCACCTCTGGAAGACTAGCCAGCACTCGTACCCACTGAGCCATCGCTCCTGCCATTTGTTTGTTTTGTTTTGGTTTGGTTTGGTTTTTTGTTTTCAGTTGGGTCTTGCTGTGTTGTCTAAACTGTCCTCAGGTTTCTGGGCTTGACTGGTTCCCCTGCCTCAGCCTCTTCGCTACTAGGATTTGTACTACCATATTTGCCTTGAAAATAGGTTGTTAATGATAGTTCATTGGTCCCATTAAAATCACAACATCAGAGTCTCTCTGAGCGTGTTGCCTCTGTGGAGTCTTTTCCATTGAAGTTCTCTGCTTCTCTGTAAAACGGAGCTGGTGTTCAGCTACTCCTACACGGAGTTACCTGGAGTTACCCACTCGTTGGTTCCTTTTCTCTTTCCTAACCCAGGTCAGACGGTTTTGCTCTCTCAGCCTACTGTGGTTCAACTTCAGACCCCCGGAGTTCTGTCGTCTGCTCAGCCAGTTCTTGCTGTCACTGGAGGAGCCACACAGCTACCTAACCATGTGGTGAATGTGGTACCAGCCCCTGTGGTGAACAGCGCTGTGAATGGAAGACTTTCCGTGACTAAGCCTGTTCTACAGAGCGCCACCAGAAGTGTGGGTTCAGATGTAAGTACTTTTAAAATGCCTGATTTTAAAAGAAATAAACAAATTCCTTTTGCTTTTGCCATTTGCTGTTTTGAAGTTTGTTTTGTTGAATGAAGTAAGAGTGTGCCAGAATTGTACATTTGGTGTTTGGTGGAGTAGGTCCTAATGAAGCATGAAGTAGGAATGTTTTTTTATTCTTACTTGTTATTAGTATATTTCATCCTGGTTCTCAAGTCCCAGCTGAGCCATTCACTAATATCTCATAGATTCTTTCATAATTCCTGACTGCAGTTGTTTTTAGAAACTCCCCTGATGAGAATCCATATGAAGTCTGATGAGAGACTTCTTTTCTTTTCTTTTCTTTTCTTTTCTTTTCTTTTCTTTTCTTTTCTTTTTTTTTTTCAATTCTTTTTTTCTGAGACAGGGTTTCTCTGTGTAGCCCCGGCTGTCCTGGAACTCACTCTGTAGAGCAGGCTGGCCTGGAACTCAGAAATCCGCCTGCCTCTGCCTCCCAAGTGCTGGGATTAAAGGCATGCACCACCACCGCCCAGTGACTTCTTTTCATTTTATTTATTTTTGGTGGTGGTGGTGGGGGGGTGCGCGCACCTGAAAGTCAGAGAACAGCTTCTTGAAGTGAGTTCCTTCCTCCTTCACTGTGGGTCCCGGGAATTAGCCTCAGGTCTCTAGGCTTGGTGGGAAGGCCTTAGCCTGCTGAGCCACGTCGCCCATCCTGGTCAGTATTCTGCAGCACTGTCAGCACTCCTTCAGTCCTAAGGAGTCCGTCTCTTTGTGGTCATTTGGACCTTTACTGTCTGTCTTTGTAAATCTTAAAATTTCTTATTATAAACCATCCTTTGCCACTCCTTAAAGCCAGCGAAAGCACTTGCTGGTCAACTCTTGTTTTCTTTTAATGTCACTAAATTCTCTTTGGTGAATTCAAGGGAATTGAGTAGCAAGGTCCTTTGGTTTTGTCTTGTCTTGTTTATTTTATTTTATTTTATTTTATTTTATTTTATTTTATTTT
This sequence comes from Apodemus sylvaticus, assembly GCF_947179515.1. NCBI lineage: Eukaryota > Metazoa > Chordata > Mammalia > Rodentia > Muridae > Apodemus > Apodemus sylvaticus. The sequence continues at coordinate 78,170,012 of NC_067483.1, read as the reverse complement.
ATTTTATTTTATTTTATTTTATGTTATGTTTTGAGAGGGTCTCACTGTGTAGCCCTGGCTGTCCTGGAACTCAACTATGTAGACTAGGTTAGCCTCGAGCTCAGAGAGATCCGTGTGCCTCTGTGTCCCTCCCTGGTGTTGAGATTAAAGGTGCATACCACCATGCCTGCTTTATGATCTGTCTACTAGCATTTATTTAAGCATTGTGGCAGTGACTGGCTATGAACCTGGGAGTGTACTTCTCCTCCATAAATATCGCTGTAATCTCAGCTGACAACATTGAGAAAACTTGTAGCAAAGCATATCTAGTGAGTAGAGTATCCTTGGTTCACAACAAGAGTCCCCTGGTTTGTACTGATATGGAGAGCAGTGCATCATATGGAGAAGGAAAATCAGTTTTGTATGGAGAGAGAGAGAGTGGCTCTTTCTTGTGGCATCTCCTTGGTTGGCTGCGTCAAGGTGAAGTTGAATGTTTCCTTCCTAGCCTCTGGCTGTCAGAAGCTCAGTGAAGTGGATAATGAAAACAAGTTTGTGCTTTCTATGAGAAGGACATGGCCACAGAAGTAGTTGCTGATACTCTGGGTAGAGTGGAAGGGCTCTGAGGTCCGTGCCAGTGGCGTGAAGGACACGGCTTTCCTGTGAAGCAAGGTGTCTTTGACACAGTTGAAGTGCACAAGTGAGTAAGAGGCGTCGTCCTTGTTATAGAGCAGGGGAAGTAGAGAAGTCCAAGTGCGTTTGTAGACGCACTGTGTGTGTCAGTCTGAGTGTTCTCACTTGATCACCGAGAGGAGAGAAGGCTGTTGTGGGTGGACACTACCGTGCCTTGGTGGTCGGGGCCCAGAAGAGCAGGATCTGCAGACTGTCAGCTGACAGAAAGCCCTAAACTGAGAAGGAGTGGGGCACTCAGGATTCAGCGTCTCATCACTCCAGCTGTCCTGCAGCACAGACACTGAGGTGCTGCTCTGAAGAAGCGCACTAGGAAGGCAGGAAGGAGGTGCGGAAGGTGTGGATGTTTTGGTCGGAAGAATGCAGGATGCCACCCACAGAAGAGCACCAGGAACAGAGCTGCACGAAGTCCTTGCTGAGAAAATCTACTACATCCTAATCCAGTCAAAAATCAGTCTTTAAGAGTAACAAATAGTACATGTTTCAGCAGCACATAAACTAAAATTGGAACAATACAGAGAAGATTAGCATGGCCCCTGTGCAAGGATGACACGCAAATTTATGAAGTGTCCATATTAAAAATGATTAACAAATATCTAGGAGTCAAAACAGAAAGGCATCTGGTGAACGCAAAACAGAGGAAGCGATATTGGAAAGGCAGAGATAGCTATGGGAGCTGGCTTTCTCTCCTTTTATTAAGTAGGAGATTTTCTAGTATGTAGTATGCAGAAAATGAATGACAATAGCAGAAATTCCAAAATAATCTGAGTGGGTTATTTATTTATTTATTTATTTAGTAAGTGTAACCAGTAGCCGAGTGGTGCTGCTGCACGCCTTTAATCCAGCACTCGGGAGGCAGAGGCAGGCAGATCTCTGAATTTGAGGCCAGCCTGGTCTATAGAGCAAGTTCCAAGATAGCCAAAACTACACAGAGAAACCCTGTCTCAAAAAAAAAAAAAAAAAAAACCTAAAAGAGCATGTTTTTCACAGAACCAGAAAAATTTAAAATGGTGGAAATTTTTCGTTTTTTTTTTTTTTTTTTTTTTTTTTTTTTTAATCTTAGACATGGATATATTTTTTATCATCGAGATTCATAAGAGAGAGCAGGGAGATGTGAGCCGCCCCCCCCCCATGCTTGTCTGAATATCCCCCAAACTAGGGCCTTGGGCCTCCATCCTTGGGGGATACGATCAAGTTTATACCAGTCTTGCCACATGGCAGGGATAGCTGGTTCTAATACCAGGGCTTTTCACTTCCATCATTTCTGGGGAGGCCCCTTAGCAGATTCAGAGGAACTATTTTGGCCAGACCTGAAGGGGTTTGAGACTGTAGGGCTGGCAGGGACAAGGGCTCAGGGATTTGTCCCCTGGCTTGCTGGGTAAAAGTAGCATTTTAACTTCCTGACTGGCTTTTTGGAGTCTGTGAAGGGTAAGGAAGGGCATTGGGTGGCTGCTGTGTACACAGGGCTTGGGGTTTAAGGTCTAAGAGGAAAGGTGTCGAAGAGGGAGAGGCAGGGCACACGGGCACACGGGATTTGACTTAAGACCCAGCTCAGGAAAGAGCTCATTCCTCCAGCAGGGTTCCCTGTCCAGGTCCCAGCTGTGGGCTTTGCTTCTCTGGTAATTCAAAATCACTTCAAATATCTTCTGAATATTTTTGAAATTAGGAGCTTGGCATTTTTTCATGTAATATTCCCAAATGAAAAAAACACTAGAAAACATTTGACATTACCTTAGAACTTTAAGTAGAATGATAGTATGGTGTAGTTTGTTTGTTTGTTTGTTTGTTTGTTTTTTGGATTTGGTTTTTTTGAGACAGGGTTTCTCTGTGTAGCCCTGGCTGTCCTGGAACTCACTCTGTAGACCAGGCTGGCCTCGAACTCAGAAATCCGCCTGCCTCTGCCTCCCAGAGTGCAGGGATTACAGGCATGTGCCACCACCGCCCAGCTGGTATAGTTGTTAAATATTAACATAGTTTGTCATATTTTTTAACAATTATAATACCCCACGTGTTTAGAACTCCTGAGGAACACAAGATGGGAAAGGTTTCTAAAGACAGGGCTGGGGTGTGGTCTGTGGCATAGTGCTTGCTTCTCATGCACAGGCCCTAGGCTCCATCCAGGACCCACTCTACAAGCCTGCCCCATCCCCAAGAAACATGCCATAGGAGACTGGTTAAGGATTGTAGTGATTCAGTACACAGGAAGGGAGGACTGAGGGCAGACATGGGAGCTATCTCTTAGGAAAGGTAGGGTGTCATGTGGACGACAGCATTCTTCTCTGAGTTATTCAGTGGGTCATCTGGAACAGGTGTAGGGAAGCGATAGAAAGAGCTCTTCTAATCCTGAGCTTTTAGATACAGACATTATGTTTAGAAACTGGGACCATTCTTCTTTCAAGACTGTGATTAATAGGCAGCTGAATGTTGACAATTATGGATTCACCGACCCATTTGTAATCTCCAAACAAATTCAGTTAATTACACGCTGGTCTGTTAGCCAGATATCTTTCATTGGTTGTTTGATGTGAAAGAACATATGTTCTGCTTTTGCAGTATTTAGAGTACTCTGGGAAGTTTTGAGTAACTTGCTGACAAAGGCTTAGTTAACACCTTAGTTAGGATATTTGAGATGAGAGTGTATTTGTACTGATGAGTGTTACCTTTTATTGTTAGCAGTATTGGCTCTGATTCAGAAATTAGAACTGACAGAATTAAAAAAGAGATATTGATGTAGTATGTGTTTAATGTAAGAGACCAAAAGACTATTAGGATGATCTTCCCATTAAACAGCCTTGAGGTTTCTGAGCTGTTTGCACTCATAGCAGGGTGTCTTAGTCCCTGTTCAGTGCTGTGAAGAGACACCATGACCAAGGCAACTGGTCCAGGAGAAAGCATTTAAGTGGGGTCTTGCTTATAGTTTCAGAGGTTTAGTCCACTATCATCATGGCAAGGAGCCTGGTGGTATATGGGCGTGGTGCTGAAGAAGTAGCTGAGAGCTACATCCTGAGAGAGAAATGGGTCTCGATGGGCTTTTGAGACCCCAGAGCCCTCCAGCAGCGACACACTTCCTTTAATAAGGTCGCATCTCTTACTCTTTCTCAAATAGTGCCACTCCCTGGTGACTAAGCTTATATGAGGGGTGGCGGTGGGAAAGGGGGGTGTCGGGTGTGTGTGTGTTTGTGTGTGTGCTATTCAAACCGCCACATAGGAAATGAGCCAAGACTTTTCAGTGTGAGTTTTTCATATTTATTTGAGGTAGAAAAGCATTAGTCTGTCCTGTCAGCTGGCTAACCTTCCCAAGGAACCCAAAGTCAAACCTTTTCTAGAAGGAGCTGTAGAGAGGACTGGCCCACAGGAGCAGCCTCTATGCTAGTAACATGCACAAGTGTGAATTAGTGTAGTTACAGTCTTGACTCAAAATGTACCCCTCATTTTTTCATATCATGGCATTTTTGTGCTTTTAAACCATATGGTGGAAAAATTGTAATTCAGAAAGCTATTCCATCAGTCTTTGGAGGCTTTCTCATGTGGACACGGCTGCTCATTCCCTACCTGTTTTGAATTCTTTTGTTTGGCAAGCCCCATTCTCTACGAGTCTGCTCCTGCCATGACCGTATTCTGCAGACTACATTAAGTGCCACATTTTCTGTTAAGGAAACATTTTGCCTGGTTCAGATTATAATTTCAGTCTTCCTGCCCTTGCTCGTAAATCTTTAACTCTTGGAAACTTTATCTACATTTTCAAGAAGTACAGTTTGGTTTTAGCTCTGATCCTGATGGGAAATCTCAGACATTTTATATTAGTGTAGATGTTCTCTATGTAGTCTGTTAAATGAAATTATGAAATTAGAAAGTTGGCTTGGTAGAGAGCATGGGTACCTTTCGTTTGAAGGGCCGTTGAATGTTGCCAGGTGTGAAGTTATGGCTTGGGCATTCTGTTTAAATCTCTTACACTGTTTCCATCTCTTCTCATCTTTATCTCAACAGTTCATGAGCCTTAACCACCTTGGTTTAGGATTTTAAGATTATGAGATTTGAGTTATTGAAATAAAGGACCATGAAAAATATGGTGAAGTTATATTCTATATATTTTATAGTGGAGCATCATAGCTGAGAATTTTACTGAAATTCATCAGCTGGAACAATGGAAAGGAAGAGATCATGAATTAGTACAGAGCTAGAAAGACCTTCAGAGGTGAGAGTGGTTGGCACTGTGTTGCCAGGAGGCCCCAGCCATTTCTCCTGCCTACCCATTCCCGCCATGGAACATCTGTTACACCTTCATCACTCTGCACACTTTCCAATCTTTTCTGATTGGAGACCTTGACACACAAACATGAACATGCGTGGACATGTGCACACACACACACACACACACTTCCAAGAGGACTATCTCTTTTGGAACTCCTGTGTCAGGCCCACAGAGCCAGCATGGAAAGAAGGGTACTGAGGTAGGATTCCTTCCCACACGCCTGCGGGCATTAGAAATACTGAAAAGGGCATTCTCCAATTCCAAATTGGATTTTATATTTCTTTTTTTGTTCCTCTCTTTAATTTCTTAAAAGAACTATTTATTTACGTAAACGAGTAAATTTTAACTGTCTTCAGACTCACCAGAAGAGGGCATCGAATCCCATTACAGATGGTTGTGAGCCACCATGTGGGTGCTGGGAATTGAACTCATGATTTCTGGAAGAGCAGCCAGTGCTCTTAACACTGAGCCATCTCTCCAGCCTGGATTATGATTTCTTTTTTTCTAGGAATGGTATTAAAAAGTTAGAGATTTGGGGTATTAGATTGAAGTGCTGTGGATGTGACCCCATGTGGATGCTCTTGAATATGCTATTCCTTTTCATCCAGTGGACAGATATGAACTCGGGAAATCTTCTATTCTTACAGTAAGCCAGGAGCAACCCTTCCCCTTTACCAGAGGGACTCTATACCTCTTCTTTCAAAGTTGCCTGTTGGGAACATAACACCAAGAAATGACTTTGATTAACCCCTACCACAGATGGTTATAACTTTGCATTCTTAGCTTGTCCAGTAAGGAATAAAACTCATGAGAGACCCTCCTCACAGGATGTCTTTCAAGAATGATGTAATTCTACAGTCTATTTGCGATGTAAAGTAACAGGCACTCTACTTGTATTCTTTTTCAGAGAACGAAACAAAACTCTAAACACTAACACCCAGGGTCCTCTCCTGAGCTTAAATGTGAATTGGCTCTCCTTTTATCCTGTGACTGTCTTAAGTCAGAGAGAGAATGAGTAGACAAGTTTTAGTAACTGAATGCTCTTTTTAAAAAAGCATTTTGTTAAAGCGTTTGTTAAGAACATCAAGACCACGGTATTTCTTTAGGCTGCAGAGTCAAGGAATCTGTCAGAACAATTTCAGGAGGAAAGATTTGGTGCTCTTAGAAGCTGTCCAGATTTTCGGAGGAAAAAGTCACTTTTGTGCTGACTAGCTTTTGGCTTTGCTACTACCAATGACTGCAAATAAAAGAAAAATATGCTTTGTTAAAGTATTTGCAGTTTCTCTTAAATGGAGTTTAGGGATGCCTAAAAATTTATCATGAATAAAGATGTTATAAATTAAAATTTATGGCTGCAGTGGCTCTGTGAAGGAAGCCGGAGCTCCCCTTCCCCTCTTCATGTGCTGAGCTGTGATGGATGGACTCATTGTGTCAACATTAGTGGTCTTTTTGAGACACGGTCTTACTGTGTGCTCTTGTGGGCTCAGAACTTGCTATGTAGACCAATTTGTCCTTGAACTCACACACTTCCCTGCTTCTGTTTCCCTAATGCTGGGATAAAAGGTGTGTGCCACCAAGCCAGCCTAGCTTCAAGTGTTCTTTATGTCTTTCAGTTTGCTATCTTGATAAAGCTAGTAAGTAATTATTTGAAAGCATGTTGACTTATATCTTAAATAATTAAATACTTTACCATCTTTTCTCTGATAGTCTGTCCTACAGTCTTACCTCGGGGCTCACTCAAGGGAGAAAGTGCTCTGCTGCTCAGTTCCCTTCTCAAGAGCATTCACCTTCACTAGTTTTCTGTCCATCTGTCCTGAAGTGGTTCTTACACACTTAGAGGTTTTGCTAAGTGACCTCTTCTAAAGAAATAATAGCTTACACATACACTGTCTTGCAACTTGCTTTTCTTAATATTTATTGGAGATTGTTCCACATCAGGACTTAAAGAAGAAAGGTAGGGATGGAAGTGGTCCGTGATTAAGAGCTCTGGCTGCTCTTCCAGCAAGTCTCATTACCAACATAGTGGCTCACAGTCGTCTGAAACTGGAGTTCCGGGGGGCGGGCAATGTTCTTTTCTGGCCTCCACGGGCACTGCATGCACATGATGCGCAGCTAATCATAAAAAATAGCCATATACACGAAATAAAAATAAGTAAATCTTAGAAGAAGGAGGAGGAGGAGGAAGAAAAGAAGAAGAGGAGGAGGAGGAGGAGGAAGAAGAAGAAGAAGTAGTAGTAGTAGTAGTAGTAGTAGTAGTAGTAGTAGTAGTAGTAGTAGTAAATGGGGGTCTGGAGAGATGGCTCAGCATTTAAAAGTACTGACTGCTCTTCCAGAGGTTCTTAGTTCGATTCCCAGCAACTTCATGGGAGCTCACCGCCATTTATAATGGGGTCAGATGCCCAGTTCTGGTGTATCTGAAGAGAGAACAACAGTATACTCATACACATAAAATAAATTAAAAAGAAAAGAAAAGCTAAATGGGATTCTAGTTCACAGAGATTCTATAATTCACACTTTGTAGTCTGAAGATTCTCATTTTGAATACCTTGATATATACTTTGTTTTTGCTTCTATATAAGTATTCCTGAGGAATTCCTAAAATTGGAATTGTAGGGTCAGAAGATAGGTGCTGCCTTAGTTTTAATAGAGTTTACTGTTATGAAATATAATGTGGCGAGGGGGGCACCTAGTGGGCCCATGACGAGGTGTTCCCTGAGGAATCATGCCACACAACAGACCTGGCATAGGGGAGTTTATTTGAGAGAAAGGGAGTGAGGGTCTGGAGAATGGGAAGAGGCAGATGAGTGGGCGTGTGGAGACAGCAGTGTCAGGAGGGTAGGAGGGCAGGGAAGGGCGGGGGAGGGGGGAGAGGGAGAGAGAGGTGGGGGGGGAGAGAGAGAGAGACAGAGAGAGAGAGAATCACACAAAGAAAAGGTGTGGTAACAGGAGTTAGAGACAACCTACTTGAATGGCATGTCATTTGATTCCCCCAGGCTCCTCCCAGGGACCTAGCAACTGCTTACGTCATCATCACCTGCCTCTGCCCAGTACGCTCTCTGTTCCCATATCTTCTGGCTGTTCTCTGTCTCTCTGTTTCTGTCTCTGTTTCTCTGTCTCTCTTCCCTTCCTTCCTTCCTTCCTTCCTTCCTTCCTTCCTTCCTTCCTTCTGTCCTTCCTTTCTTCTTTTCTTTCTTTCTTGACAAGGTCTCATGTAGCCCAGGCTGTATAGAACTTACCGTATAGCCAAGGTTGGCTTTGAATTCTTAAATCTTTGTTTCCACCTCCTGAGTGCTGGAATTTCCTCATATAATTCTTTGTAGTTCTTTGTTGATGTGTCAGTTAGTTTAAGGAATGATTTTACATTTTTTTAGAAACAACTCCATCAAGAGAATTCATAAACGATAATTTTTTCCTTCTGTGTTGGAGATTGAACTCAGAGTTTTGTACATGCTAGGGAAGCACTCTACCTTTGAGCTGAACTCTTGTTCTTTTATTTTGAGGTGTTCAATTTAGTAGTTTCACATATATTTATTGAGTTGTAGAACAGTGCTATCTAATTCCCAAGAGCCAGTCTGGGCCGGTGAGTTCACTCAGTGGGTAAAGCACTTGCACAAGCCTGGTGACCCGAGCGAGACCTGAGGATGATCGCTGGAAGCGATGAAGGTAGGAGAAGCCAGTCCACATGGTGCCCACATGGTGCCCTCTGGCCACATGCTGCTCTCAATCTGACCTGAGCTTCTGAGATGCTGGACTCTGTGCGCAAACAGAAGTACCGCACTTGCTTTCTCACTACCTTCGTTCTTAGTGTTTGCAGCTCATTTCCAGCAGCGACTTAGACTCAAGGCTCTAAACATTGTCTTGTTTATAAAAGGGTTTTTTTAATAAAGTGTTTATCAGTTGGTAAAGCTTTTAAAATTAAAAAGAAAACATGGGAAATTTTGAAACTTTGCCTTTTAAACTGCCTCAAAAGCCTCAAAAGGAACTTAGCCATTTGTGAAAGTTTTCCATCTACATAAGTCTCTCTTCTGTGCAAACAAATGTTTGTTTTATAAGGAAAACACCACACTTTATAGTGTAGTGGCACTAAGGGACAAATCCTTTGCAGCTGTGGATGTTTTCCTTTGGTTCTTTATTCTTTTTCCAAGGCATGGTGCTTGGTGGGAGAGATCTCTGAAGCAGGATGATCAGAAGCAGGAGTGGGCCAGCCGTTGGCCCGTTTCCGTCTGTTAAGCCATCTGATGTGCCTAGGTGGGAGTGAGTCAGTGAACTAGGAGGCCAGCCCTTCGATTTCAGGCTTGTACATGGGCTAACAGTGGTGAGCTAGCTTCCAGACGCAGGCAGGTACATACGTGTCTGTTTGCAGACGGCATGCCCTCCATGCTGTGGCCCCCCATGCTGTGGAGCCAGCTCTGTGTGGTCTGTGGAGCCTAGCGGGGCTACTGGATGGCTCCGAGAGGCTTGGAGTCAGCTGGCCTTGATTCATGGCTTGTCTGTTCTCTCAGTAGATTCTCATGAGGCTTAGTTATTAACTGTTATTGTTTTATTTTGTTTTAGAGAGGGTCTCATTGTATAGCCCCGACTAGCATGGTACCTACTCCGTAGATGACTCACAACATTTCTCTGGCTTCTGCCTCCCAAGTGCTGGAATTACAGAAGTATGCTATGATGCCTGGATTTAATCTTGAAAACTATAGTAATTTCAACAAATAGAGATTATATTATGTTGTCATTCTTACTACCTGGGGATTATTCTGATACATTGTATTTGCAAAAGTCAGTGTACCAACAGAATTTAACCCTCCTCAAGAACACTGAACAATGTGTATGTATGCTAAGTCTAAAAAGATCATCTATACGCTCTTTGTGGCTAGGAAGTGTGATTTAATATTATGTATTCAGATATCTAAAGACAGCTTGCTGAGATAGAGTGGCAGCTCTCTACTTTCAACTCCTAAGCATTTCATTTATTTATACAATTTTTTACCCTGCTTTTATTGGTGATGCTGAATATTTTCAGACCTATTACAATGGATCTTTTTCTATGAGGAAAACAGACTATTTGGCCACAGGTGGTTTTCATTTTTTTTCCCCCCTTTTTGGTCTGAGGCATGTGGGTTGTCAGCCTTTGAAATCTTAATGCTGTATATAATGTGCAGGTGATTTTTTTTTGTTTATAGAAATGCCTAATCCTTGTTTGAGATTTATTAAATGGTGTGCCATCTGTAAGCCTTCCTAAATCCCATAGATTAATTAGTCTTCAAAGTCGCCTTTTATCTAACTTTCAGTATAAATTCTTCCATCTGGGAACCTTCTCTTTTATGTGTTTTCTCGGTGTTCCATGTACTGTAGCACTCTAGTATTCATTGTGAGCACCGGCTTTCCCAGGAACAGTGACGCTGACTGCAGCTAGTGTTCAGCAGAACAAAGTGGTATTGTCCTGAGAATGTCTGGAAATGATGAGTAATCAATTTGTCATGGTCTTGTCCTCCCCACCTCCCTCCCTCCCTCCCCTCCCTCCCTCCCGTGTGTGTATGTTGGGTATTACTTTGATAGTAGTTGTAATGTAAGCAGTTAGTTATACTGCTTGGGAATAATAACAAAAACAATTCTAGACATATATAGAACTGGGAACTCTTGGCAGGTGCTGGGTATGTGCAGTCAACCTTCTCGAGGAGTTTCAGTTAGAAAGGGAAAAGAGGAGAAAGTGCTCTTTCGATGCCCATGTAATGCTTTTCCATGTGGGTTAGGACTGAAAGATGACGGACACCATCACGTTGGGTACCATTTGGTTATAGTTCACCACTGTTGCTAGGAGATGTAGTAATTGGGTAACTCTAAGTTTCCTATTATAAATGTGCTGGCTGGTTTTTATGTCAGCATGATGTAAGCTCGGTTCATTTTGGAGGAGGGGACCTCGATTGAGAAAAATTTTCCACCAGATTGGCCTGTGGGCAAGGCAGGGGTATACTTTTTAAATTAAGGCCCAGCCTGTTATGGGTGGCGCCATTCCTGGACTGGTGGTCTTGAGTGCTATAAAGACAAAGCAGGCTGAGAAAGCCATGGAGAGCAAGCCCGTGAGCAGCATCCCTTCCTGGCCTCTGCATCAGCTCCTGCCTCAGCTTCCAGCTGTGAGTTCTTACACCCACTTCCCTGGATGATGGATCACAAATTATAAAACGAAATAGATCTTTTCTCTCCAGCTTGATTTTGGTCATGGTGTTGATTTTGATCACAGCAGTAGAAACCGTAACTAAGACAGTTATCTTAAACAGAACTGATCTGAGACTGCATTTACTGAAGGAGTTACGGTACATCCCACACTAGAGAATTTTAAAGTTCATTGAAAAACAGATATCAGAAACTCAACCATTTATGTACATAATCTAATGAAGTTAATATTATTCTTTGGTTTTGTTTTTGAGACTACTTTGTTACCTTGCTACCCAAAGAAATTAGACTAATGATGTAACAATGGGTCCTGTATTTTTTGTTTGTTTTGTTTTTGTTTTTTATTTTTGTTTTTTTGAGACAGGGTTTCTCTGTGTAGCCCTGGTTGTCCTGGAACTCACTTTGTAGACCAGGCTGGCCTCGAACTCAGAAATCTGCCTGCCTCTGCCTCCCAAGTGCTGGGATTAAAGGCGTGCACCAACACCGCCCGGTTGTATTTTTTTAATGTAACAAAAAAATTTAAGTTGTGGCATGGTAGATATTTTTGGTTATTAAACAAAAATAGTATTATATATTACATTGGGTCCCAGGATCTAAAATCTAAGTGAAAAAAGATAGCTAGCATTGTTGAAACCATTGGAGTATTTTGGTTTATCTTCCAAATTTTGAGAATATAAGACATTCAGAGAAATAGATGAGAATTATTGGAGATGGAGGAGTGTAGAAGTTGGTTAGTAGAGAAGATGGCATCAAGTGGGAATAAAGAGCGTGGGCAAAAATGAGAACATAGTGTAGAGATTACTGTCGTTAGTTAGGGAAGAGAGAATACTGTCGTTAAGGAAAATTCCTACTAGTCCAGACTATTTTCTTTTCGTTTTAAGAATAGGGTTAGACTGGTGCCAGTCTGTGTAATCTGCAGGGCTCGGGCCTGGCCAGAGAGGCCAAAGAGTTACAGCTTTCCAAGGGGAAGCCGGAGCAAGGCCAGCTACTGCGCCTCTTCCTTGCCCACTGCTGCCCCAGGGTGTGGAGCTAGGGGCCAAGGTCAGTGCCTCCAAGCAGGAAGTGGCTGCACTCAGGCTGCTGCTCCTGGCTGTTTGGGCCCAGCCGAGGTCCAGCCATGAGAGAAGACTTTTCCCTGAAGTGTTACAGCTCAGTAAAACAGGCGCTCTCGGATATCTTTGGTGAAGTAACTCGTGCACTGTATTCCTCCTGGTTAGGGCCTTATACACACTTGGGGGTGGGTTGGGATCTAGAGGCAGATGCTTTCTATTGGCTTGGTGTGAGATGTTAGGGACGCCTCATCTGCATGTGGAAGGAAGTCAGGTGTTGTCCCTACTGGACTGATTGTCACAGTCCTCTCAGTGGGGTGTTGTGGACATGGGTGTCTTGTCTGGTCATGTGTTCTAGTGCACGAATCTGGAGTAGATTTAAACACCTACTGTCCTCAATTGTGAGAGTTCCTGGGGTTCCTGGATCTGCTGGACCTTACCAGGTTTCTGTCTCGTAGCACAGTCCACTTCGCCACAGACTGGCTTCAAACTTGGAGCAATCCTCCTGCTGTAACCTCTTGGAGTCCTGGGATTTTCAGTGTCATTTACCTCACATAGCTAGCTCCTTTGAGACACTCTCTGAGGGACTTGATGAAGGACCAGTTAGATGCTCACCAATGTACTTCAGAAAGCAACAGTGGTTAAGGTTTAGAAAGGATTTTTTACTCAGTCAACTTGAGTGTACTTAATTTGAGCAGCACATTTAAGGCTTATTTAAAGATAACCCCCAACCTATATTTTGACCAAAGATGTTTAGAAATAATTTGAAAAATCAGTAGGTGTTGATATTTTATGTGGCTACAAAACCAGTACCATGATTCTGTGTGTTGTGTAACTTTTCCTAGATTGCTGTGCTGAGGAGACAGCAGCGTATGATAAAGAACAGAGAGTCTGCTTGTCAGTCACGTAAGAAGAAGAAAGAGTATATGCTAGGACTGGAGGCCAGGCTGAAGGCTGCGCTCTCAGAGAATGAGCAGCTCAAGAAGGAGAATGGCTCCCTGAAGCGACAGCTGGACGAGGTGGTGTCCGAGGTGAGTGCTAGAGCGCGGCCGGCTGAATGCGTGTAAACTGATTTTCTTTTTGATAAGTAAATTGATAGTTACTTTTTTTTTTTTTTTTTTTTTTTTTGGTTTTTCAAGACAGGGTGTGGTAGGCATGCCTGTAATCCCAGCATGTGGGAGGCAGAGGCAGGCGGATTTCTGAGTTCTAGGCCAGCCTGGTCTACAGAGTGAGTTCCAGGACAGCCAGGGCTACTTTTTAAATCATATAAAATAGTAGTGCTAAGAAGATGGGGATACAAGAAGTACAGAATCATTTATAGTAGAAAAAAAATGATAGCAATGCCCTCTAGCACTGAGCCACACCCTTGCCTGACAGGTGACCTTCTGAATTGTGTGTCTCCACCTACCTGCAAACATCCTCTGCTTTCCTGGGGTTTCGTCTAACTTAATACTTTCAATATTTTCTCTTTCTCTTTTTCTCTTCTTAGTTTTTGGACTAGGCCTCTGTACATAGCCCTGGATGTCCTGAAACTATGTAGACGAAGCTGGCCTTGAACTTGCCAAGATCTACTGCCTCTGCCTCCTTGGTGCTGGGGTTAAAGGTGTGAGCTACAGCGCCAGCTTTTCTTTTGGTCAAGTGAGTCAGACTCAGGCTCCCGAACAGTCCTGCTATCTCTCCCCTTTTGTTATTATTCTTTCAATTTACGTTAAATTTTATTTTGTTATTTTTGAGGCAGGGTCTTACTTTATCACCCTGGTTGTTTGGGACTTACATGTGCACTGGACTGAACTTGAAGTTGTATAGGGATTATGGGAATGCACCACCACACTGAACTGGCTTTTCCCTTTTAAAATTTGTTTTATTTTTAATCTTTATTCTTTGAGAATGTCACAGTGTTCCCTGATCATATTCCATCATCCCTACCTCTGACTTTCCAGATCTGCCTGTCTTTCCTACCTATCCAGTTTTGTGTCTTTTTTTAAACCTGTAAGGACCAATTTGTGCTGCCTAGATATTCTTACACATGGCCTTCCGCTGGGCGTGGGAGAAGTCCCAGGGACAAACAACCTCCACTCCCCTCACAACAACTCACCATTCTTGTCAGTTTCCGAGCTGAGCATGACTTCATGCCCAGCCTTTCTGTCCACACGGGGATTTTGTCTGTCGTGGGTTTGCCCAGGTCTTGTCCATGCTGTCACATTCACCGTGAGTGCACATGTGCTGTGCCCCCTTGTTTTCTTATAGATGTCTACCATATTTTTATTCTTTCTGCCCCATATTCCACACAATTCCCGAACCCTGGGAAGAGGCAGTGTGGTGTATATGTCCCCCTTAGGGCTGTCCGTTCTGAAGTCTCATATTGTCTTCACTTTGGCTACAATTAGAAGCTTCTCTGATGAAGGCTGAGAGCTGTATCAATCTATGGTATGGTGATAAGTCATTATGAGTTGGTTTAATAGTCTGTCCATTTAGCAGAATAATAGGTGTAGGCTCTCCTTTAGGGCTATGACCTGTGCCGGGTTCTTGGACCAGTAATGGTGCCAGGTACCAGGGTTTCTCTTGTGGAGCAGTACTAAACCCAGGTGGACAGTGGTTGATGGCTCTGATGATCTCTGTGGCAGCCCCGGGCATGTCTTGCCAGGCCAGTCATTATTGTAGTGCACAAGGTTCGAAGCTGGGTAAGGTAGATGCCTGCTTTCTTCCTCCAGTAGTGTGCATAGCACCTCCCGGCCCTAACATCCTAACATTCTCACAGGTCAGGATGAAACTTCCAGGTCGGCACCAGCTTGTCATGTTGTATGACTCTGTGGTATCTTCAGCAACAGGGTCTTATTATAAAATTCTGGAGAGAAACCCCTAAGATTGATAGTAACATGTAGTGTTCAGGGCTCTCAGGGATCTTACTGGTCAGTAATTCCAAAAGTAACTCGTTCCTGGCACTGGACTTTTCTTACCTTGTGTTGTCCAGTAGGGGCATTGTCGCCTCACTATGGTAACACCATTTTAACTCTTTTTCCCTTTAAAAAAAGAAATAATACAATATAAACCATGTTTTAAATCTTTGCTTGACCCCTGATACCCTCCTTTGCTTTCTCTTCTCTCTGTTCTTCGGCCTGGTTCAGGAAACCTACAGTAACGTTGTCCTGAACGCGTAGATGCCTGTTGAGTGCTGCTTTTTATTCGGTTCTTTCTGTCTTGCTCCTGAGTGTATGAGCATGCTCTAGTGTTGCTGAAGACAGCATCTTTTTTGTTTGTTTGTTTTTGTTTTTTGGTTTTTTTTGTTGTTTTGTTTTTGGGGGGGGGGTTGGATTTGTTTTTTTCGAGACAGGGTTTCTCTGTGTAGCCCTGGCTGTCCTGGATCTCACTCTGTAGACCAGGCTGGCCTCAAACTCAGAAATCTGCCTGTCTCTGCCTCCCAGAGTGCTGGGATTACAGGCGTGCGCCACCACCATCCGGCTGAAGACAGCATCTTAAAAGATAGGAAGACAAGCAACAGAAGTACCCCAGAATTCCTGAGGATCTGCAGAAATACAAAGCTAAAACATTTTAATTTAATTAATTTAATTTTTTTATTACATTACATCTTGCTTACTGTGCTCCTCCCAGTCACCCCCTCCTACAGTCTTTCTCCCCTCCTCTTTTCCTTCTCTTCATGGGTGGGAACCCACCTATCTCCCCCGTGCTGGCGCTTAAAGTTTCTTCGAGGCTAGGTGCGTCCTCTCCCACTGAGTCCAG
Source organism: Apodemus sylvaticus (assembly GCF_947179515.1). Lineage (NCBI taxonomy): Eukaryota > Metazoa > Chordata > Mammalia > Rodentia > Muridae > Apodemus > Apodemus sylvaticus. The sequence continues at coordinate 78,154,139 of NC_067483.1, read as the reverse complement.
ACAAGGCAGAATAGCTAATAGAACACACCCCAGGTACAGACAACAGCTTTCGGGATCGTTCCCTCTTCAGTTGTTCACGACTCACACGAAGGTCAAGCTGCACATCTGCTACATATGTGTGGAGAGGCCTAGGTCCAGCCCATGTATGTTCTTTAGTTGGCAGTTCAGACTCTTGAGAGACTCAAGGGTCCAGGCTAGTTGACTCTGTTGGTTTTCCTATGAAGTTCCTATTCCCTCAGGGGCCTGCAGCAAGCACTCTTATCTCTGTAACCCTAGCAATGTATATTTAGAAGGACGGTGGTCCAGGTCTCTCTTCAGCCCTCCTCCACCTGCCTGGCCCCTGTGGGTGCTGGGTTCAGCATCCTCAGCACCCGGGGCCTGGCTCCAAGGAGCCTAGGGAAGACATTTGGGCAAGTCTCTGGAGTGGAGTCTGAACACATGGTCTCTGCAATTCTAGCTGCTGGCTGTCTGCTGGCACCTGCCTGTCCTGGTCCTTGTTGCACCCCAGCCAATTCCATAGGCTCTCTGGAGGGTCCCATGGTGGTCATTAGGCTGCCCAGCAGCCAAGAGATAATAAAGACTGACTAGAACATCCCCATCTTTTCTCTTATTTTTTGGGGGCTCACATAGAGCTGGATCAAACTTGTTTCTGATTATGTCAATAGGTTCTCCCCCAGCTCCAGAGAAGGGATCTAGAAGGCAGGCAGCCAGGATGTTCTGTCCACTGTGCTGCTAGTGGCTCTTGCCTCTAGACTAACCTACCCCAGCAGTCCAGACAGTCAGTCACCTCAGGCATTTTGCTCAGTACTGGAAGGGGATACTTCCTTCCTCTGTTGGACAAGACTATTGGAGGCTTTAGTCTTTATAAAAGTACTATTTCTTTACCTTTGAGGTGTTTCAGTTTTATTTTTATGAGAAAAGCTATTCATACAACTTGTAGAAAGGAAGATTCTTAGTTACTGCTTTTCGTACTGTTGACATGCAGTTTCATCCTGTTTCATTTCCTGTAGAACCAGAGGCTCAAAGTCCCAAGTCCAAAGCGAAGAGCTGTCTGTGTGATGATAGTATTAGCATTTATAATGCTGAACTATGGGCCCATGAGGTAAGTGTGAAAATGTTTTGGATACAAATACTAAAATTTAAATATTAGTTATTTGTTATTGTTTTGCTCAACTCAAAAGTAAAAGGAAAATTCATTTGTTTTGAAAAAGAAAATCAGCATTCCAGATGTGTAAAGATAATTGGACAGGAGACAAGTACTTTCACAGATCTCAAAATGCATCTGGGAAGAGAACCACGTGATAAGTGTGACAGGAACAGTGATCAGACTGTGACTGGCCTTGTGAGTTCCTTGACATGATAGTCCATGGCATGTCATAAGTGCATGGAGGATTATTTTCTATAATGGCCAAGTGATATCCTGGAGAATCCTCAGGGAGGAGTCTGAACCCTGAATTGTGACACTAGTTTGCCAAGTGGGAATTATGGGAAAAGCATGGTAAGCAGGGGAAGCACCATGCTAAAAACATGCCTATAAAATAATATGGCATTCTTTTAAAAAGTAAAAAGTTCACTTTCTCTCTCTCTCTTTCTCTCCCTCCCTCTCTCTCTCTCTCACATACGCTTTCTCTCTCTCTCTCTCTCTCTCTCTCTCTATATATATATATATATATATATATACACATACACACACATGATTTTGTCTTTGTGTTTATATATACATAATTTATTAAATTATGCTTACATATGTACAATATGCATTACTCAAAGTGCTGTCTTATTTTTACTTATGTTAGCACATCATTCTTTTTTTAGTAACTTCATTACATTTTGAAGTATAGATATACTATTACTTGATATATTTCAGAAATTTTATGCAATAGGAACCAGTACTTACTATTAAAGTTAAGTTATTGAGAATTACAAAGAACTTACATTTATTAATATTTATTATATAATAGATTAAATAGATTTTAAATGTTTATTCATATATCATTACATGTTAAATAATAATAAAGTGTCTCCAAATATTTATGACACAAAAGAGAGTACCATTGTTTCTTTATTCTTCTTTCTTTTTTTTAACATAGACACACATACACACACACACACACTCACGCACTTCAAATCCCCCATGGTCTTTATGGTGCACATCTGGCAAACCCACACTTTGCCACTGTACTTTTCTCTCTTGAATCCAGACAAGCCACCATGTGAAGGGAAACACAACACAAACTTAGTTCAGAAACAGTGGTAACTCAATCTCTGGGTGCAACAAGTAAAACCTAATCTTGTAAGCCTTATTAAAATCTGATTCCTCCAGTGGTGAATCCTTGTGGATCCACCATAATACCAGGAAACTCTAGCAGTTACATCTTATACTTATGCTGTCCCCGTTTCAAAAGTACCTAACTCTTCTTGCGTCCTCTTTTCTTCCCTCCAACCCGGAAGTACCGCCAACTCGCCCAGTGATTGGCTCCTTTATTCATTAGGGAATTGGTTCATAAGAAGCCACCTGAGTACGTGACTCATTCCTCTTTCCAGACAGCCTTTCCCAGGAGAGCAGAATTAATATAAAATACAAACAGCACAGAGCCATCTACAACATGCTTGTCCATCCATTTACTTACTGCTGTTTTTTTGCCCGTGTGCACACCAGTCTTAGACCCTGCTCATTAGCTATGCTTCTGAGAGGCTGACATTGGCATCCTTGGTGTCGTTTGTATTTGGCTCTTTTCACTAGTTACATAATTCACCTCAGACATTTTCTTCCACCTGCTAACATCTTGCTTTGTGTTATTATTACATTTCTTTATGTTACGGTCTCAAGTTTGTCTAATTCACTACCTTTCTTTTGTAGAGGTAATTCAATGTTCATCCCAGAGCACACATACATTATATATGTTCATTCACTATTTCTGGGATATGTGTACTTTCAGCCTCTCACATCTTACAAGTCTGTGTAATCCGTGCTCATCTGTTAGGCTGAGCATATACAAATACTTGTAGGGCACTTACTGTTTGCAGGTGCTGAGCAGGGACGAAGGGACGCAGGCCTGAACTAAAGTACAGTCTAATAGGAGAAGCAGAAGTATAAACACTGTAGCAGGAGGGGGAATGATAAAGATACCATCAGTGATAAAGGCATTTAAAAAAGAAATAAAACCTCCTTTTCTTTACACTCGTTTCTCTTATCAGGTGTGTGGGTTTTCTAATTCTCTGGCCATCAGTTGGCACGCCTATCATTGAACTCTGGTCACAGACTACTAAGCATTACATAGGCTCTGCAGGCTTAGGGGCGAAGTCTTAGATAAACATTTCTTAACTCAGTCATCAGCCAGTTTGGGTTTGTAATTTATTTATGCAGACCAGCTATAAATTGTACATTCTCTAGTAGTTTGTTAGAGTGACTTATGAAACTCATACTGCTATTTAAAAACAACTTTATGAGTATCATGGGGTAAGCCAAATAGAGCTGCATAAGCTAAGCTCTAGTGGAGCCATGAGAATCTTCCAGGCCTCCCGAGGTTGTTTCTCCTCCCAGCATCTTCTTGTGCCTACCAACCTAGTTCTCCAGACCCACTGGTTGGAGTTTTATGGAGGCTTCAGTAGATTGGCATGATGGTTAGACTTCTAACATTTGGTGATTTAACTCAATTTTAGCCTCTTTCCTGTCCTTGGAGGTAGGGGATGAGACTGGAAATTCCAACTCAGTAATCGGGGCTTAGCTTTCCTGGCAGTTGGCTTCCTTCCTTCATAATTTGCCTCATTTGCATAGACTCAGGTATGGCTGGCTGAAAGGATTTTTTTTTAAATAAAAGTATTTGCTCACCTACATCACTCAGGAAATCTCAAGAGTTTTAAGATTGCTGTGCTGAGAATGCAGGAAGAAGACACCAAATATATTTCTTATAAAATCCCATTCATATTCCTAAATGAACAAGCAACGAATCAGTCCTGGGAGGCCTTGTGAATCGCATCCAGTACACAAGTGAAGATTAGGTTATGCTGTAAGAAATAAGGATGGGGCTGGAGGAAGCATTCTATGAGTGTCCGTTTGAGACAACAGACATTTGGAACAAAAGTTTAAAATGGGTCAGTGATCTTCACAGCCATCAGGTGTATCTCATTTCCACTGTAGATGGATCTACTATAAAATGGCCCCTTCTTATTAAGAAAAGATTTGTGTTTACAAAAGAATTCAATGGCCAAGATGGAAAGGGGGATTTAAGAATGGGAGAAAGTTAAGATGTTTGAAAATCCTGACGGGAAACCATCTAAGATCTGTCTTTCTCTGCAAGCTGAGGGAACAGAACACCAGGTCATGGAAATATTAAGAACTTTTAAAGTTTTGAAATATGTTTAAAAGCTTACATTGAAGACAAGTGAAAGAAAGAAGTGCTGGAAGATTGGAGGAAACAGGAGGTTCTTAACAACTTGGGATGTTACCAAGAAGGAGAAAAGACAAAACTGGCTGCAAAACTCATAAAAGCAGAGAACTGTTTCTTCTAGGCAAGGTTGGCAGACGCAGTCCACATCAAAGCCCAGAGAAAAACAGGGCTTCTAAGTCTGGAACCTGTCGCATAACCAGATGTTGAGAATCAAGATTTGTATTATTCAAGAGTGCCTTTTCATTGCCCCATTGTTTGTATAGCTTCACCTGCTGGAGGGAGTCTGCCAGAGGAGAAGAGAGTTCCCAGATGTTTCTTATCAGTTTCACCTACAAGATAGTTATTGAACAGCCCAGTAAAATACACGTACACTGTCTGTCTCTTTCTAGCCCCCCCCCCCCCCCCAAATTAAGCACCTGGGCCACAAAGATAGATGGCTCAGTGATTAAGAATACTTGTTCCTAATGAAGACCTGGGCTTGACCGCCCATACTTTCATGGTGGTCCATAAGTCCAGTTCCAGAGGATCCTCCTCAGGCGCGAGGCACACACATGGTGCACAGACATACATGGCAGCAGGGCATTCATACACATAAAATAAATCTTTAAAAAGTATATAAGAATTCCCCCTTAAAAACGACAATAATGAGAAACCTTAAGTAATTACTATTATGGTGCAGATTATGAGTTCTAGCTGAATTTTCTTGAATGCCACTGAATTAAATTAGCCAAACAAATGGATAGTTTAATCAGAGTTTTCTTAAGGATTCTAAGTTTAGGAACTTAAACTATTTTTGATGAGTTAATTATAAGGTTTTAGATGTGCAATGTAGAAATCATTTTGTGACTTACTATTATGGGCCCATATAGAAAAAAAAAAACAATTTGTCACACATACCTTAAGAAATATTCCCTGAAAGTTTTGGTTATAAAATATAAATATACCTTACATCTAAAGTAAAAGAATTTGTGAAAGGTAATGTGTAACAAAACAGATTCTGTTGAGTTTTGGGTTACTGTATAGTCATCACACAGAAAAAGAAAATAAATTTAACTGAATTAATTTATCTAACCTTATTGATTTTATGGATGGTGAAGAAGATATCTAGTTATTTTTGGCATGGGATTCAAGGAGTCAGCCCACTCTGGGTGGTCTAGAAAAATAGAGACTCTGGGCCTCAGGAAATGGCTAACCCGTTTGAGCCAGACCTGGTGATATAAGACTGTAATCTAGCTACTCAGAAAGGTGAGGCAGAAAGATCACAAGTTCCCAGCCTGTTTGAGCTCTACATAGTGAGTTCCAGGGCAACCCTGACATCTTAGCAAGACTGTGAATGAAAATAGGAACGATCAGACTAGGCATATAGCTTAGTTAGAGGGTTCGCCTAGCATACCCACAGCCTTGCTGCATAAGCCACACTCCTATAACCCTAGCGTTTGGGAGCTAGGGGCAGGAAGATTAGAAGTTCGAAGTCATCCTTAGCTATATGGCAAGTTCGTGAGCAGCATGGGCTACATGAGACCCTGTCTCAAAAAACAATCTACAGAATCAGACTGGCATTATGGCTATTTGAACTGCCACTTACAGAAGATCAAATGTATTAGATAAAAGAAGAACTACAAATACACAAAAGTAATGAAAGATAAAGTTGATTAGAACATTTTGGAGCAAACTAGACATATGCTAAAATGAGCAAAACATCAACTAACTTAAACCAACTATATCAGCTGGAAAGATGGCTCAGTAGGTAGTTGTCACAATAACTACTTTTGGACCTAAGTTTGAGTCCTCAGTTAAGAGCCAGTTTAGGTAGTGGGCAGAGGCAAGCAGATCTGGTGGATCCCAGGGGCTCGATGTCCAGCCAGTCTAGATTCACTGAGAGACCCTGTCTCAAAAAATAAGTTGGAGATCAGTAGAGGAAGACTCTTGGCATTGACCTCTAGCCTTTATACACCCATGCTTGGGTGAGTTTAAATATAGATGCACACACTTATACACACACACACACCACAAATACAAAGAAAAATAAACCAACTGTAACAGAGATTAAGAGGTAGCATGAGAGATGTTAAAAGACGTGAGGTCATACCACCACAATCCATGATTAGAGTCACATTACAGGTGATGCCATCATAGCCATGTGATAGAGTAACAGTACCAGGTTATGCCACTATAGTAATATGGCATCTGGTATCTGACAAACATGCCAAAAAGAACACCATGACCACTTCTGTGAAATAGTTGCCCTCAAATGCATTTCTCTGAAGTTAATCATAAAAAAAGATAAAGTCTAGATAAGGGGCACTGTACAAAAATCACCTGAATCTTTAAAAATATCACGGTCATGAAAGCCAAGGAAAGGCAGGATCACTCCGAGAATGAAGGAGAAAGCAACACGAGCAAGTGATGTGTTCCGTGGAGCTGGAGCAGAAAATGGAATTAGCGGGACTGAACGGGGACGGGGACTGCAGGGGAGGCACGGGCCAGTGAGTTAGGTCTGCTGCCTGTGCGCTAATTGCTTCAGCATTGGCACCGAGGAAACACTGGAGAAGTATATGTGAGTCACGAAACTCTTTGTAAGTCTGAAATTACTCCAAAGAGAAGTTTCCATTTGAAGTGTATCATACCCTCGGATCTTGCCCTCCCCTCCCACTCCCACTAGTCCCTTCCGCCCCCTGATGTCCCTCCAGCATGTGTATAACTGAGATTTTAACGGAAACAAATGAACAAACCCAAACAAACAAAAGTGAGCGATATTTGAGGAGAGATGGCACCAGAGAACAGGATGGCATAGACAGAGAAACTCCGGGATCTATCACAGTGGATCCCAAAAGGACTAAGGAAGATGGGGAAAGGCAACATTTGAAGACACTAAACTAGAAACATCCCAGAATGGATGGAAGACGGCAATCCTTGTACTTAACAGGCTTAGGGTAAATAAGTTCAGGGGAAAGAAATGAACCAGATAAAAAGATATCCACTCATATCCACCTCCCAGCAACACCACAGAACAGAAGCAAACAGAAAATTTCCAGAACACCCAAGACACAAGCAATATAGCTTACTCACGAGATCATTTTAATCAAAGTAGTAGCTGACTTCCCAACAGTATCAAGGCACTAGAAATCAATGGAATACTATCGTGAAAGTTTAAGAGAAAGTTCAACCTAGTGTCTCTCCTGACAAAAGCACCTTTTAAATATGGTAGTACAGGGCTATCTGAAGACACACAGTTGGCAAGGGCTTCCTATTAGCAGACCCTCATTAAAAATCGCTGAAGTTGTATTTGAAGAAGAAAGAAAATGTCCTTAATAAGATTTAGACAGAGAAGTGGCTAGCTAACAACCAAAAATGAAAGTTGAGCGAAGATTTTTTTTTTTTTTAAAGTTGGCAAAATGAACTTGTAACAATGCCTGGTTTGTTAGATTAAAGCAAATCAAGATGGAAATAATTACTGATACATTGGAAGTGATAGGATCGAACTAGAAGTGCTGTTTATTTTGGTTTGGGGAGATAGAGACACCATACCTAGACCTGCTAAGTTAAACTTTTAAGGTTTTGGACTAAGAAGCCACAAAATACAATTTGACTATTTCATTTCAAAGAGTATTAAAGGGAAAGAACTAGACAAAAAATGTATTCTGTGATGGAGATGAACTTGTGAAAATGGAATGACTGTGTGTGGTGGGGGTGACAGAGGCACACAGGCGCCACAGCTCATGCATCACAGTAGAGGACAACCTTGGGTGTAGGCCTCAACTTGCACCTTGTTTGAGGCAGGGTGGCTTTGCTGTTAACTGCTGTGTGCACCAGGCAAGGCGACTCACAAGCTCTGGAGATTGTCCTGTTTCTGTTGTTCATCTTGCCTGATGAGTACTGATCAGCATTACAGATGATGTGCTACCTAAGTGTACTGAGTACTTTCATGAAGTACTGGCTTTACGTGGCTTTTGGGGATTTGAACTCATGTCCTTACAATTGCACAGGAAACACTATATCCACTAAACCATTTCACTTGCTCCTGGACTGGACTTTTGTCTTTAGGAGGCAAATTTTGTTTAACTAGAGTGAAGAAAAAGCAAATTGAACCTTACTATGTGAAAAGAAACTGTAAGGCTATAGGAAAATTCACAGCTACGGAGGGAAAAAGCAAACAGTAGCCTAAAGCAACCTGAAGGAGAAGAACATCATTCTATGTAGTAAATCTGTAGACACCTCCCTATTAGGCTTGTCTTTTGTACTCAGGAAATTCGTAGGCCCCTGTTCTAAGCAAACGAGTCAGGTCATATCCCTGGGAAAGCAGCTCCTTCCTGGCAGGTTGGGCTGCAGTTTATAGATTTCTGTATTGGGTTTCCCCTTTCTTTTTAAAAGCCAGTAAGTCACCCTTTCTGCAAGTGGTAAATTCCTATCTCAAGGACATTGTAAATGCTACGTGAAAATCAGCAAGTGCTGGGGAAAGAGTTCTTTTTCCTCTCCTGTTCTGGGTTAGGTGATAGGCCCTGGCTAGATCTGCAGTCTGGAGTTTGGGCCTTGGGACATGCAGGAGGGAGACAGAGCTTGCCGTGAAGGGCCCAGCCGCCGCTCTGTACGTTTGCATGAGCCAGCACTTTAAGGGAGCAGCGACCATGGATCCTGCGCATCAAGTGTGAGTCAGGAGTCAAGTGTGAGTCAGGACTCAAGTGTGAGCTCAGAGGCAAAGCTAGGTCCATTCCAGCATTCTTGGGCTTGTCAGCCTTTCATTGTTTTACAGGAAGAATTCTAGTTTCGCATCCTGAGATGAGCTTGTCCCCAAATCTGGTTCCAATTGTGCCCCTTGTTTGATTGTTGAGCACATTTGGCTGTATGATATCACCATTTTGGCTGAATGTTAAAAGACACTGTGTAACTTAGATGTCAGAATTCAAACCGCCAAGTATAGATGGGTTTGTTCAGCCAGATTCTTAAATGTAATCTAATTCAAGCTCTTGGCTGAAAGTATGTTCCACATTTATCAAGATGGCACATAAGCATCTCAAGTACATATAAAATATATCTAAGTACCAGGTGTTACTGAGTCAGGATTGTAGAGCCAGCGCCAGGCTCTTTTCTAGATAGTTTAATTTATTCATGACTGTCAAAGTGTCTGCAAGGTAGTGGGTTGGTTCTGTTTTCTTTCAGTGTAGATGTCAGTCTTTGTTTAGATGGCTCCCAGTCTGTCTTCTGCAGACTGGATTTTAAAGGCGTGGAAAATCCTGCTGATGGTCTTCTCTGGTCTGTGCTTTCACATGAACTGTCTATAGTGTGCTTCCAAGGAGCACGCCAGGGCCTTTATCACATATCACCAGGCCACCTTCTTCTTTAGACCTCAGTTATAGTGAAACAAAGGCTAATTGAAGTTAGACACTGTATCCACACCTAACTTTCTTCTTTACCTGGAGTAGATATAACCCTGGGAGGGTATCACTTTTCAAGCTAAAAGTTGGTAACTTGTGCCATTTCCTCTCCAAGAGGGCGTCAGTAAGAAGCTAGACCAGGTTAGAAGACTCCTGTCAGTGTGTAAGCTCAGTGCATTGCTGTTTTCTCCAGATTACTATGTAAATGTAAAATATGGAGCAGTGAATGGTTTGCCAAAAGTATATGCAGAGATGATCCTGCTGCGTCAGCTGCAGGTCATACATAGTAAAGGAGTGGGTGGCTCAGCTTCGGACCGGGTGCAGAATAGGAGTTGTATGAAACTTAATCTGTGAACATACAAGTGTAATTATAATATTATCTATCACTTAGGCTTCTAGGAAGTTTACCATCAGTGCCATTTTTGTCTCCAGATTTGAATTATTTTATCATTTCAGTAAGTATTTTAGGGATCATTCTGCAGATTATTCTTAATTGCTAATGTCTACATGAATTATGGACATGTGCTATACACTTAGAATTTTTGATATTCCATTTTCCAAGTATAAGCAGCATTTATGCTCTCTCTGTAGTCCGTCTGTCACAGTGCGACCCTGGATGAGCTACAGTTAGGGAGTGTATATGTAGTCAACACAGTTTATGTGGCCTTCTATGCCAGCGCGTTACCAGTACTCTCGCTAAAGCAGTCCTTCTCTCCCTTCCCTCTATCCTTCCCTCCTTTCTCTTTTTTTTTTTAAAAAAAAATTAGAAAATAAGAAATAGAAATAAGTCAATTGGAAGAAAAGAGAATATGTGAAGGTGGAGACAAAGGTCTCAGAACTGTTTAGGTGGATTGTGTGTTGATAATATTAATACTTTGTTGGTGACAGTAGCTAGTTTGTGTGTGTGTGTGTGTGTGTGTGTTATACTATCAGTTATCGAACCCTACTATCAGTTATCGAACCCAATGAACCAAATAGTAATCTGATTTCCCCATGTGTTACCTCATTTTTCCTCCTCCTGCCTTAGGCAGCTGTTACTGGGATTGTTTTACAGATGAGGAAACTGAAAACACAGTTATTGGCTGAGCTGGAGCCCTGTCTTCATCACTAACAAGGCAAAGGCTTCCAGGCGGGCAAGCCCTTCCGGTTGGGGGAGCAGTGTCTACTCCAGCCTGCCGCTCTGCCCCTTCCCCTAAGGCTTAGCCTTGGCTGGGAAACAGGAAAGTGTCTGTCTGATGAATCGATTGGTTTGATGTAAGTGTAACAGCAAAATGAAGACATGAAGTATCCATAAAGCTCACTTATTTTTTATTTAAAATAAAAACAAATTCCAGAAGTGCCCCCTATGCCAGCCACTGACCCACAACAGCACAGAAATTTTTATATCTTTCAGTTTACGCTACATTAAGAGATAATACATTTAACAAGTAAAACCGTCACGTTGTAAATTCTTTGATCAGAATGAAGTATGGTAGGGTAATGGTTTTACAAGTGGCTAGGGGGTTGTTGGCATGTCGCTTTAAGTAATGATTGCTGTTTAACAGATGTGTGAGCTAAGGTTTGAAGGAGATGAGGTTAGCTGTCTGGATATCTGGGGAAGAGAACTGCAAAGGCCTTAGCTGTTGCAGGAGCCCTAGTGTGGGAAGTGTGTGATTCATTTTCAAGGGTAAGCAAGGAGTGTGGGCACACTTATGTGAACAGGACAGGAGAACTAAGAAAATATCATGGCAGCAAAATATAAGGGAAGGGTCAGATAAATATTTGGGCTTTTCATCATGCTTGGGTTGTGGAGAGGCATAACAGTCTGACCTAGATATTTAAAAGGTCACTGCAGTTGCTATGTTGTGAACATATGAACTGGGCAAGCAGGAAGGCAGCTGTGCCATTAAGTATTCCGTGGCGTCCTTGGGCTTTATAAAATATGTCCGCATCTGCTGTCTCATGTGACTCTCAGAAGAGCTCTGTGACAAATTTGCTATTTTTCATAAATTTACTGTGAGGAATTTAGGCTTAAAGAACTTTGCTAAGGCAGGCGGTTGAGTCACATCTTGAATCCAGATCTCCTGCCTTCCATCTCTGTGCCCTTTCCACTGTCCCACATCAGACCCAAGGTCTCCATGATCTTCCCCAGCTGAAGGTAATTCGGCTTTTCATGTTTGGTTCCTTGAGCATCAGCAGTGTGTGGTTTGGGGTGATGAGAAACAGTGTTCCTCTTACCTGTGGAGATGGCTTCAGTTTAAAAGAGGTCTACTGCACCTTACACAGGCTTGCCCAGGGTACACTTGGGTATATGCCGTTTCATGTTCAGCCACTTGCTGTAAAGACTGGATATCCAAAATCTTAAGGAGTAAGTGACCTCACGAATAATCTAAAACAGTTGTTGAAGTTTAGGACTTCAGAGAGGAAAGAGGAAAGTAACAAAAGTAATGCTTCTTTCAAACTTTGGGGCAAATTGAAGCCATTCATGTGGTATTAATCTCTGCTTTTCAGGATGGTTGACCCTAACCTGAGCAAGGCTGTCTGTGTAAGGGCTGTCCTGTGGATTAGAATTGTGACTCTTAGTGGATACTGTGTTGATTGTAGAGACTTAGGCTTCTGTAGTATTTGCTAGTTATTTAAATCGTCGACAGAACGTGACTTAACTGAATTATAAAATGTTCAGTTAGGGAGCTAGAGAGTTGGCTCAGGGGTTAAGAGCATGTTCTACTCTTGCAGAGACCTAGATCCAGTTCCCAGCACCACACAGCAGCTAACAGCTGTCTGTAACTCTAGTCCCAGGGTATTCATCCCCTTCCTCTGGCTTCTAAGGGACTGTATGCACATGGTATGTGCAAAGACATACATGCAACCAAAACATAAAAACAGGTAAAACAAAAATAAATAGATTTTCAAAGTTTAGTTAACTGTTTTATCAATATTCAGAGAAAATCAGTGGATGCCCACTCACCCACCTAAGTTAGAGAGTCAGCGGATATACACTCACTCACACTCACCTAAGTTAGAGAGCAGATATATGCTCACTCACCAAAGTGAGTTAGTTAGTCAACAGGTGCACACTCACTCACCTAAGTTAGAGAGTCAGTGAGTGCACACTCACCTACTGCACGGCCTTGCTGTGCCTGACTCACCCTTTTGTGTTCTTGGAAATTTAATTTTTTCTCAATAGTACAAAAATACTCAGGCCAAGAATATAAAGTTCATATCATCAGTAATTTTCTCACACCCTTTTACATGCTTGGCCACTTCAATAGCTGCCAAATTCCTCTGGATATTTATAATATGACAATTATGCTAAGAGAATCCTGAAATCTGGCAGTAGAATGAAATTCCTTTAAATACTAATAGATACAAGGAAACTATAAAAATGAATTTATTTTTGTAGCAAAACTTAAATTTTTCCCAGTTATTATACAGTTCAAGTATTTTTTTCTTTTTAGAAATTTCACTTTAAGCATTAAAATGTGCATGAATTGCAACCCTTGCTCCACAAAAGAAAGCAAAAAGGGGGAAGATAGTGATTTTATTTATTTTATCATTGTTGTTGTTATTATTGTTGTTGTTTTGAGACAGGGATTCTCTGTGTAGTCCTTGCTGTTCTGGAAAACTACCTCTGTAGACCAGGCTGACCTTGAACTCAGAGATCCAATTGTCTTTGCCTCTAGAGTGCTAGGACTAAAGGTGTGCACCACTGCAGCCTGGCTATCAGTGAGACTAGTGGGTTAAATAAGCTAAGTCATGGCTTAGCTTATTTAAATCCCAGCTGTTATCCCATCATTGAGTTCCTTGCTCAGAGTATTATATTGCCTCTATATAATGAAGTGTGGTGACATGCATTAAGTGAGATTTAAACTCTTTGGTTAAAAGAAGGGTATAAGTCCCTGAAGTGGCTGTGGTGACAGCTGTGGGTACACTACTATTACAACATCAAAGTCATTACCAGCAGAGGAAAACAGTGGCACTGTCATGTCAATAGGACACTTGTTTCCTAGTAAATGTAGCTAAGTAGGTGTCGCACAGTTTTGTTGCAGGTGAAATAGACGGAAGGTTAACAGCTTCTTAAATAAGCTCAGTATGTTTGTGGCGGTAGCTGGCAGTAGCCGGAAATAGTGGCATGAAGTGCCAGGTCTTGGACTGGTGGTCAGGTGATCGGTGATTGAAGGTGGTGATCAGTAGACTCTTTAAATCATCAACACATTAACAATATTGAACCAATTTACAAAAAAAAAAAAAAAAGAAAGAAAGAAAGAAAGAAAGAAAGAAAGAAAGAAAGAAAGAAAGAAAAAAGAAAAGGAAAAGAAAGAGAAGAAAAGACTCAACAAGCCCCAACTTTGCCATGTTGGGCCGCATGCGTCCTTCTGTGTCCCTGGGCCCCCTGCCCAGGCTTCTCAATTGTCCACTTCAGCTGGATCCACTGTAAAGATGTAAGTCTTGGAGGGAAGAGGCTATGGACATGGGTGGAGCATCCCAATCACTGGCAGACGTCCGGACAGCTTGTGGAAACACCGACTTTTAGACAAGCGCCCCAGAGTTTCTTCATACAAGAATATGCATTTCCAGCCAGTTACTAGGTCATAGCAGCGCTGCTGGGCCCAATGTCTTAGTCTGAGAGTTGCTGCTCTAGAGGATTCTGATCACACGAATGATGTGAAGCCACTTTTAGAAGGTGGAACAGCCACGCTGACTTCTCAGTTATAGCCTGACAGTTACGTTAGGGAGATCACTTACGGGTTAAAACACCAGCTGGTAGAGCCAAAGAATTGTTCTCGTGGTCTGTTTGCCAGGCAGTGGTGAGGAATAGTAAACCAGTAAACTAAAGCCTGAAGTGCAGGTGACTGGTGGAGCTACCGCCCAGGAAGTCCCTAGGCTGTCGGAAGCATTACGGTTGATGTGCGGAAGAGTGTAAATTAACACAAGCACAACCTGACTTGTTTCTGTTGTGTAAAGTGTTAGACATACTGAGCGTGGCAGGCAAGGCCATGTGTGGGCGAGCTGTGGTTATTGCTGCTGTCTCTTCTCTCTTAAGATAGTCCTCTTCCCACTGTGCTGCCTGTGTGCACTAACACGCTCCCCTTCCCTAAGTCATGGCCGCCGGAGCTGGTGTGCTTCTCTCAGATAACTATTGCCTTTCCTCATGCTCACTCTCCACGTTCTCTATCGACTGCTGGCTGTTAGATTACCTCACGATCCACAATGGAGACCCAGTGCTCTCAGCTATTGTATTTCATAGCGTTCTGTTTATTCCGGTTATGACACTGGTCACCCTTCCGTCTGTCAGTCAGCCAGTCGATCTAGCTAGCTATACAAAGTAACATAGCTTTGTTTTAAGGGTTATTTATTTTAGGTATGATCGCTCTATTTGCATGTATGGCCACAGGCCAGAAGAGAGCATCAGATCCCAGTACAGACGGCTGTGAGCCACCATTTGGTTGCTGGGAATTGAACTCAGAACCTCTGAAAGAACACACAGTGTTCTTCAGGTCACTGAACCATCTCTTCAGCGTACTTTTTTTTTTATCCCTCCCTCCCCCCTTTGGATCTTTACCACTGAATAGCTCCCTGGAACATAAAAGATATTCAATACTTGTTTTTTTATCTGATAAAATATTTGGGGAATTGCGATCAACAATGTAGTAACACCCATGGAAACCCTGTTTGGAATCGAAGTCCTGACTCCAGTTGGGTGGGAGGTTTCCTCAAGTCCCTGGGGGCATCAGAGCGCATCTGTCTGACAGGAATGATAGTGCACTGGGTATGCTCTACGCATAATGGAGGGACTGAACAGACGTGTTTTATTAACATAAGGGAAAGCTCTTAACTTTTCTTAGCATATTTTTTATATAGAATTTTTTGATAACACGTGTGAAGAATTTTCTCTAAGTCTTAAAAAGAAAACACAAAACTTCCGTCTTTATTTACTTTCCTCCTAAAACTCTTACTGTTTACTCCTTCGTCCCTGCTTCCTCACTGCTCTGCCCCCTGGTTCAGTTGCTCAGTTTGACTTTATCCAGGCCTCTTCAGTCAGAGAGCCTGCTCGGTCTCGTCCTCAGGCTCAGTGGGTACTGTTCGAAGCATCTCCCCTGGGTTCCGTTAGCCTTCTAGATCTCTCCCCCAGGTTCAGTGTGGTAGATCTCTGCTCCAGGTTCCGTTAGATAGCCTACTAGATCTCTTTCCCAGTTCAGTGTAGCATTTTCCAGGTTCAGGTAGATAGCCTACTAGGCCTCTTCATGGGCAGCAAGACTTGCAGTGTCGCATGGATGCTCAAGTATTTGGCCTGAAATAAATAATTGTAAGGACAACAGTATTAGTTTTTAGCAAAATTAAGTTTTATATAGTGGTCATAATTTGGCAGTCTACCTTTCAAGTTTATGGTATGTCGAGATGACAGCATGCCACGTGAGAGTGGCAGGGGGCAGTGATTTCTAGTGGAAAAGAATCGAGAAACTGAGAGTAAGAAATCAGAAAAGGATTCTAGAGAAATATATCTGCCTCTTGTTTTTGCCCGCCTTGTTCACCCATATTTGGAGATAAAGTGCTGTGTTCCCTCAAAGGCTTTCACTTGTAGACCAAATAGTCTTATGCTTCCCTAGGGGATTCCCTTTGTGTTGAGTCAGCATCATGACTAGTGTAAAATATGGGTGTAGCTTTATAAAATAATACACATATTCAAAATGATATTGATAAGCCAGATTTCAAAGTACATGATTGATGAGTTTAAACTATTAAACTTATCCCCACATTGTGTGTCTGCTTGCCTGCTTATGTTGTGGCAAGGCTAGTCGTGTGCGTGCCTACTGAAAGGGAACAGCTCCTGTTTCATTTGAAGTATCTGCTCATTGAAAACATCTGTATGCCACATTGGGGTAGATTTTCTACCTATTTTATTTATATGTACTTGTGTGAGTTTCTATTCATACATGTTAGTTTTCTGTTATGGTAATAAATACCCGAGATAAGTCAACTTAAAACACAGAAAGGTTTGTTTGGCTCTTGCTTTCAGAGGTTGCAGTGTAAGTCCCTGTGCTCAGCTGCTTTGGACTTGTATTGGCACAGTGCATTGTCAGGAACTGTTCTGTGGAAGAAGTCTGCTTACCTCACATTGCTGGGAGGTGAAGATGGGGGCAGAGGAGGGACGGGGATCCCAGTACCCTGTCAACAGCAGACTCAATGTTCTCACTCGTCTACTAGGTTTTAGCCCATAAAGGTTCCACCACCTCCCAGGGGATCCAAACCTTCAGCATCCAAGTCTTTGGGAAACAGTTGAGTATAAACCACAGCAATTTATATAATGTAATTAGAGGGCTTTACAGCAGGTAAAACACTGCTTTTGTTTAGTCAGTTTATAAACACGAGCTTTTATACTTATCAAAATTATTTTGCAGTTGTTGGCTATGTGCAGGCCGCCAGGCCTAGAGTATTTAAGGAGGTCGATGCTGGGACGTGTTTCTAGCGTTACTTTTGCTGTTTGTGTGAACCTATAAGGCCAGTCTTGCTTGCTTTCTAGCTATGTGTAGCATACACGAATGCCGTTTTCATTTCAACCTCTTCATTTTGTTGTCGGTGTTGGTTTTGTTATGTTTTGCAGCATGCTGGAGCAAGATTCCAGGAGAATGAAACCTAGTGTGAGCTCTGCCAGTCAAAGGAGGCATCTTTTAGAATTTTCATCGAAAGAAGTTAAAGACACATCTGATGGTGACAACCAGGAAAACAGTTACAGGTGGGACCGCCTACTGGCCGTATTTGATTTAACGAACTGGAGAGGTCTTACCTCCTATCTCTGTACATGTAAATTGGTCACATAGGTTTCGGTTAGTGGGCAAGTAAACTAGTAATGCCATGAATGTGTTGTATTTTTATGATCAATTTTAAGAATAAGTTTATTTTGAAACAGTTCCCAGTTTAGGATTTTTTTCATTGATTTATTTGCTTTACATCCTAATGGCAGCCTCCCCTTTCTCCCAGTGTCACCCTCATTTGTTGAGATGTGATTATGTAATCAGTTTGTCTGTCCTGACATACATATATACTGAAATACATGTGCCGTCTTCAGTTTTTTCACTGTTATTATGGTTTAGCACATTTATTTAATACTTACGTCTGGATAGATAATACGGCAGAATGATATAGTTGAACCGATTTGTGGTCATGAAGTAAAATTATCTATTTGTTATTTTCTGATTTCTTTCCTTTTTATAATTTGACAGATACCTTGGTAAATTTTCATTTTGCTTAGTAATAAAGCAAAAGATATACATGAAAATACAGCTCCTATAGTCTTTTAATTAGAAGAAGGTACGGTAAATAATTTTGGGACTGTATCCTTTTTGGTAAACATTGCCCTGTGTGTTTTTAGATTCTTATCAGAGGCAAATAAAACCAGACTCTTGAGCAGTAGGCAGAGAGCTCACAGTGCTTTGGGATGAAGTGCTTAAAATTGTTAAAGACCTGGTTACCACAGACTGTCTGCTGTATTACAAGGCAAAGGCCGTAGAGGAATCAGCCTTCTCAGCGTTTCCTCTTGAGGTTGAGTAAGGAGTCAAGAATCTTATATAATGCAGCTCAGCAGTGATGGCGGCCGTGATGGAGGCTCAGCAGTGATGGAGGCTGTGATGGAGGCTCAGCAGTGATGGAGGCTGTGATGGAGGCTCAGCAGTGATGGAGGCTGTGATGGAGGCTCAGCAGTGATGGAGGCCGTGATGGAGGCTCAGCAGTGATGGAGGCTGTGATGTAGGCACAGCAGTGATGGAGGCTGTGATGGAGGCACAGCAGTGATGGAGGCTCAGTAGTGATGGAGGCCGTGATAGAGGCACAGCAGTGATGGAGGCTGTGATGGAGGCTCAGCAGTGATGGAGGCTGTGATGGAGGCTCAGTAGTGATGGAGGCAATGATGGAGGCTTAGCAGTGATGGAGGCTGTGATGGAGGCACAGCAGTGATGGAGGCTGTGATGGAGGCTCAGCAGTGATGGAGGCTGTGATGGAGGCTCAGCAGTGATGGAGACTGTGATGGAGGCTCAGCAGTGATGGAGACTGTGATGGAGGCTCAGCAGTGATGGAGGCACAGCAGTGATGGAGGCCGTGATGGCAGAAAGCACTACGTGCTGTTTTCTGCTAATCTGTTGTTTATATGTTGAATTTGTCACATTTCTGAAATGTTGACATGCTGATAACAGCATTTCTAAAATTGATAGTTTATTAGTTTTCTTATCTTTCTAAAATGTGCCCAGGTTTTCTCTCCATGTTCTATAATTTTGAGTTCTCCACAGGTGGTCTTTCAAAGATTTTAGTTTTAGTTTAATAGTCTTTGGATTTAGAGGGTTTGATTAAATACAGTTAATTGCTAAAAAGAAGTAAAATTGTTGAGTTGGTACTTGAAGACACACTTGTTTTAGATAACTTTATAGGAATATTATTCACTCTAAGATAATCATAGTAACCAGAAGCCTTCGTGTATTTGCTCACATAGGCATGATATAAAACACTGACTCCTGTGACGTGTAGTGGACGGTTCACACATGTCACTCCCCGTGGAGGTCTGTGGAGGGCAACTCTTAGGGTGAGGTTTATCACCTTGAAAGGAGTACCTGAAAGGTGTAAGTCACCTTTGTGTCCCCTACCCAGCGTCACCACTGGACAAGAGAACATAGATTCTTAGGTCTCTTGAAGTACTACAGAAGGTTATTGTAGAACAATTTAGGAGAATTAGGCAAAAATTAGTTCATTAGTTTGAGGTTTTTGTCATCATCATCATCATCGCCATCATTATTGGTGGTAGTAGTAGTATTTTTGAATACAAAATACTAAAAAATTGTGAAACATTTGAAAACATCAAGTTATGTTCAGAACTAAATTTTATGTTTATATGTGCTGTCAGGACATCTATATATTTTTTTCTTTGAAAAAAATTAAATTTAAAATTTAAACTGCTACTATTTTACTAGTTTCCTGTCTTTCAAAAGTATTTAAAAATTTTCACTGGCACAGTACTTGAGCATATTTATTGACTACACTGTGTCTGTCATTTTGATAATGCACAATGATTGGACCAGAGGAATTAGTGTATCCATCATCTGAGACAGATATTCTTTTTTTTTTTTTGTCTTTTTTTAAAATATTTTTATTTTCTATATTCTTTGTTCACATTCCAAATGATTTCCCCTTTCCCGGATCCCCCCTCCCCATATGTCCCATAAACCTTCTTCTCTCCATCCATTCTCCAATCACCTCTCTCTATTTTCTCTGTCCTTATATTCCCTTCCCATGCTAGATCAATCCTTTCCAGGATCAGGACCCTCTCCATACTTCTTCATGGGAGTCATTTGTTATGTGATTTGTGCCTTGGGTATTCAGGGCTTCTGGGCTAATTAATATCCACTTATCAGAGATTGCATTCCATGTGTATTCTTTTGTGATTGGGTTACCTCACTCAGGATGATATTTTCCAGATCAAACCATTTGCCTAAAAATTTTGTGAATTTATTGTTTCTAATTGCTGAGTAGTATTCCATTGTGTAAATATACCACATTTTCAGTATCCATTCCTCCTTTGAGGGACATCTGGGTTCTTTCCAGCTTCTGGCTATTATAAATAAGGCTGCTATGAACATAATGGAGCATGTGTCTTTATTGCATGCCAAGGAATCTTTTGGGTATATGCCCAGGAGAGGTACAGCTGGGTCCTCCGGAAGTGTCATGTCCAGTTTTCTGAGGAACCGCCAGACTGATTTCCAAAGTGGTTGAACCGCCAGACTGATTTTCAAAGTGGTTGTACCATCTTACAGCCCCACCAGCAGTGGAGTAGTGTTTCTCTTTCTCCACATCCTCGCCAACACCTGCTGTCTCCTGAGCTTTTGACCTTAGCCATTCTGACTGGTGTAAGGTGAAATCTCAGGGTTGTTTTGATTTGCATTTCCCTAATGACTAATGATGTTGAACACTTCTTAAGGTCCCTCTTGGCCATCTGAATTTCTTCAGGTGAAAATTCTTTGTTTAGATCTGTACCCCATTTTTAATAGGGTTATTTGGTTCCCTGGAGACAGATATTCATTCATTCTTTGTGTTGAGAACATTCAAATTCTGTTTACTACATGTGTTGAAATACTTGCTGTATTGTGGTCAACCAGAGTTTACTGTGCTTCAGAACACGTAAAGTAATCCCTCTCCTCCTGTCACCCTGGCACCCATTAAGGCCTCTCCTCCCACACCCCTCCCGCTCTCCCCCATTCCTTTTTAGACTCTGATAGCATGATTGTATAAACAAACAGAACAGCGCCTCCCCCCAAAAGACTCCCTGTGATGGCAGGTTTTTAGCTTGCACATCTAACAGAGAAAATCGGTACTTTCCGGGTGTGTGCCTTGTTTCCCTTAATGCATTGGCCTGTGAATCGGTCCATGTCGGTGAAAACAGTAGAATTTCAGTATCTGTTATCAGTAGACAGGTTAATTTCCATGTCTCGACTACTATGACTGGTACTGCAGAAACACGGGCATGCGGAAAGATGTCTTTTTGACATGAATTTTGATTCCTTTGAAATAAAGTAGTTGGGTTTCTAGCTCTCTGAGGAACTTGTATTAGTGAAAATAGAAATCTTTGTCTTGCTCCTGAGCTTAAAGGAAAATATTTCTGTTTTTTCCATTCAGTATGATGTTTGCTATGAGCTGTCATATGTTGATTTTTTTGTCAATGTCAATTTTATATTGTTGAGATAATTTTCTTTTATACCTAATTTTCTTTTCTTGTTTTTGATTAAGGCTAGGATGTCGAGTTTATTGAGTGCTTTTTCTTCATCTTTTGAGACAATCACAAAGTTTTTGTTTTCCATCTGTGGACGTGGTGTGTTACACTTACTGATTTGTTTACATTGAGCCATCCTTGCATTTCTGTGATAAATCCTACTTGATCACGATGTATTGCCTTGTTAATATGTTGGCTTTGAGTTGCTAGTACTTTGTTGAGAATTTCCATAGCTATGATCATCAGAGATTTGGGTCTGTGGATCCCTCTTTTAGTTGTGTTCTTGCCTGGTCTTGATGTCAGAACAACTTTGGAAGGGTTTCTTTTCTTTTACTTCTTTGCACTAGTTTTAGACAAATTTACATCAGTTTTGTTTTGTTAGTTTGTGTTTTGAAAGAATCTCATTAAGGTGCCAGGCCAGCTTCAACCTAACAATCTTCCCTGTCCCAGCTTCTGGGACAGCTGGCACGCTGACACATACTCCTACTGCATCTGGTTCACACTGGCTCTCCTTTTGCAGTTTGGTAAAATTCAGCGGGGAAACTGTCTAGCCTTGGGCTTGTGTTCTTTTGGAGGTGGGGATAGAGACTTTTTATAACAAATTCAATTTTCTTACTTGCTGTGGGCCCATTCAAGTTTTCTATATCATCATTTGTATTTTTAAATGCCTCATTCTGTTTCAGTTTAGGAGAGTTATGGTTCAAATAGTGGAAGGATAGATTATAATCCTATTGTATAACTATTATATTTGTTTGTGATTAGCATATAACCGCTAGCAAATTGCATTGCATAGATTTTTTTCAATGTTAGAAGTATATGTATGTATACATATCTATATTTGTAATAGTATTTGCTTGTCAGCCAAACTGGGATACTTTTATGAAAGAGTATTAGTAGTATAGTGAGAGCTAGTATTAATTTTTACCTCAGGACAGGACATAAGGCTTAAATCACACTTGTCTTCTAGTAAACAGGAAGGGTGGTTTCCGCTCATGGCATCAGCCACAGTGTTTTTAGGAATTCTCATCAGCTCTAGCTCGCAGCATTGCACTTTCCTTTAGTGATTTGTTTGCTGAAGCGTCTTTTTCTGTATGGAATGGTTTGCAAAGATCCGAGGCCTCTGCGGTCTTTGGGTTAATCGGGTCTGATTGTCTCCAGATGGCTGCTTTCTTAGCCTCTCCCCTCCCTCTCTCCCTTTACCCCTGCCAAGTCTACTCTTGTATTTCTCCTATCAGATAGTTTGCTTCTCTACATTTTTGGCTGTTAGAACAAAGTTAACCCACACAGGTGTGCAGAAATCATTACTAGAGTTTAATCATATGGAAAGAAAATTACAGGTCAAAAATACAGTTTTGAAAGCAATTTTGGATTTTCCTCATGGAATTGGAAAAGTATGCAGGTGTGATTTTCAAATGACGTGTGTGTGTGTGTGTGTGTGTGTGTGTGTGTGTGTGTGCATGTGTGAATGTCCCATGTAACTTTAGTTTTTACTTCTTTCACTTGTGCCATACACAGAAATCATTACTTTTATTTTGAAATTAGTTATCCATTGTGGTAGTTGTGTGTGTTGAAGGGGATGTGGGTGGCATGTTTTCACTGTGGCAAATCTAATGGTGACCCATGTGCTCACCTTGAACTTTGAGATTTGACTTAAGTGAGTCACTCCCTAAAAGACTTTCCCTTCTGCATTGTTATAATTTTTAGTCAGTCTGCCTTTCTTTCTTTCTTTCTTTCTTTCTTTCTTTCTTTCTTTCTTTCTTTCTTTCTTTCTTTCTTCCTTTCTTTCTTTTTGTTGGTTCTTTTTTTCCTTCCTTCCTTCCTTCCTTCCTTCCTTCCTTCCTTCCTTCCTTCCTTCCTTCCTTCCTTCCTTCCTTCCTTCCTTCCCTCCCTCCCTTTTTCCTTTGCTTTTTCCTTTCCTTTTTCTCTCCTTTTTCCTCTCCCCTCCCCTCTCCACTCCTCTCCTCCCCTCCCTTCCCCTCCCCTCCCCTCTCTTCTCTTCCCCTCCTCTCCCATCCGTTCCCCCTCCCCTCCCCTTCCCCCTCCCCTCTCTTCTCTTCCCCTCCCCCCTCCCCCTCCCCTCCCCTTCCCCCTCCCTTCTTTTCTCTTCCCCTCCCCTCCCCCTCCCCCTTCTCTCCTCTTCCCCCTCCCCCTTCTCTCCCCTTCCCCCTCCCTCTCCCCTCCCCTTCCCCCTTTTCCCCTCCCCTCTCTTCTCTTCCCCTCCCCCTCCCCCTTCTCTCCCCTTCCCCCTCCCCTTCCCCCATTTCCCCTCCACTCCCCCTCCCCCTCCCCTCCCCTCCCCTCCTTCCTTTCCTTTCCTTTCCTTTCTAATTTTTGAGTGGCTGCTGTTTGTGGTGTTAGGGATTCAGTGCAGGGCCTCGAATAGGCAAGTGCTCTACCTGTGGGATTTCCTTGCCCCTGGTTAATCGAGGCAAACTCTTGCTCTGTAGCACAGGCTGGCTTCAGCTTTGGCATTGGGAACCTCCTGCCTCTACCTCCAGTGTACAAGCTTATCACGCCCACTCTGTCTTCCCTCCGTCCTTTCTGACTTTCCTTGTAGCTTCTCCTTTGTCGAGATCCCAGGCTTTAAAGCTGGGAACTCTGTTTATCTCCTGCTAAAGTGACTCATCTGCACGAAAGTCTCCATGTGTGTTCACACGGGGGATTCTCAGATCCCTGTCCACAGGCGGGACTCCTCATACACACTCACGCAGCCAGTCGGCTCTGACTTTTTCCTTTCCTTATTTAACTAATATTTGGTTTTGGTACAATTGTAAGGTTTAAGGATATTTGGAGTATCTCACTTCTCTACTTAGTAACTTCCTTTTTATTCAACAAATCCTAATTATGACCCGGTCTCTGTCTTCCCAACTTCCTCTTCTGTCTGTCCCACGTGCACACAGCTCTTCAGCAGTCTTCTGTGTTTCTTCGGTCTGCTTTTTTCTCGCTTTTGTCTCCTGTATCCTTCCCCTCGTTTCTGTGCAGCTGGTTTCCTCTTGTCATTGCCTTGACCTGGACCATCCTTTCCTTAGACTGCTTTATCTGAAGTCACTCCTGCCATACTTCACTATTGGAGTCCTTTGTTTCTTTTACAACAATTAGCACAGTTTTGGTCTATTTTATGTAATTGTTTTCTTGTGTTTGACCTGTCTTTCCTGTTAGCTCTTTGAGAATTTATTTCTGTTCTCTCTTGGTTACCCAGCACATAGGTGGTATTCCACAAATTTGAATGAATAAGTAAAAAGCATGAAGCTTATCATGGTCAGTTTTATATTTTAGCATGTCTAATTTATAAATTCAGAGCATCTTATACAAAAACAGATCTAAGATATCTTAGTGAGATAGATTAAAAACACAGACTGAAGAATATAACCAATCGTAGTGGGCCCAGTTCACAGTCTGATTTTCAGCTCAGGAGTTGTTTCTTATCACACTCTAGCTATGAACCATGCGACATAAAGCAGTAGGATAGGTACAGATGTGTGCTTTTTAAGTTAATGAGTAGCTACTAATTGTCACTTAGAGTTTCGTTAGTGACTCAAGGTTATCTACAGTTCTAAAATTTTTATTCAGTTTCTTAACTTTGTTGCTTTTCTCCTGTCAGATATTTTAGGTCTTCTTTACCCCCACTTTACACAAACTTATTTGGGGAGACTGTTGAGTTTTGTTGTCACAGAATGGCAAATGATCACAAGCCTGTAGGCCCTGTCATATAACAACAATGTTTCTGTCAACTGCTAACTTTTCCCCTTAATTTCTCCTCTACTCCAGCAACACCAAAGTTTATTGAATTCATGTGCTGGCCAGGAAATAGTAGCTAAGCAAATGTGAATTACTCCATCAGCTCTTAGAAACTGAGAGAATGACAGTCCACTGTATGGTTTATACTTGATTCTTTCTGTTATATTTATTTTGACCTGGCAACATATTCAATTTGGTATACATTTATTTTAATGAAAATTGACAGAAGTAAACTTTGTAAAATTTATGATACAAGGAATGATTTTGTGTGTGTTTGTTTCAGATATGATCACTCTGTGTCCAATGATAAAGCCTTAATGGTGCTAAGTGAAGAACCATTACTTTACATCCCTCCGCCTCCATGCCAACCCCTGATTAACACGACAGAGTCTCTCAGGTGAGGGCTGTGGATTGGGGCAGAAACTACTGCGTGGCCTCCCATGGCAAGCTTCAGAACCTAGAAAATCATTTCTTCTGCTTTACAAGAGCGTCTGACTTACTGTTGGATAACTGCAGGCCTGCCAGTTGTCCGGGTGGAGATGGTGGTAGGACATTCGATGTGATGACCCTGCTTATGTGTGCCTTGTTTGAGTGGAAGGATGGAGTGAAAGGTCAAATTCAGGGAAGGCTAGACTCGGGGACATAATGTTCTCAGCACACAGTATCCTTTTTTTCAAATTAGGAAGGTAATATCTGACTATGTTGTTCTGGACATATATTTATTTCATTATTTCTTTGAGTTTTGAACTCATGATTGAGAAGGTTGCCTTATAACAATCTATGTCTTATTAAAAAAACAATATTAAATTTCTTAGGTTATTTTTTTTCAAATTAAATTAAAAGCATTGTTAAGTAAGTAGTCAGATATGTTGAACTGCTCTTTGGGTCCTATAGAAAATTAAATTAATTTTCCAACAAAAGAATAAACCAGTTAACTACTATCAAATCTATTTGATTACTCCGTTTTATAGGTTGAACCATGAACTCCGAGGTTGGGTTCATAGACATGAAGTGGAAAGGACCAAGTCTAGAAGAATGACAAACAACCAACAGAAAACCCGCATTCTCCAGGTATGTTGTACTTGTATCTGAAGACATGACGTCCAGGCGCTGGGGATCCGTCCCGGGGACTTGTTTTTATCCTGGGAGATTTGGGGACTTAAGCCTTATTCCTTCCTCACTGGCTGCTTCCGATGCCATAGCTATGGCTGCCCACTCAGTCTCTCTCCCCTCTCTAGCAGGGTATTGTATCAAAGCAGTTAACTCTGGCTGTTAGGACAGCCTCTGAGTCTTCAGAGATGGGTAGGATAGAAACTCATCTCTTACACGAATTCTTCATAGCGCTGGGCTTTAGGGGGAAACCCAGTGAAGTGACTTCCAGGCCAGGGAGTGGCAAATGTAGAAAGGCCCGGAACCTCACGAAGTTGAGTAAAGCTGTGGGGAATGCTGACTGAGGGGTGGGGGAGGTGGCAGGAGCGAGATCTGAGGGCTGCGGAGGAGGGAGTTTAGCAGACACTGCGGACCCTGGTCTGAACTCCAGATCTCATTCAAGGCATGATGGACATCACAGTTTGGTGAGGGGAATGACTTGATCTGATTTATATACTGAAAGGTCATTTTGGTTAGAACTGGTAGAGCTCGTTAGTGAATTTGGGAGACAGGATTATGAGTTCAAGGCTAACCTGAAATATATAGTGAGACCTTGTCTCAAAACAAAAACAAAGAACCAAAAATGTTCATTTTAGCTTCCATACACAGCAGCCTTATGGGAGTGGGAGTGGCAGCTCAGGTAAACTGCATTGCAGTGGTCCAGACGGGAGATCTTTAGGTCTATTCTACGGTGGTAGATATGGAAGGGTAGGCAGGAATGGAGACCTCAATATATTTTGAAAGTAAAACTGTTAAGGAATTGTTGCTATAAAATAAAAAGGAATTGGTGATAGTTTCTGTGTCTATGGTGCTGGATTAATACTGATGCCAGTTATAGAGACAGAAACTGAGGAAGGAGTTAGAGACAGGAGTCAAGAACTTAGATACGGTTTCAGACAATCAGCTGAAGAAGTCTAGTACCGACCATGTGCCCATGTCTGGACTGTAGGTGAGAAGTTGAGGCTAAATGTTGGATTTCTGGGTGCTACTTCCCAATGTGAAACTAAAGACGAGAGAGAGAGAGAGAGAGAGAGAGAGAGAGAGAGAGAGAGAGAGAGAGAGAGAGAGAGAGAGAGAGAAAGAGAGAAAGAAAGAAAGAAAGAAAGAAAGAAAGAAAGAAAGAAAGAAAGAAAGAAAGAAACAAACAGAGAAACAGAAACTAATGCTGGGCATTGCACATGTGTGGGCTGCAAAAGACCTCCCTGGGAGGTGGCTGGCCAGCAAGATGGGGAACAGGAAAGGTCAGTGCAGCTCCCAGCCAAGCTTGAGACAGTCAAGACCGTGAGACATGAAGACGGTTCCTATTAAACGTTTACTGTTGTAACTCACTGGAGACCCGGGAGCTTGGAGCTGGCATTACTGTGGTTGTAGCGACAGAAGCCCAGGGAAGGGGACGTGGGCCAGTAACGTGACAAAGTGGCAGTAATTGTTGCAGAAGAAATCTCCAGAAATGGACATAGAGAATAAGAGTCAGCAAGGAGGTTTGGTTTGCGGATGGGAAGAATTTCACTTGGCTTACATGTTTGGTTTAGGTGCTAATATGGCGGTGCCCACATGCTGCCACATGGCCTGCATCCCAGCGCTGGGAGTGCAGAAGCAGAGGCAGGCAGATCTCTCTGTGAGTTTGAAGCCAGCCTAGTCTACACAAGTTCTAAGCCAGCCAGGGCAACATAGTGAGACCCTGTCATAAAGGAAAGGGAAGGGAGGTTGAGGGAGAGACAGAGAAAGAGGCATCCCGGCCAGGCATGGTGGCAGTGACTTGTAATCACAGAACCCAGGAAGCTGAGGCTGAATTTGCAGTCATCCTGAGCTACATACTAAGTTCCAGGCCAGTTTGGGCTGGATGGTCAGAGTGAGACTCTGCCTCAGGGAGGGGGAAGAGGATGGGGGAAGGGAGGGGGAGGGAGGGGGGAGGGAAGGGGAGAGAGAGAGAGAGAGAGAGAGAGAGAGAGAGAGAGAGAGAGAGAATATACATGTGCATGGGAGAGTGAGCTTAACTATTTGAAAACAGTACATAATTTGTTCAAAAGCACATTAAAGGGATATCAGGAAGCACATGCTTTAACCATATACAACTGTTTTTATCTATAAGATAATTAGAATTCGTGTGGTTGAACTCATGTTCTGACTTCTGAGGGTCTGTGTCTGTGGTCACCCAGTGTGCTTTTCTAGGCTGACCCGCCCCTTCTTGGCCTCCTGTGGCAGCTGCATTGGTTGTTAGTGCTCCTTGAGGCTGCAGGCTGTGAAGACCTGGCAGTCCCAAAGCTCTTCCTGGCATTGTGCATACAATTCAGCTACCTCCTCAGCCAGAGGGAAAGGAGACTGTTTGGCATCTGCTTCCATATTTGGAGGAAGTTTATCTTCCTGGCAGAGTCTAAATGATCGCAACCCAGTGACAGAAGGTTCGAGTAATGTGGTTTTCCAGCTTCTATCCTTTGTGCACTAGAGGAAGAGCACAAGAGTCAGGAATAGGTCACTGTCAAGAGATCACCTCACAAAGCTAATTTATGAAATTAGATGATAATTCTTGGCCTAAATGGAGGGTTTTTGCCTTGTCTTTATAATTTGTCACACTATTCTTTCTTATTTTTCATAACTGTAAGGGTTTTTTTTCTAATCCTGAAAGAATTCTAATGTAAGGGAAGTAATGCCCTAAGTTTAGCCCATTATTTATAGATTTGTAGTTTAGACTACAACCCCTTTCTCTGCTATTTTAGGTACATGTCTCTCTATTGGTCGCTAAGATAATAGTTCAGAAGTCTAGGAATCTTAGCTATTACCTAAAAAGGAACGACATGGAAGAATCTGAATTTGAATAAAGGAAGGCCTGAGTGAGCTAGCTAGGAGAAGAGTCATCTTGGTTGTGTGACGTTAGCTATAAAGCATGTAAGAATCCCTTACCCGCAGCTCCCCTACCCGCATTTCAACATATCTTCCCTCTTGATTATTTATTTTAGATATAAAAACGTCAGTCTTTAAAGTATTCTGTAAGTTTGGAAAACCAACCTTTCTTTTTTTCACTTTATTCAAGTTTCATGTCTTTGTCTTGACTTTTTCTATTTCATAGTCTTTGCAAAAAAAAAAAAATTTAATTAATATATATGAATGCACTGTAGCTGTTTTTCAGACACACCAGAAGAGGGCATCAGATCCCATTACAGATGGTTGTGAGCCACAATGTGGTTGCTGGGATTTGAACTCAGGACCTCTGGAAGAACAGTCAGTGCTCTTAACCACTGAGCCATCCCTCCAGCCCCCTCTTATAGTTTTACCCTCCTTAGACTGGAGCTGTTAGGAAAGATCAAGGATAGATCACAGTTGAAAGGACAGGTTTAAGAAGGCTGAACAGTTAGAAATTCTAGGGAGGCATGGTGGTGTACTTCTGTAGGTCTCATGCTCAAAATAGGAGAATCGTTTGTTTGAGATCATCCTGGGCCATATAACAAGACCCTCTTATAAAGGGGGGAGGAATTCCAAAGCTTTTTAGACTAAGTGAATGATGCCAGATACAAACCATTATTAGTAGGGAGGAAAAACAGCACCATAGATAAATATCACAGTAAAACTAACAGACCATAAAGAGTATGTAAGAGAGAGAGAGAGAGAGAGAGAGAGAGAGAGAGAGAGAGAGAGAGAGAGAGAGAGAGAGAGAATATATACTTGTATTTTTAAAGCAGGAATAAGCTATGGAATATATAGCTTATAAGAATGCAAATGGAGGGTCAAGTAGAATTATATAAATAAGTTGTTTGTTTGAGGCAGGTTCTTACTAGGTAGCCCCCTAGTAAGCTCATACCCTGAGCTTCTTACAGGGAATCAGATATCTAATTTTGAAGCTCTACTTCATGTAAAGATGGATGTATGAACACGATAATTACTAGATTCCAGGAGATTAGGCTGGTATTTATATATCAAAAATACTTACTGTTGTAAAGTAACAGCAAGATCACTTGCTAACATAATAGTAGTAGTATACTCTTGAATTCTGATTCCCTGACAAAATTCTAAAGATTGACTTACTAAGTTCTCAGGAAAATAATAGAACAGACACAGAGGAAGTGCCTTGTGAAATAGAGCTTTCTAGTGTGGCATACGTTGGCCGCTGATCGTTCCATCCTAAACTGTTCTCTGGCCAAAAGAGTCGGGTTAGATGCCTTTCATGAGATACAGCCATAGGTGTGTTAGGTGTGAGCAGTGTGTATGTAACTTGGTGAATAGTGGAAATTTTGTTTCATTTTGAGTCTTTCCTGTTCTTAAGAATTTGTTGGAAACATAATAATTTTTGACAAATATAAGTTGTTACATGTCCCATATTACTTGTACAGCTTGGTCATAAAACTTGCAGGGGGTAAACTGAACTTGGGCAGTCTTTCTATAAACTTTGTGGGAAGTACCTGAAATGTCTTTATAGGACAGTGTAAGATATAATCTCAGCCTACAGCATGGCCTAAAGTATTCTAAATAACAAATCCAGGTATGAGTCAGCACTGGAAGTTTTTTGTGTTAAACTTCTTTCTCTCTTCTAGGGTGCTCTGGAACAGGGCTCAAATTCTCAACTGATGGCTGTCCAGTACACAGAAACCACCAGTATCAGGTAAGAAGCTGCAGAAGTTCTTGGCCAAAGAGCTCGGCATGTCTTTTAATGGCGTAGAAACTCACACTTCCTTTTCATGCTCTTCTGATGACTTTATATCAGTTCAAATGAACATACACAACCAGCTAGCAATCCCAGCAAAGAGCTCACCTCTCTCAGATCTCTTAAGTACATACAGATCCAGTCAGAGGTTTATCCGTCATAACTATGCTGTAAATCCACAGTGCCCATTGCTTCCTTGTTCATGACCTTTTTGTCTGTGTGTTAGTTCTCTCCAACCCCTTGTTGGTGCAGGGTCACTTGTCTCTGTTGGTCCTCAATCTCCCAGCTGGCCCTCAGGCTTCCAGCCGGCTCGCTGTCCCAGCCTCTCACATCGCCGTGCTCATGCCTGGGACAGCCGTGTCCTTCACGCAGCTCTTTTGTGTGGATTCTGGGACTGAACCGGACTTGCTGTGTTTTGGCTCTTGTAGCTGGTGGTTTTACCTGCTGAGCTAGGTCATCCACCCTGGCTGGGAACCTTATATATCTTATCTTTAAATTTATGTAATAATTCAAAGTATATTTATATAGGAAAAGGCTGAGGAGTCAAGTTTTTTTTGTTTTTAATAATTTCTTAATTCACGAACTAAGTGGTAGAAGTAGACATGAGACACGCCTTGTCTGTGTGACTGTGTGACTGAGTACTACATAGCATGACAGGAGGTTTTGAAAGGCCCCAGAGAGCGCAGTACACAGCAGTTGAAATGGCATCATCAAGGCAGAGTAAGGTAAAAGGACAGCAGAGTGGGGCGTGATCAGTCGTGACTAAGGGGCCAGCTCTAGTGCGGCGGATGTGCAGTCACAGCCTTTCTAACTTGCTCTGTGAACCAAGCAGATTAATGTAGCAGATCTGAGACCCCACTGATCTTCCCGTGCCCCAAACAACAATAGCAATAAAAACGTGTCATTTGCATGAGTCAAATGTGGCAGAGCGTCACATGACACCCCATAAAGTTGTGCCAACTAAAACACGTTAAAAAGTACAGAGGGTTTTTAACCATTTTGGCTGAAAGAGGTTCTTAAGATTCAGATGTGGCCTTAGAATGGAAGGACTAGGGAAGACCCATCATGTTTGAATATTAATGGTACTTCTATCTTCTTGTTAGTAGGAATTCTGGGAGTGAGCTGCAAGTGTATTATGCTTCACCCGGAAGTTACCAAGGCTTCTTCGAAGCCATCCGCAGGAGGGGAGATACGTTTTACGTTGTGTCATTTCGAAGGGTAAGTTCATTTTGAAAGAATAAAGCAAAGGCTTTTGAGTAGCTGCTGAATGCAAGGGCAGAGTCTTGGAGAAGGTGCAGAGGCAGGCAGGATAGTCAGCCATGCAGGTGCGGCAGGCTGAGGGAGGGCCGGGATGCAGGAGCATGGCACTGGCGTCAGGACGCGTACAGTGCAGGGAACATGAACCGCATCTGATGTTTATTCCTTGTCACCCTATAGCTAGGCCGCTCATGTCTAACCAGTGGGAGAGTGAAATAGGAAGTGAGGGTTGCCTATTGGTGTGTTTTTAGCCAAGGCCTATTTGGTAATTAAGGAACAAACTTCTGAAACATAGACTTAAGAGTAATCATGGGCTGATTAATTTGTCAATTGTGGGGTGTTTAGATCTATGTTCCCAAGGTTCTTTGTTCATTTTTTATTTCTTTCTTAAACATTTATACTTCTTGGTGAAGAATGTATTAAAT
The DNA here is from genome assembly GCF_947179515.1 of Apodemus sylvaticus. Classification (NCBI taxonomy): domain Eukaryota; kingdom Metazoa; phylum Chordata; class Mammalia; order Rodentia; family Muridae; genus Apodemus; species Apodemus sylvaticus. The sequence continues at coordinate 78,121,443 of NC_067483.1, read as the reverse complement.
AATCAGTCAGGTTATATAAGCAAAACTGTTTATACCAGCAGTTTTGAATGTTAAAGATGTTAGACCACATGAAAAAAAGCTCAGCCGTTTATAGCCCGTCTGCTTTTCCTGTGAATGACAATATGTTCTTCCTGAGTTTCCATCTGACGGCTCCTTACAGTACATTAACCAGGAAGACAGAAGTGGTTGGAATTCCTCAGTGATCCGCATCCTAAGCCATTTCTTAAAGATTTTTTTATTATGTATTACATGTAAATATCATTATGTGCGTGTGAGTGCTGTATGAATTACCTTTCTGTTGCTGTGATAAAACCACAACCAAGGCAACTTAGGGAAGAAGTAGCTCATTTGGGCGTATGGTTCCTGAGGGTAAGAACTCATGATAATGGGGTGAAAGCAGGAAGCAGAGAGAGAGAGAGAGAGAGACAGAGAGAGACAGAGAGAGACAGAGAGAGAGGAGGGGAGGGGAGGGGAGGGGAGGAGGGAAGGGGAGAGGAGAAAGAATATTAGAAATGGCATAAGTCTTTAAACTTTGGAAACCTACCTCCAGTGACATACTTCTTCCAACAAGGCCATGCCTCCTAAGTCTCCCCAAACAGTAGCACCAGCTGGGGACTGAGCATTGAAATACGTGAGACTGTGAGGGACATTTCATTCAAACCTAGATATAAGTACATTGCCCACAGAGAGCAAAAGAGGACGTCAGATCCCTTGGAGCTGGAGTCACAGCCAGTTAATGAGCTACCTGATATGGGTACTGGAAACAGAGCTCAGGTCCTCCACAAGGGAATTGGTGATTCTAACCACTAAGCCACCTCTCTAACTGCCTAAGTCATTTATTTTTTAAAGGAAAGCTTATAGGTGGTACATGGTTGGTAATAAGTATTTACTAACACTAGAATGGGTTCTTCTCAGTTGCTGTTGCCATTCCTTAACAGAAATTGTCAGTAAACTAGTTAAAGCTTTTCTAAATTAGAAATTTTTAGTGCCTCAGGGTTTCAGGAGTAGAGACAATTGATCTTGAAGATCAAGGAAATTAGATGTTATGTATTACTCTATCTATATATCTGTATCTGTTCATCTATGTGGTTGTCAAGCAGACATACCAGGCGGTTTGGGAGGCTTTAGTCGTGCCATCTGATGATCACAGCCTTTTCCCAGAATTCCTCTGCTCATTTTGTTCTCCCAGATAACTAATGTATTCACCAGCCTCGTGGTGCCTTTTGACTGGCAAGGGGGCCGCTGAGAACAGGGTTCCTTACAGCTCAGAGAACGAGGGACTTGTCCTTCTGTTGCCGCGGCTATGTTTAAGGGTAAAGGAAAAGCGAGGCTTTAAAGTGGATCTTGTTCTCCGTGAGGCCTGCTGTGCACTGCCATGACTGCGTCAGCAGATGTCAAGCCATGTGTGGAGATCATTGTTAACAATGTTTTTCTAGGGATGAGAACAAATCCACACACAGGTTGGAGAAAGAGACCATATTAATATCAAAGAAGACTGGATTTTTTTAATAAAGAGGATGAACTGTGCTTCTTTAATTAATTATTTATTTCTTCACATTTCAAATGCTGTCCCCCTTTCCTGTCTCCCCTCCACAAACTCCCACTCCCTCCCCCCTTCTCTTTGCCTCAAAGAGTGTACCCCTCCCCCACCCCTCTAGCATTCCCCTTTGCTGGAGCAACAAGCCTCCCCAGGACCAAGGGTCTCCACTCCCATTCATGTCAGACAGCTATGATCTGGAGCCATGGGTCCCTCCATGTGTTCTCTTTGGTTGGTGGTTTGGTCCCTGGGAGCTCTGAGGGGTCCAGTTAGTTGTCCAGTGAGTTGATATTGTTCTTCCTATGGGGTTGCAATCCCCTTTAGATCCTTTAGTCCTTCCCTATCTTTTCCATTGGGGTCCCCAGGCTCAGTCCAATGGTTGGCTGTATCTGCATCTGTCTTAGTCAAGTGCTGGCAGAGTCTCTCAGAGGACAGCTATACCAGGCTCCTGTCTGCAAGCACATCTTGGCATCAGCAATAGTGTCTAGTTTTGGTGTCTGCATATGGGATGGATCCCTAGGTGGGGCAGTCTCTGGATGGCTTTTCCTTCAGTCTCTGTTCCACTTTTTGTCCCTGCCTTCCTTTAGACAGAAACAATTCTGGGTTAAAGATTTTGAGATAGGTGGGTGTCCCCATCCCTGAACTGGGGCCATGTCTGTCACTGGAGGCAGTCTCTTCAGGTTCTATCTCCCCTCTGTTGGGGATTTCAGCTAATGGCATCCTCATTGGGTTCTGGGAGCCTCTCACATCCCTGGCATCTGGGACTTTCTAGTGGTTCTCCTTATTCCCCATACCCCATTGCTACATATTTCTATTCATTCTCCTGGCCCTCTGCACTTCTCTCCTGTCTCTTCCCTTAAAAAAAAAAAAGAATTACATTCTCCCCTATATGTGTATAAGGCTCTTATTTTACTTTGGAAAGTACTGTTGGAAAATTAGTGATTTCTCCTTCCATTCTTTGATGTTAAGATAGTTTAGTCTGTCACACATTCTTTCTGTATCTCTCATCTAATTATAATTTATCATCTAGTATTTTATATCTAGGAAATCCTGCAACATCATTTCTTCTGCCCCTGACCCCCCCCAGTTCTCTTGTTTTAACAGTAGGGAAATGGAAGTTTACTTTATTGCATTGGCTATAAACTGTATCATGGGACAGGAATCTAATTCTTTTTTTTTTTTTTTTTGGTTTTTTTGAGACAGGGTTTCTCTGTGTAGTCCTGGCTGTCCTGGAATTCACTCTGTAGACCAGGCTGGCCTCGAACTCAGAAATCCACCTGCCTCTGCCTCCCAAGTGCTGGGATTACAGGTGTGCGCCACCACGCCCGGCTTGGAATCTAATTCTTAAGTACCTGGATTGCTCCTTTTTTTTCTTGCTAAGATGAAAATATAAGAAATAATGAATTATGTCATACTTGGCCTTTTCTTCTATATTTTGGTGTGAAATACTTTCCTAAAAGTTTCTTTGAAAATTATGTGACATGAGCAGGCAGAGGTGGATTTTGCTCTTCTTGGTTTCTTAATCTCATTGACAGAAATGATGGCACTGGAATTCAGAAATGAGGAAATTATAAAGGCCCAGCCTCTGCTTAGCATGAGCCAGACACTTATAATCCGGTCAGTAGCACAGTCTGTTGTTTTACTACTCAGCATATTTTTATCCAGGTGCCTTAATAGCTAAAGAAGTACATGTGAGACTGATAATCTAGTGTATACCATTATTTAATAAACTCACATCCCACACTTCTGTGCCTGCTAATCTCTTTACTGTTGAGCTGGTGATGTTATTTTCTCTATAGCAGGTGTTCCTTTGGGTAACTACTGAGGTTCTGCAGTAGGTCAGCAAGAAAGAGATTCTGATGTAAGGTTTTCCGCTGCTTTGGCTTTGTCTGCACGTCTTTCCCTTCCCATAAGTCTTTTTTTCTTTTCCCTCCCTTTAAACTTATTTTGGTATGAACTGGAGGGGGGAGGTAAAGAATAGCTTTTCTCAGACTTCCAAGGCATTTTGAACGAACTATACATAGATGAGGAAAAGGTAATTTGATGTTTCTTTTTCTTAGTGTGTTTGTATAATAGATTATTTAGGGACGGCATGTGGATTAAAGAACGTAAGCACATGAAGGCAAGGGTGTGCGCCAGAAGCTGACGCTCAGAAGAGGAAAGTTAGGAAAGTGACACCAACGAGGAGGGAAAGAAAACCTGAGAAGGGTGAGGAACACGGTGACCTTAGCTGCCATTCCAGTGACCTTTGAAATGCTGTCCATACATTCTACACACACACACACACACACACACACACACACACGGATATGTACATAATACATTTATGATTATATTCCCATTTATTTGCTATTTTTTTCCAATGAGATAGACACATAAGAATACTTTGGCATTTTTTAGTTTATTTTTTGTTTTTAATATCTGTTCTTCACATCAAAAGTAAACACTTTCGTGTCTTCTTGGGTGTTTCAAATTCATGTGATATAAATGGGGGAGTGGTAGATCTGAGCTTCTGCTGCCTATCTCAGAGATGTTTTTCTCCCTCCAGGTATTTCCTCTTCCTCAAGATAGTATCATATTTGGAGGTGGTTTTCACTCCTTAATTATTTGCAAGACATAGGTGAGCGCATTGTGTATATATGGCATAGATTATACGGATTACCTTGAGCAGCGGGGACTCACCATATTATTCATAGCACTTGCAGTAGTGCAGCAAACTGGCTGGTTGGCCAGATAGCTAGCGCCTGGAGTGTTACTGAGGTCGTTTGCTTCAGCAGCAATGTCCACGATTGCACTGCAGTCTTTCTTACACATAGTTGAATCAGATTCCTCAGACAACCGTCATTTTCAGACATTTATGAAGGACCATTGTGGGGGATTTGTGTTCCCTTCTTCTGTAAGCCTGAAACTTTATGCCTGAGGCCACACGGTGAGAAAACCTGAACATCAGCTGTACACATGCCTCAAGAGATGTTTGCTTGTTCGTGCAGGCCCTCGAACCTTCATAAACATTATTATGACACAATAGTTTTATTATTTAAAAAGCATCTTTCTTATGTCAGTTCCTGATTGTTAGATCAGAAACACTCCTCCTCTCATCTGTGCTATAAGTCTGTTAAAGGCAGGAAGCAGTGTGTGCTTGTTAGTTACGACCTGGTACTCAGAACAGGCAGCCGGCCGCTCAGTGCCTGTCAGTGTAGATACCGCGGCTGTGCCTCGCTGAGAGAGTCCTATGCTACGAATGCACCTTTCTTCATGCATTTCATAAGGTATAATGTAAGCGGTGCAGACTGACTTCTCCCTTGTTCATTTCTGGATGCTCCAGCCAGAGTCACAGCAGCTCTGTCTTGGCTCCAAGCCTTTGAGGTGAAGAAACTACCTGATGAATTGCTTAGTGCTTCTCAGTGTCATCAAGTAGAACCTTAAGTTACTCTTACTTTCATAAAAAATTATGACAGCTTTTTGGAGAGGATATACTGTAGTAGTCCTCTCTCTGGTCTTTGGCTTATTGTGAGCTCTGGAGAAAGGTTATTGTCCTATACCAGATTTACGCAGCATGCTCAAGTACATAGGACAGAAACTTAAAGCTCTAGACAAATTGTGGGAAATGCTCTGATGATTGCAAACTTTGCTTGGTGGTGTTACTTATGTAAAATGCTTGCCAAAGGTGTGTTCCCATGGGTGACCACAAAAACAATTTATTGCTTAAGTCAATACATATATCAATTTCCTAATACATAAAAAATGGCACATTTTCTTAATGTGTATAGTTTATACCTTAAAGTTTAAAGTTCATATACAAAGCATATTATGTGATTATAGAAGAACTTGATTATACACAAAACAATTTTACACACATGCACACACACACACATTAGTATATGCATGTTTAGAGGCAGAGGAGTTTCCTTACTGATAAAGATAAATTAGTCTATAAACTGCTTTAAAAAGTGAGTGCTCTTTTGTTTGTGAGAGTTTGCAGCTTGAGTGTGCACACGGAGCGTAGAGGTCAGCCATTTTCTGCCTTCACCTGCGTGACCGTCAAGCCGAGCTCTAGCTGAACAATGAGTAGCTGACCTTGGAGCAGTAATTGCATTTCAGAAAACGTCTTATCTCAGAAGATGGACTTCTTTTTAAAAGTCCCCTGTTTAGAACATGTTTTCTCGTTTTGCCTTTCCTTGAGATGCACTTGCATTCAGGTCTTGAAGTGCATTGTAAAACAGTAGAGCAGAGTTAGCTCCATGTCCACTCCACTTGGGTTTATTTGATGAGTATATCGGCAATGCTCTTTCTGTAATCCTTTTTTATTTCGTTATATACACACACGTTGGCATCTTTATGCAGACTTTGCACTTCACAAAGTTGTTTTCAATATATTCATTAATTCCTTATATATAATCATGCATTTCTGATTCTATTATTGATGAGAGGAATTGAGGCAGAAGGAGATTAAAATATGCAAAAAGCATCAAACATTTAATTTAAAAAAAAAAAAAGCATTAGAACAGTGTCTGAAGATAGTGTGGCATGTGTCCATCATCACAGTCCTTGGGAGGCCATGAGTTCAAGGCTGACCTGGGCTTCTTACTGAGTTTGGTTTTGTAGCCTAAGACCAGCTTGGTTTACAGAGTAAAACAACAATATCAGGGCATGGTAGAACATGCCTTTAATTCTAGCACCCAGGAGGTAGGGGACAGCCTGGTGTACATAGTGAGACCTTGTCTCATAAAACAAGACCCCAAAACAATCAACAGTAAGTAAGTAGGCAAACAAACAAACAAACAAACAAACGTACATGGAGAGGCTCAAGTGAGAGAGCCTAACGCGGAAGGATGAGGCAGTCGAGAGTCTGAGGCTAACTTTGCAGAATGATGAGGTCCTATCTTAGCACTAGTTAACTTGCACTGATTAATGGTAGAGCTTAATAATTAATAGATCAACTTTTGATAGTTTTCCTCACATTAAACTTCAGGATTTTTGTAATGATGGAAAACTTTTTTCCCCAAACAGAGATATATTCTAAGAACGAATATATAAAGAAAAATGTAAGGTCCTGCAGTCTAGCTTCTTTTTTTTTATTTTTATTTTATTCGATATATTTTTTATTTACATTTCAAATGATTTCCCCTTTTCTGGTCCCCCACTCCCCGAAAGTCACATAAACCCCCTTCCCTTCCCCTGTTCTCCCACCCATCCCTTCCCACTTCCCTGTTCTGGTTTTGCCTTATACTGCTACACTGAGTCTTTCCAGAACCAGAGGTCACTCCTCTGTTCTTCTTGTACCTCATTTGATGTGTGGATTATGTTTTGGGTATTCCAGTTTTCCAGGCTAATATTCACTTATTAGTGAGTGCATACCATGATTGATCTTTTGAGACTGGGTTACCTCACTTAGTATGATGTTCTCCAGCTCCATCCATTTGCCTAATTTCATGAATTCATTGTTTCTAATGGCTGAATAGTACTCCATTGTGTATATATACCACATTTTTTGCATCCATTCTTCTGTTGAGGGATACCTGGGTTCTTTCCAGCTTCTGGCTATTATAAATAGGGCTGCTGTGAACATAGTGGAGCATATATCCTTATTACATGCTGGGGAGTCCTCTGGGTATATGCCCAGGAGTGGTATAGCAGGATCTTTCGGAAGTGACATGCCCAGTTTTCTGAGGAACCGCCAGACTGATTTCCAGAGTGGTTGTACTAATTTGCAACCCCACCAGCAGTGGAGGAGTGTTCCTCTTTCTCCACATCCTCGCCAACACCTGCTGTCTCCTGAGTTTTTAATCTTAGCCATTCTGACTGGTATAAGGTGAAATCTCAGGGTTCTGATGTGCTTCTTACTGATATTTACTGTGACTTAGAACAATCCACATAACCCTCGTATCTTGTATCTTTAGCTTCCTTATCTATAAAGTGAGAGCCTTAGAGAGGACTGGCATTTCTAGTTTAGCTTTAGAATGTGGTTTTTATTTTTCTAATTTCATGCTTATATGTACATATAAATATTGCTACTCTAGAAGGCTATGGCATTGCTTTAAACTCTTAGATGTTACTAACTAGTTTAGTCTTATATGAAGTTAAAAGGTAGACGCCCTTTTAAAAGGTTGACCTTGCGATGGCTGCCAGCTTTGTGATTTACTTAGTGCCCATACAGTACACAATATATCAGCCTTTAGTTCTTATTTCTATAATGAAGTTATTATCCCATTCTACAAGTTATGGAAGTGAAGTACAGACGGTTGCTGTAACATGGTTCAAAAGTGACAGAGCTAGAATTTAACCTAAGCAAGCTTCAACACAGTCTGTGTAAATGTGGGGGTGCTCTGTCTGCATGTACACCTGCATGCCAGAAGAGGGCATCAGATCCACCATGTAGTTACTGGGAAATGAATTCAGGACCTCTGAAAGAGGAACTAGTGTTCCTAACCACTGAGCCGTCTCAGAGTCTGTGGACTTAATCATTTTCCTACATTGCCATTTTAAAAGCCTTTATTTCCATATCTTTCAGAACAATCAATTTGGAGTTTCATTCTATCACTCGCTTTGCCCAAACACGTTAGAGTTCTTTGATTTATTCCCAAAGAGAACAAGACCAAGACAAGCCCTTGTGGAAAGCCAAGCCACCTGCCAGTATGTAGAATTGTGTAGGAAGAACAAAACAAGCCGAAACCGCAGGGGAGCATTGTAAGCACAGGAAGAGGAACGGAAGAGTGTACTTCAGAGAAGGGAGGAAAGCATCAACCTGCTTATTTTGTTTAAAACTTAGAGGCCAAGGAGGAAGAGTTCTAGAAAGAGGCCAGCAGCAGCAGCAGGTATCACAGGATCCCTGAGAATGAGAAATAAAAATCCCACTGAAAGCACTGGTGACTGTAGGCACACTTATGGTAGAGGAATGAAAAAGGATCCACACTAGAGATAAGAGACAATATGAAATCCAGTGAAGTAGAAGACGTGCTAGCTTGTGTGTAGTCAGGGAGAGCTTGACTGTGCTAGGCAGCACTTTCTCCCTGTAGCTAGAGACCACTGCAATTGGTTAAGCTACACATAAATGTAAGAATAGTTATGTTTGTGCTTGACAGGTGTTGTGAAGGAAATGAAGCAAGTCAGTCAATCTTTATCTCATGTGTAGGGATGTTTGTATGTTTAAAGCAAAGCAGAGAGGAAGTTGCCAAGTGTGTTTGTTTATTTGAAGTAGAACTACAAAGAAAAAGTGTGTATGGAATCACACTTTTAAACAAATCAGATTTAAACAAATAGAACAATGTTTAAAGTCCTTCCAAGATATTAAGTCTTCCAGGTCATGAATAAGCTGTTATTAATAAATGAGGAGCTGGGCGGTGGTGGTGCACGCCTGTAATCCCAGCACTCTGGGAGGCAGAGGCAGGCGGATTTCTGAGTTCGAGGCCAGCCTGGTCTACAGAGTGAGCTCCAGGACAGCCAGGGCTATACAGAGAAACCCGGTCTCGAAAAAACCAAATCCAAAAAAACCAAAAATAAATAAATGAATGAATGAATAAATAAATAAATAAATAAATAAATAAATAAATAAATGAGGAAAATACTTTAAAATATAAAAGCTGCTGGGTAATGATGGTGCATGCCTTTAATCCCAGCACTTGGGAGGCAAAGGCAAGTGAATCTGAGTTCGAGGCCAGCCTGGTCTACAGAGTGAGCTCCAGGACAGCCACGGCTATACAGAGAAACCCTGTCTCGAAAAAACCAAATCCAAAAAAACCAAAAATAAATAAATAAATGAACGAATGAATAAATAAATAAATAAATAAATAAATAAATAAATAAATAAATAAATGAGGAAAATACTTTAAAATATAAAAGCTGCTGGGTAATGATGGTGCATGCCTTTAATCCCAGCACTTGGGAGGCAAAGGCAAGTGAATCTCTCTGAGTTCGAGGCCAGCCTGGTGTACAGAGCAAGTTCTACGACAGCCAGGGCTATGCAGAGAAATCCTATCTTGAAAAACTATATATATATTTTTCAATAGAGCTGTTTCTAATTAAATTTATATATAGTTTTTGAGGTTCTCATATAAAAGCTAAAAAACTAGCAAAGTAGCTTGTGAAATCATTTTATGCCTTTTCATGATGTCACAAAACTTAATTATGAAGGAAGCAATTATTGTATTACAGGAAACAGCTATGGTTTGTGATTAAGGTCTGAGACACTCTTGCCATTTCCCTCTCCTCCCTCCATGCAGCGACTTGTTCACTTTGGACTCATACTTGTTTAACTTTCGACACCTTCACCAACGTTAAACCTTGACGTTTCATTATTTCTTCCTGAAAAAATCTCAAGTCTAGTAATTGTGTGATTTATTTCCACACATTACTGCTAACTGACTGAGAAGATACTGTTTGAAGAGAGTGTCTATCTATAGTATGGATAACCCACCAGGTGCCAACAGGATGGATAATTTGTTTGAAGTTGGAACCTAACATCTAACTAATGATTTACTGTTGGCTTGATGTCTGTTGTCTCTGCTGTGGTATAAGTATATTGAGTTCAAGAAACCTCTCTGTCAAGGAACCTTCTATCCCCACTTCATAGCATAGTGCCAGGTATGTAGCACATATTCAATAAAGAATAAATGAATGAAAAATTAATGAAATGGATGCCAAATCCATCAATTTGATACTATCTTTAAGTTATTTTTGTAATAGAAAATGTGCTATAATAGTTTCTTGAGCATTTATGTGTATGTAGGGGTTGCATGTATAGGTGCATGTGTATGTATATATATATACATGCACAAGTGTAGAGGTCAGAGGTCAGCTATGGGTGTTGTCACTCAGGTGCTCTCCACTGTATTTTTAAACAGGCTTTCTCACTTGGCCTGGAACTCATTGATGAGGTTGAATTGACTAGCCAGGGAACCCCAGAGATCTTCCTATCTGCCCCTCCCCTCCCACCTTACCTACCCCACCCCACCCCTGTGCTGGAATTACAAGCACACACCACTCTGCCTGACTTTTTTTATTATATAAAAAATTTGTTTTCATACAATATATTCTGATCATGCTTTTTGCCTTCTCCACCTCTTCCCAGATCCTCCCCACGGACCCACTGACAGAGTTCTAGGATCAAACTCTGGTCTTTATGCTTACATAGCAACATCTTCACTGACTGAGCTGTTTGCCCCGCCTCCTCATGAGCATCCTTTTCAGGCTGTCCATCCATGTCTCACTGACTGTAGACATCAATCTTTCAAAATGAGTGAACTCAACTGCAGCTTTACAAGTCAGAGCACCGTTTTGTTCTAGGGAGGTTCTAATAAGATCCTCCTGTTGCATATTTGAGAGTCTAACCTTGGTAATATGTAAACAGAGGTGATTATTTTTCATAGATTTTTTATATCATTTTAATCTCCAGAATGACTAAGCCTCAGACTGATTAGTTCCAGATGCATTTCTGTAATGTGTGTCTGTGATATCCTAAAAGGATAGGACCATGTTAACATTTTGTTCTCTGTGTAGTATGTATTCTGTTAAAAAAAAAATTAAGAAACATTTGTCAACTTAAAATTGTAGACGGTTTTTTGGATAATTTATCTAGAGTAGGCTATGTCTGATTATACAATGCTTTGAAATAAGTCTCTGTAGAATGACTTTGGTCGTTGCACCTTTGAGGGAAAGGCAGCAGCAGTGGGGCAGAGAGAGCAAGCCGAGAGTGTCCTGGTGGCTTGGGGGCAGTTTTATGCTAAGCCTGCTTTGCACGCAGGCTCTTGGCGGTGTGTTCACGCAGCTTCATAGTCTGAATTATGCAGAGAAGTGTAGCTTCCTTTCTTCTCTCTGTTCCTTTTCTACAATGCTTCCCACAGCAGTCGGGGCTTCCTTCCTCCCCACCCCCAACCCCCTTCTCATCACATGCTGGCTGCTCTGCGGGGCTGGGGACTGCCACACCAGGGAACTGACGCCATGGCCTTTCCCCTGGCTGCTCTGTCTTCCTCCTTCAGGCAGATGCCAAGATTTACAGCTTGCTTCTCTTGGGATTTTTCATCAAATTTTAATAAAAAAATTCTTTGAGGTTCAAAAAGTTAGGGTACAATGGGGACTACCATGTGCCAAAGGTGAAAGATTTGGGGTGGGTAGAAGTATGTTTAGTAAAAACAGTGACTTATGTAAGGGAATATGTCCAGTTCGAAGGGCTGTTGGCTCTGACTCTGGGCTTTGAAGAGTGGATAACTGAGGGTTGTTTTTTTTTTTATGTGCTTTTAAGAATTTTCATTTTACCTCATTAAAATCAACAGGAATTAGCCAGGCATGGTGGAACAATCCTTTAATCCCAGCCCTTGGGAGGCAGAGGCAGAGGCAGGCAAATCTCTTGAGTTCAAGGCCAACCTGGTCTACAAAGCTAGGCTTTTCTAGGACAGCCAGGACTACACAGAGAAACTGTTTCTCAAAAAACAAACAAACAAACAAATCATATCAAAGGGAATATGGAATCTCACGAAGGTGGCACCCTACAGCTTTCCTTCTGAAGCACTTGTAGTTTCCTAGATTACATTTAGGTCCATTTTGATTTAATCTCTACATTGTATATTACAGTGTGTGTGTGTGTGTGTGTGTGTGTGTGCGCGCGCGCGTGTGTGTGTGTGTGTGTGTGTGTGTTCATATGTTATATGCATCATATACACACTCTGGTGCATGTATGAAGATCAGAGGATGACTTGCAGGAGTTTCTTGTCCTTTTTCGTCACCTGGGGATCAGACTCGGATCACGGATGGAGCCTGCGCATCAAGTGCCTTTTTGCCCAGACATCTTGCTGGCCCTTGAGTTAATTTTTACATATGGTACGACGTGTGGCTCACAGTCTACTTTTTGCTTGTACAAATCCACTAATTTATGATCTTCGGTGCTATGTTTTCATCCAGTACATTTTTTTTTGAAAGAAGAATTGCAGCAAAGCCAAGTTTAAAAGGTTACACCAGACTGCCAGTTGTCTTTGGCTTGGTGAGTTTGTCCCGTTTCCTGGAGCTTCATGAAAGGATGTCTGTGGTTGAACTCCCTCAGCCTCAAGCGTCCAGTCTTCAGACTCAACCAGCAAAATGCTATTTACATATTCTTTGGAGACATAACTACACTATAGATAATTGCAGCAATCGTGTCATGGGCAGAAGAAACTGCCAAACCAAATTCTAGAAACCAGACTAGACAAACACATATGGGCTAAGAAATGGTCATAAAGTAAGAGAAATTGAAAATAAGGTCCTTGTAGGAGCTTACTCTTTGCTCTGTTGATGCTTTGTTTTCCTTATTTTTTATTAAAAAATTCATAAACCTTAGGATGAATGTTTTAAGATATATATTAATATAATTTCTTTCTGGATATATATTAAATGGCTTAAAGAATAGGAAAATGGCAGAGTATAGTTAATGTATATCATTGTGTAGTCTTGTGGAGAAATAAGAATATTTTCATTCAGCTATGAATTGGTACTTTTCAGGTTAGTGGAAAAAAGAATTATTGGCAGGGCTGATGTAACATTTTTTGGTAGGTTAATATGTAACATGAGGTCAGAAAGATCTGGGTTTTCACCAGCATGGTTGTGTTTGCACACTGCAAGACTCTGGGAAGATCTTGTCCAAAACCCCAATGTCTTTATCTCTGATACAGTAATAGAAATAGGTACCTCTTACTGGGTCATTAAGATTTAAATAAGGTTTAAATAAAATGCTACATCCAATACTGGCACAGCTCTGAACACAGTATGCTCCATACATTATTCTCTGCTTATTTCTCTTTCTTCTGGGGTGTGGGGAGGCCATTTGGAGCAGGGGAAACTGTACAAAGAATCTGTAAGTGGATAGACAAGGCAGAAACGTTTGTTCAGTTTGTAGCAAGACTCATCTGCAATCCCTTCCATCTCAACTCCTCAGCAAGATTCCGTTTTATTATATTCTCATCCATAAACGGATTGAAAATTGGCATGATATTTTACAGTAGCTGTGTTCAAGGTATACTCTATAGATTTAATAAGCCTTTGATTGAACTAATTTAGGTCTACTCCTTTTCAGGATTTGGAGGAATATGATGCAGAAATTTGAAAGGAACACCTCTTTCCAAACAGCCGTGGGACTCCGTACTCTTTCTCCCCTGTGGGTCCTAGAGACTGTACTTAGATTTTTGGGCTAGATTTTCGGGTTAGATGATAGAACTAGATTACAGAAAACTGAGTGGCAGTGGGCATGTGTTTTAGTTGTTTCTAGGACTTTTCAGCTTGACTACATCATATCCATTTGGATGCATTCATCACATCAGCTGATAATTAGAAACTATATAGTCTTTCCTCTGACCATTTTATGCTGATATTAGATGGGAGTCATATGACTAAGTGTCAAGAGCTTATCCAGATAATACAGGTTATTAAGAAAATTAAAATAGTAAGATAACATGAATTCATATTATCAAGTAGGTCATCTGCTCTGAAGAATCAGCTTCACTTGTACCTGAGGCTTTAGGGCATGCTTCTTCATTATAAAGTTTATGTCTTAATGAAGTATAGGGGTTGGGAAATCGTTCAGTTGGTGAAATGCTTGCCAGTCAAGCATGGGTTCCCGTGTTTGACTTAGAGACACAGTGAAGATGCTGAGTGTGATAATCCCAGCAGGAGGAGGCAGAGACGGGTGGGTCCAGGGGCTCACAAGCCAGTCAGAGTAGCTCGCAGCCAGTGAGAGACTGTCTTAAAAAACAGTGTGGATGGCATCTGAGGACTGACATCTGAGAGTGACCTCTGGCCTCTGCTACACATGTGCACACACATGCATTCCTAAACACACGAACATGTGCATACATGCACGCAAAAAGTATGTGAGACTAGTAACTACCCTTTCATGCTCAACCAAGTCCCTGTGTGTTTGCCGCTCCTTGTCTCATGGAAGCTTCTATCCTTCTACAGCAATTTTACCAAGTTTGTATTCATCATAGACCAAAGAGAGTATGGTATAAGCTATTAATATAATATATTAATATAATATATCACAACCAAAGAGGTCCAAAATAACAATTAAAATTTATTTCAGTTTTACATGCAGTGTGTCTAGTTTTAAATAACATTTAATTTTTTTTACTTCAGTCTTGTGTGCTGTATGACTAGTTTTAAGATGTAAAACAAGGAAAGTATATTTTCCACCTAGTACAACATAAATACTAATTTACTGTGGAACAAGAATCTCCAGGAAATGGAATTATAGTGGGAAACGTCACCAACCCCCCACTTCTATTGATCATTTTTTCTTCATCTTTAAGAGAAAACCAAAATATGAGAAATTCTCAGAGCATAAAAGTTTTTCCCTCAAAAGGTGTGTTTCCTCACCTCTTCTGAGGAGTTGCTCTTATTTTTCAAACACCTTTATCCACATTGTAACTATCTTTCTGCATAGTTGCCTTTTATTTCTGTATATATTTTAAAAGCTCTTCCAACTGTAGCTGCCTTAGAGTTAGTACTTAATAAAGCTATAATCAGTTTTATTGTCATTCATCCAACAAGGTGTTTTCTGACAAGCAACCATGTTCCTGGCTGTTCTTTTTAACAAATAATATAGCAGTGGACCAAAAAAAAAAAGAAAAAGAAAAAGAAATACCTTACACTTTTAGAGTTTTCGCTCTAGAGACAGATACTTTTAGAGTTTATGTTCTAAAGACAGATACTAAGAAAATATATAAGTGATGCGATAAAATTAGTACTAAGAAGAAAAATCAGAGTAAGAAGGGAATCATTCCAAATGAGCATTGAAAAATTATTTTATTCAGATCACAGCATATAATTCTTTAGCTTGTCTTTTAAAGATTACTTTTGGTTTTTTTTTTCTTTTTGCTAGTGGTATTTTAAAAAAGAAATTAAGAATCTGAAAATCTAGCTCCGACTAGTGAACGGAGGTAACTAAGGGACCTCAGTTCTTTGGCTGATCACTGTTTTATGTGGAGAAGTAAAGTCTACCTCGGAGGAAGTTGGCAATTGTGGAGTAGCCTTAGTGTGCAGCACCCCAGGGAGCCTGCTGAGGTACAGCAGTCTGAGGTAGTCTGAGGCACAGGTTGTTATTCAGCCGGAGCTTTAACACTCGCTCGCTCAGCCACTCTCTTACATCTTCCTCGCTTAGTCATCCAGAATCTTGTATGTTTGCCAAGTAAAACAAATCTCATACTAATAAGCTATAAATAAACAGTAGGAGCATGAGTCAAAGCCAGCACCAGCCTTCTCCCCGCGTGTACCTCCCCGCAGCTCCCCGGCATGTTCATTTTGCACAAATGAGCAGTGCTGTTAACTCCTGTGCCACAGACCGACGACTCTGGTTAGTTACTGAAGGCTGGTTCTTAGACCTAAGTAATTAGCAGTGCTGTGGCATGTCTCCAGAGTCAGAGGAGATTGTGGTCCACCATGTCCTTCTAGTGGGAGGACGAGGAGAGAAAAAGAAAATGCAGTGCCTTCTTTTCTATAGAAAGCCTTAAAAGTTCAATCCAGAAGGTGTCTGCCATATTTCTAAAAGAAATGTTATGCAGTGTGGCATAGCTCAGCAGGTTTTCAGGGGAAAATAAAAGAAATTGCTTTAAAGTCCTATCTCTTCTGTTAGATCCTTTCTGATAAAATTTTATCCTCTTTTGCATCATTATTTATTCATTCACTACCTTTTCACCAAACATGGTGTTTCATGCATTAAAAACAAGCATGTGAAATCTCTGTTTTCAAGTAATTTGTAATAGTGGGTGAAGTGACTCATCCGGAATGACAGCGTGGTAGCCGTAAGGAACGGTGTGGACAGGATGCCCGCGATCTGCATACACCACCATGGGTGTGGGGCTTCCCTGCCTTCCCTCACTGCTGTGTGTGCGACGGTCTGTCCAGTGCCTCCAGCAGCCTGCTGGGGTTGGCATTCTTACACTCCAGCTTGCTCGAGGGAAAAGGTCTCAGAGAGTTGAGAAAGCACTTAGGACTGTGAGTGGGACTGTGAGGCCGTGGCGCTTCACGTGAGAGACGCCTGTATAAGTGAGTAGGACTCTCAAGCAAAGTGTTTGGAATGTAAAGTGTGTTCCAGGAAATAAAACATGGCAGTCACGATGTTTCTTAAAAGAATTTGGTTCTTATGTAGAAGACAGGAGCAGACTTGCTTTTCATGAATAAACTATAATTGTTTGCACAGGCATTTAAAAGAGAGCTTACTTCTATAGGAAGGAATTTCTTCTCCAGCTTGACTTAAGTATACTAAATGCCTATACAATAAACAAAATTAAAATCTGGAAGGGCCATATTTTACTTTTTCATGAGTAGGCTAAAATAGTTATGTAAGTTAAACATAAATAATATTGTAAAGATAGAAACTAAATCCATGTGAATTTCTGTGAGAGACCGTGTTTGGAGGCTTAGTCATACGAGTGAGACTGTCTTACTGAAGTACTTAGCATTTCCAGACTGTTGACTGCTCTGTGCTAACGGTATCCCCATCTTGCCCCCTAATGATTGATCCCCCTCTTACCTTCCCCCTGCATAAAAGGAAAACAGAAAGTTTGTTCTGTTTGACAGTTTTTAAAGGAAGTGAAAAAGGATTATTATTTTTAAAAGCCATTTCTCTAAGTCACTTTTTTAGTGGAACTTTTTCTTTAAGAATTTCTTTTTTCTTTCTCTTATTTTTTTTAATCATTTTACTCGTTTACATTTTCTTGGACGGTATTTTTGTCGAGAGTGAAACCACCTTGGTGAAATAAGTCTTGATTGATTATACACACTTGACTCTAAAGTTACTGCAAAAGTTATTTCCTAAGCAATATTTATTTAAAACTTTTTCCTCCATTAATTAGTTTATTCACTTTACAATCTGATCACAGCTTACCTTTCCCTCTCCTCCCAGTCCCATCCTTACACACTCTTACCCTACTCCCACTTCCCTTCTCAGAGGAGAGGCTCCCCCATGGGTACTCCCCCCACAACCACCACCACCACCCTGGCACATCAAGTCATAGCGCAACTAAGTGCATCCTCTCCCCGTGAAGCCAGACAAGGCAGCCCAGCTAGGGACAGGTGATCCAAAGGCAGACAACAGAGTCAGACAGCCCCAGTGCCAATAGTTAGGGGACTCACATGAAGAAAAAGCTGCACATCTGCTACGTTTATGTAAGGGACTAGACCTCCTTGGTTGGCAGTTCAGTCTCTGAATTTCCATGGGCCCAGGTTAGTTGACTCTGTAGGTCTTCTTGTGGTGGGCTTGACCCCTCTGGCTCCTTCAATCCTTCCACTCTTCTACAAGACTCCCCAAGCTCCCCCCACTGTTTGGCTGTGGGTCTCTGCATCTGTTTCCATCAGCTTCTGATGAAGCCTCTCAGGAGACAGGTTAGCATAGTAAAGTATCATTAATAGTGTCAGGATGTCAGGAGTCAGCGCTCTCCTATGGGTTTCAAGTTAGGCCAGTCATTAGGTGGCCATTCCCTCAGTCTCTTCTCTTTGTCCCTGCACTTCTTATAGGAAAGACAAATTTTGGGTTGAAGGCTTTGTGGATGGGTTGGTATGCCCTCCTATCCTTGGAAGTCCCGTCTGGCTACAGGAGGTGGCTTCTTCAGGCTCCATATCCCCCGCTGCTAGGAGTCTCAGCCAAAGTCACCCTCAAAGTATCCCAGTCCCAGAGCTTCCCCCACACCACCAACTTGTTTTCTGTCTCCTAGCCCTTCTTCTCTCCTCTTCCACCCCTTCCCTCCCTCCATCTACTTCAGATGTTTAGTTTATTTCCCCTTTTGAGTGAGATACAAGCATCCTCCCTTGGGCCCTCCTTGTTACTCAGTTTCATTAGGTCTGGATTGTAGTGTGGTTATTCTATACTTTATGGCTAATATCTACTTATAAGTGAATACATACATACATGGGTCTGGGTTACCTCACTCAGGATATTATCATCTAGTTGCATCTATTTGCCTGAAAATTTCATAATGTCCTTGTTTTTAATAACTGAGTGGTATTGCGTTATGTAAATTGCTATGTTTTCATTATCCATTCTTCTCTTGAGGGACATCTAGGTTGTTTCCAGTTTCTAGCTATTACAAATAATGCTGCTAATGAGCATAGTTGAGCAAGTGTCCGTGTGGGGGGGTGGAACATCTTTTGGGTATATGCCCGGGAATGGTATATACCTGGAAGTGGTCTTGAGGTAGAACTACTCCCAATTCTCTGATTGATTTCCAAAATGGTTGTATAGATTTGCATTCCCAACAGCAATGGAGAGGTGCTCCCCTTGTTCCACATCCTGGCCAGCATCTGCTGTTGCTTGAGTCACCTTAACCATTCTGGTGGGTGTAAAATGGAATCTCAAGCTGAGACTTCTTTCTTTCTCTCTTTCTTTCTTTTTCCTTTCTTTCTTTCTTTCTTTCTACATTTATTTATTTATTTTTTATATATACAGTGTTCTGGCTGAATATATGTTTATGGCCAGAAGAGGGCACCACATTACACTATGGATGGTTATGAGCTACTCTGTGGTTGCTGGGAATTGAACTCGGGACCTCTGGAAGAGCAGCCAATGCTCTTAACTGCTGAGCCATCACTCCAGCCCAAGCTGAGACTTTTTTTTTTTTTTTTTTTTAATATATATTATTTATTTATTTTTTTTTGTCTTTTTTTTTTAATTTGATATAATTTATTTACATTTCAAATGATTTCCCCTTTTCTAGCCCCCCCCCCTCCCCGAAAGTCCCGTAAGCCCCCTTCTCTTCCCCTGTCCTCCCTCCCACCCCTTCCCAGTTCCCCGTTCTGGTTTTGCCAAATACTGTTTCACTGAGTCTTTCCAGAACCAGGGACCACTCCTGCTTTCTTCTTGTATCTCATTTGATGTGTGGATTATGTTTTGGGTATTCCAGTTTTCTAGGTTAATAACCACTTATTAGTGAGTGCATACCATGATTCACCTTTTGAGTCTGGGTTACCTCACTTAGTATGATGTTCTCTAGCTCCATCCATTTGCCTAAGAATTTCATGAATTCATTGTTTCTAATGGCTGAATAGTACTCCATTGTGTAGATATACCACATTTTTTGTATCCACTCTTCTGTTGAGGGATACCTGGGTTCTTTCCAGCATCTGGCAATTATAAATAGGGCTGCTATGAACATAGTAGAGCATGTATCCTTATTACATGGTGGGGAATCCTCTGGGTATATGCCCAGGAGTGGTATAGCAGGATCTTCTGGAAGTGAGGTGCCCAGTTTTCGGAGGAACCGCCAGACTGCTTTCCAGAGTGGTTGTACCAATTTGCAACCCCACCAGCAGTGGAGGAGTGTTCCTCTTTCTCTGCACCCTCTCCAACACCTGCTGTCTCCTGAATTTTTAATCTTAGCCATTCTGACTGGTGTAAGATGAAATCTTAGGGTTGTTTTGATTTGCATTTCCCTAATGACTAATGAAGTGGAGCATTTTTTAAGATGCTTCTCCGCCATCCGAAGTTCTTCAGGTGAGAATTCTTTGTTTAACTCTGTACCCCATTTTTTAATAGGGTTGTTCGGTTTTCTGGAGTCTAACTTCTTGAGTTCTTTATATATATTGGATATTAGCCCTCTATCTGATGTAGGATTGGTGAAGATCTTTTCCCAATTTGTTGGTTGCCGATCTGTCCTCTTGATGGTGTCCTTTGCCTTACAGAAACTCTGTAACCTTATGAGGTCCCATTTGTCAATTCTTGCTCTTAGAGCATACGCTATTGGTGTTCTGTTCAGAAACTTTCTCCCTGTACCGATGTCCTCAAGGGTCTTCCCCAGTTTCTTTTCTATTAGCTTCAGAGTGTCTGGCTTTATGTGGAGGTCCTTGATCCATTTGGATTTGAGCTTAGTACAAGGAGACAAGGATGGATCAATTCCCATTCTTCTGCATGCTGACCTCCAGTTGAACCAGCACCATTTGTTGAAAAGGCTATCTTTTTTCCATTGGATGTTTTCAGCCTCTTTGTCGAGGATCAAGTGGCCATAGGTGTGTGGGTTCATTTCTGGATCTTCAATCCTGTTCCATTGATCCTCCTGCCTGTCACTGTACCAATACCATGCAGTTTTTAACACTATTGCTCTGTAGTATTGCTTGAGGTCAGGGATACTGATTCCCCCAGATTTTCTTTTGTTGCTGAGAATAGTTTTAGCTATCCTGGGTTTTTTGTTGTTCCAGATGAATTTGATAATTGCTCTTTCTAACTCTGTGAAGAATTGAGTTGGGATTTTGATGGGTATTGCATTGAATCTGTATAGTGCTTTAGGCAAAATGGCCATTTTAACTATATTGATTCTACCGATCCATGAGCATGGGAGGTTTTCCCATTTTTTGAGGTCTTCTTCCATTTCCTTCTTCAGAGTCTTGAAGTTCTTGCCATACAGATCTTTCGCATGTTTGGTAAGAGTCACCCCAAGATACTTTATACTGTTTGTGGCTATTGTGAAGGGGGTCATTTCCCTAATTTCTTTCTCAGCCTGCTTATCCTTTGAGTATAGGAAGGCCACTGATTTGCTTGAGTTGATTTTGTAACCTGCCACTTTGCTGAAGTTGTTTATCAGCTGTAGGAGCTCTCTAGTGGAGTTCTTTGGGTCACTTAGGTAGACGATCATGTCGTCTGCAAATAATGATAGTTTGACTTCCTCCTTTCCAATTTGTATCCCTTTGACCTCCTTATGTTGTCGAATTGCCTGAGCTAGTACCTCAAGTACAATATTGAAAAGATAAGGAGAAAGGGGGCAGCCTTGTCTGGTCCCTGATTTCAGTGGGATTGCTTCAAGTTTCTCTCCGTTTAGTTTGATGCTGGCTACCGGTTTGCTGTATATTGCTTTTACTATGTTTAGGTATGGGCCTTGAATTCCTGTTCTCTCCAAGACTTTAAGCATGAAAGGATGCTGAATTTTGTCAAATGCTTTTTCAGCATCCAATGAAATGACCATGTGGTTTTGTTCTTTGAGTTTGTTTATGTAGTGGATTGTATTGATGGATTTCCGTATATTGAACCAACCCTGCATTCCCGGGATAAAGCCTACTTGATCATGGTGGATGATCGTTTTGATGTGTTCTTGGATTCGGTTGGCAAGAATTTTGTTGAGTATTTTTGCATCGATGTTCATAAGGGAAATTGGTCTGAAGTTCTCTTTCTTTGTTGGATCTTTGTGTGGCTTTGGTATCAGCGTAATTGTGGCTTCGTAGAAGGAATTGGGTAGTGTTCCTTCTGTTTCTATTTTGTGGAATAGTTTGAAGAGTATTGGTGTTAACTCTTCTTTGAAGGTCTGGTAGAATTCTGCACTGAAACCATCTGGTCCTGTGCTTTTTTTGGTTGGAAGACTTTCTATGACTCCTTCTATTTCTTTAGGCTTTATGGGACTGTTTAGATGGTCTAGTTGGTCCTGATTTAATTTTGGTATTTGGTATCTGTCAAGGAAATTGTCCATTTCCTCCAGATTCTCCAGTTGTGTTGAGTACAGGCTCTTGTAGTAGGATCTGATGATTTTTTGGATTTCCTCAGTTTCCGTTGTTATGTCTCCCTTTTCATTTCTAAGTTTGTTAATTTGGATACTTTCTCTGTGCCCTTTGGTCAGTCTGGCTAAGGGTTTATCTATCTTGTTGATTTTCTCAAAGAACCAGCTCCTAGTTTTGTTGATTTTTTGTATGGTTCTCTTTGTTTCTACTTGATTGATTTCGGCCCTGAGTTTGATGATTTCCTGCCTTCTACTCCTCCTGGGTGAAATAGCTTCTTTTTGTTCTAGGGCTTTCAGGTGTGTCATTAAGTTGGTAATGTATGCTCTCTCCATTTTCTTTTTGGAGGCACTCAGGGCTATGAGTTTTCCTCTTAGCACTGCTTTCATTGTGTCCCATAGATTTGGGTATGTTGTGTTTTCATTTTCATTGTGTTCTAAAAAGTCTTTAATTTCTTTCTTTATTTCTTCCTTGACCAAGGTGTCATTGAGTAGAGTATTGTTCAATCTCCACGTGTTTGTGGGTTTTCTGTTGTTTCTGTTGCTATTGAAGACCACTTTTATTCCATAGTGATCAGATAGGAGGCATGGGATTAGTTCTATCTTTTTATATTTGTTGAGGTCTGTCTTGTGACCAATTATATGGTCGATTTTGGAGAAGGTACCATGAGGTGCTGAAAAAAAGGTATATTCTTTTGTTTTAGGATAGAATGTTCTATATATATCAGTTAAATCTAATTGGTCCAAAGCTTCAATTAGTTTCATTGTGTCCTTGTTTAGTTTCTGTTTTCCTGATCGGTCCATTGAGGAAAGTGCAGTGTTGAAGTCACCCACAATTATTGTGTTAGGTGCAATGTGTGCTTTGAGTTTTAATAAAGTTTCTTTTATGAAAGAGGGTGCCCTTGCATTTGGAGCATAGATGTTCAGGATTGAGAGTTCTTCTTGTTGTATTTTTCCTTTGACCAGCAAGAAGTGTCCCTCAGAGTCTCTTTTGATGACTTTGGGTTGAAAGTCAATTTTATCTGATATTAAAATGGCTAGTCCAGCTTGTTTCCTGAGACCATTTGCTTGTAAAATTGTCTTCCAGCCTTTTACTCTAAGGTAGTGTTTGTCTTTGACCCTGAGGTGTGTTTCCTGTAAGCAGCAAAATGTAGGGTCCTGTTTACGTATCCAGTCAGTTAGTCTGTGTCTTTTTATTGGGGCATTGAGTCCATTGATGTTAAGAGATATTAAGGAATAGTGATTGTTACTTCCTATCATTTTTGACGTTATTTTTTAAATTTGATTGCTTAACTTATTTGGGTTTGATGAAAGGTTACTATCTTGCTTTTTTCAGGGTGGAGTTTCCCTCCTTGTATTGGTGTTGTCCTCCTATTATCCTTTTTAGGGCTGGGTTTGTGGATAGATATTGGGTGAACTTGGTTTTGTCGTGAAATATCTTAGTTTCTCCATCTATGGTGATTGAGAGTTTTGCTGGATATAGTAGTTTTGGTTGGCATTTGTGTTCTCTTAGAGTCTGCATGAGATCTGCCCAGGACCTTCTAGCCTTCATAGTCTCAGGTGAAAAGTCTGCTGTGATTCTGATAGGTCTTCCTTTATATGTTACTTGGCCTTTTTCTCTTACTGCCTTTAGTATTCTTTCTTTGTTTAGAACATTTGGTGTTTTGATTATTATGTGACGGGAAGTATTTCTGTTCTGGTCCAGTCTGTTTGGAGTTCTGTAGGCTTCTTGTATATTCATGGGCATCTCTCTCTTTAGGTTAGGGAAGTTTTCTTCCATAATTTTATTGAAGATATTTGCTGGCCCTTTAAGTTGTAAATCTTCACTCTCATCTATGCCTATAATCCTTAGGTTTGGTCTTCTCATTGTGTCCTGGATTTCCTGGATATTTTGGGTTACAAGCTTTTTGCACTTTGCATTTTCTTTAACTGTTGAGTCCATGGTTTCTATGGAATCTTCAGCATCTGAGATTCTTTCTTCTATCTCTTGTATTCTGTTGTTGATATTTGCATCTCTGTCCCCTGATTTCTTCCCAAGGCTTTCTATCTCCAAAGTTGTCTCCCTTTGAGTTTTCTTAGTTGTTTCTACTTCTGATTTTAGATCCTGGATGGTTTTGCTTAGCTCCTTCACTTGCATGTTTGTGTTTTCCTGTAATTCTTTAAGAGATTTTTGTGTTTCCTCTTTCATGAGCTCAGCCTGTTGACCAAAGTTCTCCTGTATTTCTTTAAGAGATTTTTGTGTTTCGTCTTTCATGACCTCAGCCTGTTGAGCAAAGTTCTCCTGTATTTCTTTAAGTGTTTTTTGCATTTCCTCCTTGTTGGCTTTTGTATTCTCCTGGATTTCTTTCAATGATTTTTGTGTTTCCCTTGCAAGGGCTTCTAACTTTTGATCCATTTTCTCCTCAATGTCCTTCATGTGTTCCTGTACCAGCATCATGACCAGTGATTTTAAATCCAAATCTTGTTTTACTGGTGTGATGGGGTATCCAGGACTTGCTGGTAGAGGAGAATTTGGTTCAGATGTTGCCATATTGCCTTGATTTCTGTTAGTGACGTTTCTGCGTTTGCCTTTTGCCATCTAGCTCTCACTGGTGTTACTTGGTCTTGTCAGTGCTGGACTCACCAGTGCAAGTTGCCCCTTCCCCGTTGGCCTCTGGTGCACAGCTTACACTCTGCACTGCCTATAGACAGGGTGCTGTTGTCCAGGCTGTTCAGATCCCGAAGCAGGCACCTGAAGGCTCCCGCTGGGGCCGGCAGGATTTATTGGAGCACACCGACTTCTCCCAGCTGGCCGCCCGGAAGCCCCCACTAGCCTCTTGAGGGACCTGGAGATGTGGCGGCCACCCAGGCTGATCTGAAGCGGAGAGAGTTGAACTGGGGGCTTCTGCCTGAGGCCTTGCCCCAGATTGTGTCTGTGGACCAGGTGGAACCCGTGTGCACCCCCAGGGAGCTCCGAAGGTGAATGTTGCTGTGACCTCCCCTGTGCTCCGCTCACTCCGCTGGGCAGCCGATTTCCCCAACCGGGCTGGCGCACACTAGGTTAGCCTTGTCGCCTGGGCCCTGAGTCCAGGCAAACGCCTGGGAGGCCAAGGTCCGAGCAAAGTTCCCCTAGGGCTATGTCTGTTATTTGGGTCCGCCAGGTGACCTGGATGGCGGGCGTGCGCGTCCGCGCTCCGCGAAAGCACCGGGAGAGTCTGTTGTGCTAATAACCTCCTGGGCTGGTTGACACACAGATGGCCCACCAAGCCGCCCAGTTCTTGGGGTCAGTCCTGTGCCTTTTGGGGCCTAGACCCCCGTTTTGTTAGCCTCAGGCTACGCTTGTTAGCAGTCTCTGCCCTCCCGAGCACTCTGGCTCCTGTAGGCAAAATGGCGGCGCGTGCACCGGCCGGGGCAAAAAAAAAAAAAAACTCCTGGCTGGGTTGGCGCCCGATGGCCACTCGAACAGCCCAGGGCCTGGGTGCAGGCCAACGCCCGTCTGGCTCAGACCCCTGCGGTGTTGGGCCTAGGATTATGTTTGTGTACCTCAGTCTGACCGATCTCTGGAGCCCGGGATCAAGATGGCGGTGAGTCTCTCCTGACTGGCGGGCAGCAGAGTTCTGAAGTGGCTTCCGTGCAGCGAAAGGCTCCGCAGAACCGCAGTTGCTTGCCGCCCGGCTGGTCAGCGAAGGTCAGTGGTCGTGGGCGCAGGGCCTAACTGGACCCTGTGTCGCCTTGGTTCCACTGCTGATGGCCCTTCAGCTGGAGCAGCCACTGCTACCACCGCCGCCGCCGCCGCCGCCGCCGAGACTTTTTTTAACCAATATTTTTCTTTAAAATTTTTTTAAATTACATTTTTAAAAATATTTTATTCTTGGACATTGGTCACATGAGCAAGTGGGTCTGGGAAATGGAATTGAGGTTGTCGGGCTTAGTGAGAAGCAACTCTGCCTGCTGAGCCATCTCACTGATCTTCACCCAGCATTCCCCAGTCAAGAACCATCTGAGGATTACAGCTCTTAGAAATGGCCACGGTTTCTATTTGTCCATTTCAACCTTAAAACAATAAACTGTGTGCATCCTGAAGCAAGGGTTCCTGACTTTGAGCCCATTTGTTTTTCTGACTGTATCAGCATTAGTTCAGAAAGCGCCCAACTTCTGACATTCGGGTGTAATGGCACCTAATGATGCACTGCTGCATTATGGACAGTGTAAGGGAAGGCCGAACGCTGCTTAATTATTCATCTAGTGTCAATCATCTAAGCTTTAAAATGTCTACTCTTTATATGATATAGTCATCATCTTTCACTTGTCCCATTTACTCTTAAACTTGTCAAACTGTACACCAGACTGAAATACTTGTTCTTAATCCCAGGCGTGCCTTTTACTAAGAAAATCTGTAAGTCCTTTATAGTTAAAGACTTGCTGTTTGCATTCCACTCCGTGTCCTAACTGTGTCGTAGTGAATTGGTGGAGGAATGCTTTTATAAAGCCATACTATAGCAGTTAATCTCTGTGATTTTCCTTTTCTTGAAAGTGGTTGGAAAATTTCTATAGTAAATAAGCCTATTCCAGAACCTAGTGTTAAAGCATGATACCAAGTATGAGTCATTTGCCTGTTATTAGTACTGAGTCATAAAGCCTCCACCCTTGAGACAGGATCTCCTGTGTAGCCTTGGCTGGCCTTGAACTTGCTTGTGTAGATGACACTAGCCTCACATTCCCAGAGATCCACCAAGTGTCAGGATTAAAGGCTGCACCACCACATCTCAGGTTTTTAAAAAGATGACTGTGAAATGGGAGGGGATTAAGATTGTTTTGGGATGTGTGTGTGTGCACGTACGTGTGCATGCATGTACACCAGTGGGTGTGCCACACTCCTGAGTGAATGTCAAAGGTCAGCTTTTGAGTGGATTTTCTCCTTCCCTCTCAGGCTTGTGAACAAGCTCTTCCACCCTGCAGCACGTTGCTTCCTTTTAATTTTTTTTTTAGCCAAAACCCAAGAAATGGTGAAATGGCTTTTCACAATTATGTAAGGAGGGTAGAAGAGCCAGGATTTTAAAGTCCTTAAACTTGTGAGCATAGAGTTATTTCTAGTTTTTTTTTTTTAACTCAGTTGATTACAAAGTCTTCTTTATCATCAGAGACATTTTCTAGAAGTCTTCTGAGTTTCATATAGAATTCTTACAAGTCATCTGAATCAGCAAGTAACTATAAGCTTAATGGGATTTGTTGTGGTTTCACGTTTCTAAAGAACTCTCACTGTTTAGAAATTTGAATTACAAAGTTCAATACTCTTACCAAAATAAATGTCTCATTTATTTTAAAGGCCTTCACTCATTGTGAGAGGCGAATATATTTTATGTCCTAGCAACTTAGCATGCATACTTAGGTAGAGGATGAATGTTTATATTTGTACCTATTTTAATACTGAAATTTTGTTTGATTCTAGATGTACACAATAGATATGTCCCATTCACCCTGTTTCCCATGGTCCTTAGGGTTGTCTTCCTAGCTGTGGGATATTTGTCTGAGGAAGTTTTTCTATTAGACAAAAGTGGAGATTGGATAGCTAGAGGATATAAATATACTCAGATAACTGGGGTATCATTCTGCTTCTGCATCTGGGCTCCATCACAGCATGTCATCTTTCTGCAATCATTTTGTTACTGTTTGTCTTCCTCTCTCCCAAAAGCCTTTAATTCTGTCTGTAAGATACTTACAAAAAAGCTTCTTCCTTTTTTGTCTTCTGCTGACCAGATGAGCTGTTCCTGGCTGTGTGACTTGATGTGAGGAAGGGATATTCTACAGAACCATCCCTATAACCTGCACAGATACTGGTGCACCTTCACCTGTCCTGGTGAAATTATTTATGGGAAGCAGAATATATATAGATTTCATTATTTGTGTTTTACTTCATATAAGGTATTTGTGGTGGTTTGAATAGTCTTGGGAAGTGGCACTTTTAGGAGGTGTGGCCTTTGAAGAAGAAGTGTGTCACTGTGGAGGTGGGGCTTTGAGGTCAAGTCTGACCAGTATAATCAGCCTCCTCCTTGCTGCCTGCAGAAGACAGTCTTCTCCTGGCTGCCTTCAGATCAAGATGTAGAATTCTTGGCCCTTCTAGCACTATGTCTGCCATGATGATAATGGATTGAACCTCTGAAACTGTAAGCCAGCCTCAGTTAAAAGTTTTCCTTATAATAGTTACCTTATAAAGGTGTCTCCTTACAACCATGCAACCCTCACAAAGACAGTCTTCTATATTGGATGATTATTCCCTTGTAGGGTATTTCCTCTCTCTGATGAATCTTCAAGTCAAAAGCTGAATTTTATCATTTAAACATACAGTGCTTCACGTGTAAGCGTATATAGTGTCTTTTGTGTGGAGAATGTCAAGTGTTATTGTGTATCAGTGAAAACCTTGAATGACTTCGTGAATAGGAAGTAAATCTACAGTCAGGAGAATTAAATGCCTCTCACAGTTTGGCCATATTACCTCTATTATTTAATCTCACTTTCGTGCACTTTCACAACAATGACGTGTTGAAAGTAACATTTGTCTCAAATGATACTGCTTGTAAAGTGTATAGTGCACTTTCTTGATATAGTTTCCACTTTATATTTCTGAGACATAGAAAGGTGGTTTTGCCCTTGTTATTTACAGGAAGGAATATGACCTCTGAAAGGTCAGCACCCACCACTCATTTGTCACAATGCCAAATGGGGTATCTTCAAAATCAGACTGGTGTTTTCCTGCACTTTAGTGCTTTCCTGCAGTCAATAGCATAAATAAAATTACATTCAAAGAATCCCAGAAATATGTAGAAATAGAATTCAATGAGTTAATGTAACATTTCCTCCAGGGGGAGAATTTTGTTCTGTGAAGTTAAGAAAAGTTGATTTTTTAAAAAATACTCTATAATTTTTTACCCAACTAAAGATTATGTAAAGAACCAATATGCCCTCTAAATGTATATGTTAAGGTTTATTTTGTCCATAATGTTCCTTACTAGGGCTAGGAAGGTGGCTCAGTGGTTAGGAGTACTTCTTACTCTTCTGGAAGACCTGGTTTTCTTTCAGCACTCAGGATCAGCAGCTCCCAACTGCCTGTGTGAGCTCCAGGGATCCCACATGGTCTTCCGGCCCCTGAGGGCACCCCTACACTTGTGTCATACATTCCCGCCCCTGAGGGCACTCACACACACACACACACACACACACACACACACACACGCGCGCCATATACATTCTGACCCCCGAGGGCACTCCCACACTTCCACACATGAGCCATACATTCCGGCCCCTGAGGGCACTCCCACACACATTCCATACATTCACACATACACTTGTAGTGAGAATGCTGGAATTTTGGTTTCTTTAAAAAGCAGAAATATAAGAATATGTTTTTGTTTTAATCCCAGGTGTGGGGATATGGGGCTGCTTCAAAGCTGCTGAGTATGATTTGCCTTGTGCTCTAGCAGAGGCCTGGTTTTGCCAGCTGCAGATAGTTTCTGCGATGTGTGTGATATGCAGAAATTTTCGGAGGGTATATAAAAGCCAGAGCCCTGGTAGGTGGGGTGGATGGTTGCTGGTGTTCAGGGAGTTGGTTGTGGTTTGTTAGTAGTTGTGCTCAAAGAAGAAACAAGAAGAAAGACATTAGATTCAGGGATCTCTATCTCTCTCCCCTCTATCCTTGTTTCTCTCTTATCTAGTGATTAGAGATTAAACCTGGGCTTTTTCTGTAAGACACCTATAATGTAAACATGCACTATCTTCAGTTTAACTAATCCTGAAATGTGCTATAAATGGAAAATACTACTAGATTTTTAACACATTGAATAAAAAAGTAAAATATTTCAATAATGTTTGTGTTGATTTCATGTTGAATGATTGTATTTTTAGATATATTGAATAATTAAAATAAATTTTATCTATTTTAACTTTTTGTTATGTACTTTAGAGATTTTAAAGTGCCATTTGTCTTAAATGTCTGGTCAACAACATGTTTGTAATTATTAGTGTGTATTCATTGTCTATAATTACAGGTTTCACAGACATTTTCTCCTGTCATGTGTTTACACGTCTCCATATTTTTTCCCCATCACTTCCAGACAGTCTTGCTTCTGCTTTCATATATATGTATGTCTGTACATATATATTTCATATCTAGATACCATTTTATCCATCTATATAAACTCTAGAATCCTAAAATGAGATAATATATGTCTTTTTGGGCTTGTTATTTCTTATAATGCTGTCTAGAGGAGTCCATTTTCTCTTAATTACATAATTTATTTTGTCTATATAACTAAATCAGACACCATTGTGCATATATGCTGCATTTTCTTCCTTCCTTCCTTTCTTTTTGTTTGGGTTTTTTGTTGTTGTTTTGTTTTGAGACAGTTTTTTTGTGTGTCTATCTGGACTTGAACTCACAGAAATCAGCCTGTCTCTTAGGCCACATTATCTTACTAATCTGTTTATCTGTTGATGGGAACTCCGCTAATTCCATAGCTGCTACAGTAATCATGCATGTGTCAATGTCTCTGTGGGATTGATGACTTGGAGTCCTTTGTCACATCCTCAGGGGTGGAGTACATCAGTCATAGTCCAGTTCTACTTTTAGTTTGGGGGCACCTTCACCACTTTCCATGGTTACTGGACTAATCTGTCCCTTCCTGCAGTCTGTAACGCAGACACACACCCACCCCGTCAGAACTTGTTATCCGTTTTCTTGGTGACAACCACTCTGACTGGGATAGATAGAATCTCAGCGTAATTTTAATTTGCATTTCCCTGGTGGTTAACGATGTTGAATGTCTTTTTTCTATTTTATTAGTTCTTTGCATTTCATCTTTTGAGAACTGTTGGTTCATTTCATTAGTTCCATTATTAATTTAGGTTGGTATTTTTTTCTAGTTTAGTTTTTGTGTTCCTTCTGTATTTTAGATATTAATCCACTGACATTTGGATAACTAGCACAGAATTTTCCTGCTATCTGAATAGCGTTCTCTTTACCTGGTTATTTTCTTGCTGTACAGGAGACTTTTAATCTGTGTAATTCCACTGGTCAAGTCTTTGTATTCTTTCCTGAGCTGTTGCATACTTCTCCAGAAAGTCCTCACTTGTACCTGTGTCATGAAACATTCCTTGTTTTTCTCCAGTAATTCCAGAGTTTTGAGCTTTCCCATAGTTGTTGAGTTTAGTTTGAGTAGCGTCCTGAAGTTACCACTGAAGAAATGGACGTGCTGGTGAGGAAAGGACAGACAGCCAAAGATTGGGGCTGGAGAGACGGCTTAGAGGTTAAGGGCACTGACTGCTCTTCCAGAGGTCCTGAGTTCAACTCCCAGCAACCACACGGTGGCTCATGACCATCTATAAAGGGACGTGATGCTCTTTTCTGGTATGCCAGTGTACACGCCAGTGTACACGCAACAGAGCGCTCATACATTAAACAAACAAACAAAACAAAACACACAGACACCAAAGAAACAAAAAGCCCAGGCAAAGAACAAAAGCTTCCTTCTTCTATGATCTTATACAGGCTTCCAGCAAAAGGCATGGCCCAGACTAGAGGTGAGTCTTCCCACCTCAAAGAGCCAGAGCAGAAGTAAATTTTCTCACTTCAGTTCAGCAAAAATCCCTCACAGATATGCTCCTCTATTTTAGGGTGTTAGGTAGTTCCATATGTAGTCAAGTTGACAGCCAAGAATAGCCATTCCAAATCATATGTTACAAAAGGACTTGCCAAGTAGTCACAAGGATATTAGGTCACATACAGAGGTGGACAGGAAATAGCCTTGCAGAGACTCAGACAAACCCAGGATACTTGGATCTGTGACTGCGGCATTTCAGTTAAGAAAACTTTTTTATTTATTTTTTTTGTACGTGAGTTCACTGTAGCTGCCTTCAGACACACCAGAAGAGGGCATCAGGATTCCATTACAGGTGGTTTTGAGCCACCATGTGGTTACTGAGAATTGAGCTCAGGACCTCTGAAAGAGCAGTCAGTGCTCTTTATAACTGCTGGGCCATCTCTTCAGCCCCCAAAGGGAGGATTTTTAATTCGCCTTTTTATTCATTCTAGTGCTATGCACACATAATACTTGATCTTAGTCAAAAAGCCGAGAAGTACTGAAAGTGTTTTGAATTAAGTTGAACTAAGGAAAAGTGATTCAAAGCCCAGACAGTTGATTCTCTCATTGTCTGCCATACTATGACAGCTGTTAGGGCTGAGCACATCCATGTGTGGAGCGTGTACTGAAGGACTGTGTGGCAATGTTGAGAGACTGAAAATTAAAGGCCGTTCCTCATATCACTGTACTGTGAATGTTTTAAAGTGCCCAGCCAGCTCTCCTTTGTGCTTCCCATGATTTCAGTAAGTGGCTCACTCTGCAACAGCTGCAAGTTATTCGCAACATCTGCACCGTGAGTGCTAATGTCCTCCAAGTCTATTGAAAACAATGCTCTCACCCCATTAACAGCCTCCGTCATTCTCCACTGTTTTTCTAACCAAGAGTTAGGGAAGAGTGAGTGTACTATATCATAGTAAGGAGCTCTGGCTGCTTCTCTGCAGTCAGGTACACAATGCTTCATTTGTCCCTCCAGTTTTCTGGATGTAAAAAGCTAAATAGTTTCTTAAATATGAAAAGGTAGTTTGTTAAATATATAAAGAAATCTTTAAAATGGTCTTATTTGCTAATGAATGTAAAGATTAAGCATTATGGTTGAGAAGTATTTCATAAACTTTAAGCAGCTAAATAGAGTAATGTGAACGTAGCATCTGCTATCTCATTTCTCCACCTGCGTCGTAGGGAGCTTGCTCTTTGCTCCTGACCTAGAAGTTCCACTTTGGGGCAAGCACAGAGTTATTGGATGCGTGTATTCCACGGCTTCCCCCAGGACTTCTTTTAGGGGTGCCATCTGGATCTGAAGAAACTCAATGGATTGTACAAATGCTCTCCATGAGGTGTATCAACTTCTAACAAATAATGAATAGGTTGTATGGGGAGGGGCCCCATTCTTGCCAGCATGTTGAACTGGCAGTTAATATTTTCAATAAGCAAGTAAATGAAACATAATCTTTTACATTTAAATGATCATCTCATATAAGTTTACAGTAGTTTATGTATTAGGAGAATCAAGTGCTCATTTATGAATGTAATTTCTGCGTATAATTTTAGATCAAAGATTAAGAGTACTGGAGAAAAATGAAGCCAGCATAATAAATTACTATAGCTTATTAGAAACCATCTCTTTGGCTGAGCATGGCCTGTACTCCCAGTACTGGATAAGCCAAGGCAGGAAGACCGAGAGGCCGAAGTCTGCCTGACTGCAGCCAGCCAGTCCCGAGGGTCAGAGAGAGAGAGGTGCTGAAAAACAATCCCTAACGTTACTGTACCTTCTGCTGAACCCTGTGCTGTGTGTGTGCGCGCATGTGTGTGTGCGTGTGTGTGTGTGTGTGTGTGTGCGTGCGTGTGTGTGTGTGTGCATGTGTGTGTGTGTGTGTGTTGTTTTCCCATTCCATTTAGCATCTAAATAGTACATTGTGTAGAGTTCTGTAAAGAATGATGTATCTTGCTGACACAAAAAAGGAAGCAGAAATTTTGCGTTAAATACAAGTAAGATTTTATAGACAGTAATAATAAAATCTATGTTTCCTTATTATTACTGGATGTGATTTTCTTTTATCAAGAGAAATCCAAGAATCTACCCAAGTAGTGGCAGAGTTCAGTGCTAGTAGTTAGATAAAATGCCCACACAAGGGAAGAGTGCTTTCTACGTGTAGGGTCTTACTGTCATTTTCCATGGTTGTTTTTAAAGCATTGCTTTTGGTGTGGAGGTTGTTGGTATAATGGAGTAAAACTATGGTCAGCACAGCTGGATGTAAATCCCAGCTGGGTCGTTTTTCCTCCTGGATGTGGGGCCTGCTTATCTCTTAGCTCTCTTCATGCTGTGACACTGTGCATAGAATCATCATGTAATTTCTATCACAATTATTGATTTTTAAAATGTAGTAACAGACCTTTAAGAAAACTCAGTGTGACACCGAGCCCTGAGAATTTGGGTGTGGAGGAAGATTCTTAGTGAACTGTGGCTCACAGGGGAAACACTGTGTTTATCTGCTTACTTCCAGATGCTGCATCTCAGGGAATCACAGAGGCAGGTACTGGCATTTCTATGGCTTCTGGAGATCTGAACTCAGGTTCTCAGGGTCCTTTAGCCAAAGAGTCATCTTCCTAGCCTCAAGCAGGAAGATTTAAGGAATTAAGACCCAAGCATGATTATAAGTAAAGGTGAGGATATAACTTCATATAAATAAAAATAATAATTTCAGTATTATCAACAGAACCATAATAAGAATTTTCCTGAACAACCTAACATGTTACTCAAAATAGGGATAGTCAATAGATATATTTTCTTATATATTAATAATCTTTTAGGTTTTAAGTCAGAAATAGTGGAAAGTCTTGTGAATTAATCTTTAATCTATTATTCTACTGTGGTTAGCATATATGTTATATATAGTATATAATAAAATACACATATATAATATATAATATATAGTACATATATATTTATATATGATCTTTACAGTGTCTGATCTATATGAATGACAAATGGGTAGTGCCTCTTCTTCTCATTAAGGCAGGGTCTCTCAACTAAACCCAGGTCTCACAAGTACCCCCCTATCCAGCTTACTGTGCAGATCCTGTCTTTGCCTTCCAAGTCTAGAAGTTTGGAACTTTAGGAGCTTCATACCATGGAGTGTGTGTGTGTGTGTGTGTAATGGTTTGTAAATTCTGAGAAACTCAAATTATTTTCTTCCCCAGTATCACATTTTTATATTTATTTAGCTTTGCAGGACTTCCCATGCCTGGAATGTTGGTTTGTTTTCCCTGTGCTTGGAATTTCTTTTTACTTTCTTAGATACTCATTGCTTATTATTCCACATCATTTATATATTTTTTAGTTCTTGTTGGTGGGTGAAGTCTTTCAATGACTTCTATGAATGCCAGAGAACACAAGCAGTTGATCAGTCTAAAGAGTGAACTAATGATCGTATTCCCATAAAAGATTTAACTCGTTTTACAAGTAGTGATCCAAAATGTGGAACAGTTAGCTGCCAGCCAGAACCCCCTGGAGCAATACTATCTTTGTGTCACTCCTTTCCAAGAGGCTCCCGTCTCATCAGTCTTTGTCGATGAGGAACACTATGTGTGACTTGCACTCCAGTGCAGGACTCACAACACATTTCTCAATGCTTCTGCATTAATTGATGGCTCATAGCAGCCCTGTGGAGGGCTAGCAGAAGAGAGTCGACTCCTCTATACTCTCCACACGCTGTATCAAAAGTTTTCCTGCATGGCACACTATGTTAAAATATTTGTACCTGTTCTTCAGAGGCATCTGAGATGCATATGAGCTCTGATGAGGAAGGCAAATGATTTCAAATTAGTCTGATTGTCATTAGTTGTCCTTTGTGTGTTACTGTTTCTAATGAAGAACATATTTCCTACGTTCTTGGAACAATCTTTTTTAGCCTATCTGGTGTATGGTTTGGTTTTGCAATAATTTCAGTTAAAATTTGAAATAAATTTGCCATAATTTGAGAAATTTTTGAAAACTGAGTTTTCTCAGTTTTCAAATAATAAGCATCTTGAAATGTGTCTCCTTTCTGTTCTGTTGACTGCAGGCTTCCTTTAACAGGGGAAAATAAGGTCCATTTAGTCATTTTTAAAAGCTGTGGCTAGACATTGGTGGTACACACCTTTTCAACCCCAACACTGGAGAGGCAGAGGCAGTGGATCTCTGAGGTTATGGGCAGCCTGGTCTGCATAGCGAGATTCAGGCTATCCAAGGCTACATAGTAAGTCCTTATCTCAAATAAATAAATAAATAAATAAATAAATAAATAAATAAATAAATAAAAACAAGTTTTGATTATTATTTACCTATATGCCAGGGCTCTGGATTCAAAAGAATTCCAACATTTTTTTTTTTTTTTTACTTTGAATCCATCTTTGTACATCTACCCTAAATTCCTTTAATTCCTAGTGAATTGCATCATGCTATAAATATTGATCAGCAATACTTGTTTCTGTTGGGAATACAGTTAAATCCACATTTAATTGTAAACAAGATTGTGAAGGTTTCCAAAGCTTTCCCAAGGATGTGAGTTGTGACCATGGTGACTGGAGAACCACAAACTGACCAGTGCAGTTATTAGTCTTTTTTAAGTTATGTCTAGGATGTAAGAAAATCATATAAAAAACATTAGGGGTGAAGTCAGCTGTTCCATGTGTAGTGCTTGGCCAGAATATTCTCACTGTTTAATCACTGACCACTCATATTCTATCTGTAAATGAATCTTAAAATTAAATAAAGTAGAAATGGACATATAAACTCGAAGTATAATGTGTTAATTGACTTAACAGTGATACGTATAGGAGATTGTGGGGACATAAAACCAGACCAGTTCATTTTACCTAAGCCTAGGTGGTAGAGGGCAGAAACATCAAGAGAGATAAATAGGTTTGACTTGGTCCTAGAAGTTTGAGAATAGAGTTGACACTTCAACAACATCCTAATGAAAAAGCAAAACTAATGGCAAAACAATGTCAGATGCAGAGAAACTATCACTCCTGAGTTGCGAAAGGGAATGCATAATAATTCACTCTCAAAAAGCTAACTGAAGCAAACGTGCCTTAGGACAACAAAGCACAAGTCAGAGGGTGGAAAACATGAATTAGAACTTTGTCAAAAGTAAAATCTCTTGTGAGAAAAGGATGCCATCTCTAAAGCTACAAAACAGCTTACCCCGTGTAGAAACACTTGCAAACCAAATATGTCCTAAGAGACTTGCTCCCAGAGTGTGCAAAGAAATCTTATAACTCAGTAATAAAATGACAATCTAATTAAAAATGGACAGGAAAAATAAAAGGCCAGTGCGGGTGCCTGTCAGTAGCTGAAAGGATGCGGACTGGTACACATGCCCACAGTAGACCATGGTTCTGCCAGGGCAGGGCTGGAACCAGAGAGCATGCTAAGTGAAACGAGGCCGACTTACAGTATGAGATACAAAGGCCCTCACTTCAGAGTAAGAGCACTGTAGATTCAGTGGTGAAAAGGAGGCTTTTATTGTATGATTTTGCAGTCAGGCATCAGCCCCAAATGGCGGATGAGCTGACTGAGGCAAAGAACAAATCTTTATAACCCTGAGTTCATGATCCTTCCTGCCTTTCTCCTTACCTGAGTGATTGGGGAGGGGTATAAAGGCTTACATGTCATCTAGGTATCATCTTTCCTGCCCCCAGTGTTTGTCTTTTCCTCAACAAACCCATGTGTGGGTTCATCTCTGCACTTTACATCCTATTTATTATAAAGCCTGTCAGGCCCGTGCCTTGCAGGCCAGCTTGGCCGTTAGTAATTTTCCTCTCTTGGGGTAGCTTTAGCAGAGTTTGATTGGTGGGCTACAGTAGATCTCCAGAGGGGTCAAGCGTTCCGTGTTCTACTGTATTTTGAATGCTTTTGAAAATGAACCATCAGATTTGCTTACATAAAGAAATTTATGCTCGTGTGTGTGTATGTGTGTGTGTGTGTATGTGTGTACACCTTTGCCACTGCATGTGTAAAAGTCAGAAGTTAACTCTGGGGAGTCAGTTCTTGCCCTCCACCTTGTTGAGACAGGGTCTCATTATTTCTGCTGGCAAACTGACTGACCAGTGAGTTTCCAGGGCTTCCCATCTCACCACGATGAGATATTTTTGACAGTTTCTTAATTTTTCCTAGTATATATAAATTATACATAATAATGGGTTTATTATAACTCTTATACCTGTACATATTTCCATCGTATTCATCCCTCAGTACCTTTCTTGTCCCCATCCAACTCTGGCTAATCTTCTTTTTGTTCCCAGCTAACTTCCCTTCTACTTCTGAGAGGAGAGGTGTGGGAGGGACCCAGTGAGTTACAATCAAGTTTCAACAAGGATGTTCTTAACTGCTGTTGCCTTTGAATGCTTTAGTTGTTGATGCATGCACTGTGAGTATGTGGCAGTGGTGGCCACAGAAACTGCTAGTCTGTCAGTGCCACTTCCCAGGGTCAGGCAAGTCTCACCTTTATCATGGTAGTATCACTGACAATTTGTCAGTAGTGTGACATTCATTGAAAGGTCTCAGGGAAAGACTGCAGTAGATTCTATTACTGTGGAGAGTATCACAAAGGCTAGAAATTCATGATGTGTAGAAAATCGGGGCCTGAAAAGAAGCACACGCGCAGTAAAGAGCAGAAAAGGCTCTGCTGCTGCCAGAGCATGGAGAACCAGAGAGTAATATGCCAGAAAAGCAGGTGTAACCTCATGGCCACTGAGGGAACTTTTAACTTTATTCTGAGATTGGCAGTCACTTTGATTTATATTGTAACACAATTATTCTAGACATAGAAAGAATATCAAACCTGAGCACTTTGAGCCTTTTTTTTTTTTTTTGGCAGTTACTTTTTGTCAACTTGACACTGCCTAGAGTCACCTGAGAAATTGACAAGATGTTTTTCATACATGAGCACTTCATCAACATCAGTCTTGCCCTTCCCCCAACTCCTCTTGTGTCCCCACTACTTCCTTCCAAATCCATGATGTCTTTGTCCTATTATACACCCTCGCACACACACAGGCACACATACATGTGCATGCATATTCAGTCTCCTGAGTTCATTTATCACTACTAGTTTGTATGTGTGTTCAGGGCTTGGGATTCAATAACCTATGCAAAAGTTCATGGCAAGAAAAACCAATTCTTCCTCTCTCAGTGGCCATTAAGCGCC
Source organism: Apodemus sylvaticus (assembly GCF_947179515.1). Taxonomy (NCBI): domain Eukaryota; kingdom Metazoa; phylum Chordata; class Mammalia; order Rodentia; family Muridae; genus Apodemus; species Apodemus sylvaticus. The sequence goes on along the minus strand of NC_067483.1, from coordinate 78,082,676 downwards.
TGTAGCTCTTCATCAAAGGGTGGGAGTCCTTATCTGTGTAATTCAAGTAAAAGTGGAGCTTCTTCTTGGCAGTAGTGTTCAATTTCTAGGTTTCTAGGGTTTAGCTTGGCTATGTTGGTAACCAAAGATCCTAACAGAAAATCAACTCACTAAAACAGATAGACAGAATTACTAAGGTTTGTGGTTTACATTTTTAGGACATTAAGAAAATTTAAAAGACATATTTTTCTCTCTTATTTTGTAGTTTGATTTGTGAGGACAAATCTTTCATAAAGTGTACTCTGGGGGCATTGTATAATCCTCCCAATTTGTACAAAACCAAGATCGAAATAGCCTTGGAAATAATGTGACCATAGTGGTACTGGTGGTGCTAGTGGTGGTGGTGAGGGGTAGCAATGGTGGTGCTGGTGCTAGTGGTGGTGGTGGGGTAGCAATGGTGCTATTATCTTTTTTTTTTTTTCATGACCAAGGCAACTCTTATAAGGACAATTATTTGGAGCTGGCTTACAGGTTCAGAGGTTCAGTCCATTATCATCAAGGAGTGAACATGGCAGCATCCAAGCAAGCACGGTACAGGAGGAGCTGAGGATTCTACATCTTCATCTGAAGGCTGCTAGCAGAATACTCACTTCTAGGCAGTTAGGATGAGGGCCTTAAAGCCCACACTCACAGTGACACATCTACTCCATCAGGGCCAGAACTTCTAATAGTGCCACTCCCTGGGCCAAGCATATACAAACCATAACATTCCGCTCCCTGGCCCCCATAGGCTAGTTCAAACATACTACTCTGTGTGTGTGTGTGGGGGGGGGGGGTCATACCTAAATATAACATAGTGCAAAATACATTTAGTGCAATTTCCAAAGTCCCCAGAGTCTATAGCAGTCTCAACAATGTTAAAAGTCCAAAGTTCACAGCCTCTTCTGACATTCATCTAATCACTTAACTGTAATCCCTGAAGCAAGACAGGAAACCAGCTGGGCAAACTCCAAACTCTGTATCTCCATGGCTGATGTCAAAGCGGTTTTCAGATCTACAACTCCTTTTTCATCTTTGTTGACTGAAACAAACTTCTTTCTCCTGGGCTGGTTCCACACACTGGTAGCAGCCTTCCTCAGCAGATATCTTAAGGCTCTGGTATTTGTGATGTCTTGGGGTCTCCAAGGCAACGTCAGTGTTACAACTTCTTGTTCCAATGTCTGGGATCCACATAAAATCTTCTAGTCTCCTCCAAGGGCTGGTGTCACTTCTCCAGCTCTGCCCTTTGTAGTACTCTAAAGCTCAGATTGGTCTACTCCATTGCTGCTGCTCTTCTTGGTGATCATCCTATGGTACTGGCATCTCCAATATGCTGGCATCTTCCGCGGCAACTAGGCTTCACCAATAGTTTCTCATAGGCTCTCTTCATGGTACCAAACCTCAGTTCCTTTGCATGACTCCTTCAGTCCTGAGCTGTCAGCTCCAACTAGGGCTGTTCCTTCCATGGCCTCTCACAGTGCCAGTCCTCAGCTGTTCTTCATGACTCTTTCATGCCTTCAAAACCAGTACCACCTGGGTGACTCTAGCATATTACCAAGAACAGCTGCAGCCTATCTCTGGTACATAGCTTCTATGTGCTCTCAGAAAATACTTCCCAGAAGATTTCATCTCAGTGATGCTGGTCTCATTTTTAAAATAATGAATAGTTATGGTTTTATTAATTATGGGGAGTATTATACATGGTAATTGTAAGAAACAGAGTTACTTTTCTTTTAATGCACTGGTGGACCCCAGGGCCTTGCACAGGCTGAGGAATGCTGTACCACTGAGCTATACTTCCAGCCTCAATTTTCTTCTCCTTGATGGCTACCTATTTGTCTTTAGAACAGTGTTTTTATGTCATATCCTTCTAGGTTTTTTTTTTTTCAATTATTTTATTTTAATTTACTTACATTTCAAGTGTTAGCTCCTTACCTGGTTTCCCCCTCTGCTGGAACTCCCCTCTCCTATTCCCCCTTTCCCCTGCTTCTATGAGGGTGTTCCTCCACCAACCCACCTACTCCCACCTCCCTGCACTCGATTCCCCTATACTGGGGCATCTGTCAAACCTTCATATTTCCCAGGACCTCTCCTCCCTTCTTAGCTCCAGGTAACCAGCCTCAGTTGTCCCAGTAGTCCCATCTGTTTTTCACTCTAAAGCCAGAGCAGCATGGCAGAAGCAACCAAGTTCTGATGCTTGCAGGAGCTGGAACATGGCCCCCTTGTTCTATTATATTATCACTAGCTTCCTGTCTTCCAACTCCTTCCAGTGGTGATTATCTTAGAAAGAACATGCTTAACTTCCATACACAGGTAGAGGAATATCCAGACCTAAGGGTCATGCAAGGAGAAATGACTGTAGCCATATAAATTAAGTAGGACTGTCTTATTTCTTTTCTGTTACTGTGATAAACAACTTCAAGAAGAAAGGATTCATTTTAGCTCACTAATCCAGGAAATAGTTCAACATGGCACAAAAGTCCTAACAGTAGGAACTTGAAACATATGTTCACAATCAGAAGAGAGTGACAAGTGCATGCATGTACATTAGTGCTTGGCTTGCCTCCTCTACTCTTACATGTACGCCTCTAGATCCTCTGCCTAGGGAATCGTGCCACCCACAGTGGGCTGTGTTCCCATTCCAATTAATGTAGTCAGGTAATTCCCACAGATATGTTTAGAGCCCCATGTCCTAGGTGATTTTAGTTTTTGTCAAGCTAACAGTTACCACTAATCATCGCACTGTCTCTTTCCCCTTCTAGGAAGCTAGAATCAATGATACGAAAGAGTCAGGTAGTGGGGTGTCACTGATACGAAAGAGTCAGCAAGGGTGGGAAGGCCAGCTAGCTAGACTATATATTCCTTGTGCTCTGTACCCGTCCTGCCATGTTGTCTACACAGCTGCATGACATTTGGGGAGCTTTCCACAGAGTCTAATATAATAATCCTATCCCAAGGCAAACTTGTTTGACCTTATTAGAATTTCAAACTCATTTTTCATGGTGACCTTGCCAGAATTGTCAAGATTGCATTGCATGTCAAATTTTTCCTCTTGTCAGAATAGAAATGTTGGCGCTGTCTTGGGCCATCTGTTGTGCACTAATGGTTTTGATTTATTCTTTGTCTCCCTGATACATATTAGTGTACAGATTTATTCTTTATTTTTCCTGTTGTTTGGTCTGTAATTTTATTGCATATATTAGTGGCACAAATACCACATTCATTTTAGCTGTTTCTACTAACTGTTTCTTTTGGGGGTGAGTAATGTATTTGCTTACGTTTTTAATATGGTGAGAAGCTCTACATCATTTAATAGACTTTACAGGATGACATCCCACTTAATTTTATTCCCTTTGATTTTTTTCTTGCAATTTTTGTTTTCATGGTATTTTATTATGTGTGTCTATATATTTTGATGAATTCAAACTTCCTAATTATTTCTTTAGTGAGTAGACACTGTGTTTCTAATCAACAGTTTGTGCAACTATAGGAAAACAGTATCAGTTCCAAATGCTGTGGATTTAAGTAGTAAATTTGAAAGGCCCACTCCTGACTGCTGCTCTGGCTCTTTTATTTTTGAGGTTTGGCAGCTTGAAAGATAGTTGGGAAGAGGAAGAGATATATTGTGACAGTAGAAAACTAAAGCTTCGGGAGATGGAAGTTAGAGAAAACCCAAAGCTGCTTTTGGAATAAGGATGGATGTTTGTTGGTTGGTTGTTTCTTCTTCTTCTTCTTCTTCTTCTTCTTCTTCTTCTTCTTCTTCTTCTTCTTCTTCTTTCTTCTTCGTTCTTCTTTCTTCTTTCTTCTTTCTTCTATCTGGTTTCTATATTTGAAAAACAAGCTGTCTCAGGAATTCAGTGGATATAGGCCAAATACGAAACGTTAAGAGATCGTTGTAGTCAGTGTTGGCCTGATACACAAACCTCTGACTCACAGCAGGCCATCCCAGTGCAGGAGAGCTGCGTGGTGCTGTACTCGAAGCCTTTGCAGACTGAGGCCCCTCATTCTCTGGGAGTAGCTATTCCAGGTATTCCTTCCTACCAAAGACAGACACCCACACCGAGCCAGAGTGTCCTCATATAGGAGAAGCTGTTTCATCTAGTATGACATGAACTATTCAATTATTAATAAGTATTTCACTTGCAAGTTTTTGATGTAAACATCAGGGCTTTTTTTTTTAAGACTAAGTCTGCTGTTCAGAATCCCATAAATTTTTTTTTCCATAAATCATACTCACAATCCATATGCCATAATTTCCAGTTACCATTTATAATTACTTTCAATTATAGTAAGAACTTACAGATTGTTAAACAATGTGGTGCAAACTTACTGTTTTCTGTGCTGTTTATAGTTCTTCAATAAGAAAAATAAAGTTAATCTATTTACTTCTAACGAGCTCTCATTTTACTTAGTTTATCAGTTTTATATAATATTGAATACACAGTTACACTCACAAGTCAGCAATTAGAAAACCTAATTAGCAGTTGGTTTAGTAAATCAGTGTGTGCTCTGTGGTAATGTAGAACCAACATTTCTTAGCTGTATTTGGATTTTAATTTTATTGTGAGATATTGTCTGAACTCCAGCTAAGGAACATGCATTATGTTTTTGCTCAGTCTGTCTCTGATGGTTTTGTGCTTCTTTAAAAAGGTGAAATGCCGTTTTCAGAATGGCTAAGATTAAAAATTCAGGAGACAGCAGGTATTGGCAAGGATGTGGAGAAAGAGGAACACCCCTCCACTGCTGGTGGGGTTGCAAATTGGTACAACCACTCTGGAAATCAGTCTGGCAGTTCTTCCGAAAACTGGGCACCTCACTTCCAGAAGATCCTGCTATACCACTCCTGGGCATGTACCCAAAAGATTCCCCAGCATGTAATAAGGATACATGTTCCACTATGTTCATAGCAGCCCTATTTATAATTGCCAGAAGTTGGAAAGAACCCAGGTATCCCTCAACAGAAGAGTGGATGCAAAAAATGTGGTATATCTACACAATGGAGTACTATTCAGCCATTAGAAACAATGAATTCATGAAATTCTTAGGCAAATGGATGGAGCTGGAGAATATCATACTAAGTGAGGTAACCCAGACTCAAAAGATGAATCATGGTATGCACTCACTAATAAGTGGATATTAACCTGGAAAACTGGAATACCCAAAACATAATCCATACATCAAATGAGGTACAAGAAGAACGGAGGAGTGGCCCCTTGTTCTGAAAAGACTCAGTGAAGCAGTATAGAGCAAAATCAGAACAGGGAAGTGGGAAGGGTTGGGTGGGAAAACAGGGGGAGGGAAGGGGACTGAGGGGAGTGGGGGGTCCAGAAAAGGGGAAATCATTTGAAATGTAAATAAATATATCAATAAATTAAAAAAATAGAAAAAAATGCTTACTGTGTCTTCACACTTGGACTGTCTCTAACAAGGTGCATGGGAGAGGCAGTTGGAGGACTGTACACCAGACTGCTACCTTAGACCATGAATGGTAGCCAACAGTGGCAAAGGCTGATGGTTTGTTCTTGCTCTGCAGAGCTGTGCTGCTTTTCTAGATAGTCTATGGGAGTAGGAGGAACAAAGCACTGACTGTAATTTTTGTCCACATGGTTTTATTCCTGAAGATATCCTGTAGCTTATCAGCCAGATATAGGACTTTCAGCAGCCCATTTGAAAATGTCTTAAAATAAGTAACGAGATTTTGAATGGCAGTGTTGAGATGTATTTATTTTTAGAGCAATGTCCTTTTGCATTTCTCTTTTATTTCTAAATAGCGCAACTTTTGTTGTAGTTGATTTTTTTTTAAACTGATGTAATAGGAATAAAACAACTTTGTTAAAATCCATCAAATTATACCTTGACTTTTCCAAAGCTGAAATTCCTCCATTAGTTCATTAATACAGATTTAGATAAAGTGAGAGGGGGGTTCCCTATCAAGAAGTTTGAATAATAAATGTGGCTTTTCTGTGCAGTTAAACAGTAACAAAGACATAGTGGCGCATGCCTTTAATCTTAGCACTGGGAGGCACATGAGTCTCTGTGAGTTCAAGGCCATTCTGGTCTACATAGCAAGTTCTAGGCCAGCCAAGGCTACTTAGAGATAGAGACTCTGTCTCAAAACAAAGTTAATGAAGCTATCCCTGATGATGCTAACCTTTATTGAATTTCTGTTCACAAAAATCACTGGTTCATAAACAGATACTGTAACTAATTATTATACCTAGCTTTAGGTGTTGACAGAAAATGCAGTGCAGTGGTGTCTGAGGAACATCAAATGTAATCTGTCTCATAACTTTCAAAGCTCTTACTGTGGCTCCGCGGTCACCATGCTCCCTGTCTCCTGCTTTGTGCTCTGTAATCCTCCAGTGCAGCCTCCATCGCAGAGCCCACCGTGGCTACTCCGGCTGGACTGCCATGGCCACTTTCTAGCAGGGAGGAGGAGACCGTGAGCCGGCCATCACTGTCCTCCCAAAGAAGTGCTTCCACCAAGGCCACACTGCCTCACCTGGCTGCAGATGAGTCTGCTTTCTGCCCAATTAAGGATCACAGATTCTATTTCTAGTTCAAAATTATAGTAACAGAAGAGCCCATATTGGAAACAAATCACCATCTATCTCTCAGTGTCCATTGTTTCCCTCAAGAAAATAAAAACCCGAATTTCTAGTCTTTAAAACACCCCATAGCTGGTGCTGAATAGGGTAGCTGAGCATGCTCAGTACGTGTTCCCTGTAATGAATGGAGAAGTCTCTAAACACTTGTGGACTGATTGAGGTTCCTGGTTTCTACTTTTATAACTAATAGGATTAATGATCTAAATGAGAGTGATATGAACTCAGGAAAGTAATTCAAAGATCATTGTTGATTTAAGGACCATCCTTTTTTCCCAAAGGAAGTAAGGTACCTGTTTAACAAAGCAACTGTAGTGTCCTAACTATATGTGTATCAATTTTTATATAAAATACTGTTAGAATGGCTCCCTTCAGTTTTGACCAGTAAAATGAGCATTTTAAGTTATAGGCTCCATCTTGTGTGACTCCCTATATTCTATCCCTAGCAATGGGAAAAACAAAAAGCCCAGGCGCACGCCTATAAGCAAGCCTCTCAGGAGGAGGAGGCAGGAGAGTTCAGACCAGCTGAACTGCAGAGCAAGCGCTAGGCCAGCTTATTTACTAGTGCACCAAAGAATGGCCGTGCCACAGTCTGTGTGTCTGTAACAAGAGACAAAACAGATTAACTTTAATTATGTGTGTACATATGATTCCTTTTCATAAACAATAGCATAATTTTTTACTTCCTGCTACAAAATGTAGGAGACATTACATTTGAAAAAGTCCTGTTTAGAAACATCCAGATCTCCAAAGGAAACTCATAATTAAATCTGAGCCTGACTTTAACCCGTCACCAATATGGTCTAAGTGTGTTTGTTTTTACAGTAACCTTAATTTGGGCCTTGTAGTTTGAGGGTTGTGTTGTTATTTAGTTTAGAGCCCATGAAACAATATTTTAATTATAGGAACTAAGCTATTTATAAATTTCATAACAGGAAGATGAGCAAATTGTGTTTCTTCTAGGATATAATTTATTATCTTGCTTTCAGAAATGTGTGATCTTTGTGTCTAACAATGCAGTTAAACAAAACAGGAAAAGAAAACAACCTCTTTTTTCCAAGGCTGGGATTCTCTCAGACCCTCACTCTTCCCTCCACCCTTGAAAATTGTCTTCTTCTCATGGAACTGCGGCTCCTAATCGCCGCACAAAGCACAGCAGTTACCGGAAGAGTCTTCTCACAGGTCTGCGTGTGTCCACAGCTTAGCATTCACGGTCTAGGTTTTTCCTTTGCTTTGCTGATAACCCCATTTATCAACTACATCGGATCTGACTTTTGAGGAGTTTATCCATAGAGCGAGTTTGTTGAATGAATGACAGTGACTATAGGAACAACAACAAAAAGCAACACCAACTAGGTTAGACTCAGGTTCTGTCTACCTCAGCCTAACGCGCTTCTGTAAGGAGAGATGCTGTCAGAGCCCTGACCCCTGCGGTAATTGTATGTGGTTGTTAGGAAAAGTTGTTAGCAATTCTAGTTAATATGATATTAACTAATAAGGCCTTTATAACCAGCTTTAGACCATCTACAGATGAATCTGTATTTTCCAAACCTCTCGACCTCCCCACTTTTCTACAGCCAGCCTCCTCTTGATTTATTCTTACTTTGAAGAGCTGTGTGGCTGGAGACCTGGCAGCCCAGATACTTTGAATCATTTATAGGTATTCAAAAGTTGTCTGGCATTTTGTAGAAATATAGAAAACAGAGTTCTTTAAACTCTCTAACTGTGTGCCTTTTGTGGCTGTGTGTATGTGCAGATGTGTTTGTGGGTATATATGCATGTGTACAAAGGTCAGAGGCCAGTCTCAGGTATTGTTCCTGAGACAAGGTCTCTCACTGGCCTGGAACCCTCCAGTTAGGCGAGGCTGGTGAGCCGTTGAGTCCGGGCCATCTTCTATCTCACTTCCCTGTGTTGGGATTACAGCACACACACCTCAATACCTGGCTTTACGTATATGAGTGTTGGTATCGAACTTAGGTCTTCATATTTGCACAGCAATTTGAACTACCATTCCAGCCTACACACCTTTTAGTGTGCACTTGTCACAGACAATATCTAAAGTGCAGCATCTTACCTTAAAGGAAGGCACAAAGCAGCCAGGGCCCCAGAGCTCTGGGCCTGCTTTACCCTTTTACATTTTAGAGAACAAAAAGATTGTCTCTTTTACAGTTTGAAAATGACTTTTTAATTGGAAGCCATGTTGGTGTCTTATAACATAATCTACCCCAGCCCTCATAATTCTCTAAGACTGGAAACAGACCTGGACAGAGGATGCAGTCTTATCCAGATTACACACCTACTATATAGTTGTATGACTAGAATTAAGACCTGTTGTCTTGACAACTTGACCAATATTCTTTATGGTGCCCTAGTCATAGATTGTTATCAAAAGCCAGGAGTATTAAAAAAAAAAAACCCGTCACAGTGTGTCTGGCAGTAGCAATCCCCACATCTGGAAAATGTGATTTACATTAAGATCATTTATAGTTCATTTCTTCTAAGCCAAGTTTATATAAAAAATTAATTTTCATGACCTGAGTCATGTTGGCTCCCTAAAAAATGTAAATCTGGAGACTTCCTAGAGTAAACCAGTCACCATGGTGTATAAAATGCTGTTCTTTTTTAATTTTAGGATCACCTGCTATTACCAGCTACCACCCACAACAAGACCACAAGACCAAAAATGTCAATTGTATTACCAGCAATAAACATAAATGGTAAGTTGAAATTTTGATTTGTCAACACAAAAGTCCTTTGCTTAACCAGTGTTCTCTTAATTAATGAGAGGGCATTCCAAAAAGTCACTCAGACAAATTTATACATATATTATTTTGGAAATGTTTCTCTTTTACAATTTGAAAATGACTTTTTAATTGGAAGCCACATTAGTGTCTTGTAACATAATCTACCCCAGCCCCCATAATTCTCTAGGACTGGAAACAGACCTGAACAGAGGATGCAGTCTTATCCAGATCACACACCTACTATGTAGTGGTATGACTAGAATTAAGACCTGTTGTATTGACAACTTGACCAATATTCTTTATGGTGCCCTAGTCATAGATTGTTATCAAAATCCAGGAGTATTTAAAAAAAAAAAAAAAAAAACCTGTCACAGTGTGTCTGGCAGGAAATATTCATTTTAATTTCATGATTTTTATTTGTAAACTACTTACTCTGTTTCTTAAGGTTTATTTTTATTATTATTTTTAAAGTTTGTATGTATTAGGAGAGGTATATAGAGGCCAGAAGAGGCCTGGACCCTCTGGAACTGGAGTTCAATGAGGTAGTTGTAAGTGAGGCACAGTGACCCCACCGAGCCAGACCACTCTGTGGGTAGAAAGAAAGTCTGTATGGGAATCAAGCTGCTGGGCTGTCTGTCAGAGGGCAGAGGACAGCAGACGTGGGAAGGGAAAACTTATCCAAGTTGTCTTCTTGCTTCTACATGCATAGCTCTAAAGATATTCACAAGATAGCCATACTACTGTTCGATGAGGGAGAATTTATTACAACTGGATTATATTGTACTCTGAAGACTTATCTGTGAAATCTTTTGTTCTTATCCCATAGCTACTTGGGTTTCTTTGCTTAAACTCTGAACTGACTTTGGTCAGTTAATTTTCAGAGAAGTTGTTCTCTAAATATCACCCAGGCCGAACCAACTTGATTTTTGTTCTTGAGATTGGGCTCTTAAGCAGTACAGTGCCTGCTATTGTTTTATAGTGGTGAATTGTCCATTTAAATCAAGCCATAAACAGTAAGATGCTGTTTGACTCTGTTTATGTTGGCCAGGGAACTAATTTTTAAAGATAAATCTTTCCTGGATTTGGGAAATACAATTGTTAGCAGATCATTTCCTTTTTAATTTGTTCCAGATTTTTTTTTTTTTTTTGCAAATAAGTTCTGAGTAATTTTCCTTTTAAGATATCATAAATTTAGGAAACTTAAGATTAAAATTCAAGAAGTCCTGACAGAGAGCGTGCTGCATGTTAAGTCTGGTGCCACACCGTGCCTCTCCTCTGAACAGTGCCCTCAAGCCTTTGCTCTGAGGTTTTCCTCAGATTAGCGCTTGATTTTATTCATCAGCCTCCGAGCTTCCCGGGAGGTGGATGGCATCCTCCAGGGCCACAGCTAATAAATGATGGCTCCTTCTTCCTCCCACCCTCCCCCACGTCGTTCAGTCATGGCAGTAGACTGTGTTCCTCTAACCTAGCTGTGCTGCAGTCGTCAGCACCCTTGGCACCTCTCATCTTTCTGCAGTGTTGGGCTGCACAGCCAGTTCATCAAGGGTGGCAGTCTTTGTTGATGGCAGCTCTCTCTCGTGCCACCTCAGCGCCAGTGGCCACATGACTGTAGTCAGAGCTTGTCCTCACTGGCACTAATAGCACTGACTTTGAAACCTCCTCTCCAGACACCCGCTCTCTGACCACTGTTTAATCCCTTCCTTCAGTGTCCACACTCCAGCTCTCCTCCCTCACAGATCTGCAGGCCCTTGACCCTGTCATCTTTACTAAACTCATCTCATCCTTACTGGACATACTTCTTCCTGTCCTAACCTAGATCTCATGGCTCCTTTGTAGGCAGAAATTTTTTGCAGCCTACTTTTAATAAGGGTTCAACCTCCCTCTACCCCACCACCCCAAGTCAGTGGAAAAGAAAAGTTATTAGGATGTGGGGGAGTGGACCTGCTCAGCGATAGTTCTTTGGGACAAGCTCAATCTTCTTGGGCAGCTGTTTAGTCCTATAGCAAACACCAAATATGACTCAGCAGCTGCAGTCCAGTCCTCTCGGCAGGCAGACACCAGAAACAAACACCAACCAGCCTGAGGTAAGGCTCTAGAAGCAGCAAGCCTTACCTCAAGAGCCTTGCAAGCAGTTCTTGGGAGAGTTTCTCTCAATGGTTAACACTCTAAGGCGAACCAATGCATGCGTGTCCTAAGACAAGAACAGCAAGGTGGAGCGAACCAAAGCATTGCTCAGTGCTGCTCCTCGCCCACTGTCTGGGGTCAGATTTATTCTCCTCCTTCACAGGTCCGACCCTGTGTCTGCTATAGCCAAACATACTTTCACCTGTGACTGCTTCAGGAAAACATTCTTTCCCCTGTCAACTTTAGCAAGACATCCTCTCACCTGTGTGCCCCAGCCAAACCTTTGATAGAGCTGACTTTCCAAAGAACTAGACGGCTGTGCTTTGTTCCTGACTGTCACCACTCTTGCACATACCCCTGGATTTCCAGCTCCTCTCTCTGCATACGCCCTGCTTGTCCCAAAGCCCACCCTATGAAACCCAACTATCTTGTTAATGCCTGCTGCCAGGCATTTGAAACTAGCTAGAAAATATCAACCAATCAAATCAAATTGATTGATTTCAAGTTTGTGACCATTGGTTTTGGTGGGGTATCCATAAAACCAGTCCTGACTAAGGAATTCACTTTTCCCCTCTGAATCAAGAATTCTTCTGATCTTCATTTTTTAAATCCCCATTATATCCTTTCCCCAACCGCCCTCAGCTAATAAACTTGCTAAGGGATACACTGAAAAAAAAAAAATCATGCACATGCCCACTACCACTGGCCCAGCTGCAGCTCCACAACCCTCTACCTTTCTTTTTGAAGTACTAGAAGAAAAATGTCCTCCCTGGGCTTCCAAATCTGCTTTACCATTTACCAGCTATGCATTGTTGGGAAGTCAATGAACTTTGCCATTCAGCTTTCTCCGAATGCTTAATGTGTGCCCTGTCATTTCTGAATTCGGAAGGTTCATGTGCCCTAGAAATAGATGGGCTGTGGCTGGCCCCTCCCTGACCTAATGGTGCCTGTAGAATTTTGGAGATGGTGGTAAAGGACTGAAAGTTCATTGAGTGCTGATTTCTATGGTATACTAGCTGGTGATATTTGGGAAGAGGAATTTGATTTTCCAACTTGAGCAAAATAAATACATTTCCAGGTCAGCATTTAATCTTACATTATTATGAATGATGATTATACTTTGTCAGCTTGAGCTGTGGAGAAATGTCTAAGAAACAGAAAGAAAATAGAATATGACCATGACATTTGTCATTTAGAAATTGCTGGTCACGGGCCAGTGAAATGAGTCAGTGGTTGAAGGCACTTTCTACCATGTCTGACAAACTAAGTTCCATTCTTAGACTCCTCATGAGGAAGGCAGTCCTGCTGGAAGCCCTCTAGCCTCCATGTGTGCCATGCTGTGAACTCTTTTATACGTACACACATGCACGCGCAAACACAAATGTGATTTAAAAATTTTAAAGTAATTACTGTCAATATCATTCTTTGTTATTTTGTATTCTCTTTTATTTAAATTTCTTGGTCTCTTAAGAGAGTTGAAAACAGGTTTGTAAAGCTGTCATTGCCTGAGGTGGAAGTCTTCATGTAAAAAATAAGTTGTATGTATCTATTTTGAAATAGATTTTAAGAACTGATTGCATAGTTGGTAGAGAAATGGATGGAAAATGAAAGGCTATTGTTACTTTCGAGGAAAGGGATTGTGGAAGTCATGCTTTTAATACTGTAAGTCAACAGTTACTGTTTTTAAGTTATTTTCATGTGTGTTATGGTAAAAGTACAGTTTTCCTTCACTCTTGATAAATAATTCAACAAAGCAGAATGTGGAGGAGGTTTTTGTGGTAGCGACTTTACAATGGCTGTCTTGGAGGAGTGAGGCTGATCTCAGCAGAAGCATAGGCTGCTGCTTTCACTGACGTGTTCTTACTGTCTTCCTGTGCTGTGTGTGTGTGTGTGTTTACAATCCTGAATTTCTGTTGTAATCACCATAATTCACCCGGTTTCATCTAGAGAGTTAAGTGCTGAAGCTATAATGTATAAGCATAGTTCTTGACGTTTTGGCTCCTGCCAGATGCATGTGTGGTTTTTTATTATACGAAAATATTGATATACTACTCTTGATGATCATAGTTGTGTGGAAGTACCTCTTTCAAATTGAATTATTTTGAAACTGTCCTGTTGGTGCTGCTCAGGTAGGCTGGCTGCCTAGTAAGTACAGTGTTCCCTTTTACTCGTCTATTCATCTTTAGAGGCCTGCGGCTTGCCTTTGTGTGTGTGTGTGTGTGTGTGTGTGTGTGTGTGTGTGTGTGTGTGTTTACAATCCTGAATTTCTATTGTAATCACCGTAATCCACCCTGTTTCATCTAGAGAGTTAAGTGCTGAAGCTATGATATATAAGCATAGTTCTTGGCGTTTTGTCTTCTGCCTGATATTGTCACACTGAGAATCTCTGCTGAGAACAGAGAGAGCAGTCACACTAACCATCTGAAGAAGAACTAATTTTTCCTCCGAGTGCCACCACGGGTCACTAATTATGTGTAGCTAGAAGATAAGGTAGCAAAATGTCTTTTTAGTAGCAGCGTCTCTGTGAAGACGAAAGGTTGACTTCCGGCCCTGAGTGGAATCTGCTGTTTTGTGCTGGGACAACGTTACCAATGGAAGCCAGAGCCAAACTCAAGATCTGGGTACAGTTTGACTCAGTTTGTTGGACTTTTTTATAGTTTATCCCACCCTGGTAAAGCTAAGATACCCTGTGATCTCAGATTAGTAGTGACAACGGAGGTGAGTTCCCACATCAACAACGTGGGAACTCACTTTTTAAAGAGATCAGTCAAGTACCGGTTGTGTATTCCATGCTTTTGGTACAGAATAAAAACTTGAAGAATATTCTAACAGATGGTAGAATTTTTGTGACTGACCTCAGTTGGTGCTTTGAGGTTGAAGCTTGAGCCTGACTTAAAAGGATACAACAAATATAAGGGATTTGCTGTGTGAGGACAGCATCCAGCTACAACTGACAAAGTCTAAGTAAGCCTGAGCTTTACAAATGTGTGGAGAAATGTACAGCAGGGCCTGCAGGGAACCTGTCTCCTTGCTAATACTGACCACAGCCCGAGGGTACCAGGCCAGGAAGTCTGGATTTACTTGGCTCTTCTCAAATAAGCAAATCATCAGCTCTGTATTCCAGGCAGAAAGGAGAGGGAACAGTGTCTCTGAAAACTAACATCTTTCAGAGATTTCTAGTAAGTTCTTTGCCTGTGCCTCATTGCACATGGATTGTGACCAATACTTAGACCTAGTTTTGTGTTAGGCTCAGAAATGTAATACTTTAATGAGGTGCACTGTGGTCTGAAAAAGAGACAACGAGTTCTTTGAGTCCTTGAGGAGCCGGGTTGGATTAGGTGGTCAGATGGCGGCTACTTATGCTGCAGCGCCCCATCCTGTGCTGAGGTGGACTGAGCAAGTAGCCTGGGAGAGGACAGTTTTAGGGAGGACTCCGAGTGGAAAGAGAAGAGCAATAAATGTTTACTGGAAGGGATGCATCCAGATGACGCATGTCATTAATGAAAAGTTACTCCAAGCTCTCAGACAGCATGGTGAAGACTGTCAAGGCGACCAGTGGGGAGTGGGTGTGGCTCAATAACCATATAGGTAGCATGTGGTGGGGAGGGCCTAGCTTGTGGTAGGGAGTGCCTAGCATGGGGGGGAGGGCCTAGCGTGGTGGGGAGGGCCTAGCCTGTGGTGGGGAGGGCCTAGCGTGGGGGGGAGGGCCTAGCGTGGGAGGGGCAGGGCCTAGCGTGGTGGGGGCAGGGCCTGGGCTCCATTCCAAGCACTGTAGAAATAAGAAACTATTAACTCTTCTGAGGCATACAGCAGACAGAACAGAGAGAAGACGACCCTGGAGGAAGAAGGTGAATTAACTTTGCAGAGGAAGTAAGCTTGGAGACATTGAAGCAACTGAGATGATTAAAGACCTGGAATGGAAAAAAGGAAAAACTTCAAAAGTAATTCCAAAGGAAAAAATCTATAAGCTTGGCAGCTGGTGGTTTATGAAGAATAAAGATCCTGCAGTGTGACTCCGATGTTAACCACTTGCTTATCCTTCACCCTTCTGTTGGTGTTTTAAGGGTGTTGCCAGGAACGTGAGGTGGCCTCACGAGTAAAGGGGCTCGCTGACAGTCTTGCCTGCCGCCTGAGTTTATTCCCAGGACCCACATGGGAGAAAGGTCCCTGACAGACAGACAGAGACAGACAGAGACACTGAGGGAGGAAGGGACAGAGAGACAGACAGAGGGAGAGCGCTGTTAAAGTGAAATCATTGGAATCATAAAATAAACTTTGAAGTGAGTCTGTTTTATACCTATTCACATTGCTGGGTGTATCATGAATGAACTTTTTTTTTTTTTTTTTTTTTTGGTTTTTTTCGAGATGGTTTCCCTGTAGCCCTGGCTGTCCTGGAACTCACTCTGTAGACCAGGCTGGCCTCGAACTCAGGAAATCCGCCTGCCTCTGCCTCCCAAGTGCTGGGATTACAGGTGTGCGCTACCACCGCCCGGCTATGAATGGACTTTATTTTGTTGAATGTACCCATAGTTTGCTTTTCCACTCACCAATGGATATTTGCATTGTTTCCATCCTGTTTGTTTGTCTTTATTATTATTATTTATGGATAGAATGATTGCTTTGCTGAGGGGTTAAACCCAGGACCATGAGTTTACCAGGCAAAGCATACTGCTACTGAGTAAGCTACCTGCCCAACTGTGACGCCAACCCTTGGGCTTTTTTCTCATCTTGTCTGAGAGCCAAGCATGGTGCTGTATGTCTGTAATCTCAGCACTTGGGAGACAGAACAGGAAGATCTGGAGTTCAAGGCCATTGTCAGCCATCTAGTGAGTTAAAGGCCAGTCTAAAATAAAAGAGACCCTCTCTCAAAAATTAGAAAGAAGTTCTGATCTAGGCCAGACCAGATGAGATGGGGCTCTAGAGAAGGCCAGGAGGTTACAGTCAGCAGAGTGAGGATGTGCTCAGAGCAGGAGAGCTTCAGGTAGAGAAGCCACTTCTCCTCTCTGTGCGTGGGCGGCAGTTATTTAAGATTGCCCACCTCCATGCCAGCTATGCCATCCTCGGAGACACAGCTGAAATCCACCACCGCTAAGCAGTTTTTCTCATCTCCGTGGGCCACACTGTTTCTAGGCCTGTTGCTGGCTTTCCTTCCATTGCCTACCGCCATGCCTCTCGCTTCTGGCATTATCTGCACTACTCAAAGGTGTTAGCATTAGTGTGCTGAATTGTTCATACTGATCGGGGTCCTCCTCCCCTTCTCTTCTATACCACATTACTTCATTTTCAGATGTGCTTCTTTTCAAGCTGTGGATTTTCCCGAGTTATGTTTTCATAAATTGACTCTCATGTAGCCCTGCCCCGCCTCTTTCATTTCCTCTAGCTGTCCTTATTTCCCGCTTTATTCTTACCTCATCAGTGTACCCACTTTGAATTCTCACACTGTGGCTTCACCAATTAGCACAGCCTTTCTGGAAAGTTCTTCTACAAAGTAACTCTAAAAATAAATCTGTATTTCTAAGTGGATGAAGCAGCGCCGGACAGAGCGCCTCTGTGCACTGGATGGAATATCCCTTGCCAAGAGTGACTATGGCTTTGATGCCTGGTTGGCAGTTGCATAGGAAGAATGTCTTCTGTGGATAGTTTGTCTTGGTTACTGATTATTTAGTCCATAGGTGCCTTCAGAAGCCCCCAGGGTTTAGATTGGAGCAGCTTGCATTGGGTCTTGTAGGATTTTGATCCTTCCTTGATACAAGGAGCTGGTGGCAGAGTCCACTGTTCCTAACTGGCCTTCGGAATCTCTTTCTTATGGGAAGATCTCTTCGCTCTTCCTGCTGTGTGGCAAAAATCTGTTTTTACTCAAACAGATGGTTTAGCTTTCAACAAATAAAAACTAGAGGTCAGCATCTACTTAAGCCAACTTTTTTATAAATCCTCCTAACTTTAAAAAATCTGAATACTTCATTTTATACACATCAGAGTGGACCTATCATGATACTGGAAATTTAAGATCCGTGTGCTTTGTCAGAACATTGAACCATTTCATAGAACCTCAGACTTCTGTATTTCAGAACTGTTCAGTGAGCAGTGTCCAGCTCCTCTGTGGACTCTCTGATGTAGGACCAACTGGAAGCACTGGGGATCATAACTTTCTGTGGAGCATTGCGTAGTTCTGTCGGCACTTGCATGCTAGGTCTTTGTTATTTAAGACATCTGGATACTGATATATGATCAGCCAGCATCTTTTCAAAGATGTACTTATCGAATTTTTGTCCACATTAGGACATATTTTTCCACTTTTATAGTAAGGATTATAAAGGCTTCAAAGATCTATATTTTTAGGGTTTTTATATAAAATCTTAACTGAATATATACCTAGGTGTGTGTGTGTGTGTGTGTGTGTGTGTGTGTGTGTGTGTAGACTTTGGGGAAGTAAAAGTAGCCTTTGGGCTCTATTACATACTCAAAGACTACTTGCCTCTACATTTATTACAGTTTTACAGAAACACACATGTTTTAAATACCAGAGTTAGACTAAATAATGAGACAAATGTAAACTGTAAAGTAGTTTGGTGCTGAGGAAAGACTTGGTAGCAAGGCTATGTAACAAGCCCTTGAAGGATGCCTAACACCCACCATGTTCTTGTACCCTTCCTACTGTATAGGATAGAACTGTATGAGAAATCTGATCCACTTGTCATTGGAAGAAGTAAAGACGAGGAAAGAAAGACCAGTGTCCATGGATTCAAGCCATAGGCCATCGGGCTGGACAAGGCCTAGTGTGCAGTCATCTGTGATAATTCCCTTTCAGGGTTTGGATCCCCTCTGAAACACTGTCCAGTGGCCAACCAGTTGAGATGTAATTACTTCCAGGGACAGTCTGCCTGCTTTAAATAGCTCCGACAATTGTAAATTCTTCCTTTTCTGTCTCTTCCTTAATCCACCTTGTTATAGATGAATATAATCTTTCTTCTGCATGATAATCTTCAGCTGTTTGCACATCACATACCCTATGAATCTCTGCATTCCAAGACCTAAGTTTTTAGAGGTCTGTTCTTTCTTTCTGTCATGTCCCTAGGCTTGCCTCTGAAGCCATTTTTCTTTCCTTTTCTTTTTTTGAGACCAAGTCGATCTCTGCTAGTCCTGGCTATCCTGGAATTTACTATAAAGACCAGATTGACCTGAGCTCAGATCTGCTTGCCTCTACCTTCTACGTGCTGGGATCAGAGACATGCACCTTGCTAGCAGCTAATTTTTTTTGGTCTTGTTACTTGTTTCCAGTTCTGGTCCTTCTCTATAGAATAGATTCAGTCTTGTCATAGCGCTTGAGAAAGCTGATGAAAGATGAGCATAAATAGAAGTATCTTCAGATTCTGTGCGGTATATTGTTCTTTTTTTTTTCATTTATTTAGTCAGTTAGCTACACACTTAGTTAGTTAGCTAGTTAGTTTTTTGAGATAGGGTTTCTCTGTGTAGCCTTGGCTACATAGAGAGTCCTAGAACTCACTCGGTAGACCTTGAACCCACAAAGATCAATCCACTTCTGCCTCCCAAGTGCTGGGATTAAAGCCATGTGCTTCCACTGCCCAACTTCTATGTGGTTTATGTCTATTGGTAAAGCCAATGTGATTTTTTCCATTTAATAATGACTGTGTTTTCTATCAAATACAATCTGCTAAGTTTTCATGTGAATCACTGCTACGTCATCTCCATCCCCTCTTCCTTTAACTCTTTGTTGCTGTTCTTATTGATGATGATGATGATAATGATGATGACAGCAACAACTTGGGGCTGAAATTTGTTTTTGTTTTTTTTAAGATTTATTTATTTTATGTATGTGAGTACACCATTGCTCGCTTCAGACACACCACAAGAGGGCATCAGATCTCATTACAGATGGTTGTGAGCCACCATGTGGTTGCTGGGAACTGAACTCAGGACCTTTGCAAGAGCAGTCTATTCTCTTAACTGCTAAGCCATCTCTCCAGCCTGGGGAGATGAAATTTAGACTGATTAAATTTTTTTTACCTTGATTCATTTTTTCCCATTAAATCCCCTACTTAAAACTATTCATTGTCCATAGTGTAACTTAGGTTTGATATGCCTAGAATCCTGAACTTTTTCAATTTTGCAACATTTATCTCACTTGCAATCAGTAGTTTATTTGTCTGTTTTCTCTGCTAAATTATATGGAGTTTTTTGTTTTGTTTTGTTTTGTTTTTGTTTGTTTTTTGGTTTTTTGAGACAGGGTTTCTCTGTATAGTCCTGGCTGGACTCACTCTGTAGACCAGGCTGGCCTCGAACTCAGAAATACGCCTGCCTCTGCCTCTCAAGTGCTGGGATTAAAGACATGTGTTAAGAACCTTATTTGGAGCCAGCAAGATGGCTCCTCAGCCGTCATTTGCCACCAAAGCTGACAGTCCGAGTGTGATCCCTCAGACTCACATGGTTGGGGGAGAGAAGCAGCTCCCATTAGTTGTCCTCTGGCTTCACATGTGTGCCGTGGCACAGGCACCCACAAAATAAATAAGTGTAAGAATTGTTTTAGAAAGAACCATACATGTTTGTCTTTGTTATTCCTACTGCTTTTCAAAAAAAGTGTCAAATAGGGGCTTAAGTAGATGTTGTATTAGTTACTATTCTTGTCTCTGACACCAGATATTTGACAGAAGCAGCTTAAGGGAAGAGAGATTTATTAGGCTCACAGAGCAAGAAGTGCTGCCCGTCTTGTTGGGGAAGGCATAGTTGTGTTGTCCGAGGACAGTGTGAATCTGTATACTTCAGCCCTTCTGGAAGACTGAAATAAGCCCATGTAAGCCAAGAGACCAGCAGAAGCCAGTTCATCGAGGCCTGGCATGAGATATCATGGAGTTTGATCAGTCCTGTAAATAGGAGGAGCTACTAAGACTTTGAACAAAGAAGCAGAAAAGCCAGTGTGTGTAGATGTCCCTAAGGCTCACGGATGCCTGAGGTGTACAGGGGACATTAAAGAGGAGGGCCTGGAAAGGATGCAGAGGGAGACAGGCAGGGAGAGGGGCTTCAAAATGCATCCTGTGGGCAGGATGCATCCAGCCTTGGCAGTGCTAACCCTCAGCAGCTGAGGTACCTACACTGTGTCTATACCAAATGGATTGGAGGAGGGGCTCAGAGGCCCTCCACCTTCTCACTGAACTATTTGCCTTTGATAGACTCAGGGAGAGGGCATTTCCTCAGCTCTGTACCCACTAGCGACCCTACAAGGTTCGAATGGGTAGTTCCAATCCAGTGTTAACACAGGTGCCCTTGGTTAAACTGAATGGGTCAAAAAGAACTAAAACTCTTAAATATGGGAAAGGACCTGTTGGGTATTGGTTCCAATAGGATTGTTGATATTGTTAGGATGGGGTTGAAGAGGGAAGAGAATGATCAGATTGTATTATTTACGTGTTTGAAACTGTCAAAGACTGTACATACTTAATAATACTTAAAAAATATTTCCCTAACGATAGTATAAAAGATTATAAAGGATGTTGCTTTTACAGAGACCACAATTGGGGAGTTAGCCTCTAGGTAAAAAAAAATAAAAAATAAAACCATTATGCATATTATTTATCTATTTCCTAAATTACAAGTTACCCAAACCTAGCGGCTTAAAAGAAGAAATCTTATCCCATACTGTGGCTGAAGGTCAGGGAGCTTAGCAGGGTGGTTCTAGCCCCAGGTATATTTGAGCTTGCAGTTCAGATGTTGTCTGGGTCTAAAGATGTCACTGGGTCTAAATGATGTCACCTGCATGGCCCTTGGCCTCCCCTGGGTCTGCTTATGGCATCGCTTCCCTCAAAGCAACTTTGGAGGTTACCCTCCAGCGCCACGCACCGCCATCTCTCCTGCGTGTTTATGGTTACCTAGACCAGCCACACTTGTCAAGTTGGAAACACTCTGATGGATTATGGAGAAGAAAAGACAGAATAATTCACATAGAAACTATTCTATTAGTCATTTCTTCCAGCTTCTTCTTGCCTAGAACAAATAAATAAAGCATTTGCTTGACTAACAACCAAGTTAAGTCCCTGCTGTTAATGTTAAATTCCTTTGCAATTATTGCTTCGTTCGATGCCATAAAATAGAATAATTTGGATCCACGTTTGCTTTTAGTGTACTGTTGGTGTTGCAGTTCAGTGTGGTTCATGCTTCAGAGTTGGTAGCTTTCCTGGGAAGCAGGACATGTGGCGATCATAGAGTCGTCTGGGAAGCACAGACTGGCACAACTCCGTGATAGGCAGATAAGGAGAGGCATATAAAGATGCTGGGAGCTGCAGAGCGGATCCAACCTGGCTCCTTGAGACTAGACTAGAGCCGAGCTGAGAACACACTCTTCCTGATGCCAGGACACAGCACAGGCGCTAAGTGACAAGGCATCTGGTCACATCACTAAGAGCATAGACAGAAGAACAACTTAGTGTTTGCTGAGGGGGAAGATAAATATATTAGAAGATATTTCTGTCATTAGTTGGAAGACCATCTCATTGTGATATTGATTAGTGTGTGACTTTGAGATAATTTAAAACATGAGAAAATACATAAGAAAATCATAACACTGTCATGTCTTTTATGTATTTTTTAAAGCAGGAACAACTTACTTGGCAGTAAAATATTTGTGTCAGTTTTCTCATTTTAAAGAATGTGCAAGGTTCCATGAAAAGGATTGTGGAGCAAATCATCAGAAAAATGTGAACCATTTTTCTGTTGGAACAATAAGATGGTAGAAATAGATAATGTTGATCACTCACAATATTCACAAGGTTTAAAGTAATTTTTAAATAGAATGTTTTTTAGCATTTGTTGACTATATGTGACATAGTTTAGAGTTTGGGGGTAAAGTATTTTACTGATTCCAATGTTATTACAAAGTATTTTACAATTTTAAAATTTTTTGTTAAAAGTAGTCACATACATTATGACATATAAACTGTAGGGTAATCCAGTAAATGAGCAGAAAATAATTTGAATACCTTAAGATGCACAAACTTTAATTTGGGAATCATTGATGTAAGTTTCCCAGGCCTCTCTCCCAGGGTTCCATCTGGCCTATCCTTATGACTTCTAGCTAGTGACTCACACTCCCAGGCTAGACCTTCTACCATCTACCTGCAGTTACCTTTATTTTCTTCTACTTGCACTTCAGCCATGAGGGGCTGTTTTCCAACATCTGCAAACCTAGGGTGATTGCAGATGCGCTGGGCCTTGAAGTAGTGGGCAGTATTTCAGGACACATGGTAGGACACAGGGTACCACAGATGATGGGTCATTCATTGGTAGTAAGTCTTCTCCTGAAAGCCCAGACCCTTGGTGCCTAAACTACAGGGAGGATCAGTGTTGATATTGTCATGAAACGTCGATAAATTCAGATTTTAAGTTCAGGTTCAAATCTGCCCTTTAAGCACCCACTATGTACATTAAATATATTTCTGCATTTGTTGGTGTATAAGTTACATTTGGTCTTCATAGGGACTATACAAGATAGGCATTAGCCATACTTAACTGTTAAAGTAACTGAGAAGGTTCAAACGATCATAACCGGATTTGTGGTCCATGGCAAGTGGTATTCTGTAGACCGAGCACTTGCTGACCTCTTTGGCCTCTCTCTTAAGGACAATGTGTGAGTGAGTGAAGGCTGTAAAACTAAATACCAGTTTGTTGTTAGAACTGCAGAGTGGCAGGTACTATGTTGTTGAGCTCAGTGTCCATGATGGGAACAAAGAGGAAGCATTTCTGTTCCCAGTAAGATTTGCTCACAGACTGATTTCATGTGTGGTTTGTGATAAACTAGAAGAGCTGTTTTCACCACTGTATTGAAGTATGAAGAAACACGAGGAACATAAAGTACAGATTTCCTGGGATTTTAAGTTTATCTAATTAAAGACCTTTGTATAAATTCATTCCATCCAAATTTAGAGGACATCAATTTCAGAGTTTGCTTACTGTTCCTTGGCATTTAAACATACAAAACCCCCTTTTAGAAAAGACTTTCCAAAAGTAACCATCAGCCACTTCCATAAACCAGCCTGTCCCAGAACAATAAACTAGCTCTGGATTCAAATAAAATGTGACATTTAGTAGAGAAAGAAAGAGTCTGTTTCCTCACATTTTTGTCTACATTACTTTGTGTGTGACCATTTATTTTCCCAGGGAAACTGGTTCACACTCAATCTGTGATAGCTAATAGGAACTATTAAAAGAACTGAGACAGATAAATCTCCTCCTGTCCACCTATTCCGAGGACGGTTAATTTTTCACCCCAGCCCCTGATGGTTGGGTTAGCTCCTGCACACAGTCAATCCGTAGGTGTTTTGTAGACAGTTGGTTCAAGTCACAGTACTGAAGTTCTCATCATTGTGTTAGTAGGTGAAAGATACCAGAATGAAAACCATATACATCTCAAGTTCTACAAAAACTCATGTATGGTACAGAAGAATATTCTGTCTGTACTTGAAGACAAGAGGATAATGTTCATGTATTTACTTAGCCATAGCTGTGGTCTTTGAACTACCGTAGTCTGTTGGTTTCCAGTGAGAGAAACTGTATGTGGGGTTTCTGACCAAAGAGTCTGACTTGGAAGTCCCTTCATCAGAACAGAAGCCACATGGATGATAGTGTACCCCACCTGGTTTCACTGGTGCTGAACCCTGCTTCCAACAGTAAGGTTTGAGCTGCTTCCTACCCTACTTCCGGGGCTACCACAACTCCAGAGACTTCATTACTTTGCTTCCTTTGTGGTCTAGAGCTGGTGCATATGATTGGCAGAGACTTTTTAAGTCCATGAAAGTGCCAGAAGGTGGGGGCCTCTTATCTGCATCCCAGTACTCAGCAGGCTAGGACAAGATATTTCACATCTTTATACTGGGAATGTCTCAGGAACCATTGAGATGCTGTTGTAGGTAAGCCAACCTGGAATGTAGTCTTCCAGTCTACTAATGAATTTGTTTTCCTCAGGTTTGAGTTAGTTGGTCCTGCTATAAAAGTAAATACCAGATAAAGAGAAAATACACTTTACAAGGTTGTACAAAGAACAAGTGTTTCATGACATTTAGCAGGTTTGGAGACAGCAGGTTTGATGACAGCAGGTTTGGTGACAATTGGCACGTTTTGGTTTTGGTGGTCTATTTAAAATGTGAGGTCATTCCACGGCTGGGACCACTAAAGCTGGCTCCTACAGTAACCCACGTTTTCCTAAGTAGAGTGGGACCAACTCCCATATACACTGCTTTTTTCCTGGAACAACACTCTACTAACTACTCCCAGGAGAGTCCTCCCCCAAAGAATATGACTTCTTCCCTACTTTCATTTAAGATATCTTTTAGGGTAGGTGGGTTTTCCCCCCATGTAAACAATCTATGTAGCCAGCGATGACCTCCAGCTAGCTCTATAGCCCCATACTGGCCTTCAATGTATAACCTCCCTGCCTTTGCCTCTCAAGTACTAGAATTTAAAGAGATCTGATTTTTTTTTTCAAGGAAATCTTATAGATACAGCACTCAGTTGTCAAGAACGACAGATACAGATGAAATTGTCACAACATTCTTTTAGATGAATAGATATTTAACTAAACAGAATCTTTTTCCATATTAACCACAAGAGAATGTCTTAACATGATCAATGCTCATGCAAGAAGCCATAGTTAAGTTTGTTGGATCACAGTAAAAAAAAAAAAAAGAAAAACCATCATATTCGGGGTGGAGGCTTGTTGGAGCTGTACCTGCTCTCACACCAGCAGCTGTAATCATCACATATGTAATTATGCAATACATACAAATGTGCAAAGCTTGTTGGGTAAAGAAGGGTTTAGCTGAGAGGAGGATCAGAGAGTAAATGGTGAAAATGAAACTTATATGGCTATGTGAAACTATCTGAAGTAAATGAGAGAAAATGTTTAAATAATGCTGGATTTGAAAAGGGCACTATTAAAATTATACTGACTAGCATGTACTGTAAGCTAAAAAGCCAAATCATTAAAATATATACCAAAATAGATAGTTTGAAAAGCTGTCCTAAGAAATGAAAATATCCAGAGAGAAACATGCATGTTCAAATGGACTCTGAGGTAGATACTATAAATGGTGTTGTGGCCTGAATATGCAAAGCCTGAGACGTTTCTTTCAGAGTAGAGCTTAAGTGGCCAGTTCTTAGACCCCAGCCCATTGCTCTGGTTGCTCTCAGCCACCATTGCCACTCATGAGGACCAGAGGACTCTCCTAGTTGTCACCTAGCAAGAAAGAAGGAAGAACAACTGCTAGGAGACTTCTTAAAATATGAGGACCTTTAACATTTTCATTGTATGTGTGTGAGTGGGTGTATTGCCTGTGTGTGTCTGCATATGTCATGGGTGTGCAGTGCCTGATGAAGTCAGAACAGTGGAACCCTTGGAACTGAAGTTCGAGATGGCTAGGGGTGTGAGCCTCTACCTAGGTGTGGGGAACTGAACCCAGATCCTGTGCAAGCGCAGCAAGTACTCTAAACTAAGAAACCACATCTCCAGTCCCAAATGAGGAAAATTCTAATTCATCTATAACAGCTTTCTGAACCCAAAGTAGATATTGGTATTTACCATATTTTGATTGTTACCTCTTCTCACTTTATCACACTTTTTTCCTTATTTTTAGTTTATGTGTGGATGTTTTGCCTACATGTATGTCTGTGAACCACATGTACCTGGCATCTGAGGAGGCCAGAGAGAGGGTGTTAGATCTTGTCGTTAGAGTCAATTGTGATCCGACATGTTGATACTGAGAATCGAACCTAGGTTCTCTGGGAAAGTAGCCAGTGCTCCTAACATGGAGCCAAATCTCCAGCCCTGCTACCTCTTCTTAAGGTCACGCATAGAGCTTGCTGTTATAGGGAAGCATGCAGAGACAGCCCTAAGGTCAGAGCTGATGCTCCCTCTTCACAGCTGTGTGTTTGGGGAAATGAATATGAACCTGATACATAGGTTTGTGGTGTAGTGATAAGGGCCCCTGCTACGTGCCTATGCGGTCTTAGTTTGGTTTGGTTGTTGCTGTTTTGATAATATTCAACTTTATTTTGTTGTTGTTGAGATAGTGTCTTGCTGTGTAGCTGTGGCTGGCCTGGACTCACTATGTAGTCTAGGATAGCCTTGAACTCACAGAGTTCCATGGCCCTCTGCCTCCTGAGAGCTGGGAATAAAGGAATGTGCCACCATGCTCAACAGTTATAAAGGCTGTTTTAAGAATTGAATAAACAAGCCGGGCAGGGATGGCACACACCTGTAATCCCAGCACTCTGGGATGCAGAGGCAGGCGGATTTCTGAGTTCGAGGCCAGCCTGGTCTACAGAGTGAGTTCCAGGACAGCCAGACACAGAGAAACCCAAACCCTGTCTCTAAAAAACAAAAAAACAAAAAACAAAAAAAGAATTAAACAGTGTGCATTGGTTCTCTTCCTGTTTTTATAACCTTTCCCACTCATCATTACTATGAGCCATTATGCATCTTTCTCATAAAGTATTTCATTGCTTTTGTATACTTATTTGCACTAATTTCTGAGCATACATAACCACAGCAGTATGCATGACTGTTACTCAGTAGTGTAACCAAAGTTAGTTCCCCAAAAAAGCAGTGTACAAATTGAAAGCAGTGTAGGAAATGTAGCAAATTCTTCAGTAATCCCTTCCTAATCCTCTGTTTCTCCAGAACCTTTCCAAATAGCCCATTTCTGAACATTCTGCAGTAGGCTGTACCATTGTGTTGCCCATAAAGTCATGGTTGACCTAAGAGTATGGTTTGGAAATTCTACTTTTCACATTAGGCTCATTTTCCCCAGACAAACTGAAACTTAACAGAGTATGCCTCTCACATCGACCGGGGTCTACGTTATACACTGGACTTCTGTGGGAAATATTCTTCTGTGTTTTTATCTTAACTGTCAGATATGAGTCAACAGAACTCTTAGCTCCGGAGGAAATAAATTAGAACATGTAAAATGGAGGGCTGACTCATCTGTTTACTGTGGCTGCCAGCCTCACCATCTCTGTTTCCCACCAGAACATCCCATTCCAACAGATTCCATCTCTTCCCATCTCCCGTTTCTCTGAAGCCTTTCTTTTTCTTTTTCTTTTTCTTTTTCTTTTTCTTTTTCTTTTCTTTTCTTTTCTTTTTTTTTTTTTTTTTTTTGGATTTGGTTTTTTCAGAGATCCGCCTGCCTCTGCCTCCCAGAGTGCTGGGATTACAGGCGTGAGCCACCCGCCCGGTTCTCTGAAACCTTTCAATGGCTCCCTACGGCCACCGAGCTTCATCCTAAACTCTGTGGACACCTCCTCTTCCCTCCTTGCATCATCGTCCCCTTCCTGTCCCAAGCTTGGTTCTTCAGCAGCACCTCACACAGTGCACCACCCAGACATGATGTGTTTCCTCTACTTACCCACTCCAGAATTTCCCCAGCTCCAAAGAATCCTTCCAGGCTTGGCTCCAGTGAACTCCTTCAGAAAGCCTTCTTGTGTCCTGTCTACCACCCCCACCGTCAGGGTCGGCAGCCCACCTCCTTGTTCTTCCTGCCCCATGCTCCTGCCCATCTCACACTTAGGCCTGCCTGCTGTGTGTTTACATAGCTGCCCGTTTTACTAGATGGCAAATGCTTTGATTGGAGGCCAGGTCTTACTCATCTCCGTTTCTCCAACAGCCAGCACACTCCCTAGCACATAACAGCTGCTGTATAAATATTTATGTAATTGAATCATGTTGATCATAGGAACAAACTTTCGCTGGGAGAACATACCTGTTGCCTTAAAAATCTAGGGGAAAATTCATTTCTAAGACCCTATTAATTGAATATATTGAGTTATATTGAATTGGGGATTTTAGTCACTGCTTTCAAAATAAAGATTAAATTAAGCATATTTGTAGCTTTTTAAAGATTGTGTCATATCTTAGTGTAAGACCCCAAGTGGTGGCTACACTTTGGTTGATTAGGGTTTGTGATGCCCAGCTGCAGAGTAAGGTGTTTGTGTGTTCAGAGGATTTGACTGGGTGAGCGAACAACATGAAAGTAAAACGTCCCTGTTGGTCTGGGAGCAGTAGGTGCCCTTTAATTCCCTGGTCCCTACCCCAAGAAGAAGGGTCTTTGAAGAAAATTATGGCCTACACTTTCTAAGTCGTAAACCAACCTAGTTTTCAGGCAGTAGCTTGACTTCTGTCTAACTATAACACCATATAAACTATGCTGTTAACCACAACCCATATATAGTATGTTGACAGCATAGTGTATATGGGTTATAGTTAGTAGTATAGTGCATACCATGTGAACTACACTGTTAACCATAACCCATGTAAACTGTGCTGTTAACTATAACCCAGTAAACTATGTTGTTAACCATAACCTCTATTCACTATACTACTAACCATAACCCATATATACTATACTACTAACTATAACCCATATATACCATGCTGTTCACCATAACCCATATACACTGTGCTGTTAACTATAACTCATATACTCTATGCTTTTAACCATAGCCTATATACACGATACTGTTAACTAGAACCCATACACACTCTGCTATGGATCCAGTTACCTAACTCAGAGGACCCCAGGGTTTTCATTGAAGAAACCCAGAAAACAATTCAGGGATTTGGGTTTTAAAAAGATCAAGATTCAAGAAGCTGATTGGGCAAATTTGCTTTAAAAATGAGAGATAGGAAACTTGCCAAAATTTTTAGTGTTTTTGTAACACTAAATGAGCACTTAAGAAATGTAATGCTTTAATGCACTGTTTTCTCTCTGAAAATTTCTACTGTGTGATAGAGATCTGCTGCTGCTACAAGTTAGTGTCTTCCTACCCCACCTCTCCTCCCCTGTTCTTCTTCCCCAGCTCCCGTTCCCCTCCACCTCCTCTTCCCTTCTTCCGCTCTTCCTTCCTTATCTGTGATTGAACTAAAAAAAAAAGTTTCTGGACACTGTTTTCAGGACAGACAGATAAATCTGTTGGTTTCCAGTATAGCCAGTGCCCTGGGTTGTTGTCATTGTCCCATCATCAGTCTCAGTCACAACTGTGTGAGCAGTAGCAGCCACAGTCTTTGTTCTAGCACAGTGATGTCTCAAGAGTTCACCCCTCATCCCTCCGTCACCCCAGGAAAGCAGTGGTCCTTGTACGCTGATGTACAGTGACACTGCATCGATTTCCTCCATAGAGCATGAAGCAGGAGAAGGAAGGCAGGGTAGACCCCCACACCTTGGATGCTCAGAGCTGCTGCCTGGGCCTGGGCTGCACAGGCACCTTTCAGTCCTCGCTGTGTTGAAGAGTATAGGTGCTTGGCATAACTAACTCTTGAGGTAACCATATAGTTGGGTATTTATTAGTTCCTCTGTTACAGTTAAAGTTACTAACACTTACTAGCCAGTAACAGAAAGAGCTAGCCTTTAGATCCATAACAGATTGTGAAGCCTGGCGTTTCCACTCTGTCACACCAACTCTCCACAGTTACAGTCCTCAGATTTTATATTGTTTAACATCCTGGAAGCCTACCATAGGTACCATCACAGTTAATTCTTAAAGAACTTTGCAAATGTAACTTGCTATCCTGTATCTTGAAATAATCAAGCTGTTAGTCAGCGTGGCATTATCAGTCATAGTCTGAGCTCCCACTCAGACCCACCCTTTGCCTCTCATCTGAGTAAAGGACTCAGTCTGGGCAACCTCCTTAGTGCTCAGATCCTCAGGGCATGCCCCAGCCTCAGGGCCTTTGCACTGCCTTTTCCCAACTTGCTTGGTTGTCTCTCTCAGTTCTGTAGACCCTGACCAAAAAATCCCTCCCAATGGCTTCCTCTGCACGACTTTCCGCGCTCCTGTGCAGCCTGAGCCATTCCCTGCCTCCCTTTACCCCGTCGCCCATCATTCTCAAACACTGCTTGCTTCTCTTGTTTCCTGTCTCCTCTCCCCTCACCACTGAATGCAGTCTGTGAGAGGACTCATTGCTCTCTCATTTGTGGGGTTTTCCCTTTCAGTTCAAACCCCTAGACTAGGCTTGGCCCAATAGTGATTCAGTAAATATTATTAAATGAGAGAGGCTAGAAAGTGGAGGTGACGCGGCTTTTCCTTAAGATGGTAGGTGTGTCCTGAATGTACGCGCTTAGTAACCCTGGTCTTCTGCAACACAGTCCATGTTTCCTCAGTCTGCAGCCTCAGAGGCTAACATCCAGAAAAAGATTTAAATGATAATATAAATAAAACCCAGGTAGTTGTGAATCCTTTTTAGGTGATTTGCATCTCAAGCTGTTTTTCCTCAGTTACTATACTTTGGAGGCTGTAGGCCAGTCCTTCTTTGGACTGTCTCTAAGAAACAATAATATGAGAATAAATTACAGAACTTAAAATAAACCTGAAGAATTTGTGGGCCTGATTTCTAATGTCTAAAATGAGAGCATATGTCATTTCTAAGACTGGCACAACTCTAACATGAATTGTCACAAGAATGCACAAAACACTTTATTTTCTTTATAACTCGTTTAATACTGTTTATAAGGTGTTCTGCTTATCTGGCGACAGACAACGGATATTCTATCACTTCCCTTAATCACCATGTGCTTCTTATGGACAAAATAGAGACTTTTTTTTTTCTTTTGACCTAGCTACTTTATACTGAAAACGGCTGAGCTCACGCGGCCAGCTTTGCCACAGGGAGACTCCAAGCACCACATCCTCTGGGTTACCCACAGGCCAGACAAGCCCGAAAGCAGGCCAGGAAACACAGGCGGTAACAGGCCTGTCTGGATCAGGAAAGGAAGTACGTCTCCATCATGTCCACTTTCAATTAAGAACATACCCCGTAAGCCAGGCTGCTGGCTTTCCAACTCTGTTAACTGTTGGCAAATACGGTCAAGTGCAATGCTGGCATCTCAGCCTGCTTAATTTCTTTGTCAGAAATTTCCTTGAGAGAGAATAAAATCCAGTTCCTTAAAGATTTTTTTTTTTTTCGAGACAGGGTTTCTCTGTATAGCCCTGGCTGTCCTGGATCTCACTCTGTAGACCAAGCTGGCCTCAAACTCAGAAATCCACCTGCCTCTGCCTCCCAAGTGCTGGGATTAAAGGCGTGTGCCATCGCCACCCAGCCCTTAAAGATTTTATATCCTTATGAGCAAGAGACAGCTTTTCAAGCTTGTATCTGAATATGAGCTGTTAGGTGCACAGCTTGAATAAAGATTGTGATTCTCCCTCCTGTTAGACCGCTGGCTGCACTGTGGCTTAAGACACAGGGAAGGGAAGGAAGCTGCAGCTGTGCCCACGTAGAACAAGTCTGAGAAAGGAAGACCCCAAGTTAGTTACTAAACTTGTACTTGAAAATAAGATGGCAGCGCCCTGGTCACCCGTGTCTACCGTGTCTCCATCAGCTCCAGAAGGGATCACTCCTGAGCACTTTATATGTGTGCGCATGGGCTTGAGACGGCTCTGTGAGGGTTTGGGGGTTTTTTTGTTTTGTTTTTTTGGTTTGGACAAAAATGTCTTTCATTTATTGTAGCCATTACTCCTGTCACTGTACCAGATGATGTGTTTGAACTTGGTAGTCTTACTTTTTCCAAGATTCTTTCTCTGCTCGTTCTAGAAAGACTTTCCACTAGAAGACCTGTAATTATCCCACAAAACAACAGTAAACAGAATCTTAAAAATAAGTTTAGTAATTTCTGTTAGATGTGATAATCTTCCGCAGTGTTTTCATATCCCATCCTGTGAAATGTTATTAGGTCTTCTCAACCCTGTTATATATTTATCCTAAGAAGCCGATAGCAACTTACTTGATGATAGTAGCTTACGTCAGCATTTGAACCCATTGTGTGCATTCGTGTGCACTGGGAATCGGCACGTGAAGTAGCCAGCCTGCTTACCACTCTTCTCTGACTCTGCCCTGAGATACTGAGGGCCTCTAAAAGAGCAGCAGTGCATCTAATCAGCCATCCACCTGAATATCGTTATGTAAGGTGCCACAAGTTCCCCAGTCACACACCTGCACCACATTAGAATCCATGTTAGGAGCATGGGGGGGGGGGTCCTCATTTATTTTAAACCTTATGCTATCTTGGGAGAGAGCTGTCTGTCTGGCTTCTCTTAAATGGGCAGGGTTTGCTAATGAGGTAGAGTTAATGAGCTCTATCAGCACGTGCAAGGAACCTTATAGAGATGAGAAATC
Source organism: Apodemus sylvaticus (assembly GCF_947179515.1). Lineage (NCBI taxonomy): Eukaryota > Metazoa > Chordata > Mammalia > Rodentia > Muridae > Apodemus > Apodemus sylvaticus. The sequence continues at coordinate 78,050,016 of NC_067483.1, read as the reverse complement.
AAATTACATCCTTGATTTTTTTTTTTTTTTTAAATCTTAATGGTGATGATTCCTAGTTCCCACCAGGAATCTCTGGGCATTTGCCCTTGAAGCTCTCCTCAGACTGTTTGGAATACATTCCACAAGGACCTGGGGAATGGGGCAGACCCAGTTTCTTTTTTTTGAGCTATGAGTGTCATTTTCACAGCTGACTGGAACACTGGAATGTTGTGTTTACTCAAGGATGCTCGGTTTTTATTCCATAGATAACTTACAGTGTGGCAGCACTTATCCTAAAAACACAACAAATCAACAAAAAAAATCTTTGACTTCTGTTATTGACATTTATAAGACAAATGAGAGCACGAGGTCCCTTTCCATCGGCCTTCATCCCTCGACACTGCCTTTGCCTCGGCCTTCTTCCTGTGTCCTCAGCAGACCAGGCGGAGACATCTGCCCATCGGGGCATCTTATGACGTGCTTTAGATTTTCTAAAATGCTGCTTGGCTTCCCGCCAACAGCGATTCACACCAGGATTTGGTCTCAAGTATTACTGCTTCCTTTTTTTCTGAAAGAAATAGGACAGACATCAGCAACTAACAATGTTAAAGAAAATATCATTCCTGCCACCTGCTGAACTTGCTGAGGGAGCCTCTGCTCAGGGATGGCGGTGGCCATGATGGTGGTGGCCATGGGTATAGGGATCTTCATAATGGGGCTCTGCAGTTGGGAAAAGGGGATTAGGAACCTACAGCCAAGGGGAAGAGGGCCCAGGAGGCATCAGTGACTCAAAGATTATAAGAAACATGAGAGGTAGGAGGGATTCACTGAAGAGTACTTGCGGACGGACGGCCAGAGGAGCTGGATGCTGCCAGTGATCAAGCACCAAGCGGGCACTCAGTAAAGCTCTTGCTCAAGCTGAGTTCTACAGAAGTGAAACGAAGAGGCTCAGAGTAACCAGATGAGACTCTGCTCAACCTGCTAACGAGAATTTAGGGCCTCAAAGGATGATACTATCGCCACAAGAAAGATGTCTACATTAATATAAAGCGTATATTAACTAAAAAAATATATTTTCTTAAGGAGTCAACATTGTTATAAATCATGAGTAAGGCTGTTTATATTTTATGCAGTATGTACCAAACTTCATAGAAATAGGTAAGTTGTTTTCTAATTTATTTTGTTTTTATAGAGATTAGAAGCATTCCATATTCATAAATCATTTACCTGAGAATCTGCGAGAAGGTTTGTAGGTAGGCACTCCTAATGTTTTTGTATGGGGTGTCAGAATAGCACCTCAGTTTTCCTTAGCACTGGCCTCTCCTAGCTTCAGTCAGCACCCTCCTGGACTTACCTGAGCTTACCTCCTGGACTGTCTCATAGTGCTTTGTTATGTAGGTTTCCAGTTGTAAAAGAACGGAAATTCTTTCTCGTTCTTCCCCAGAATGAGATGTTTTCTGATTATTTCATCTGCAGGGCTGAGCGCTAGAAATGCCACAGTGGCTCCAGCCATTGGTCCACTAAGACGGTCACCTGCTGTCATAAGATACATACAGTGGGAATTATGTATTAATTAATTAATTAATTTGCATCCTGATCGAAGCTCCCCCTGCCTCTTTTCCTCCCAGTCCCTCTCTCTGTCACCTCCCCCCAAACCCCTCCCTTTCTCTTCCAAGAAGCGTATCAAGCAGACCAGGAGCATCTTCTCATATTAATAGTGGCCAGACAAGGCAGCCTAGTTAGGGGACAGGGATCCAATGGCAAGCGACAGAACCAGAGACAGCCCTGCTCCTGCTGTTTCAGGGCCCCACATGAAGACCAAGCTCCACTTTTGTTACACATGTGCAGAGGGCCAAGGTCCATCCTATGCTGTTGGGTTTGGGATGGCCACTCAGGGATTCAGGATGTTGACTGTGCTTACCCCATACTGGGCTGGGGTGGGTGTCAGGCTGTGAGAAGCTGGGACACCACTGGTGGGGTTGGGGGAGTGCAGTTTGAGGACCCTGGAACCACTGGAGCTGGCTTGGGTGTCCTGGGCCTGTGCGGAGGCCAGGACCGTCTGGTTCTCAGGCTCTCGAGCACCCAGACGTAGCTGGGAGCTTTGGAAGAGCTGAGAATGGAGTGGGGCCGGCGGGCTGGATCTAGCCCGGAACAAAGGGCACAAGAAGGGAGAGCTCCAGGTGGGTCCTGCAGGAAGGAGAGAGTCCTTGGCTTGTTCAGCTTGGAGCTCTGAGAGGCCTTGTGGGAGATTGGACATGGATCTTTAGGTGAAGGCCTGTTCCATTGCTCCCCAGAGAAGAGACAGTCCATGGTTTTAAGGCATTTATTGTCATGGTGGAGAGTGGCAGTGAGTAAAACCATACCCCCTATCTCAGGGCGGGCCTGAGGTTAAATACCTTTTGCAGGGAGGAGTGTCTGGGAAGGGGAGTTTATTGGCTAAGCCTCCAGGCCTTTAGGTACCTCATTAAAATGGAGATCTGTCTTGAAGCTATACCTGTGGTCACGTCTTCTACCTGTGGAGGGGCTTGGAGCATTGCCCTTATGTGACTGATGGCTACAAACCTATGGAGGGAGAACTGTGGCCTTGTGCCAGGAGCCTGGTGTCCAGGAGCGTGGCAAAACACCTACCATTCCTTGCAGGGTTATCCCCTCTAGGGTCACTGGAGTTTCAAACCTTAGCTCAACCAGAAACCAGGCTGCCTTTCACATTCCTATACTATGCATGCATGGTCTCTGGCTAGTGCTTCAGTCTCTGTGAGCCCAGGTTAGTTGATTCTGTAATTTTTCTTGTGGTGAACATAACCTCTTTAGCTCCTTCGATTCTTTCTCCCCTCTTCAATTTGATTTCCCCAAGCTCTGTCTGATGTTTGCCTATGGGTCTCTGCATATGTTTCCATCAGCTGCTGGTCGAAGCCTCTCAGATGACAATTATGCTAGGCTCCTGTCAGCAAATACAGCAGAATATCATGAATAGTGTCAGGTAGTCTCTCTCTCTCTCTCTCTCTCTCTCTCTCTATCTATCTATCTATCTCTATCTATCTCAAGTTGTCCATTCCCTCATTTCTGCTCCTTCTTTATCCCTACACATCTTGTAGGCAGGAAAAGTGGTGGGTCTAAGGTTTTGTTTCTGGGTGGGTGTCCCCATCCCTCCATTGGAGTTTCACCTGGCTGTGGAAGGTGACTGTTTCATGTTCCGTATCCCCTGTTGCTAGAAGTCTTAGGTATCTAGCTACCCTCATAGACTGATGAGCGTTCCCATTGTCCTAGGTTTCCAGCTTGTCCCAGAGATGCTCGCCATCGGCTTCCAGCTCTCTCCCTCAGTCCTCTCCACCCTGCTGCTCCTGTTCCCCTCCCCATACCCTCTCCACTCCATTCCCTCCCACCATCCACCATTGACGTCTAATCATTTCCCTGTCTCAGTGAGAGTCAAGCATACTTCCTTGAGCCCTCCTTGGTACTTAGCTTCTTTGGGGTCTGTGGATTTAGCACGATTATCCTATACTCTATGGGTAATAGATATTTACCATGTATGTAGGATACATACCATGTTTGTCTTTCTGGATCTTTGTTACTTCACTCAGGATGATAGTTTCTAGTTCCATCCATTTCCTGCAAATTTTATGATGTCATTTTTAATAGCTGAGTAGTATTGTGTTGTGTAAATGTACCACATTTTCTTTATCCGTTGTTCTGTCGAGGGCCATCTAGATTTTTTCCAGTTTCGGGGCTATTACGAATAAAACTACTATGAACATAGTTGAACAAGTATCTTTGTGGGATGTTGGAGCATCTCAGATCTCAGCATGTTATTTGGCTTACAGATTATTCTGAGATTATTTGGCTGTGTGTGTGTGTGTGTGTGTGTGTGTGTGTGTCTGTCTGTCTGTCTGTCTGTCTGTCTTATCTGTCTGTCGGTCTGTTTTTAAAGATAAGGACTTGGTATTTGTCCAGGCTGTCCGGGAATTCTAGACTCTTCAGTCTCAACCTCTGGAGTGCTAGAATTAGAGGCATATATCCAACTTGCCTTGCTATTTGTTAATAAGTCTTGCCTGCAAGAAGGGAAGTGTGTTGCAAAACAGTGTGGGAAATAGAAACCCAGACATTTTTCTGAAGACCTGTTTGCTTAGTTTTATTTATGTAAAGTTGTCTATTAGTTGTAAAGAACTGAGGGAATTAATCACAGTGGGCATCCATAGGGTCTGGGCTTTTAAAACAGGCTCAAATTTAATTCAGATTGGAGATTTCTGACATGCCAGTGGAATAAAAGATTCAGAACAGCAAATGATGTTCCAGATGCCGACTTGTGAACCTGGCCTCTACCCTGTTCTTAACTTTGCTTTTGCTCCAAAGATTGTCCACTTAAAAACTGAGCCTGTGGTTGGGAAATCTCTGGTTCAGTTAAATGCTTGCCGTTCAACATGAAAAATGCATGCATCCTCAGATGCATTTAAAAAGCCGGAGCATGATGGGGCACACATGTTATCTGGGTACATGGATACAGGCAGGACTCCTGAGGCTCATTAGACAGCTTGGGAAGCTCCAGGCCAGTGAGAGATACTGTCTCAAAAGTAAAGGTGTAGATAGTTCCTGAGAAACAAGACCTGAGTGTGTCCCCTGATCTTCACCGCATACACATGCTCACACACATGTACAAACTACACAGCATGTGCACGTGGGCAAAAAACGGCATCTCTGGGCTGTGTTGAGGTGGCTTTCTTTCATTTATGCTCAACACGGTTCTCTGAGTACTCGTCTCAGCTTACTCTCTTTAAGCCAACTGCCTTCAGGGTTATTTCTACACATCTATGTTATGTAATATATCAACAATGAATGTTGATAAAGTAATTGCTTCTGTTTACAGTAAGGTTTCAGCATGGACAAAAATGCCCGTCCTCAGGGAGCTGACTTAGTGTGTTCCTCCAGGAATTTGTCTTTGAAGTTAAGCCTACCTTGTTTCTGAGAAACCTCAGGAGTTTGCCAACTCCCATCCTCCAGATCTGTCTTTGTGCTTCAAGAGACTGTGTGCCTAGCCAGGTGTGGAAGGCCACCATTTTTCTCAGAAATTAAAGAAAAGCATGAAGAACAGTAGTATTTGCTGCTACATAAACTGCTTCCTGTACATTTCTATTTGGAAGAAAATTAATGAGGTTATCTAAATTTATAATATCGCATTCATTTTATCCTGTTCATGGGCGTTTCTATTTTTAAATGAACTTTTCTGAATCATTATCTAAGTGCTATCATATATATTCATACATGTAATTATATATATATATATAAATTTTTACAGTTTCTTAGACTTCTCAGAATTTTGAACCTTCATGGTTCAAAATTACTGTATGATCTTTACCTCTGATGTTATCCAGTCTCCACATAACATTTTGCCAAGACAGTCTTGGTGACGTCTCCCTGACTTTCTAACCTTTCTGTTCTCTGAGTTGGTCTCACCATGTTATTCATTTTCTTCTCATAGCATGTCGTGAAGGTCTGTACTTGGGTTCGTTTTTCTCTAAACATCATACCAGAGCTAGTTGTCTTGTCATTACTGAAATGGATTCTGGATCCAAATATAAAGGCAGTATTGGGTGTGGTTTTGTCCTTTTGACAAGTGTTTCCTGAACTTCTGATCTGGGTACTGCTGCCTTCCTGAGAAGAATGGACCTGTCAATGATGGTTCCTTTCCTCTGAGGTAGATGGTTGGTCATAAACTCTCTAGTACAGATATTTTTGTGTCATTTCCTGATAATAGCAGATCCTCATGAAGCCAAGGAGAAATGGAACCCAACATGGTATGATTCTATTTTATGAACTGAAAGAAAAGATGCCAAGATCTTTGATAAGCTGAGAACAATTAGTCCTACTAGGCCTCATTATCTTTTAAGACTCTACCATGCTCTGAATTCTTCATCACTGATCTCCTGGAAGCCACACTTGCCAACATAGTGGGCAGAAATATTGTACAGGTCATTTCAACATTCTGGAAAGAATATAAAATCCCCATTCAATTGATTTTTTTTTTTTTAATGCAAGTAAACAAGTCTGGGCATGGTGTCAACCTTTAATGCTAGCACTCAGAAGGCCAAGGTAGGCAAATCTCTATAACTCAAGGTTAGCTTCATCTACATAGTGAGTTCCAGGCCAGCCAATGTTACATAGTAAGACCCTGTCTGATAGATGGGTGGGTGGGCGGATGGAGGGGTGCATAATTTTACCATCATGATCACAGAGGATCTGGGTTTTACAGTGAAGGTCTTCTGAACATTATTAGTATTAGTAGTAGTGTCTGCTAATATATGAGAAGAAAAGGAATTGGCACTTTATTCACCTGTTAGGCTCCATTTTTAAATAACAGTTAAATTTATATAGCATTCCTCAAGAGTTCAGGGCAGGGGTATAATTAGAGGAACCACCTGAACAAGAGTGACATGGGCTCTTGGGAGGTAGTATTTTGGACCTGCCCTCTTTTGATTCTGGGTCCCCACAATGGAGTTTAATTGGGATATCCTCTGATACTGAGTGATTCTGATACTGAAAGTGATCTCATTTTTTTTAATGATAAATAGATTCTTGAGTTTTCTAATTTTAGGGAAAAGATATTCCTAACTCAACCTAGATAGGATAAAACTGATAGAATAGTTTTAAGAATGGATCTGCCCGAGTCGAGATCTACTTTGCCATTTTCCAGCTAAGTGGTGAGGCACTTAATATCTGTGCTTTAGTTGTTTTTGTCTCAGAAATGGAAATATTAACAATAATAATAATTGTTATATCTGATTTAAGAGTTGATGAGAACAATCAATGTTTTACATTAAAACATTGTCGTCAGTGTTTTACATTAAAATGTATTAATGAGGCTTAGACTAATATAGAAATAACAGGGTGTTTGTTTTGCTTGTACCTAGTAAATCATGACCACTAAAGATGTCCTTTGAGGTTCAGTGAATCTTATACAGTCACTATTTTAGGCCCACATACACATTTTTGATGTGATTTTTTTTTTTTTTGAGAGTTAAGGTCATTATTTGTTACTCTTAAAGACTTATTTTTGACTGGACATAGATTTAGAAGTAGAAGCTCTCAGCGAGGACAGCCTGCGTCTCTTAGTGATCTGTTCCTGGCGCTTTTCTTTGGCTTCCTTCATTCTCTTGGCCAAAAGTTTAGCGTATTCTGCAGCCTCCTCCTTAGTGCATTGTTTTTTCAGAGCAATACATCACCGTTTGTGTTGCAGGGTGCATGGAGTAACAAGACGTTGACTCTTGGGTGCTTTGGTCCTGGGCTTCTTAACTTCTTTGTTTAAGGGCTTTCTGACAAAATGTTGGCGGACATCATCTTTGGAGAGATTAGAAAGCTTTAGGATTCTACTAGCTCTTTTAGGTCCCAACCAATGAGGCACAGTAATATCTGTCAGTCGAGGAATAGCCTTCTCTCCTTTCTTTACAATAACCAAGTTAAGAACACAGAGATTGGCATCTACAATGTATCCATGAACAGACTTGTACTTCCTCTCTCCAGTTCTCCTTGGTCTACAACAAGAATGCCTCTTACTCAACACAATAAGAATGCCCCTTACTCAACAGCGGGCGCACTCTGCCGTGGGTCAAAATGCTTTGCTTCATGGGAAAACCCTGTTTGCCATTCCTACCGCTGATCTGGACCAAAAACTCTTCACCCAGAGCATCAGCAGCTGCCTCTGTGGCCATGCCTTCCCACAGAACGTCCGTAGCATGTGTTCGTCACCTACTTCAGTGAGTTCTGACAGCCAGTGGAAGGGAAGGACATATTCAGCTTCATTTTGACACAGCCGACACCTAGGGGTTGTCACGAAAAAGAGGCCTGTGATGTCATTTCTAATCTAACAGGACAAAACCCTTTCCTGTCCATAATCCCCATTGTCCAGTGACTATAAACTTATACTATTCAACAAATTCTAGTTTTGTCAAAATTGAATGTGTGATATCTGCCCTACCCTGGATTTTTCTCTCCTTTTGAACATCCTCAATCCTAAAATCTTCCCATCAGAGAAACTTTTAAGTTTCTTTTGGCAAAGGGCATCTGTGACAGTTGCTGGGGAGTCTTTGTCCCTTGTGTTCTTACATCTCCAGATACTCCATGTTGGAAGTGCTGGCTGTGTCACCATCTGCGTTGACAGTTGCTCAGTCAGTGTTCTTGCCAGCCAGTGAGGGGGGCCTCCAATCTCACTCCCCATATTCCCTTTAATTTTTCCCCACTCCCAGTTTTTTTTTTTTCAGCTATTTCTTTCTTTCTTTTCTTTTGGTTTTTTCGAGACAGGGTTTCTCTGTATAGCCCTGGCTGTCCTGGAACTCACTCTGTAGACCAGGCTGGCCTCAAACTCAGAGATCCGCCTGCCTCTGTCTCCCAGAGTGCTGGGATTACAGGTGTGCACCACCACCGCCTGGCTTTTCAGCTATTTCTTAACCCTTTTTCTTTTCTGTAATGATCTTAACACAGTTTAATAAAATGGATCGTTTACACATTGCTCATAAGGGCAGGTGCCAGCACTGGAGCTCTTATGGCAGCTTTCTTAGAAGCGGATACTACAGTAGGCCTTACAGGGTTGTTAGACTGGAGAGAGAACCTGAGCGGTAAATGAACAGAGAAGGTTTCCCCTCACCAGAGGTGAGAGCACGAGCAGCGTGTAGTAGTCAGAGCGACCAAAACCAGGACCTGGGTGACAATTAGAGATGTATTGGCATAGTAGAGTTCACTTATGGACATGAGAAGACACAACAAGCAGATGTCATTTTAGCTTGTCTTTATTCTTTATTCATAGTGCTCCTGGATCTTGTGTTTTTATTGAGGTTGTCTCCTGTGTCACCAGATTTGGGTACAGTTCAGAGCAGCATAGCTTGGCAGTGTCCAGACTTGCACGGAGCAAACTCAAACTCCTTCACTAGGATTGGTGTCTGAGTCTAGATGAAAATCTGTCTTTGGCTCTAGAGAGGTGGCTTAGCAGTTTTGGGCACTAGCTGTCCTTGCATAGGACATAAGCCCATTTCCTAACACCCACACTGGCAGCTCCAGACCATCATAACTATAATTCCAGGGGACAGACACCCTCCTCTGGTTGCTGCAGTCAGCAGGCACAGCAGTACATAGTGCACAGGCTACAGGTGAGCATTTGTGACGTCACTCCTGGTTGTCATCTGACTAGATCTGGAATGAACTACAGTTCAGACATGGAGGGCTCGCCTGTGATCCAGGCCTTAAGACTGGAAGACACAAGCTTCTGACCTCGATCTTGGCATGGAGATCTTGAGGCACGTGGCTATGAAAAGCTTAGGCTCAGGCAAGATTAATACATGCCTTTAATCCCAGGAGATCTCTGAGTTCAAGGTCAGCCTAGGACATACCTTCTGATAGTGCCACTTCCTGAGCGGAACATATACAAACTACCACAACACTCAGACACATAAATAACAAATACATAATTTTTTAAAAAAAAATCTCTCTTATATATACTTCTTTACAAAGTACTAGACAAGTCTTGTCACTTTTAAAAATTAAACTTTATGTGAATTTTTGGCTATTTAGTTGTGTTTACCCTCAGGATTCTGGTTTTTGTGTTAGTCATCTAGCAGCAGCTAGCCCCTTGGCACACTGTGCTTAGTTCAGTTACTGTGTGTTTACAAGCTCTTCAGAATTCCTCAGCGCCTGGAATGTTTCCACCCTCAGTGCTCAGACACCTTTCCTGGCTCCCCGGATCCTTCCGAGCATTCAGAACGCATTCCAGTGCTGCGCGCTGCCTTTCATCTCGTTTCCTTTTTATTTGCCTGATGGATTTTAAATGTAAAATACCCAGTTTGTGCATTTTACCAGACTTGCATCAGTGTTCTGTCTCATTCTCTATGTTTCAAAAAGCCCAGCACACGAGATGGATAGTTTTCTAAACGTTACGGTTTCCACATATCTGTAGGGGGAAGCATAAACCCAAAGCGCCTTCACTTTAGTGAAGTGTGACTCTTTGTGGTCTGTTTTCCCAGATAGACGTGGTTTGTTTTCTTTCTTTAGTTCCATTGTTCTTTCTTTTTAAATTAAATCTCTTTTTGGAGTGGGGAAAGCTTATGGGGTTTTTTACATAAGTTGATTATGAATTCCTTGACCTACTGTTTACCACGCTCCCTGCCATCAGGAGACTTTCTCCACATGAAGAGGAGACATCATCTTTAAGGCTGTGCTGTGTCTCAGCTGCTCATGTCCTAACCCTGCTTCTTCTCTCTAAGGACCCTTCTTCTCCTGCCCTTCTAAGTCAGCCTGTCTTCAGACCCTCCCTCTGCACCTGCTTGATCATTGTATTCACACTGAGTGGCAAACTGTTGGCTTCAGTTGAAGGAACCATCCTTCCCAGATGTGCTCACCTGGTAGCAGGGCTTCAAGGTCTTGAGAGTTGCAGGAGCCTCATCTGCCCTCACTACAGGAAGTACTAAAGCTCCCGCTGTTCCGGGTGCAGGCTGAGCCTACAGCCCAGCCCTCTGGAGACTTAAGCAAGATCAAGTTACCCTGAAGCCTCCATGGTGACTCACACCTGCAGGAGAGATGCCTTGAGTTCAAGTCTAGCCTGGGCTACAGAGTAACATTTTATAAAGAATTACCAAGAGCCTGTTTCTTAATCTGTCCTCTTTAGTTGTAGCAATTCAAACATCAGTAATGATTGGTGAGACTGCTCACTTACCATGCAGTTGGGTTATATGAAACCCACAGAGAAGCCTTTTATAAGATCTTCCAGAGCAGACCAGTGATATAGATTCTTATCTTTAGAGATGAGAGATGCTGGCAACATTACAACTTTTAATTGCCATTAAGTATGAATACACAAAAAAATATATGCAGAATGTCTTGGAGAAGACATACATTGTCTTCCCTGATTCCACTGCCTCCACTTACTGTCTAGGTCTGATAGGGTCTTCTAGCATTGCTCCCACTTACCATGGCCTAGCACTTGCCACCACCAGGAAGTAATGAACAGCATAGATCGTAAAGCCACCTAGGCCAGAGCCGCCCGGAGCCTCCTGGTTGGGCTTCAGATAACAAGACCATTTCAGCCATAGCTGGGAGCTGCTAGGCTTGGAATCCAGTTTGCTGCTTTGGTTTCCCTTCAGAGCATCTAAGCTTGTATTGCTGAGGCTTTCATCTCTCCTTGATATTTAAGGCATTCAGGAACTCTAGTTATCCATTTAAACTGCACAGGTATGTGGAGCTAATGTCTTCTACAGGTGGTTTAAACTATATTAGACAGCCCAGTTCTGCTCTTAAACTGTCATCTGGATTCTGAGTTGATCCAAAGAAAAATTTAGTAATATATATTTCAGGTCTCTGACATGTGTTTTCCATTATTTGGTCTTCTGTGTTGCTGCGCATGCGTGTGTGTACATTCATACACAGAAAGACACACACAGGGACTGTGGTTCCAAAAGGAAATGACTGGTGTGGTGCCTTGAAATCTGAACTTGGTCACATGTTCTAAATGAAATGATTCCAAATACATTAGTAGAATGTCTTCCATCTTCTAGTTTCTGGAAAATAGTTCAGTGAGAAACACTGGCTAACTTCTAGACGTTCAAATGTAGTTGTATAAAGATAAATAATTGGAAAGCCATTGCGTGGAGGCATGTCTTAGAAAATTGATGCTAAGCTGCTATAGCAATGGTCTTAAAGAAGAGGCTAGTGCACCACAGCAGCCAGCTGCTCCTTGTCCCTGCTGCGGCTGCAAAGAAGAAGGTTAGCTTCATTTGTAATCAAAGACACTTAGAGGGAACCTTATCATCAGTGGAAATGGTTGGCGCATTCAGACGGATGACGGCGGGCAAGCCACAGGGATATTTTCCCTTGGATTTAAAATAGAAGAAATGTACCATATACTACAAAATTAATAGGTTATTTGATTTATCTCACGTTTTCTTTTTTTTTTTTACCCCATTAAGGATATGATAGGCTTTGTTTTCCTATCAAATGTTTCCACAAAACTTTTTATGTGGTTTCAGAGAACGTATGGACGTATGTGCAGTAGAGCCCTTTGAGCACACCCAGACCAGACGTCTCCAGCGTCCCCACCTTCTTCTGTGACAAGCTCCATGGCTCACTTTCCCCAAACAAATCAGCGGACTGTCATGAATGTCCACTGATGAAATGTCAAACTTGGGGTTTTCTTCCAAAGTGCTTGACTTGTGTAGTGTAAAAGTTCACAGGGAGGAGAAGGGGACAGGGAAAAAGTATTTTAATCTGAGCTCTTTGTCACTAAAGTATTCAAATTTAAAAATTACTCCTTGGCTTTGCATGATCTTAATAAATAGAAAGGCAGAATGAAACCAGGCTCCCCCACAGCACAGCTCCAGGCTCACAGATGAAGACGCAAGAGCGGATGCCACGTTGACGACAGTCGTCCAAGCGCCAGGCTTCCGGTGCCGGGCCGTGATTGTTCAGCGGGGCTTAAGAAATATTTTCTGTTTGTAATTCTCTCATCATTTCATTTACTACAAGTTGGAAAATGACCACTTACATTACAAATAAGGGAGTAATTTGGCTCTGTCCTAAAATAAAGCCTCCATCCTCTTAGGAAGCGTGGAGGGAGTATAGCATGTATCTAAGTTTCTTAAATTCACGATGATGGAGACTGCAGACATGACTCGGTGGCTGAGAGCACGCGCTGCTTTTCCAGAGGCCTGGGGTTTGGTTCCCAGCACTCACGTCAGGTGGCTCAGTCTTCTAGAAACCCCAGCTCCAGGGAATCCAATCCTCTCCTGGTGCCTGCATGCCTGCAGATATGTGTGTGTCACACCATTTTGTTATGTTCCCAGACACACAAAATAAAAGTGATACAGATAAATCTTTAAGTCCATGACAGTTACCCTGTGTATATATTTAGCAGGAGTCTGTGTTCCTTCTTACAGATACCACTGTCTTTAAGAACTAAACACACAGAACTGCACTTGTTTCTTTGACATGGAACCAAGAACTCTGGAGATGTGTATTGCCCTACTATAGTAGTGATCTAAAGATCCCTAAGAAAGTACATAAGTATTGGATGGTGTGATGTCTCCCCTGTCTTCACTGTTATGTTCACAGTTGGGAGAATCAAATGGAATTAGAAATTGTACCGGTTGGCACAATTGCTCAGTGGTTAGAGCACTGGCACTGGCCACTCTTCCAGAGGTCCTGAGTTGAATTCCCAGCACCCACATGGTGGCTCTCATTGTCTGTAACTGTTAGTCCCATGGGATCCGATGCTCTCTTCTGACATGCAGAGATGTATATGCACATAAAACACCCATACATATCAAATACATGAATACAGTTTTAGATTACACAGGTAAACGGGGCTAACCTTCCTGACCATTCACGTGGTTGGACCCTTTCACAGTTCCTTCTAAAAGGCAAAATAAGAGTTAAACATTCTTTCCTGTGCTCTGCTCTGTACTGCTCTAAATCCTCTGATCCTATTGCTTTGAAAATGCAGCACTGTGTGAAAAGCATTTAAGACACAGTGTCTGCACACCAATATGACTGTGTCATAGCTTTGTTAGTGGTATTAGCTTTGAAAGTGATTCCAGCCCTTATTTAAAAAAACGTAAATAGTACTTTCAGTATTTTACAAAAGAGTATATGCAGGATTGGGTTTTATTATAGCATTTCATACATTTTGGTTTCTGTCATTCCTATTTCCTTATCCCACATCTCCTGTTCCTGCTACCTGCCCTCTTCCTCTTCCTTTTCCTTTTCCTCTTCCTCTTCCTCTTCGCAGGGGCCCTACAGCTCTCACATCGCATGTATCCTATTACTCTTTCCCTCTCCCCTTAAGACTCTTTTCTACTTTTGTGGTTCTTCTTCTAGTTTCATGACATGTACACATCCCACCCCATACACTCACATACCACACACACACACACACACACATACATACATACAATTAAAATCTTAGATTTATATGTGAAAGAAAACATGCAGCATTTGTCTTTCTGAGTCTGGCTTATTTTAATTCACATAACAATTGTAGTTCCATCCATTTTCCTGAAAATGCCATGATTTCACTTTTCTTCGTGACTTAGTAAAATTCCATTATATACAAGTACTGTGATTTATCTGGTGATTAGCATCTTAGTGATTGTGAATAATTCAACAGTGAGCTATCTCTGTGGTAGGACTCAGAAACCTTTTGGAGGCGTATTCTAATTTGTCAATTCTTGATGGACTGCCTATGTCTTTGTCCCGTAGTGGTTTTCCTCTAGCAGTTTCAGCTTCTCATTCGTTTTGTTTTATTTTAAGACAGGTTTTTTCTGTGTAAGAGCCCTAGCTGTTCTAGAACCCAGTTTGTAAGACAAGACTGACCTTGAACTCACAGGGATTTGCCTGCCTCTGCTTCCCAAGTGCTGGGATTAAAAGTGTGTGCCACCACACCTGGCTTGTCATATTTTATATTAAAGTCTTTTATTTGTTGTTCTTATTCATTGTTTAAGGTAAGAGATAGGGATCAAATTTCATTCCTCTACATGCAGAAAGCAAAGATTTTGAAGAGTCTGTCTTGTTTCTAACTGCATATTTTTAATACACTTGCCAAAGACAAGGTGGTGCATGTAGCTCCGTGGGCTGATTTCTGGGTCCGTTCTGCCCCACTGCTCTATGTATCTGTCTCTGTCCAGGACATGCCGTGGCCACTGTGGCTCTGTGGGATAATATGAAGTTGGGCACTGTGGTACCTGACATTTTTCTTTCTGTTTAGGAGTGTTTTAACTATTCAGGCTCTATTGTGATTTTCCTATGAATTTTAGGTTATTTTTTTCTAGTCCTGTAAAAAATGTCATTTGAATTTTGGAATCAGTGAATCTGTAGACAACATTTGGTGATTTGGCCATTTCCATAATATTCTGTTAATCTATGATTCTCTGCTAATCAAAAGTTTTTATATTGTCTAGTATCTTTAGTTTCTTTCTTTAGTGCCTTAAAATTTTCACTGTAGAGTTTTTACCTCCTTGTTAGATATATTTCTGGGGACTTTCTTATTATTGGGGCTGTTTTGAATAATTAGAATAATTTATTCTAATTTCTTTCTTAGCAAATTAATTGATGGTATATAGGAAAACTGATTTTTAACATATTGGTTTTGTGTTCTGCCACTTTGTTGAAAACACAGAGTTAAGAGTGTTTCCAGGCTTCGGTGTACCTTAAGTAAAACCATGAATGGCGTCACCTGAAAACAGAGTTGGCCGACGTCAGGCTTTGCTGTTTATATCCCTGTCTTCTCTTATTGCTCTAGCTGACTTTGAGCATTCTTTTCAATGAGAGGAGAGAGAAGGCACCCATGTATCCTTCCAGAGGAAATGCCCTTGCCCCTTTAATGTTGACTATAGGTTTGCTATATGTTGCCTTTATATGTTTGGTCTGCTCCTAGTTTCTTTAAGCTATCATGAAGACATATAGAACTTTGCCAGATACCTTTTCTGTGTGTATTGAGGTGATTCTTTCTGTCTTTAAGTCTGCTTACGTGTTGTGTTACGTTATTGATTTGCATATGCTGAACCAGTCTTGCATTCCTGACATGAAATCATCTTTGTTCTGATGTGTGATTGCCAATGTATTCCCTTTGTTCGTGTGTCCTGGGCTTATTCTCCTGCATAGATTCTGTTTGGAGTCTACTCTGTCAGCTCTGCCGGCCTGCTGATATTTGCTGAGAAAGCTGACTCTACCTTTGACTCTTAGTTTGTGATAGCTTTACTAGTAAGTTATTTTTTGGAAACAGAAAATAAATAAGTTTGTTTTTTAATCCAGTCAATTTGTATTATTTTCAATGGTCAGTTGAGGTTATTGCTTTTAATGTTATAATTGAGAGAGACTTGCTATTTCCAATGGTTATTTTAACAGTTGTTCTTGTGTCATACATAATGAATTGTTTCTCCGCTCTCCTTTGGTTCATGAATGAGACTGTCCTTCTCCTTTGACTGTGTATGGTATTTAAGTGATTTCTTCCTTGTCATGAATTGCTTTAGTTTGTGCTCATCTTGAAATGTCAAGAAATAGCTTGTTAGGTATATTGTTCTTGGCAGTTATTTATGTTTAGGGCTTGAAATATATCATGCCATGCTTTCTTAGTATCTCAGGTTGCTAACAAATCTAATGTTCTGATATGTCTTCATTGTATATGCATCAGCATTTTCCCCTTATACCTTCTAATATTGATTCTCAGCTTTACACTACTGACATTTGGAGCAGTTAGTGTTAATTGTTAACTTGACAGAATCTAGAATCACGTGGGAGATGAGCCTTTGGGCAAGCGTATAGGAGGTTTCTTGATTGCTTTAACAGAGGTGGGACGGCACACTAGGGGATGGAGTTATTCCCTGGATGGCCTCCTCACATGAAACTGGAGAGCAGGGGCTGAGCACAGCGTGCATCCACCTCTGTATGGTTCCTGCCTGTGGATGTGCTACAACCAGCTCACCAAGCTTCTGCCATCTTGACTTCTCCTTGTCAGAGAGGCCAGAATAAACTCGTTCTTTCTTCGTTTCCTTCGTCAGGATCCTTTATCCCAGCAACAGAGAAAACTGAAGACAGCGTCTTAGTTTAACATCATTGAAAGGTTTCTGGGCACATCTCTTTGGGGCTTGAAATGGCTCACATATTTGAGTGTCCATTTCCTTCTCTGGCTATAATTTTATTGACTAAATAGTCTCTGCCCTTAGGCTCTAAGTCACGTCCTCCTTCCCACGTTTTGGTTTTCAGAAGACACACCAGCATTCCTGTGTCCCTGGGTTTAGCAACAATAGAACTACGGTCGGTGCCTGTCGGGGACTTGAGTAAATAAGTAGTGAAAGGGAAAGAGAAGGAAGAGTGAGAGAGAAACAATAGGGTTTGCAGCTGAGACATAGAGGAAATCCTGGCGAGTGGGTAGACCAGTGGCCTCAACTAAAGTACAAAAGTGCAAGGAATTTCAGTAGAGAATATAATGAGCGAAGACATAAGGCCTTGGTATTTCTTCTTTGTTGGGATGATGGGGTTTCTTCCTCCTCTTCAGCTTTCTTGTGTATCAGTCTCCATGAGTTGAGGGAAGGGTACGGCTCTTACTGAACCAAAGAAGACCTTTGAAGAATTAAATTGAGGAAAGGGCGGGGCATATTGGCACACATGTATAGAGACTGATAAAACTCTGTAGCTTGAAAGTGTATTGACAGCTCCTACCCTGAACACTCTGTTGAATCCTGTGTCATTCCTCTGCAGATAATGTGATCAATGGGCAGGACTATGAAGTAATGATGCAGATTGACTGTCAAGTGATGGATACTAGGATCCTCCACATCAAAAGCTCCTCAGTGCCCCCGTATCTCCGAGATCATCAGAGGAACCAAACCAGCACCTTCTTTGGTCCCCCTCCCACCACAGAGACGACCCATGTGGTCAGCACCGTCCCGGAGGCAGTACAGTAGCGCCCTGAGCTGCGCTGGAGCAGAGTGGGCCTTGGCAACTGGAGGCTGCTGCCTCTACCTCCTCAGCAAGTGGAGAACTGCCTCGTACTGCAACTCCGGGGAAAGAGAAAGAACGAGAAGCCACTCTGCTTTTCACCGTCCATGCACCCGGGTGGAACATCTAGAGAGCAGGTCTCTGGTGGCAGTGCATCCCCCGCAGGCAGTGTCACTGTGTTCCTTCTGCTGTGTCCTCTTCAGTGCTTTTCCCATTGTGTGTTTCGTTCTCAGTCATCTTCCTTCAGATCAGACCCACTTCCTCTTCTGTCCACTGCTCTTCCTGGCACAGTAAAGAGATTTGTATTTAAAGCTTTAGAACACAGACTCGTGTGGTTTCCACAGAACGGCTTTCTCTCTCCTTTGATTCAAATCCATTCTGAATATCATACTTGAGAAAACACATTTCAAAAAACTGAGCAGCCAAAAACATCCCACAAAGAGTCAAAACAGTTTGGAGTTTGGGTAAAGGGATTATTCCCAGTTGGTAGAGTTTATTTTTACTTGTGATTTGTGGTTTAGCCCTGGACAAATAACTGTTGTGGGGTCACAGAGTAAGCCACACACTGGAGACAGGGAGGGGAAGGCCAGTGGTGGAATGGAAGAGGAGGTGACTCCATTCTCATATGGTTTTAAACTGGGAGTTCACACGCCTCTGTAAGCTCAGGGCCACGGCCACCCCTCACCCTTGGAGTTCTGCTAATCAGCAAAGATCCTTAAAGACCTCAGGGCAAGTGCTTTCCTCTCCTGTGAACCCTCAGCCCAGGGCACACTCCTGCTACACCAGACTCAGCCAAGGAACTTGGAGGTAACCAAGCTTAAGCCAGAGCAGAGAATGTCCCTTAAGGACTGACAGTGCCCAGAGCAAGAGTGGCTCCCCAGAGAGGCTGCAGTGCAGTATGGTGAAACTCTCTGCTGCTGCAGTGGAAGATGATAAAGGAATTAAGCTCTCCGTGATGTTGCTAGGGCTGTGACTGCCTTTAATCCTAGCTCCATTTGGAAGGGAAGGCAGGCTTTGATATCAGCCTGGTCTACACCTCAAATTCTAGGACAGGACGGCTAAAGCTATATAGAGAAGCCACCTCAAAAATAGATAAATGAATGAATACAAACGAAAAGCAAAAGTTATGTTCACATAAATGTTATTGTATTTTGCCTGTTTCCTTCACCATAGCAAGCAGCTAAATTTATATTGCACTGTACATTGTACATTGCAAATTCACAGAAAGGGGTGTGAGGACGAGCGTTGTTCCTCATGTGCCGCCTCCCTTCCTAGGATTTCACAGGGTTTTGATGGACTCTTCCCAGATGGCTTGCCACTGTCAGGTGATCCCATTCCAGGGCACAAAATGGTGGCTAAGTCCTCTTTCTCCCTACAAGGGACAAGAAGGCTAGCCCTGGGGTGGCATGCAGTCAGGCCATTTGCCCATGGCCCCATTATGCCTGACACTGCCCCACCAACAACTGTTCCCTGTACAGTGCTGCTGCCTTCCAAGCAAGTTAGAGGCTTCCAGGGCGGGGCCATTCTTGCTGAATTCAGTGCCACAGTCCATCCTGATTGACTCTGGGGATTTTCAGACAAGACCTGTTGGCCCTGGGGACCAGACCTCCAAAGGGTGCCAAGGAGAAAATAGCAAGTGCACAGAATACCTTTAGGAGTAGCCCTTTGTGGGGAAGGTGGGCTACCCTGTGGTCATGCCCATCCTGCCTATGAAGCAGTTCAACAAGAGGGTGTGCCCCTCAACAACAGGGGCAGCGTGCCCATTCCTGATGCCGATCTGCTGAGAGACACCAACAGTGTCCGTGGTGATTCCCGTGTGCCAGCGCCTCAGACCAAAGACCTCAGTAACGTCACATTCGTCACATTCGCTAAGGCTGATGCCTCTCCTACAGGTAACAGTGGGGATGGCGGTTGGAAGGCACCGCCAAAGAGCAGACACATTAAGGTGGCCCCAGCACAGGTCAGGGAGCCAAGGAGCTGGGGAGCACTGCTCAGAACTAGTCTGGAAGCTTGCTTCTCTGCCCTCACTGGCCCATCATAACCTCACTGCCATCATGACCACTCTTAGGCCCGTCTTAGGAGATGAGGGAGGAACGGGGCCCTCCTCAGAGAAAGGTTCCGGAAACCAGGGAAAGGCAGTTGACAGATACAAAGAAGTATCCTGCCATTTAAATTGCTGAAAGCGCTGTATTCCCTGGGCACAGTAGTTTGTGTCTTAGCGTCTATGTGCTAGCACAGGCCTTTGGAGAGGAAAGCAGCTGCTCTGGGAGCAAATGCAGCAGCCATTCAGGGCTCATTTTTTAATTTTGGTAAGATTGCCCTTGGGGATTTATAGTCTGGAAATGTAGGAGCTATGCATGTACATAATATATTTTTTCTTTTAATTTATTAAGTTTTAAAATGTGATTTTTCAAGATTATGAAAAAAATTAAAGTTGAGCTGGAGAAATGGCTCAGGGTTAACAACACTTATTGCTCTTCCAGAAGACCCAGGTTCAGTCCCAGCTTACAACCGTCTATAACTCCATTGCAGGGGTGGGACTGGGGTGGGGGTCCTTTGTCTTTTTCAGGCCTTCCTCTGCAGGCACCAGACACACATATGGTGCACATACGTGTCTTCAGTCAAAACACTAATATAGATAAAAATAACAATAAAGAAATCTGTGTTTTTTTTTTTTTTTTTTTAATGAGATAAATTCCCAGAAGAAGTCACTCCACCTGTTACTAGATGATTTTGTGCCCTGGGCTGATGGTACTGTAATGTTGGGAAGTGTTGATAGAGACTGGCGGTGTGGTCTTCATGTGTTTGCAAGTCCCCCACTTCTAGATTCAGTGGGAGTAACTGGATGTTTCCTCCTGTTAACTGCTGAGTCAGAACTCTGCAGTTAGCTCACAAGACGGCTCCCCGAGAATATAATGTAAACCCGCTTTCAAGTTAGGAGGTGACAAGAAAGGATACTGGGGAGGTGAGTGTCACCTGCCCAGAGCCGGCCCCCTTTCGCCTTTCTCCTTAGCAACTAGACCCTGGGCTGTGGAGATGGCTCAGCCGTCGTGGAGAGCTCTGGCTGCGTTTCCAGAGGACTCAGGTTCCATTCCCAGCACCCACAGCACAGCTCACAACTGCTAACCAGTTCCAGGAGATTCAGCGCCCTCTTCCGGCCTCCTTTGGCACTGCACACACATGGCATTCACTGACACAGATAGGCACACATAAATAATACTAGTAAAAATATTAATAATGAGGCAGACAAGGAGGTACTCAAAAGTTACATTATGTGCATCATTCCTGAATTTTCCCAATAACTTATTTATGAACAGAGGGAACTGACTTTTCTCTCATTTGTTTAAAGAGACTATCGTGGTTCAATCTTGTTGGCCCGAATCTCCATCCTGGGCAAATACTCCCCAGTAGTTAGAGCTGCCCAATGCTGCTATTCACGGCTGCCACGACTAGAGCATTTAACCCAGGACAACTCCCACAGTGCACTGTGGGACTGTAAGACGGTATTACAGCAGGACTGTAAGACTGGGAATTTATCTAATTAAAAAAACCAATCTTGCTGTTTTACTATGAAACTTGACAGAAATGTACCACAGCGACAGAACTAGGAATCATGTTTGACTTCCTCCCACATCAAACCCTCCAGTCAGGCTTCTGCTTTAATGGCCCATTAGGAACTCTTACACTTCCTTAACCTAGAGAGCCAGCCTTCCTATCCAGAATGGCTCCACATCCTGAACTCATGGAAGTGCCTCCCTCACCCCGACCCCCGACCCCCGACCCACCCCACCCCTGCGATAGCCTTCTTTCCACCTCAACCTGGGCGAATCCTTCAGCAGGTACATAGACCTCAACTTCCACGTGTGACCTGTAGCTCCATCATAGGAATCAACCTCCCAAGCGCCGCACAGTCCCAGCCTTGAGATTAGCTTACTGCCGTCTACAAACCCATGTTCCTTACCCACCTGTCCTTTCTTCAGTTGTGGGCATTTTAATTTACATAAGTAATGTTTTTTGTTTTGTTTTGTTTTTGCTGCTAATATGAACAGTAGTTATATTTTTAACCAAAAGAAAAAAAGTAAGGCCTAGAAGGAAGATAATGGATGGAAGACATTGTCATTCCCACCCTGATAGCAGCTGGAAAAAGACATTTCCTCCCCAGTCCCCACTATAGGAATTGTGGGTGATTTTTAAGTAACTACTGGACTGCCTAGGAAGATATTCCCAGAGTCCAAGAGGAACTATGCACATAGAGAAAATACAGTTTCCTCCTGCCTAAGGAAACTCTATTAGTATTCTATTAGCTTATATTTTTAATAACTAAGCTTAAAACATAGTTTATTTTGGATATTACTAGAACTTGTAGCAATTCTAATATCTGTCAGGTATTCATAGAATCTATGAAAAAAAAAAGATAAGGCTGTGTGATTAGGGCAACTTCTGAATCATGGCATGGCCAGCCAGTGTCACAAAACAACCCTGTGCTTGGCTAACTTTAAGCATTACAGATTTAGTGCATGAAAAGACTTAATTATATCGGGTTCAAGAACTAAAGAGTCAATAAGTCATCTGTGAAGGTCAACGAATACCACACTGGTGTGCTTTTTGTCCTCAGTCAAGCTGGTGGCTATAGTTAAATGAAGCAGGAAGTGTGGCATATTCCCCAGGACGCTAATCCCAGACCGAATCAGCAGGCTGGATTCACAGCAGTTGAACTATTATAGTTCATTATCACCTGTGCTTTCTGGGCAGTTGCCAGGATGCAGGGCATGATGAAAGCTACAAAGCACTGCTAGTCTTTGAGACTCTAGGTTGGTTTGTTTGTTTGTTTTCACATTGTGGTAATGAGGTTCAGTGAAGCCAGTGGCTTAGATGAGCATAAATCAATGCTCTTTTAAGAGTGGGTGGGAGATGGACAGGGTATGTGGCTTGCTTAGGACGCCTGAAGCCATTGCTTCCTTCACCACATAAACCAGGATGCTGGGGCGTGCGTAGAATCCTAGCACTTGGAAGTCGGAAGTGGGAGGATCCGGTGTTAAGGGTCAACCTGGGAAACATGGGACCCAGTCTTAACTGTGAGCAGAAGAAATCAGGAAAAATGTATTGTTCTCTCCCTGAATAATTATGTCCACTTACAATAAATAATGGCAACAAACTATTTCATATTTTCAAATAAGTCTTTATAATGCAATACCTGTTCTTTCTCTGAAATCCAAATAAAGACTTTTAAAACTTTGTTGTCTGTCTGTACAAATGGCTCCTCAGTGTTAAGTGGTTAGTAATGGGAGTGGAAGCCTAGGAGGTCCTGTGGCTTTTGGGGTGTCTAGAGGAAACACCAAGCTTGTTTCTCTGTCCTCCCAGGATGGACCAGGTAAAGATTTGCCTATGGTGTCCAGACATTTGAACTATAATCACATCAAGGGATAGAATCATCTAAAACCCATTCTTTAACCTTCTGCATCATCAAAAAACAGTTACTCAGTTACAGATCCGGTCTGGGTGGCAGTGCTGCCGCGACCGAAGCAAGTCACTATGAGAATTTAACACAGGCGTGTGCTGGGCCTCAGACCACTTCAAGTTCATTGTCTCATTTCAACGCTCGGCAGCGTGTTTCCTCCGAGAGTTACATAGTTAGGAAGCAATGGAGCCAGAGTTTGGACCTAGGCCACTTAGCTCCGATGCGGATTGTTAACTACTATATTCTTTTACCTTCAGAGGCATAGAGGTGACAGAGGTTTTTGCTCTGAAAGAACACTTGTAAAGACAGCCTTGTAAAGGAGCCAGATACACAAATAGATAAAATTAGGATAACCTCAGGATTCTCCAAATGGCTAGATTCATCATTGTTATGTTTCTGTGATAAAATACCTGAGATAACAGGAAAGACGTATCTTTGGCTCATGATTCAGTGCGTAGCTGGCCCTTTTGCTGTTGGGTCTGTGGTAGAAGCCCACAACAGAAGAAGCTGCTTATCTCATGGTAGCCAGGAAACCATGAGAAACCAAGCAAGGGACCGGGATGCAATATCCCCTTCAAAAGCATGTCCCCAGTGGCCTAACTTCCTGCCACTAGGATCCACTTCCTAACAATTCTATCAGCTCCGAGTAGCACCACATGCTGGTAACTACACCTTCAACACATGGCCTTTGAAGGACATTCAAGATTCAAACTATCTATAGCAAAGGCAAAATGGCATCCGTTTCAGAATATACCTAAATAGACTTTAGAAAGGTACACCTCACCCAGAATGACATCTCAGATCCCTTCTGCAGGGATGCTCAACAAAGAGGAATGAACAGCAGAAAGGAATCAAGACCAGGCAACATGGCTGGAGATGGGTCCTCCAGAAAGGAGAGTCCCAGGAAGGAGCTCTGGAGGCAGAAGAGCCTTAGGGCTTTGATAAGCTGCAGTGATGGAACACGCACCTCTTTCTTTGCCAAACTCTTCGATCAGAGCTGCTGTGCAGCATTCTACCACTGTTGTTCCGGGGAGGGAGGGAGGAAGGACAGCTTCAGTGTGGCATGACTAGCGAAAGCATGCCAGCAGTTCAGCAAGCCAAAGCCATGGTGAAGAGTCAGTAGGAACAGGAACAGGAAAAGAAAACAGTTCACTCAACCCACTGTCACCAGCAGAGTCCTATAGCATTGACCCCTGGGGCCTCCTGCTCTATGTGGATGTGGGTCAAGGCAGTTTTTGAATCTCAAAGGATAACCACAGATGACACTTGGTTGTGCAATACATGATGTCTTAAGTAGAAGCTTCTTCTGGTACAACCCGGCAATTTCTCCAACTGCTGATTCAGATCCCAGGAAATCTATAGCATATTTCTGTGCGTCACACTCGTGTGATATGATCTGTACAAGCTCTGGAAGAAAATCCTTCCTTGGTTCAGTTAATGGTAATAGCTGATGCTTATCAAAGGTGTAGCTTTTGGCCAGACATTGTTCTAAGGCTTTACAAGCATTAATCATTTAAGCTTCAAAGAAGTCGTAGAAAGGCTGGAGAGAGGGCTCTGGTTAAGAGAGCTTCCTCTTCCAGAAGATATGCTTCTATTCCCAGCATCCACATGGAAAGTTACAACCGTCTCTAATTCCAGTATCAGGGGATCTGAGATACACACACACACACACACACAAAAAAAAAAAACATATACTAAAACAAAAGGTTTTAAAAAGGTATCAGCCTAGTCATAGATATTATCACACACATCACAGATGAAGAAACAGAAAGGATTAACTTACCTAGGATCTTAGACTAGTTCGCAGTGAAGCTTGTCGTTGACCTTGTGTCTGATGACTGGAAAGCCACAGCCCTCTTTCTTCATTAGTATTCACTCTTTGAGGCCATCCATAGAAGATGACAACAGGTGACAAAGTAGAGAGTAAGAAACCAAACACACAGTATGTGCGGCCAGGGTGTTCAGGAAAGGGGAACTTCACAGAAAGGCAAGTGCTGAGGAGGTTGTCATGAGTCACTCATTCCCTCAGAAGCCCCTCAGTGCTGACTGCACGGAAAACAGCTGTTGTACTGCCTCTCCTGGACCGCAGCCTTTGTGGTCTCCATCTGTCTGAGTCACACAGTGGGACATAACATGCAACCCTATTCCCAGGATGCATCCACTGCCCGTTCTCCAGTAGGTGCTTCTACACAGCTTTTCCCTGTCTTCAGACTCTTCCTCACAAAATAAACTCCTAGTGAGAGTCTTGGACTCTGAGATGGTAAGATATTATTAACCATGCAATACATTGGTCCAGCAGTAAAGGATTTATGTTACAAGAAATGCAACACATTACATTAATAAGTGGACTGTTTTATGACATGAATTGCTTTGCAAGACTTCCTGAAATCTATGTGCCTTTAAATGGAGAACCTTTTGAGACTAATTTTTTAAAGTGTCATCTGCAGTCATTTAAAGGCATAGCTCATAATATTCTCAGCAGTGAATCAGGTACCCAGGAAGAACTCAGAGTCTTAGCAGCATTCTCTTTGATTTCCTAGGTGTCCTGCCTGACTTC
Organism: Apodemus sylvaticus; assembly: GCF_947179515.1. Taxonomy (NCBI): domain Eukaryota; kingdom Metazoa; phylum Chordata; class Mammalia; order Rodentia; family Muridae; genus Apodemus; species Apodemus sylvaticus. Next base: position 78,024,559 of record NC_067483.1, on the reverse strand, counting down.
TCAAGTCTCTGGGGTCAACGCCATTGTCTGGGCATCAGTGGGATTCCTGTACTCTTCCCTCATAGACAGCGGGCTAGAAGAATTGGCCCTGGAATGTAAACTCTTAACCACAGCCTAAGTGATGCACCAGGCCCAAGCGTCTAGTGGTAGGTCATGGGAAACTGCACAGAGGCTGGACAATACTTTTTCTCTTGGAGATGCTTGAACAGTGTCTGCTCCTGGTCCCATGTGGTCACCCTCTGTCCCCACAGAAGAAAAGGCAAGCTCTAGAAGTTCCTGGTCAGCCTAAAAGAATAAAGTTAAGACACAGTTGATCCCAGGAGAGAGATGTGGTGTGGAAGGCTCACTGGCCAGGGTCTTACCATAGCCACAGAGTTCACCCCTCATTTGACTGCTGGTCCCAGGATGTAAATGGTATGTCTGCCACATTGCCTCTGGTTTCAAATTGCTGGAATTCCCCACTGCTAAGCAACATTTTTCACATCAGACCAACATATTGCCCCTTTTGAGTCTTGCAGTCTCTTAGAAGACAAAATCCAACTGCCCTTGTACAACCAGCCAGGCCTTTCCATCAAGCCACCAGCTGGGAGGAACTGGAAATTCATCTTAATTTAAACATCCTGGGCAGGAAGGAGGCTGAAGCATTGAGACCTTTGTTGCAAATGTCTCTGTGGGTGAGCATCCTGGTGAGCATCTTGAGAGGAACACTGCACACGTTGCAACAGGCAGGCTAATTCCTCTCCCGGGAGTTACTATCTGGTTCAGGTCAGCAGGACAGGAGCCACCCAGAAAGAGGCTTGAACTCACAGAAATTGGATATTTTTTTCCCTTCTCACCACCTCTGAAGCAGATGTTTGTTAAATATTTGCCATTCCTGCGAGACAGTGATGTTCAGACAGGCAGGAATCTCAGGGTCTCAGCCATTATGTTAGGCCCAAAATGCTATGGGCAGTGTGCTCTGGACATAGGGTTTGGGGCATGTTTGAGTTGCTTTGTTGAGTCTTTACAAAGCCCAGAAACATAGCCTTTCCAGAATAAGCAATAAGCTGGCATTCATCACATGTGTTTGCTTGTCACCACATGCTAATAGTCACAGAGCATTCACAGTGCAGAATGCATGCCCCCACCCCCAACACTGACATATGATACCAGAGAAAGAGCCTACCCAGCCTTCCCTCAACAGGTGGGCAGATTCCCCTCCTCCTCCTCCTCCTCCTCCTCCTCCTCCTCCTCCTCCTCCTCCTCCTCCTCCTTCTCCTCCTCCTTCTCCTCCTCCTTCTTCTCCTCCTCCTCCTCTCAGTCTGCCTTCAGTCTGGCAAGTTAGGCTTACAACTATAGCCCCTAGATTGCTACAGCCCCTGAGAACTTGATAGAGAGGCAACTTCCATGATTCCCAAGCCAAAGCCAATGTCACACCCTGTGGTAGTCTGAATGAGAATGGCTTCCATAGGCTCATATGGTCCCAGGCTGGTGGAACTGTTTGGGAAGGATTGGGAGGTGTGGCCTTGATGGAGGAGGTGTGGCAGTGGGGGCGGGCTTTGAAGTGTCAAAAGCCAATGCCATTCCCAGTTGTTTCTCGCTGCCTCATGGTTGTGGCTCAAGATGTGGTCTCTTAGCTACTGCTCCAGCATCATGCCTGCCTGCCTGCTGTCACGCTCCCCTCCATGATGGTCATGGGCTCTAACCCTCTGAAACTATAAGCCCCAAATTAAACACTGCCTTTGCCTTGGCCATACTCTCTTATCAAAGCAATAGAAAAGCAACTAAGACAGCCCCTGAGGCTGGCTAGGCCCAGTAATCTGTTTAAACAGACAGAGAGGGATCCACACATGTGTCTGAGAACCATGTATGAAGATGCCTGCCCAAGAACCTGGAGCTAAGGACCTTGAGACTCTGCCACAGGTAAATCTTCTGCAGCTTCCTTTTTTTTTTTTTTTTTTTTTTTTGCCGCTGCTATTTTGAAAGACCACAGGAGTCATCAAGAACATTCACAGTCTCCCATCCTTGGTTGGATCACATGGCCTCCTGATGTCCCAGGTGGCTGCATCTTTAGCCAAAGAGACTGGAGTCAGGATTAGGCCCTTTCCCAGGTGCACATGCTCAGCCCTGTGGGCAAGCATCCAGGGCTGGGGTCTGACTCCGGGAAGGAAGCACGCAGACTACTTGCTCTCCTCCAGACCTATGGCTTCTGGACTTGGGCTTCTGAGATGTCCTGTTTGAAATGGAACCCTCTGTTGATGAAGTCTCATGGGCTGGTAATCAGCCCTCCCTAAGATACAGTCTGGGAGAGCTCAGATGTACCTGGAAGGGACCCTGGACCCTCCTCTCTGTCTTCACAGTTCCCCAAGCTCTGAGGAGGCTCTCACTCTCTTCAGCACAACCCTCTTCATATTGGTGGATCTCAGTCTCTGAGATCTACTAGAGTCATTGGGAGTGTTTAAAACCTACTGCAGGCCGGTTCCCACCCCCACCCCCCCAGACATTCTGACTTAATTGCCACAGGGTGTGATCTAAACATAGGAGTGTTACATTTCCCCAGATGATTCTAATGTGTAGATGAGTTTGGAACCAATGAGGTAGGTCTTTTGAGACCTGCATCTGATGTTTATGAAGCAACACAATTCAAGACACTCAGGGTGGAACAGGGTTCCAGCAACACACAGAGAAAGTTCCGTTTAAACAGAGTCAAGTCTGAGCAAAGATCTAGCAAAAAAAGGAAAGGAGAGAGTAACTGGGGCGGGTGGCTATTGGATTCTTTTGTGGAGATGACGTCAGACATTCCTCTGCGATGTTAGAACGGGAAACACATGAAAATAACCATGACTGCAAGTGGAACTTTCTGGGAAATGGCATGTTCTTGGAAGGAGAGGAAACAGGACTGGGAGAAGAAGAAAAGAGAGGGGAGGAGGGAGGTCTGGTAGAGAGAGAGAGAGAGAGAGAGAGAGAGAGAGAGAGAGAGAGAGAGAGAGAGAGGAGAGAAGGAAGGTGAGATTTGGCTCCTAGGCCTCTGACCTCAGAGAGGCTGACTAGAAATGGTATAAACAGAGAGGAGAGAAGGCTTGGGTTGGTGTGAGGAGTTGGTGAGAAAGGCTAGTGGCACCCGAGAAGAAGCCTGAAGCAACACGAAGACCAAGAAAGAAGAGAAATTCTCTCCTGAGAAGATGGAAGAATTCAAAACCTGGTCAGTGACCAAACCCTCCCAGCCTAAGGCCCCTGGAGTTGGAGTTTCCTGGGAAGAGGCTTAGCACACAACTTCTGGTCATGTAGGTGCTCAAGGGAAAGAGTAAGACCCCCACAGTACCCTCAGCCCCTTCCCTCCTCCTCATGCCCCTGAGAGAGGACTCCATGCCTGCAGGTGGGGAGGCCAAACCCTCCTCTTGGAAATCTCCTGGGGAGAGAGGGCCTGTGCTTCAGGGGTAGCCTAGCAACAGTGCCCAAGGGGCAGACAGGCCAGCTTCAGTCTCAGCTCCATGCTTGTGTATCAGGGCACAGGAAAGCAACTCGACCCCAAACCTGGCACCGGTCTCATTCTTAGGTCACACCCTAGTACCCTTGGGAGAACCATCCAAATACTGAGTCAGAGAAAACAAAGAGAAAGAAAAGAAAAAAAAAGGAACCTTAAAGATAAAACCAAGGGAAAGTACGCAGCTCTTAAATTCTTGGAGGAAAGATTTCATAGTGGCTCTGTGTAACATCAAGAGACTCCTCATAATGGGATGATGACATTATAGCCCACCTGCTGTGACAAACCCCTACGTCACATGGAAGAGGCTCTAACGTCCATGCCTTGGCCCAGACAGGGAGTCCCAGCTTCAGTGGTGAAACTATCGGGGAAGATGGTGGCATATGATGTGCACACACCCCACCCCGTTCTGCTCCCAGCCATTTGAAGTCGTTCTCTGGAGGTTCTGGAGAGACGCTCAGGGAAGCACTTGGTCTTGTGGGGAGCCCATCCTCAAATGTGTCAAGACACTGAAGTATCTACTAACCAGTACCACTCCTCTTGGACATGATAGACCTTCAACATTATTTCTCAGGCCGAACCCTTGCCCTAGCCTGGCCTTCGAGCTGTGTTTAAAGGCTCTGGGGAGATGCATACTATCACCCTTTGAGCCTTGTAGCCAGGAGCTGCCCTGGTGGCTCCAGTATTTCTAGTCAGCAGTTTCCTGTGGCAGAGAGGTCCAGTTGCTGGCAGACCTCCCAGCTTTCTGTGCAGCCTCCAATTCATCTCAACCACTGGCCTGGGTGTCACAGAGAAACAAAAGGTAGACTCGTTTCCATTCAGTTCAAAAGACAGCAAGGCCTGGGGGGCCATAAGCAGTCACTTGCTCTTTAAGAGATGGGAGAGCAATAAAGGCCCTGGCCCCTTGGAGTGAAGAGCTTGTCTCTTGCAGCGTCACAGAGGGCAGGATGGTTAGTCCTGCCGGAATGCTGTGAGCAAAAGGGCACCCCTGTGAAGGCCCTTTCTGTCCGGCAAGAGCGTCATGGAAGAAAGCAGCCCTTCCATAACAGAAGTGACCATTGTGAGGTGAAGGAGTCAGCACGGGTCTGTAGAGGCAGACAGGAATTCGTCTGCCAAAGAGAAGGCCTAGAAGGGCAGAGTAACCCAGAGGCCATGGGAGCCTGGAGGGTATCAGGGGCTATTGAGAGGGTGAGATGACTCAAACGGTGTGGTCACAGCCTGAATTCCCTGGGGTTCTAACAGTGGAAGGAGAGAAATGACTTCCACAAAGTTGTCCTCTGACCTCCATGTCTATGCATTATAGCACATGTGCCCACAAATAAATGAATAAGTATAGTTTTTAAAATGTAAAGGTCCCATCATGTGAGCAGAAGCAGAGCCAGACCACCAGACAGACAGAGAAGGCATGCAGGAATGAGAGGAAAGAGAGGTGTTAGGATTCTAAGCTCCACCCCACAATTACCTGGCAACAGCCAGGTAGGCATGACCTGCTATAAAAGGGGCTGCCCCGGCCCTCCTCTCTCTCTCTCTCTCTCTCTCTCTCTCTCTCTCTCTCTCTCTCTCTCTCTCTCTCTCGCTCTTACTCCCCCTTACTCCCTTACTCTCACCTCTCTCACTCTCAGCCTCTCTCTTGTGCTCTCCTCCCCTCCCCCTCTCTCCACGTGGTCATGACTGATCTCTGCCTCTTTACTCTCCCTCTCTCTGCCTTTCTCTGCCTCCACTACCCCATTAACTCCCATCCACTGCCCTAAATAAACTCTATTCTATTCCATGTTGGTATGTGTCTGGTCCCTGGGTGGGGGGCCGGGGGAAGGATGTCTCAGCATGGGTCCGCTGGGCACCCCCTTCCCCCACATCACCTCATACCACATTCTCTAAGCCTCTTTCTCTTTTTATGATCACAACATTGGTGCCGAAACCACAGCAAGAGGCCCTGACATGGCCTGAGAAGGCATATGCTAAGACACAGGTGAACAGGTTTAGGAGCCACAGGAAGATGAGAGTCTTGTGGGAGGGAGGTTTGAATGAGGCCTTGTGGAAAGGGGAGAATTCAGCCCATGTTGACTGGGAAAGACAGTTAAGCAAACAATTGAGAGGAGCCCGGACGGATTCATGGCCAAAGGTCTGTTGTGCTCCGAGAAGAGTCAAACCGGCTAATAGGTCTTCCCCTGCCGGTGTCACCTCAGTGCTAACTCTTGAGCGATCAGGAAGGGTGCCAGTGGCTCCTTGCACTTAGCTCGGTTTCAAGAATCATGTTCAAGGGACCCAGGAGAGAGTGCACAGGCATCAGCTTGCAAAAATTGAGTTCTTGGAAAGGCTGAGCGCTGCCATGATGGCTGTTCTTGGTTGTCTGCTTGACTACATCTGAAATTAGCAAAACCCAAATGCCTAGGTACACTTGGAAGGGATTTTTGAAAAAAAAAATAATTAAGTCATTTGAAGAGGAAAGACCCACTTCTAAGACACATCTTTAATCCTGGTCTTTTGATGAGGAAAGATGCATGGATAATCTCGGCCATCCCTTCTGCTGGCAGCCTGTATAAAGGACATGGAAGAAGGAAGCTGTCTCTCTTTAGCCGGCCTGCTCTCTGTGGTGGATGGTCCTGGTGCTGTTTGTATTTTGATGTTAATTCTGCTTTCCCAGGAGGGACTGTCTGGAATGAGGAATGAGTCACATACTCAGGTGACTTCTTGTGAACCTTCCCCTAATGAATAAAGGAATCAATCACTGGGCGAGTAGGCGGGACTTCCAGGTTGGACTGAGGAAAAGAGGAGGCCAGAGAGAGATTGGGGCTTTGGGGCAGGGACAGCTAGAGGACAAGATATAACTACTAGTGTCTAGATGGCGAATCCTGGTGGATTTAGATTTAATATGGTTTACAAGATTAGAATTCTAGTTGATGCGCCCAAAGATTGAGTTACCAGTGATTCTGAACTAAGTTTGTGTGGTGTTTTCTTTCACATGGTGGCTTGACAAGGTTCCAGAGAGAAAGGTATGGCGGCAAAGTGTGGCTTTGCCTGATGTACGCCACAAAGGCCATGGGGCTTTTGGATCTTGGGGCTGGCATGGTAGTGACCTGTCAGTGGGAACTCAGTGAGCTGGGTGGAGAGATTTCAGAGTTCTGAGTGAGAGACTCTCCACGAGAGAACAGGCCACAGGCCAACCATTGCTCACCAGTGCCTGGCTGGCAATAGCATGGATTCATTTCTTAAATTTTGCATAACAAGACGCCGAGCGGTGGTGGCGCATGCCTGTAATCCCAGTGCTCTGGGAGGCAGAGGCAGGTGGATTTCTGAGTTCAAGGCCAGCCTGGTCTACAGAGTGACTTCCAGGACAGCCAGGGCTACACAGAGAAACCCTGTCTCCCAAAAAAAAAAAAAAAAAAAAAAAAAAAATCCGAAAAGCAAACAAACATTTCGCACAACAGCTCTCACAGTAACAAGAGTCCATTCCTTCACTGACATTAGAGCCTACTTCTTTAGGTTTCTGATGTATACTGAAGACCAACTGAGACATCTGGCCTCATAGACTGAACCTTCTATTGGTAAACAGCCATTGGTGGACTAGCAGGACCACAGCCTGTAAGCCATTCAAATAAATCCCCATTCTGTAAGTTATGTTTCTCTGGGAAACCCTGACTAATATAACTGCTTTCCACCAGTGGTCCAAACGCACCTCTTTTTCTCAGAATATTGAGTCTACAGCCCTGGGGTATAGGAATCCCTTCCCATCTGGACCCAAGAAAGCTCTGAAGGCTCTTTCGGTGACCTTTCAGCTAAAGGGAAAAGCCAGTGTTGACAACTCAATAGAATATTTATTGAGCCCCTCTATGAACCTAGAGGAATACACACAGGCTTTCTCCTAGCCATGGCTAATGAGAAGAGAAGAGGATGGGCGTGGTCAGTCGTGTTAATGGCACGAACAGAGAGGCATTTGGCCAGTCATGTAGTTTGAGCTAGAAACGGGGGGTGGGGGGGGCAGGTGGGGGGAGGGGGGTGGAATTGTGGACACTCAAGCGTAGAGAGCTAGAAGAGGTTCCTTGTTCTGCCCTGTGGGACCGCATGCAAGAGGAGAGAGCAGAGAGAAGTGAAATGGGAGCCTTCGAGGGACCCCAGAGGTGCAGAAGGTCAACACGGATCTCCCATCTCTGGCCCTGGTAACTAAGAGCATAGCCACTCCTCCCCAGAAACTGGTGGACTTCGTGTTGTATCCTCCTGGCTGCTGACCTCTGTTTGAGCCAGGCAGAGTGGGTGGGGGGCTGACCTCTGCAATCAGCACCAATGTGAGGCACACACCACTCCCAGGTCTCTCCCAGCCACAGGCTCACAGGCGAAATGCTAGTTTATCCGAGGTTGGAGGGTGGAGCTGGGGTTCTTAGGAGAGCAGCAGGCAGACCTCGCATCTTTCCCTCCCAACCTCAGCCTTGTCTCTCCGGTCAAGAGCTGGTTGCTCTGGGACTCTGGGAAGTTCACCAGAGTTCTCTGGCCCTTCTTGGCTCTTGGGGCAGTTGGCTGTGTTTTAATTCCCCCGGCACTGCCAGATTTTCCTTGGTGCTTCCAGGCCAGGCCATCTCCTCCAGAAAGAGAGCTCAGCTGAGGTCACTTGGAAAGTAACCCAGCCTGGGGCCCTGCCCCACATGGTCTCTGCCAACTAGCCTTTGTTCCTGCTGTCTTTCCCGCTCACTCTCTTGTTGGCCTGGCCTGTGTTACCATAGGTCATGCTGTGGTCCCCAAACATAGGAGTACTATGCAACTTGTTGTTTGATACAACTTGTTTGCATCTAGTGACTCTGGGAAAGCACTAAAAATGGAGTGCCCTAGGGACGCTGGGCCATGACATCTTTGTAACCATTGGTTTTCAGACTTCTGATGGGAAAACCCTCAGTACAGAGAAGCTCATCCCAAAGCATCACACATTCCTGAAGAGTCATAGATAATCTGCTCACTTATGTTCTGACTTATTCCAGAAATGCACACGCACACACAGAGACACACACACACACACACACACACACACACACACAGACCACACACACAGAGACACACACACACACAGACACACACACACACACAGACACACACACAGACACACACACACAGACACACACACACACAGACCACACACACACAGACACACACACACACAGACACACACAGACACACACACACAGACCACACACACACAGACACACACACACAGACACACACACACACAGACACACACACACACAGACACACACAGACACACACACACAGACCACACACACACAGACACACACACACAGACACACACACACAGACACACACACACAGAGACACACACACACAGACACACACACACAGACACACACACAGAGATACACAGACACACACACACACACACTCCCTTATAGCTAGTTAGAAAGAAAAGGGAACATTGAAAACATACAACAGACCCGGGAGAGAGGCAAGGTCAACGTGGACACCATAAAAAAATCCCACATTTCCGATGAACCTTAAGCTTTCCAGCAGCTAATATGAAAAGAGAACTTTGTATGAAATGAACTTCGGAAAATTGAGGCAGATTTTGAATGTATTAACAGAGGTTGCTATAAAATATGTTTGTAGTGGACATCTGGCTTTGTTTTATTTTGTTTGTTTTTCTGCTCTGCAGTTCTTCGTAAAGGAGCCACCCCTTCCTAACTTGGTATGATGAAGGTGGGCGGTCGGTCAAAACCCACCCTGGGTATGAGGTAGGGCTGGCACCCAAACTCATAGTCAGACACTCTCAGGGAAATCTGAATCCTGGAGAGAGACAAGGGAGCTGTGGGTGTCTAAATCGGAGGTTCCTGTGAGAGCACCATCTTCAGGGGACAAGTCACAGAGTTCTGCTGTCCAGAGCTGGTCTGCTCTGTCCTTCCCATGGCCTGACTTTCCACATTTGCCTCTGAGACTGTGAACTGCTCCCATCTTGCCAATAAATTCCTTTTGGCTTAAGATAGCTCAAAACTATTTTTGTGGCTTACAACCACGAACTTCTAAAAGATATGAGGCTAATAAAACTTTGTGTAGAATATGAGAATGCCCTCAAAAAGCAAATAATTCGTTCAGGGTTGGTGTCTTAGAAAGTTATTTCATTCATGCCCACTTGTGACTTTATGAGAGTTGGGGAACAGTTGATGAAGCGTGTGGGGAAGAGGATTTGGGTGTTGAGGTGCTCATGGGGATCCTAAGAGAACTCTAGTCAGGAGAGCTAAGTTCTTTTTTAATATTGACTAATACTGCTTTCCCGTGCTCAGTGCAAATCCCAAATGGCCCCATTTCCTGCATGTTATTTCACTAGTTGAACTACAGGATATTTCGTGCTGTCTTTCTGGGTTTCCAGAAGAGGCGGCTGATTATCCTCACCTAGGCCGTGACGTGGGATGAATGATACAGGTCCTCTGGGAGCCTTCTCTCAGCGTGTCCAGTGTCTGCCCTCCTTGAGCCTCAGGTTCCCTAAGTCTCATCATGACCACACTATAGCCTGCCTGATCTATGGAGCATTTATGAAAGGTCTGTGGGCAGGAGGAGAATGGGATTGGAGAATGACCACCCAAACACTCGCTGCAGGACACCCCATGACTTTAGTCAGGGTGCACTTTGTGAAGTCCCTGATTTGGCTTTGCTTATTATATGGTTTAGTCAACTCCTCATTCATGGAACAGATCCCTAAGGTACAGGTATTAGAAGTTAGATTCAGTGCTGAGAGAAGTCTCAGATGAAAGAATTGACCTCTTCCCAGTCTCTGGGAGGGAATCCTCCCTGCAGAGACCACCTGTTCACAAACATGACTAAATGCAAGCAGAGTCATCGCTGGGCTCATATTTAGGGCTACTTTTCCGTGTCTGGGGGAATGGGTACGGTGGTTAGGCTTATGTCAATTTGACACACAAACCAGAGGTATCTATTTCAAAGGAAGGAACCTTAATTGAGAAAATGCCTCCATAAGATCTGTCGGTAAGGCATTTTCTTGACTAATTATGAATGGAGGGGGCCCAGCCCACTGCAGGTGATTCCAACCCTGGGCTGGTTGGTAGTCCTGAGTTCTAAATGAAAGCAGGTTGAATGCACCATGGGAAGCAAGCCAGTAAGCAGCACTCCTCCAAGGCCTCAGCATCAGTTCTGCCTCCAGGATCCTGCCCTGCTTCAGTTCCTGTCCTGACTTCCTTTGGTGATGAACAGCATTGTGGAAGTGTAAGCCAGATAAAACCCTTTAGTCCCCAACTTTGCTTTTTGGTCCTGCTGTTTCATTGCAGCAGTAGAAACCCTAACCAAGGCAGGGGTCATGACACCACTTGGATAAGACCTTGCAGACAACCCAAGTGCCAAGGAAAACAGGACACAAGGTCAGGGAAAGTGGCCTGTCTGCAGGGAACTAGGGAAGTATCTTAGGATGTGAAGGTGGAGTTTCAACCAAGCTCAGCTCACATTCCAGAGGGTGGAGCTCCAGGCTTGAGCAGATTCACAGCCAGAACTCAGCAGGGAGGGGTCCGGAAGCTTTTAAACTCAACGCTCATGTGAAGATTATCAAAGTATTTAGAGTTGGGGGGAAGTCTCAAGAGAATGTTTGAAAGGTTCCTTCGGAAACATCTCTGCTGGGTCCTGCTGTCTTTTGGGTGGGGTATGCCTCTCTTCATGCAAGGCTGTGGGAGGATGGTTTTAAACACACATCTGGGGATACTTAATCCATGCTCTTGTAGTTTGGAGCCACAGTGGTCTGGCAATTGACACCCATTTGGCCAGCCTTAGATGGGAAGACAGGCAGAAGACATATTATTTCTCAGTACCAGTACGTATGCATACACATTCATGTACACACCTCATACGCTTCAGATACATATACATCAGATGCATATATATCATCATATACACATACAATTACTTAACTGGGGTGAACCTGCACTCCCAGACTTTGTGCAAGAATTTTCTGTGGGCTGGATGTGACCAAGTATAAAGTCATCTTGGGTCCTCTCCAAGTGAACCATTCGGAGGGGCAGAGGAGACAGCACTAGATTTTTTTTTCAGGTTTAGGAAAGGAAGACGGCCATCTGGAATAGAGACTGGTCACATAAAGACAACATGGAAGAAAGTCCATATGAAAGTACGAGCTCTTCTGAGAGCCACCGAAATGCTCAGGAAAGTTTCTGAACCACCTCAGAGACCTGGACTTCTGGGACCTGAAGGACAGGCCGCGCTTTCCCATGCACTTGGCCTCCCCCTCCCTCCCTCATCTTCCCCACCTCCTTCTCTCCACTCTCACTGTGACAGTGCCCTCCTTAGGAGTCCAGCACTCCCACCACCAGCAGGCCCATGTAGGGCGGCAACCAGGGCAGCAAACTGAAACGAAGCTCAGTGTTTTGTTTTCCAATTTTTTTCTCTTTGAATAGTTTTCAAATTTTATTTTTTGTTTTATCTTATGTGTATGGGTGTTTTGCCTACATGCACCTCTGTGTATCATGTGCATGCCTAGTGCCTGCAGAGTCCAGAAAAAGACATCAGATCCCATGGAACTGGAGTTACAGATGGTTGCAGGCTATCATGTGGGGGCCAAGAATTGAACCTGCGTCTGGGAATCAGACTTGGGTCCTTGGGAGAGCTGCCAGTGCTCTTAACTACTGAGCCATCTCTCCAGCCATTTGGTGTTTTGATGACAAAGATTGATCAGTCAGTCAGGCACAGTGGTGTGCATCAAGTAATTCCAGCACGTGGGAGGCTGAGGTAGGAAGATCACAAGTTCTAGGACAGCCTGAACTACACAGTGAGTCTATGTGTATACGTGTTTGTGTATACATATATACATATGTAGTGTGCATAATCATACACACATATATAATATATAAATGTTACATATATATGTATATGTACATATATGGACATATATATGTAACATTTATATATGTGTGTGTATATGTAACATTTATATTTATATATTATTTATATATTTATATATGTATAAACACACATATATAAATGTATACATCCATCCATACATATATATATAGTATGTGTGTCCCAAGTTAATCACTCAAGTGAATCTGTGTTGCTGCTGCTGCTGTTATTTGAGTGGCCATAGGACTTGTTATGATTTCAAAGTTTTCAAAGAAGTCTCTGGGGTCATCTAAGCTCTGCAGGAGGAAAAACCAAAACCAAAAACTGAAGGCACCAAATAAATTATGGGATATTGCAAGAAAAACACAGAGTTGCTCAGTGACCATCCACGCATTCAACACCAGGTCCATCTATCAACAGCAGGTCAGGGAGGTCCACATGAGGGTGGACTGCCAAAGCCACCCCAGCATGGCAGGGTGACCAAGGGCCTGCAAATCCATGGCTGAGCACAGAATTCATAGTATCACTGAGAAGTGTCCTTCTCAAAGCAGCTGACTGAATCTTTAGAGCTGATTTCATCTTTAAAGGAAAGACAGGGCTGAGAGACTTAAGTTACATGGTGGGAGGGGGAGCAGAAAGGGGTCTTTCCACAGGAACCAGCAGTCTCTTCAGCAAGACGATGGTGTGACAGATGGGTGGGTGGAGCTGTCTTCATGGAAGAGACTTGGTCAAGACGAAGCCAAGGAGCTGGCACACTGCTTCTTAATTGTCAGAGGCCAGGATTGTGTAAGGTGTTAACATGGTGGAAAATTGGGTAAAAGGTACACAGGAAATCTCTACTGATATTGCAACTTTTCTGGGAATCTAAAATTAGCCCCAAATTAAAAAAAAAAAAACTGTAAGAGAGGAAAGGCTTAAGCTATGAAACCCTAAGTTCAATGTGTGGACAAGATTGTCCAAATTTCCCAACTGTACAAGATGTCTCAGACCGCTGGGAAATTAAATGTGGGTCAGTGGTAACGATCTCAAAGTACTGCCTTAAACATATTAAGTGGCAGTCATGTAGAAAAATACCCTTCTTGTCAGCTGCTTACAGAAGGCTAGCATAAAATGTCAAGCTGCCTTCAGTTTAGAATCTACCAGCAGAAAAGGAAAGTCAAAGCAAACAGAACAAAATACTAATGACTGATAACTTGGACATATGGGTCCGGGAATTCTTAAACTTCCTAGTTTGTGATGGTCAATGTATGTGTGGAGGGGTACGTGCATGTGCCTGTGTGTGTGTGTGTGTGTGTGATGGGTAGTGGATGGATGTGTGCATGTGTATGTGTGTGTTCATGTGCACATACATGTGAAGGTGTGCATGCATCGGGTCCCTGTGATACCTGTCTCCTCCCCCGATGGATGACAGGCACGTAGCACCATGTTCCATTTTCCATGTGGACTCTGGGTTCCCTGAGTCCTTCTGCTGTGCAATTACTCTACCCACCAAGCCTTCTTGGCAGCCTAGTTAGTGCTTTCCGGTATTATTTTCATAATAAAAACTAAAACTACCAAATGCTTGTTTTTCTTATGCTTTAGCTGTTTTATTGTGTCTCCAAACAACTCTTTAAGATAGGTCCATTACTGACATTTTGAAAAGGAGAAAACCTAAGGCTCATAGAATCTCAGTGATTTGTTTAAGAGCACACAGCCAGCTCACACCGGAGCTAGGAGTTGTCTCCCAGAGGCTACTGTTCTCCAGAAGGCTGTTGTGGAAACTCAAGGAGAGGGGAGGAGAAAGAGAGCCTTTTGCTCGTATCCCAGGGGACCAGGGGACCATCAAGGAAATTCAAAGGAGAACTTGGGACATCAAGATAAGGAATTTACTTTTAGATAGCAACAATGGCTACCGTTTGTTGCGGCTGCTTTTAAGGCAGTGTCATATATCCCAGACTGGCTTTGAACTAGTTTTGGAGTTGAGGATAGACGACCTTGATCCTTCTGTCTTCCCCTCGAGCTGGGATTACAAGTGTGCACAGCCGTGGGTAGCTAGCTCTCTTTTATGTTATGCTGGGGATGGAACTAGGACTTCATAACTGCTGGGCAAGCATGCTCCCCACTGAGCCCCACCCCCAGCCTGACGGCTAAAACGGTCCTCACACCCTTGCTTTACCTTCCTTGAACATTTCACAGTCTGCCCTCCTCACAGACAAAGGCAGGTCCATGTTTCAGGGACAACTAGACTAAGAGTGGTTGGGAGACTTACCCAAGATCACACGTGTGCTGAGCAGGGAGCCAGGACTCAGGCACAGACCTGGAAGAAAGTTTCCTGCACCCAGTGTCCTTCCCTGCAAGTTGGGAGGGGTGTGAAGGAAGCATGTTGCAGTCAACTGACACGTTCCCATGCATTGGCCACGCAGAGGCAGCAGAATGCCACCAGCCTCACCGAGTGACACGGGCCACAGGTAGTCTGTGCGTCTGCTCCTTCATGCTCTGCCTGCTGCTGGCCTCTGAATCTGCATGTTCAGACCCTCTTACTTGTCCTCTGCTTCTTTCCCAATGCAAACCCACGCTGGCCTGTGCCAGCAGCCCCTCCCTTCCTCATAGCTCTATCTCTTCTCTGCTTTACTCATTTACACAGAACATGCCATGAACTGTTCTCTCTCCTCTAAAGGAGGGTTTCTTACGCTCTCTGTTTGAAACACCTCCCCACCTGAGAAACTTGAACACATCCCTAGGTACATAGGTATATAAAATAAGGATGCAAATTAAAATGCACTGATAATAAGTCTTAAGTTTGTCTTAAAATGTTTGTTTTACACACAGTTTACCATTGAGACAACTGATGTTAATTCTCCACTTGGAAAAATCTAAAAATCATCTGAGTAGGACTCCAGGCACAGCAGGGATAATGTTACAGGATGGGAAGACTTGTCCACTGTGGGTGGCACCATTCCTTACGCAGAGGATCCTGCACTGTTTCAGAGTGAAGGAACTCGACTGAACATTAGCCTGTGCACATTAACCCCGCCTCTGTTCCTTGACTATGGATGCACTGTGACCAAGCTGTCTTAGAATGACGACTGTAACTGGAACCATGAACCACAAAATAAACCCTTCCTCTACTAAGTTGCTTTTTTCAGGTTATTTTATCAGAGCATCAGGAAATGAAACATTTATTAAAGATGAAAGCAATTTTCATACTAATGAGATGGAGTGCTAGTTTACTTACATCTTGCCTGAATATTGGCTACTTCACAGTGCAGAGCATCTTCAGTGCAGTGGCTTGGCCTATAGAGAATGACACTATTAGGAGGTGTGTTCTTGTTGGAGTGGGTGTGGCCTTGGTGGAGGGGGTGTGTCACCATGGGGGTGGGCTTTGAGTTCTCATATATCTGTAGTATGCTCAAGTCTAGCCAGAGCGAGTCTCTTCTGGTCGCCTTTGGATCAAGATGCAGAACTCTAAGCTCATCCTCTAGACCCATGTCTGCCTGTACGCTGCCGTGCTTCCTGCCAATGAGGACGGAACCTCTGAACCTGTAAGCCAGCCCCAGTTAAATGTTTGCCTTTCTAAGAGTTGCCTTGGTCAATGGTGTCTCTTCACAGCAATGGAAATCCTAACTAAGACATTCAGCGTTTTCAAAGTTGATTCACATTTTAATATTATAGTCATTAATACTGAGAACTCTGCTTAGCAGAAATACATAGTCCAGAATGGCAGAAGAATATTTAGGATCATTTTAGAAATAGTTGGAAATTCTGACCTCATCACAAGCCAAAATTCATTGGTTGTTAATGAAATTCAAGTCAGTGCCTCAAAACTGCAATTTTTGAACTCAAATATTCTAATGCAATCTAATCCAATATTATACTAATTTGAAACTTATATACTGGGGCATGGTGGTAGGAAAATAGCAAATGGTTTTGTTTTCTATAAATAACCAATATTTTAATTGGTTATTTTATTTATTTACATTTCAAATGTTGTCCCCTGGCTTAGTCAGGGTTTCTATTCCTGCACAAACATCAAGACCAAGAAGCAAGTTGGGGAGGAAAGGGTTTATTCAGCTTACACCTCCACATTGCTGTTCATCACTAAAGGAAGTTGGGGCTGGAACTCAAGCAGGTCAAGAAGCAGGAGCTGATGGAGAGGCCATGGAGGGATGTTACTTACTGGCTTGCTTCCCCTGGCTTGCTCAAAGATCCCAAGACTTATAAAACCCAGCAATGGCACCACTCACAATGGGCCCTCCTACCCTTGATCACTAATTGAGAAAATGTCTTACAGCTGGATCTCAGGGAGGCATTTCCTCACCTGAAGCTCCTCACCACACAGTGTTTTCTTTTCTATCTTTTTTCTTTTTTTTCTTTTTCTTTCTTTCCTTTTTTTTAAATTTTTGTTTATTTATTTATTTATTTATTTATTTGTTTGTTTGTTTGTTTATTTATTTATTGTGGTTTTTCAAAACAGGATTTCTCTGTGTAGCCCTAGCTGTTCTGGAACTCACTCTGTAGACCAGGCTGGCCTCAAACTCAGAAATCCTCCTGCCTCTGCCTCCCAAGTGCTGGGATTACAGGCATGCACCACCACTGCCCGGCTAACACAGTGTTTTCAAAATGAGTGGTGAGTGCAGAGAAGATTGGGAGGGTGAGTTGCTTTGTTTCCTCTGTCTTTGAAATGATACTGTTAGGAATATTTTAATAGGGAAACAACAAGTATATATTTGTCATCAAGTCAAGTGCCCTAGGTTATGTACAGGGTGGCAGAGTGAACTGATAGTAAGTACAGGAAGCTGAAAATGCCCCTTTATCTGACAGGTGAGGTCATGGCCCAAGGAGAAGAGATGTACCTTATGCCTGTGGCTAGCAGCAACAAGGGAAGGCGCTTCTGTTTTTTGAGACAATTTCTCAGTTTCTTGATGTTTCCAAAGTTTTATCCCAACTGAATAGAGTCAGAGGAGGGCGTTTCCCACCGCCCAGCCTCAGGCGGCTGTAGTTCCTCTGTGTCCATCATTCCTTCCTCTGCTTCCTCTTTCCAGCTGGTGGAAGGCCCTAGGCAGCATAGATAGTCTGTTTGGTCCTAAGGCAATTAGTCCGCCCAGATGCAACCGGCTCGATTCCCTAGAGGGCTGTTCCTCGAGGCTTTCCCCTGTTCTGCATGCAGTGGGAACCCCAATAGGTTACCTGACAAGAGAGGCAGGAAGTTAGCCCTCTCTCAAGCCCTTCTGCCGCTACCAAGCCAAACCGCTCTTGCTTCAGATGCGAAAGACTTGACTACCTGTTATCTGAAAAGGTTTCAGGCACAGGAAGCTAGCAGGTCTGGGAGTGGAGGGATGGGCTAAGAAGCCACCCAGGCTGCACACATGGGCAGTGACGGGTGGGCATGGTCGGAGGCTGAGGTCCACAGGGACGTCTGAGAGAGTGGGATCCTGACATCCAAGAGAGCGGGATGGACATGACGTCATCACCTCCCTGTCTCAAGGCCAGGTTCTGCCTCCTCCCACACCATCGCCCACATTTCTCTGGGTGTTCTGGCTTGTGCCTGTGCACTGGGCAGAGAATCGCACTGTGCACTGCAGGGGCCACTCAGGGCTCAGTCTGAATTAGGAGGGACTGCAAGTCTTCCCTGCCCCTTCAGGAACCTTGTTTCTGAAAGAAAAGACGTAACGGTATCATGCATGGGGGCTTGTACTTGGAATTCAGAGGAAGAGACATGAGGACTGTGAGCATGGGGCTGTCAAACGCGAGAAAGGGGGAGTCGGGAAGGAGAGGGCAGGGGGGAAGAGCAAAGAACACACACTACCTCATCACCCCAAGACGCGGAGAGGGGGTGTCTTGTACCTCAGCTTGGAAATAGGCAGTTTGGCAACCTAATATTTTTTTTCTTCTTCAGTTAGAGCCTTGCTAAGTTGTCTGGGCTGGGCTGGAATTCACACGGTTGTAACTCACACGGCCTTGAACTTTCAATGTTTCTAAGATCTCAAGTGCACACCACCCCTGAAAGGATGCTTCTGAGGAACACCCAGTCTCCTTCAGGAGCAGAAAGCTAACACCTAGTTAAGTGCATCCCCGAGAAACAAAAATGACCCTGCGAAGGATTTTAAAATATCTCCTTTATTAAAAAAAAAAAAGTATTTTTTTTCTGAGTTTTAAGAACTTCTCCAATACATAAAAACTTTGCCGCCACTTAACACTTCTTTCCTGAGCCCCTCACACCTGCTTCTGGCTGCAAGACCCGGAGGAAGAAACCCTCCAACCCTAGAGCCCAGGAGCCAGAGGTTCAGAGCGCGAAAGAAGGTAGTTACTGGTCAGAAGGAGAAGTTCATTTGCACAAAAATATAACTTGTGAAGGATGAGACCAGCACATACACGTATGGATTGATCTACAATCCATATTTTAAAAAAAATAGACCCAAACTGTCATTTTACATTTGTAATATAATACAAAATAATATATTTTAAAACAGCACACACCCACCTGCACAATCTCACACACAGACATGCACACAGACACACACAAGGTGCTAGCGGCCCCTCTGCGCTGCCTTTTTTGCAGGGTCAAGTGTGTCAATAGGCAAAGATGACATGGTAGGTGACTTGGTGGCCATTGTCCCAGGCATAGAGGAGGCGGTCCTTGGGGTTGTAGTCTATCTGGGTGGTGTAGGAATACTCATTCTCAAACAGCAGCCTAGGGACAATCTGTGTGTTGGTGTGTGTGTCAAAGGCGTAGGAGATGTTGGCATTCCTCTGGTTATAGCTGTCCACAGCATATAGTACCCCGCAGATGACAAAGCAGTTGCCGTAGAAATTCCTCCGGAGCCCGGTGCGCCACGTGGTTTCCTTCTGCGTGCTCAGGTCCACCGCGTTGAGCTTGCTCAGGACAATGACCTCCTGGCTGAAGCCTTCATCATCCAGAGCTGGGTATATAAGCCACAGGCCATTCTCATCCACGGCAAAGTCCACATCCGAGTGGCCCTGCCACCGCCAGGGTGTGGTCTCCTCATAAGCCACATCGTGGAGCATGGCCCAAGCAGCCACATAGCGCTGCTTCAGGTCGTACTTGATGATGTTCCGGGTAAAGGCCCGGTTATAGTAGAAGGCGCCATTGTACACCACGTGACCCGTGCCGATCCAGCTGTACGGAAGCTTGTAGGAATTGCTCCAGCGACCTGTGATGGCAAGAAGGTGGGAAGCTTCAGGGCAGCACGGCCTGGGATGGAACCAGCTATTGACTAGGGTCTGCACACCCGGGATAGCGCCTCGACTCTACTACTTCCCAGTGTTCTGCCGCACACTGCTTACTGTTCGCACCCGGCATCCTTGGCGGTGAAACGGCCAGAGCAGTCTCACTCGCTTCCCTTGGAACCCGAGTGCTCCAAGGGCCCCACGCTCATCTCTCTGACTGTGATTTGTAAACTGTGGAGGGCCACGGGGGCAGGGGGGAGGGGAAGGCAGGGGGAGGGGGAGGAAAAGGATGTTTGATTTTTTCTAGACTGGTTCAAGGTCATCTCTATCCCAGGAGCTGGAACAGAGCCAAGAGAGCATAGAGTGGGAGAGAGAGTGATAGAGTGGCCCGCCCTTCTGCAGAATGCCCTTTTGCAATCCCTAGAGGATGGCCCTCTCCTCCTCGTGTAGCACCGCTGTGCCACAGTCAGCGGAGGGCAGTGAGCCGGGGCAGGCACTGCCACATCAGAGTGAGTCACAAACCTTGTTTGAAGTTCTCCAGATTCCGGAACTCTATGAGTGTGTTGCCATAGTAATAATTGGTTACATAAATCCGGTCATCCTTTGCTAGCGGGTCCTTCATCCAGGCCCCTTCATTCCGTCCGTATGTGTTCTGGGTGGTCGGTCCCGTGATTGTAGAGAGGGTGTCCTTGCACCTTCCTGATGGAGAAGAGAGGTGTGGAAGGGTTGGGGTGATTGAATGGTGTCCTCTTTACTCCTTACGTTTCTCCTGGCCCCTCCAGTTGATGTCTTGGCAGAGTTTAGCAGCCCTGTGTAACCTGACCCCTGGTATCCCAGTGTCATCCAATGTCATCCAACGCTAGGCCCATTGTGTAGTCTGCATTCTACTCCCTCAAAGCTGCCTAGAGTCAGCCTGGTGGGTCACTGTGATGCCACCCTACCGCCATTCCTTTGACCCTACCCTTTACTAGGCGAAGATCCAAAGTCAGTTTTGGGTGCCATACCCAAATGTCATTCTGTCCTGTTCTGTTAAGTTCTGCTACCACAGTACCATGAGCATACCTCTGTTACAGGACATGCCTCCCTCCCCCCCTCTGTCTCTCATGTGTGTGTGTGTGTGTGTGTGTGAATTACCGGGGATTGGATTTAGGGCTTCATGCACACTAGGCAAGCACTCACTGCTACTCACCAGTACCGCCCACTGCCCCCCCCCCATCTTCCCGATCAAGAGCATAAGCTCAGAATAAGCAAGGGCTGTGGCTTTCCCTGTGTTCTCAGAACACAGGACACAAAGTATCTGGCACAGCACAAGCTCCAGCAGATGGTCTGATACTTGGGTGTGGGGATTGGGAACAGAGAGGAGTGTTTGCAGAAAGAACTCTTGACAGGGACAGCCAGGAGCACACAGCTGTGCCCTACCAACCTGGAGCAGCTCTGACTGGATAGCAGGCAGTCACGTCCCTAGGGAACTGGTACAAGTCCATGCTGTACCTGATCCCACCAGGGACAGGCTGCCTGCCAACCCTGCTGGGGAGGCTGCAGGGGCAGGGCACCCACTAGCTCACTCTGGTAAATAGAGCCTCCTTTAAAGTTCCAGCCTTCCTCAGTGGAGCAGGAATCCAGCAATTCTCCACCAAGTGGCTCTTTGGAATGGCGTGGTACCTGGGAAAGACCCTTCCAGGCCACTAGAACTATTTAGGATTGTAATCCAGACTAATCTGAAATGCGTGAGATGTAGCATTACTGAACATGGATGATACTGAAGTCACGTGCAAGTACTCAAGCACGCATGCATCTGTGGCTGCATTAGTGGGCCCTGGTGAAAGAGGATGACTGGAGAACCAGATGCCCCTTGTCCCCAGAAGGTCCTCAGGGCCTTCTGACCACAGGCACCACCTGCCTCCAACACCAGCAGGCTCTGGAGAACAGTGGTGTTGAGGGATTAGTTCTTGACACTCGGGCAAAAATCACATAGGTCTATAGCTTGGATTCGGGGTTTTCTAATTTCCAGGTGACTCCACGTCCAAATGCTTCCAGCCTGCTGCATGAAATCTGTGTTGCGGTGATCTGAGGCAGGAGGAAACCAGGATCAGCAGCTGGTAGTGCAGTGCGGGGAAAGGGCAGTTGTGCCTTGGCCCTGGCTCGGGGGTAGACAGGGGGTAGAACTGGGCTGAGCAGTGTTTTCCAGGCAGGCTTCACTATGAGGTGTGGATGGCTGGCTGGCTTTAGGCAGCTCTGCGTGGGGTTCATGGGCTTCTATTCTGACAGAGAGGGGAGAGTCTCCCTTTGACAAACAACAGAAACCACCCACCAGTGCCTCATTCCCTCAAGTCTGAGCTCATTTGTTCAAGACAATAAAACAGAAGTCTCCAGCGGAGCCTGGCAGCAGTGAGATGGAAAATAATCTCATTTCCTGGCACTAAGCAGGGCCTTGACTGCCAGTGGAGAAGCCACAGTGCCCTCACGCCACACTCCCCCTGCGCTGAGGTGAGCCCTCTCGTGCCATCCCCAGGCAGCCTTCGTTTATGAGTTTATGAGCCCCTTTCCTTGGCAAAGTCCCACAAGGACACCAACTCTCTACCAGCCATGCCTTGAAGCCCAGTAGCCACGCCCATCTCTCACTACACATTAAGGTGCTGATGGCTCTGGAAGCCAAAACCAATTCTTTGTTTCTTGACAGCCCCAGGGATAACAAAACCCCTGTAAGGTCCAATCTCAGCCCCAAGGTGTTCAGTGGCAGGACCTTGATGTAGGACTTTAAATATACATGGGCTTGGAGCCAATGGCCTAGCCGCCATTTTGGTCCCACCACTAACTTCAATTTGGTCTGTTGCCCCCATTAATGGCAGTGGACCCTAACTTCTTCACAATGCACCTGGAGAAGTTACCCTGACGATAGAGGGCGATCTGCATGGCTGCTCTGTGATCAACAGTGCTAATTGTCAACTTGGCAGAGGATGGAACTATTTTGGGAGATGGGCCTCTAGGCGTTCCTACGGGGGATTACCATGGTTGTGTTGAAGAGGGATGACCTGAGCCCAGTTGGCATTGCAGTGGCCACATAGCCATTACCCGAGCTTTCTGATTGTGGATGTGTTACGATCAGCTGTGTTGGCTCTCTCTTGTTGCTTTGATTTCCCATCCATAAAAGGTACCTTGCTCCATACGCTGAAATAAATCCTCTTTCCCCTGGGTTGTTTTTGTTAGAGTATATTGTCACAGCAGCAGGAAAATAGACTAACTAAGACAGGCTCTAACCCTCCGGACTCACAAAAGTGACCTTCTATGGCAAAAAGGATGCTGTGTGATGGAGTCAAGAATCTTGAGACTAGCCTGGATTATCTGAGTTCTAAATGTCATCCACATACCAGAGAGGCGGGGAAATGGCCTACAAAGTGGAGGAGGTGTTATAATGATGGAAGCAAAGACTGCCCTGATGTGGCCGCCAGCCACGGAATGCTGGCGTTGAGTGGACTCTGGAAAGACAAGGCATGGGTCCCCCTCCCCTGGAACCTCTGGAAGGAACTAGACTTCTGACACCAAAGACTTAGCCCTATAAAACTAACTTGAGACTTCTAGCCTATAGAACTGCTAGAGAATAAATGTCTATTGTTTTTAGCCAGTAGGCCTAGGGCAGTTTGTCCCAGTGGGGATGAATATGGATGAGGTCAGTTTCTGCAGCAAGAGGAGAGTCCCCAGCTTACAACTCTGACATGCCTGAGGACAAATTTCCACATGCCACCGAGGTACAGAAAAGCTCACAGAATGGACAAGTCCATGCAGGAAGGCAGGACTGACGTGTGTGCCTTCAGTACATCTGAAGACATCCAGGAGAGTGAGCAGACTGTGGTACCTGCATACATCCCCATGCACAGATGACCCTGGGAGATGGCTCTTGTGATGGCTAAAATGGTCACTTGGAGGGGATCTAGAGTCATGAAGGGGACATGCTTTGGGCAAGTCTGTGAGGGATTATGGGAAGACTACCTTAGCTGTGGACAGCATCATCCCAGGGGCAAGAATCCTGGGCCACATGAAGAGGAGGAAGTGAGTAAAACATCAGCGTGCCTTACCCTCTGCTTTCCGACTGTGGAGAGGATGTGACCGGCTGCTTCAAGGTCCTGCCATCATGGCTCCCTGCACGCCATGATGGCCTGCACCCTCAAGTGTGAGCCAGAATAAACCCCTCTTTCCTTAAGTTTGCTTCCGGTCAGGTGTGAAGCAACTGAGACAGTTTCAAAGCTCCCACCCATGGACACGGACCATCAGCCTTAGAAAGAAGGCAGGAGATAGAGGGGGGTTCACAGATCTTAGGGAGGAGAGCTCTGTCTGCGCCCCTCTTCATCTCCCCTCAGCAGGGCTACCATAGATGATGTCAGCAGACACTAACATTCTGAGTACTTCCTGTTCTAACCTTGCTCATCAACAGTCCTTCAAGGCAGATAGCCTCTGCTATAAAGCTTACCAGGACCGGAAGGAGAGGGTCCCTCAGTATATACACCTGATTGCATGTCATACCTCAGACAAACATAGCGGCAAATGTGTGCCCCCTGCCTCACTGTCCGCTTGTCAACTGTCCCCTCTGTGAGGTACTCCTTCATCCCACAGTGTGTCCCCTTCACTGTGCCTACATGGTCTGAGCCTCTCACTACCCGCCGTTCTACAGGGTTGCCACTGCCTCTCAGGGACATTGGCATCCTCTGGTCTAGCCAAGCCTCTCTTTAGGTTAGCCTCCGAGGGAGGGCCATCTGCAGTGCTCCCATCCATCTCAGGAGGTGGGACCTCCCTCCCTGGCTTGCTCTGGCCACCATCTCAGAGTCTCCACCCATCCCCACAACCACCTTCTCGTGGGGACCCTCCCCTCCCAGTGGCTTCCTCTGCCCTCAGCTCTTCTTAAAGAGTCAGAGCCCAGTCAGGCGCATGCAGTGGCCTACTTGACACCTGCCCCTGAGTGTCCCTCTGCTTCCTCAAACCTGGTTATTAGCAAGCGTATTCACTTGCTTCCATTCACATCCTGTGGCATCTATATCTCCTGGCATAGCATGACATCCACTAACCAAGCCAGAGGCTTGGGTCATCCTGAGATCTCCTCCTCCTCCCATGCTGCTTCAAGTGGTCTGCGAGTGCATCCATTTTCCATCCTTCTCACCTCTCAGCCCTTCCCCTCCACAGACTTAGTTTAGATCTCACTGCTGCTAGTTTGGCTCAAGCCAACAACACCAGTTCTCGTCTTACGGATTCACCTCTGCCTCCTTCCGGCCTGCCTACTGAGGACGGCTAGAGCTGCCTTCCCACAACATAGATCTGCTGAAGCCCTTAGGAATTTGTCGTCTCTAGATACCATGCGAAGCCCCAAGTCGCCATCCTAGCATCTCAGCCCCTCAGCATCGCCATTCTGTTTCCCACCATCTCTCTCTCTTCAGAAGTCTTCACCCAACTGCTTCTGAGAGGCAAGCAGACACTAAAATGAGCCTTCGAGTTGAGCATGTGACAACGGTCTGCCACAGAGATGGGGCCACCGAGGAGCAACTGACCCAGAGGCATTCAAATGTAAGAGCACACACACACACACACCACACACCACACACACCACACACACACACACACACACACACACACACACACACACCCCCACACACCACACACACACCACACACACACACCACACACACACACACACACACACACCACACACACACACACACACACACACACACCACACACACACACAGACACATCACACACACACCACACACACACACACACCACATACAACACACACACACACACAGCACACCGCAGAGTGACCTCAGCCCTAAGATGGCCAGCTGGAGACGCTCACCCCAATTTTAGCCTCATGGGGGGCCATGCCCAGAGATGGCTTGATGAACCTACGGCCTGTGTAGTAACATAGGGCCCTTATTCAGAGTCCACTCCATGTTAATGTTCTAAAGCTGCCATTCTGAAATTCTTACGGTATGGTGGTTTGAATGAAAATTATCCCCCTCCCCACGGGCAAATGTGTCATTTGCAAAGGTTATGGAACCTTTATGAGGTTCGCACTTGCTGGAGGAAGTATGTTACTGGCAGCAGGCTTTGAGAATAACCCCGCTTCCTGTTAAGGCTCTCCTTCCTGTGCACGGATAGAAAATGTGACTAGCCTGCTCCTGCTGTCTGCTACTGTGTCTCCCCAGCCATCATGGGCTCTAGCTCTCTGGAACTGTGAGCCCAAACAAACTCTTTCTTAAGTGACTTCCAGTCGAGGTGTCTTATCACAGGGACAGAGAGATAACTAAGATGGATGTGCAACCATTTTTCCTATGCCAGTCTGTGCCAGAACATCCAGGCTGCTTTCCCTCCTCTGCCACGCCTGGTGCTTACTGCTACCTCTGTGGTAGGGTTCCTCTCTGTCCTGTGAACCTGCAATCCATGGCTGCCTTTGGATAGAGAGCCCCGCAGCAGAGTGGGTACATGCATCTGATGCTTGCTGTGCCTCCAGACAAGTTTACCACCCTGGCTGCTGGCCCCTCCCGTGGTCAGTCCCACTGAGGGCATGATCGTGCCTCGCTCAGCCTGGAACCTTGTGGCCTGGCACCAATGGTTTAGCTTGATGTACAAAAGGACCTATCCTCCTTGAGGGCCTCCGACTTTGGTCTGTATACATCTAAGGGAGCAATTCCACTTTATAGACTCGTTTCTGGGGCCCATTTCAGGAGACAGTCAGATTCCCTTTGAGCTGAGGGCTGACTTACAGGAGTCATTAGACTTTGTAGCCTGTGGCAGAGAGCTGTCGGTCCTGTAGGAAGAGTCTTAGGGCCACAGAGGTCCTGGAAAGCTCAGCCCCAGGCCACGTCAGCACCCTTCTCTCTGAATGTCCCGGGAGCAGCCTCCCTGACCTAAGGCAGGCAGGCCAGGCCCCTCACACCACTGCCAGAGTGGTTGGCCAGACCCTGGGTTTTCTCAGGCTGTGTGCTCTGTGGGGGAGACATTCTTTACAGATCATGATAGAATCAAATTCAAGACAAACGCTTGCTGCTGTTGTCGTAAGTTGACTGTCCTCTTTGTCCTTGCCTCCCCTCCACCCTGGCCCTCCACCCCCGCCACTGCCCATAACCACCCCTTCTAAAAATCACATCAGGACTTGGCACTGATAAAGTCTAGGAATCTGCAGAGCTGTGGTCATTTAACACAAGCCTTCTAGTTCTCCATGGCAGCCAGAGCAGCTGAGCAGAGGCACCAGGCTCCTCGGTCCTCAGTCTCCTAGGAGCCCAGGCTGCTACTTGACACTGCCAAGATCTCCCCTCTCCCTCTCTTACAGCTACACCTCAGTGTCCAATAAAAACCAATCCCTATTTACTTGTGTTAGAAATTTTCTTGGGGCTTTAACACTTCCTTGAGGATGGCTCTGGGTATCTCAGGCCATTACAAAATCAGGTCTAAAAACCTGGGGTAAGATATTCCTTTCTGAGACCATGGAATACTTGCTCACATGCGTGAAGCCCTGGTGTTTATCCTGAGCACTACGTAAACCCCGAGTGTAGTGATGCACTCTGATAATTCTAAAACTCAAAAAGAGTCCAGAGGACCAGAAGATGAAGGTTGAGGCCAACTTGGGCAACACTGCCTTTAAAACTCCATGGTGAAGTTGGGTATGATGGCACACGCCTTTATTCCCAGAATTTGGGAGGCAGATGCAGGAAGATCTACGTAGACCAGCTTGGGCTACATAGTGAGTACAAGGATAGCCAGGGCTATGTAGAGAGATCCTGTCTCAAAAAAATAAAAATGGTTCATCCACACCTATAATCCTAGCACTCAGGAAACTGAGTTAGAGAGATTGTGAACTACAGGCCCAGTGATTTTTGTTTTGTTTTGCATTTTCAGAAAAAGAAAAGAGAAAAATCAAAACTACCAACCTCCCCCTACCCCCCACCCCGAAAACCCAAAGAACAAACAAAACAACAAAACAAAACAAGATACCATCAAACCACCATCGAACCACCTTTGCCAGCAGCAACTCAGTGGCCTGTATCTGTTTCAGTCAAATGACTTTTATTTGGCTGATGATGGCAAGGTATCAGCACACCATTTTTGTGTTTCATGAGTTTGCAGAGAAGGTTCTAGTAACAAGACCTTATCCACACTAACAGCGGCCAGTGGGAGGCACTTGATGGCAAGAAGATGATTAGGTGTAATTAGCCAAAGAGCCAAAAGAATGGAAGAACCAAGAGGGTGGGAAGGACCGGCCACAAAACCGCTGCCATCCAGATGTGACTCGGCTGCGGGAAGGACCGGCCACAAAACCGCTGCCATCCAGATGTGACTCGGCTGCGGGAAGGACCGGCCACAAAACCGCTGCCATCCAGATGTGACTCGGCCCCATGCAGCCTTGAGCACACAGCAGCTGATTTAGCCCTTCACCACTTACTTCATCATGGACGGAGGAGGTGCCCACGAGGCCCTGCCTATCCCCGAAGAGCTGTTCGGGGAGGGGGACTAGTCCAGAAGAAGGGGTTGGGGGGAGGAAGAGGGGATAACAGGAGGCATTGGGGGAGGTGGTGAATATAACCACAGTGCATTGTATATACTTGTGAAATTTCTTCCTTGGCATCTGAAGAGAACACTCCATCTATTCCCTGAGTAGATAGAAGAGGCCGGAGCCCTCTGCCAGGATCTCCAAGGCTCAGTCCAGTCAAACAGAATACAGAGCAACAGGAGAGCATGTATCCCCAATCTCCAGCTCCGGTCACCAGGCACATGGCTGTCAGGATACAGGGGTTCTCTGCAGGCCAGCTGTGCTAAGAGAGCTAAGACCTGAGAACTAGATAGGCATGTACTGGCAATTACAGCGGTTTAAAGGTCCACTGGAGACAAAACCTGGGAAGGCAGGTAGGAGAGGCTGGGGTAGGAGCCAGCATGGAGACAGAGGGGGGGGTCCCCCTTTTGCTAGCTAGTCTATGGAAGAAGAGGCTTCCAGGTTCAAACCTAGTGGCCTTATGACCAAAGGTGTATGGACCTCGCCTGCAGACTATCTTCACTCTGAGCTTTCCAGCTCCCTGCACAGGGCGGTGGAGACACACAGTGAAACAGCTAAAGGAATTTCCCCTCCCACTCAAAGGGTGCCAGGAAGCTGGAGGGTGGAGTGTGGAGCCCACGGAGCCGTAGGTGCCGGGCCTGGAGCTGTGGGTTCATGGCAGCCCTGAGCTAGGGTAAGAGAGGGCTGTCTACCTAGAATCTGGCACATTCTGCAGACAGGAAGGAGGACCCAGGTCTTTGAAAAGGTGGTTATCCATACAGCAGGGAACTGGCCTTTGGCTTTTTCACCCCATGGAAGAAAAAAAAGAAAAGAAAGGAAAATAAAAGAAAAGAAAAAAGGGAAAGGGAAGGAAAGAGAGTGGAAAGGTAGGGTGGGAGAGAGAGGAGAGTAGGGGGAGGAGGGGAAGGAGGAGGGGACAGGAAAGTGAAGATTGAAGAGATGGTTAGGAGGCAAAACACAAGTGAGAGGATTGGGGTTCAGGTCCCCGGAATCCACTTGTAGTCCCCTTCAGGAGGCAGAGATGGGGATTCCTGGAGCAAGCTGGCTGGCTAGACCAGCTAGACTTAGCAAGCCCCAGGCTTAGTGAGAAACCCTGCCCCAGTAAATAAAGTGGAGTGCTATCAAGGAAGATCAGTCATGCCAACATAGGACTGCCACACACACGTGTATGTGAGCATGCATACACATGTGAACACACACATACACATACACCAGACAGAGAGAGAGAGAGAGAGAGAGAGAGAGAGAGAGAGACAGACAGACAGACAGCAAAATGAAACACTTTCTCCTTCAGCCCAGCCTCCTCCATCCAAGAGCTGCCTTCTTGCTGGTTTTCCTGAGACCCTCTCCTGGGGAGACCCTCTCCTGGGGAGACCCTCTCCTGGGGAGTCTTACTGCCTGTGGTGGTTTGAATGCTACCCCCTGTGGTAGGCTAAAATGCTTGCATCCTTGGTCCCCAATTGGTGGAGCTGCTTAGGAAGGACTGGGAGGTATGGTCTTGTTGGAGGAGCTGTGCCACTGGGGGAGGCTTTGAGATTTCAAAAATGTCTGCCCTCTCCCATGTTCCCTCTCTCTCTGCCTCCTGTCTAAAGATCAGGCTGTGAGCTCGGCTCTTCCTGCTGCCGTTCCTTCGCTCCACCATCATGCACTCTAACCCTCTGAAGCCACAAGCTCTGTTAAATGCTTTCTTTTACACATTGCCTTGGCCATAGTGTCTTGTCACAGCAACAGGAAAGTAACAAAGACACTTCCTCTCTGGCATTTTTCTGGGACTTTCTCCTGATCAGCACCCCTTACATCAGTACATCCTTGCAAACTTCCCACAGAAAACCACAGAACACAGTGGAAGAAAAGATACTTGGCAAATTGCTAACTTCATCTGAGACTCAGAGAAAGGTGCCGCTTAGCTAAGGTCATCGAGCCAATGGCAGGGACAGGAGAGTGCAGCCTTCAGCAGGTACCGCCTTGCTTCTGGAGCTAGCGTGACATGCTGAAGAGGGCCTGGGAACAAGGTTACCAAAGGGAGCTGGGAAGAAGAAAATGATGCTGAAGGGACAGACCTTGCCCTCTGCTGGAGCTGTGACTTTCCCAGATATTTGACAGAGTCGCCACTCAACAGCATTCCGGTCCAGTCACTCTTAATGAGTGGCGACTTAATAAACAGTTATAATTTTCTTAAACTTTAATCCTTAACATAGAGTCTGGCTATATACTCCAAGTTGGCTTCAAACTTGAGCTCGTCCTGCCTTGGCCTGCTGAATCCTGGGATTTCAAAATCACACCACCACACACCCAGGTAGTCGGCTGTTTTCTATAACTATTTCTATTTTCCGCCCCGGCCCTCTGCTCTCCTGTCTCTCCTTTTTCTCAGAGTCACCTTGTGGTATGGAACTCTCTGGAACAGACGGCCTGTCTTCTCCATGCTTCTAGAATGTACCCTGCACCACTAGTCCTGTCAGTCAGAAGGCTCTCTTTCTGTGTAGAGCATTCCTAGTCACCCTTTGAGACCAACTCACATGCCAACCCCCTCACAACCTTTGCCGTGCTTCCTAGCAGCAGGCACAGCGCTCTGCTTTCGGCTGACTCCTGCCTCTTCATCAGAGCATTGCTCAGTGATCTCCTAGCTCTGGGTTCTTTAAATTCCCCACGATGGCCTATGCCACTACCTATTCCCTGGTTTCTTAGTTAAGGTTTCTATTGCTGTAATAAATCATCGTGACCAAAAGCGACCCAAGGAGAAAGGGTTCACCTGGTTCATTATTAGAAAAGCCAAGACAGGACCCTGGAGGCAGGAACTGAAGGCGTGGCTGTGGATGGGTGCGGTTTTTTTTTTTGTTTTGTTTTGTTTTTTTTTTTTGACTTGCTCAGCCTGCTTTCTTATACAGCTCAGGACCACCTGCCCAGGGATGGCCCCACCCACAGTGAGCTGGACCTTCCTTTATCAGTCATGAATCAAGAAAACGTCCAGGCTGGAGAAATGGCTCAGCGTTTAAGAGCACTGACTGCTCTTCCAGAGGTTCTGAGTTCAATTCCCAGCAACCACATGGTGGCTCACAACCATCTGTAATGGGATATGATGCCCTCTTCTGGTGTGCCTGAAGATAGCAAGAGTGTATTTATATAAATAAATACATCTTTTTTTTTTTTAAAAAAAAAAGAGGAACAAATAAATTACCAGTCTTTGAAAGAAAGAAAGAAAGAAAGAAAGTAAGAAAGAAAAGAAAGAAAGAAAGTTCCCAAGAGGCGTGCCTATAGGCCAATATTGTGGAGGCATTTTCTCAGTGGAGAGTCCCTCTTCCCTATGACTCTAGCTTATGCCACGTTGACATAACCTAACCAGCATACCTGGCCCTACTTTGCGGTCATCCCAATAAGAATGCTCCACTGGCTCGTGGCCTGGCCACCTTCCTGTGGTAAGCTTTATTCAGTTGCTGATGGACACTTCAGGATTCACCGCAAACTCAGTGGATAAATTCGTATTTGGAAAAGTCACCCATGGCAATATGGAGTTCATTTTATCCATTCATATGTATGTCAGGAAGGAGATTGCTACCCTCGTCACTGACACATTTACATATGACATTCTTCAGACATGTTCAGACAGCACCCCATGGATAAATGTGGTCATGATTGCGGACCAATAAAAAATTGTAAAAACAATTAATATATAAGATTTTTTTTTGCAGGTTTTCCTTTTCTAACTCTATAGCATAGTTTTCCAATGTAAATTCTGTGGTGACGATGTCATGTTACAACCTCAAAAGGTTGGCCATGCTTCTAGCTGTGAAAACTAACTACTGGTCAGAGACACACCTCCACTGGCCTTTCTTGTGTTGCATTGCTTTGGCAGAGCAGAGGGTGAGACCCAGAGCCTTGCTCACGCAAGGCCAATGCTTCCCAGTTCCTGTCCTCTACAAAGCCCTCTACCTTTTACCAAAATGACTAGAGGAGCACCAGTCCAGGGAAGCACGACTTACCTATGACATTCCGAATGTCATCTTCTTCTTCTGGGCTCAGGATGGGACCAGCAGAGGTTGCTTCCTGCCCTGCAGTCCCCTCTTCCTCTGGCATGTCTGTCCCAACTGTGTCAGGCAACTCAGGGACCAAGTGTAGAGCTTCCACATATATGTCCCCAGGAACCATTGCCGGCGGGGGCTGGAAGGTTGTGTGGGCCACAGTGGTGGGTGAGGCTGGAGTAGAAGGCATCACCTCCTTGGGCTCTGGAAACGCTGTGGTAGTCTGTGGGCTTGCCAAGAGCTGTCTCTCTGAGGCCTGGGAAGCAGGGTCAACAAGGCTGGGTGCTGAGGCAGAGGCCTGTGCGGGCTCTGAGGACAGGGTTGTGGCCTGAACGCTCGCATCAGTGGTCACAGCAGCAGCGTGACGAGTGGTTGCTGGCCTCCGGGTGGCACTTGTCAGTAGGTCTTCCTGTCTTAGAAGCTGATCTTCAATCAGCAAGTCCACTCCGCTGTCGCCACTGAAAAGCTCATCATCTGTGGAACAAACACAAGGCTCGTTTGTGGCACAGGACAAGGACCACTCCGGCCAAGTGGCAGGTGAAGGAAGCTCCTTGCTCCAACATGGCAGTGGGCTTGGAGATCGAGTACAGCCTGGATTTTACCTGGTCACTTTTATTTTCTTTTTGGAGGTGGAACCCTGAACTTTGTGAATTTTATACAAGCCCTCTAGCTGAAGTTCATCCCAAGCCCTTCTGGCTGGAGACTTAGACACTGGCCAGGAACATGGAGAGAGCAGTGTCTTCCCTTGAGAGTCTCTGAACGTTTTGCTACTATCCTTACCCCAGCCTGGGGGGGAACAGTCAGAGCAATCATGGGCTATGCACCTGGGCATCTCACATCTGCAATGTTAGCACTTGGGAAACTGAGTCAGGAGGATTGTGAGTTTGAGGATAGCCTGGAAAACAATAGCTAAGAAAATATTTTAGAGAAAGAAAATAAAGACAATAAAACGCCCCAGGAGTGAATAGAATGGTCAGTCAGATGAACCCCACTGACCTGGGTGGGCAGAGGAACCGGAAAAGGTAACAGCAGACCAAGAAACATGGAGGTGGGCAAGGGGAGGATTTTGGGGGGGCGGGGTGCAAGAAATAACAGTAATACGAAACCTAGGATCCACAACAAGCCTGCTGAGGGTGAGGAGTAGTGAGGGGGCCAGCGTGGACCCAGCAGAGGGTCCGAGTGGGAGGCAGGGTCAGAGGAAGCCCACACTTAGATCGTGGGCAGCTTGGGGTCTCTGCACAGAGTTCAGTTTTGATTCTGAGTGAGATGGATGAGGCTGAAGGCGTCTGAGCAGACAACATGTGGATAGCAAAGTGTATGAGAGGGGACACCGATTTCTAAGTGCAAAAGAAAGAGCTAGAAAGCTAGAATTCAGAGGTTTGCCAAGAACACCAGGAGGGAGATGAAGTTACAGGCAGCCCGTGGGCAGGGAGAAAACACCCTAATGGCTGGACCGGAAGTGGGACAGAGAGAGAGCTCCCGTGGTCCGAGACGGAGAACACAGTTAACGTGGGTGAAATGACTCTGCAGCTACAGGTTGAGCATAAAGCATCCTATGGAAGAACAAGGTGAAACAGGGAGGCCATGTGGGAGGCTGTTTCCTGAGACCAGAGGGAAGGAATTGACTGGGGCAGAGAGGTGCAGGCAAGGGGTGAGTGGGGGACAGTGGCTTCCGGGCCACAGTGTCTTTGAAACCCAGAGAAGTTAAGTGCCCTGACCAAGGCTTCTCAGCAAACACTGGGATAACTGCAACCCGCACTGTGGATGAGGTGTGGAATCCAATCTAAGATCCAGGCGGCTGTTTCCTCCCTGCCCTGCCTCCAGGGCTGTCCCTCACACCCAGACTCACGCGGCTCTTCTATGTCATTTTCCTCCTCAGAGACCTTGGCTTTATAGTAGGTGATTCCCCTGATGACGGTGGGCTTGGAGGCCGGGCGACCTCTCAGGTGCACCTGTCTCTGCAGGGGCCTCTGTGGCTTCGTCACTGCAGGCGGGGCCAGCGGCTGCGTCCGTGGGAGTTCGATGGAGTTGATCTGCTGTGACACGGTTTCCTCCTGCAGAAACCGCTCTTCATACTGTTCCTCAGAGGGGACAAAATGGAAGGTCAAGTCACTCCCTGACCAGAGAGATGGGACAGGATGAGCAGTGCTGGAGCAGAGGTCACAATCAAAGACAGCAGCACTTCCCAAGAGGGCCATATCCTGAGCAAAACAGGGCCACATTAGCTGTAGAGATCCAATCCCGTCATCATGGCCAAACTGCCTTCCCCCTCCCCATGCCATCTCTGTGTGCACAGAGGGGGCCATCATGGCGTTCATTCTGACCTTTAAGATCCAGCCTGGAGAAAACCATGCTCACTTCCAACCACATCTCCTTCCGTCTCTGCTCGTTTTCCCATGAGGAGAGTTTAACCAGACGGCGCAACAGATATGACCGACCCTAAATATGGCTGTCTCTTTGGCATGAGGCAAAATGGGCAGCTGGAAAAATGTGTACACATCTTTGCCAGTCCCTTCACTGGGGTAAAAGAACTGCCCAGGAGAACATAAAACATCCAAGTATGTGCCTTCTGTGTGTCCATCCTCTATGTGCCTCCCTCGTGAGGTAACCTCTCTCTACCAGAAGTATGGGGATGCCTGCCTGTTGGTGGCACCATTTTAGTGAGCACCTATTTTGGCCAATCCACTCTGTATTATTTTTAATCCTCATAACAATGGAGCGAGGTAATGCTACCAGCATTTCATGGGTAAGGAAACAGCCATTTGGTAACTTAGTTGAAACACCACCCGGTAAAGTGGCTAAGGATACAAATGAAGTCACACAATTATCAGGTAGGCCCCACTGTGACTTCCTAGGCCTGCGTTCCTCCTTACGTTAAACCACATTGCCTGTGACCTCAGGTCTATCTACTTATTTGCTTTCCAAAAAGTGGCCAACATCTCCGTGTCTTCAGGGCTGTGGTCTGGCAACTGCCCAGCGGACGGCTGTGGAAGATGTTTCATTTCCCAGTGGGAAGAACTGCCTGAGAGGCTGACAAGAGGCTCCTGCCGCAGCCCCCACCTCACATGCCCAGGAGCATCTGATTGCTGGCCCTGGTTTCCCTCTGGGTCAGAGAAAACAGCTGTCATTTCTTTGTGGCAAACCCCAGGAACTGACTTTAGTTCCAGGCTCTCTGGAAAGGGCAGGGACTGCAGTTCTTCGTCCCAGCCAAGGATATGGAGCAAGACGGTGGACAGTCTTTGCCAGACAACATATAATTTCCTCGGATTCGCTGGCGACAAGTTGAACTGGGCGGCAGCTACCCCTACCACGCTCTGATTGCCTCTCTGTTCATCCAAGAGTCTGCCAAATGATTTCACCTCTTGGCATCCGTTGTTCCCACACCCACTCTGCCTTTTCCACCACCAACCTAGTCTCTGGGCCTCCCTGCCAACCTTCTAGACAAGGACCGTGTTGGAAGACCACCTTACAAATAATCACTTGCCATTCCAAGAATTGTCCAACATCATCCGTAAGAACCAAAAATAACCAGCTAAAGCCATCTCCCCCAGTGCAGCGTGGTGCTGACCAAAGACACAGGCCGCCGCACACACACGGAGAGAATGAACCTACCTTTGGGTATCCTGCATCTCCCTCTGTGCTTCTAGCCTGGCTGGGTGGATTGTGCTAACTTCAGCACTGTGTGCTGGGGGACTTGGGGAAGGACCGGGAAGGACTTTGCTGAGCAAGGAGAAAAAAGGGTTTGGTGTGTTTGATTTGGTTTGTAGTTTGCCCTCGGGAAATCTGAGCTGGGTTTTCTGAACGCACCACAGAATGTGTCATCAAGACAAGAGACCGCATTCTCTGGCTTAGCTGGCTGGCTGGGAAGCTGGAGGAGAATCAAGGGATGCTGGCTGCACTGGGCAGTGAGGGCTGAGACGAGAGGCAAGAGACCCCAGTGCGGGGGGCAAATACCTTCAAGTCCTTTTCTGGTTCCCAGATCTGCTGGCTTTGGGGTGATTTCAGGTTCCCCCAGGGGTGACCCACCAGACAGGCTAAATACACATTTCAGTGATCAACATGTAAGGGACACTCAGAAATGAGAAAAACTATTTATGAACGAATATAATGTTTCAAAACCATCAAGAGTCAGGTAATTGCTACCGTTCCACTCTTTATAGCACGGGATTGCTTTTGACTTCTTGGGGAAGTCCACACACCACACTTGTTCCCACTACTTGTTGTCTCAGAGTCCCCAAGTATCATCAGAGCACCTGGACTTAAACGTTCCCAAGCCCACCAGGAACTCGCCCTTGGCCCCACTACCATGGGTTTTTTTACCCAAGAGTTCTGAGCCTGTAAGGCAGGAATGTAATTCGCTTTGTAGAGGGCTTACCCTGCCCACAGTCCCTAGCACCACATAGCCCAAGCATGGCAGTGCACACTTGTAATCCCAGCACCTGGGAGTTGGAGGCAGGAGAATCAGGACTTCAAGGCCATCTTTGGCTACATAGCGAGTTTGAAGCTAGTCTAGGAGAGATGAGGCCCAACAACCAAATAAACAAAAAGAGTTCTGAGCTGCATACACAGCTTTTCATCTTCTCCACCCAGATTTATGATGACCCACACAACAGAGTCCCACAAAGCAATGTGACCTGCTGCCATTTGAATCTTAAGTCCCCTAAAGGTCTATTTATTGAAGGCTTGGTGTCTAGTTCATGGTGCTATGAGGTGGTGCAAGCTTTAAGACATGGGGCTTAGTGGGAGAAGTTAGGTCATAGGGCCCTAACCCCTTCTTCTCCTTTGCTTTGCCACGCCCTGGGGTAACTGGCAGAGCTTTACCACGTACCCCCCCCCCCCATCCAAAGCAATGACAATAAACTGAAACGGCTGAAATCAAATCTTTTAACTATTCCTCTTTTTTAGTTGATTATCTCAGGTAATTCGTTATAGTAACAGAAAGCCAAGAAACACACTTCCAAAACTTTTACATATCACAGCACACAGACAACCAGCTCAGTCTCTAAGTAACCTAGGCTCCGCCCAACACACAGCCAGAACAATTACCCAAGACACCAGTGTGACTCAGCTCTGCCAATCACCCCAGACCCAGAGAGGCCAGTTAAAGTGACCCTGGTCTCAGAGATGCTGCTGTCCCCCTATATTGCATGTAAACATATTTAACCACATAGAAGTTTTATCATCATCATTACATAGCCCTGTCTGTCCTGGAATTCACTATGTAAACCACGCTGGCCTCAAACGCACACAGATCTAATTGCCTCTGCCTCCCAAGTGCTGGGATTAAAGATGTGTACCACCAAGCTCAGCTAGTAATTTTTAGGAGAAAGTCACCAAATGACAAGGTCTTGTGGCATGACTCAAAACTATATTAGCCATCTTATTCAGGGCTAGCTTTGTGGTAGGGACACAAGTAGGTGGAAGGAACAGGGGTTCAACCACACTGCTCTGCCACACTACTCTCTAACTGATCCAGGATCTATAT
This sequence comes from Apodemus sylvaticus, assembly GCF_947179515.1. NCBI lineage: Eukaryota > Metazoa > Chordata > Mammalia > Rodentia > Muridae > Apodemus > Apodemus sylvaticus. The sequence continues at coordinate 77,987,042 of NC_067483.1, read as the reverse complement.
CCATCTGTAAGATGGGGATACTGACCTGTGTCTGGCCCACTTTCCAGAACTGCAGTCATAACCATACACTGGTGATGGTGATTAGCGTGTCCCTTGTAAATAAGGGGACCATATAATTTATTGTCTGCAAGCTGAGGCATTTCCAAGAGAGAAAATATGTGGTGTTAATAACGATGCTAGGAGAGATGCAAACATAGATTGTTCCAGGTAGCACATGTGTCCTGTAAGGGAAGCTCATGGGATAGCATGAGGATGGTACCAAGCCTCAGATGATCCGATTTGAGTACCAACTTCCAGCCTTATTCACTGAACTTCCCTGGCTGCCTGTGTTGACAGCAGCCAGGCCAAGCCTTACCCGTCACACCTATGGGGCTGTTACACAGAAGTGAGACCCTGGCTATGGAAGGACTCAGTCCTAAGGAGCTCTGCCTTAAGCTGATCTCACACGTCCAGGCCAAGAAGATGCCCTGGCGAGATGGGGCCGTACCTCTGGGTGGGCGTAGGCTGCGGCTGCGTCCCTCTGCAGGGCTGAGCGGATGTCTGGCATGCTCTCTAGGATGTGGTCAGAGCAGTTCTCCTTGCCTCGCTTATTCAGCTCTGTTCGGATTCCTTCCACGTCCTCTTTGATTTGCTCATTCTCCTTGGTGAGGTTTTTAGAGACTTCCTGAGAAGAAGAGAGTTTTTGAAAAGGGGTTACGTTAAAATGCTTTGAAGATGGACAGTAGGTAACTAACAGCCTTCAGATATTCAGAGGCAGGGTGGCTTGGAGCATGGAGATTTGCAGCTGTGGAGATGGAACAGAGGATGGAGACACACACACACACACACACACACACACACACACACAGACACACACACGCCTAGCCCTGTCCTGGAACCAGTGACAGGCACCCAAGCAGTGTTTCCAGACACCCAACTACCCAGACTACCATAGCTTCCCTACTAATACCACTGCCATGGTCGGGGCACGCAGATCCTTTTGTTTTTTTGTATACAGTGTCCCTGTCAAGTGATGAAGAACAGTGCCAGCGATTCCATTCACTTGCTCAAGTGAATCAGTCACCTGGTGTGTGAAAGAAAGGTAAGAGGTGATTTTAAGGACTGCACTTACTTTGCTTGTCTGTGGGCAACCAACCACTCATCCCTTTGGATCACTCACATAGAAAATGGATAGGCTGACCTCAAACTTTCCTATCTGTGCACAAGGACGGCTGCCTGAAATGACCCTGTGTTGGCCATTGCCAGTGCACTATCCCTGGTTCACACCAGGAAGGGTCAAAGCAGCATCTTGGTCAGCTGGCACAGAGGGGGCAGGAGAGGCTCCAAAGGCCCTGGAGTCGTCGTCATCTCAGGGAGGTGGCTATTGTCACGGAGGAGAGACACTGCTGCAGAGTCTCTACATGCCTGACATGACAATCAGAACATCCAAGGGGAATGTGGAAGGCAGGGGGCAGACCTGCAGAAGGTGGGCGTAGGTGGGATCTGAGTTACAGAGATCCCCTATGACTGTGGTTAATTTTAGAGAAAGTGACTTCATAGAGTCCCAACGTTGTTCAGCTGTGCTATTATACTGAGATTTCCATGAGTATCTAAAATGTTCTATGGGGGCCTTTGCAGAGAACCTGAGATCAGTTCCCAGCACCCATATCGGGCTATTTATTCAGTATTCTGTATTGTTCTGAAGCTCACAACTCCCTGTAACTACAACTCCATGGGAGCTGCCGCCTCCAGCCTCTTTGGATTCCTGCATTCATGTGCATGCACCTGTGGGCCTGTGTACCTGTTGAGAGAGACCGGCTGGGAGGTGTGAGTCCTTGGCCCAGTCTGGCGCCTGGAAGCACTGAGAGGCCTGTTCCATTGCTCCAACACGGCGGGTTTAGATAAGAGGAGACAGCCCATGGTTTTAAAGCTTTATTATAGAAAAGGAGGGGCAAAGAAAAGAGATGAAAAGGTCAAGAGAGAAAGAAGAGATGGAGAGGTGAGAGCCGGCCATGGCCACGTGGAAAGGCAGTGGGGAAAGATGGGGAGCAGGGGGAACAAGAGATAAGGGAGAGAGTAAGAGAGAAGGACAAGAAAGAGTGGGTAAGAGAGTGAGGAGGGGCCACGCAGCCCCTTTTATAGTGGGCCAGGCTACCTGGCTGTTGCCAGGTAACTGTGGGGCGGGGCAAACCTGGCTGTAGCCAGGGGACTGTGGTGTTGGAGTCCAGCCAGATTACCACGGGCTTGGGGTGTGGCCCTACGTGACTGATGGCCACAGAATTATGGAGTTGAGGGTCTCGTGGTGTCAGCCTGGTGTCTGGGAGCATGGGCAAACAGCCTTCCATCCCACGTGGATTATATTCACTGGGTCGCCGGGGTTCAAACCTAGCTCAACCAGAACATAGACTGCCTTTTATGGTCTGACAATTAAAAATAATAGAAGTAAAACCCTTTAAGATGTCATGTTGTGGAGCTAGCAATGTAGCTCAGCAAAAAAAAAAAAAAAAAAAAAAAAAAAAAAAAAAAAAAACTGCTTGCTGATGACCTGGGTTCAATTCCTGGACATGGTGAGGACAGAAAACCAACCACTGTAAAGCTGTCCTCTGACCTCCACATGTGTGCTGAGACATGTGCACATGTGTGGGAGTGCTCGGGAGTACCTGTGCATTACTTCATGCATAATAAATAAATAAATTTTAAGACAATGTTGGGGATGTAGCTCAGTGGTTGTAGAAGCTTTTTCTAGCCGGGCGGTAGTGGCTCACACCTGTAATCCCAGCACTCTGGGAGGCAGAGGCAGGCAGATTTCTGAGTTCGAGACCAGCCTGGTCTACAGAGTGAACTCCAGGACAGCCAGGGCTACACAGAGAAACCCTGTCTCGAAAAAAACCAAATCCATAGAACCAAAAAAGAAGAAGCCTTTTCTATCTTTCATAAGGCCCTGGGTTCCATCCTCAGCTCTGAGAATAAATGCAATCAAATGTTCTGTGTAGCCTGGGCTGGTGGCTCAGGCCTATAGTCCCAGCTCCACAGAAGGTTGCAACAACAAAGAGAATAAGAACTCCACAGGAAGACCAACAGAGTCAGCTAACCTGGACCCTTGAGGGCTCCCAGAGACTGAACCACCAGCCAAAGAGCATACATGGGCTGGACCTAGTTTCTCTGCACATATGTAGCAAATGAGCAACTTGGTCTTCATGCTGGTCCACGAACAACTGGAGCAGGGCTTGTTCCTAAGCCTGTTGCCTGCCTGCCTGCCTGTGGAGCCTGCGCCTCTAAACGGGACATGGGAAGCACAAAAGCTCAGACGTTTCCAGGCACAGCCCTGAAGCCTGGTAATGTTGTTACTAGTGTCCTAGAAGGGAGCCTGGGTGGCTCAGCGCCAAGGTGATGTTCATATATCCAGGAAGACGGTGACACCCAGACACGGTGGCTCCAGGGTGCCTGTGAGGGCCGCCCAGGGGAGCCCAGTAGATTCTTGTTAAATGTTCCAGACTCCAACATGGTCAGCACAGCCTCCCAGGGCCATTCCATCTTGAGCCCTCAAACGGCTCGCAGTGTTCTTAGCCCAAGCCAGACTCTCTAAATTACACAGCGTCAGCTGGGGAAGCTACGGTCTGTGAGAAAGGGTCTCGTTTGGAGAACTCACCCTGGGTGAGTGTGTGTGGCCTCTCCTGACAAGCTCTCAGAGACGCAACAGCTGAAGCCATAGGTTAAGGAGGGGGCGCCCGGCTCACGCCTCACTGATGCTGTTCCCAGCTCTGTGATCTGAGGCAGATCATTTAAACTCCCCCGGGGATCCATTTCCCATCAATAAAACATTGACAGTACTGGCACATTCCCTATGCACGATTATAATGATTGAATTCAGTACATCTGAATGCACAAGGACAACACTAGGTCATTACTGTTCACAGCATCACTACCGGAAGGGACCCCAACATTCTTGCCTAATCTTTCATATTACAGAGAGGCTGCCGAGGCCTAACAGTAAGGATGAGATTTGGTAACTGCCATTTAAAAAAGAAACTGGCAAAGGGCTAATAAGATGGCCTGAGGGTAAAGGGCTTGTTTCGAAAGCCTGGAGACATAAGTTCAATTTTCTCAGAACCCACAGAGAGTCGGAAGGAGAGAACCAACGCCACAACGTTGTCGTCTACTTGTGTGCTGAGGTACGTGCACTTATGACACACACTTACAATAATAATAAATAAAAAGTGGCAGAGCTGACTCATCACCAGGCTGCCGGCCTTTGCTTCTGAAGTTCACTTACTGGGCCACGCAAGGTGCCCATCCAGTCCAGCCAGCCCTCAGCAGTACCACACACTTTAAGGATGCCAGGGCATCCTTAAACAATTTGCTTTCAGATGCACACAGGTCTCACATTCGTGCATCTGCTGAGCAACTCAGGATGCAAGACTCCTACAGACCCTCATGATTCAAAATATGGACGAAGAGACCAGCCCCATCAGCACCACGGAGGAGCTTGTCAAAAATGCAAATCCGCAGGCCTTCCCCAGACCTGCAGAATAAGAACCTGCATTTCTCCAAAATCTCCAGGTGTGCTGGGTCTGCCTGGGAGTTTGAGGGATGTTGCCTTAAAGAGAAGCTCAGGGTAGCTCTAGAAGGAGTGAACAGTATGGGCCTTGAATTCCTGATCTTTACACACGGCTCCAGATGCATATGTAGCAGAGGATGGCCTTGTCAGGCATCAATGGGAGGAGAGGTCCTTGGTCCTACGAAGGCTCCTCCAGGGTAGAGGAATCGAGGGCGGGGAGGTGGGAGTTGGGTGGGTGGAGGAACACCCTCATAGAAGGGAGGATGGATGGGATGGAGGATGGGATAGGGGCTTTCCAGGAGGGGTTGGGACTGAGAAAGGGGATAACATTTGAAATGTAGATAAAGAATATACATTACATTTAAAAAAAGAAAAAGAAATATTGAGAATAAGCTCCAAGAGTTGAGTTTTCCAGACTGTTTAAACTTACTCTTAAAATCCCAAATAAATCTCTTATAATTCTTAAAAAAGAAGAAAGAAAAAAGAAGGAGTGAACAGAAGTGGGAAGGAAGCTGTTTGTGTCAGCCAAGGTCATCCTGGGTGAGAGCAGAACCAACCGTTCCTGGTCTCTGGACTCCACAGGAACCAGCATAGAACAGCTGCTGGTGCCACAGCTTCTTATCCTAAGACAGAGAACAAAGCCCTGGCTGGGCAGAGACCAGCTGTGTAATGTCAGTGCACGCATACTGAGGGCTGCACACCGAGGGCCGGGAGGTGGCTTGGTGAGCAAGAAGGAGGGGGAACCCAACCTGGGGAAGATCACCTTCAGGGAGGGGAAAGGAAGCAACAGACCAAACACTGAGCAAACATGACCAGAGAAAAGAATTGGGCAGACACAATGTAATGTAACAGAGGCCAGCACTGACCCCCGCTGAGGGCAGGGACAACACTCCCGGGGGGTGCTGAGTGGTGTTCTCAGCCCCAGAACACGCCATCCAAAGTGCTACTATCTTGAAGCGCTCAGGATGGGGGGGGCCTGCAGCCTTGAGGATCTTCATTATGTGAAAGGCAGCCCCTCTGATTTCTGACCAGCCCTGCGCATGCGCTTCCAGTGCAGTGTGCTCTGGGCGGTCACAGTCTCGGCAGCCCACAGGTGCAACTCCTCCCGCTCGCCTACCAGGGTCCCAGGGGTTTGCTGCCTATTGATTTATAGTCTCTGATCCCTTTTCTGATTCCATGGAGGCCATTATTTGGGATTTCCACAGAGGAGGGTTTGAGGCAGGCCAGCTCTGAAAACCCGGAGGAGCTGTATAGTTAATTTCTCTCGTGGGAACAGCAAAGCCTGTTGGCCGCCTGAATAAACATTAGGCTGGAGGTGGCATCACCGCCCCCGCCCCCCATCAGCCTGTTGGGCTGAGCCAGCTGATGTCCCCAGGGCAGGAGCAGCAGCTGCCCCTTTGTGGCTACCTCCACTCAGACACCTCCCACGTGTGGCTGCTGGCCCTCCCTGAGGCTCTGCCTTCCTCACACCAAGGGCCTTTTGTGGGGCACTTCTTGGAGGTGTGGGGCATGGCGTTCACCCACTCAGCGTGCTTAGGATCCCGCCCTGGCAAATAAATGAACTGCATGATCTCATGCCTTGAGCTCTTCCCCTCTGGGACTGCTGCGGCCATGACATTTACGGTGTATATAACTCGCCTCACGGAGAGCGCATTGAAGACAGGGAGAAGGGCGCCTATCTATCTTCAGCTGGCACTCTACAAGGTCCCTGCCAAGGATGTTGGAACTGCTAAGTGGAGGGTATCGGGGGAATTGAAAGAGCAGTCATCCCAGAGGGCTGGAACAGAAGGCTGATCGCAATTAAAGATCTGGACGCTTGACTATGAGTCCCCAGACTAGGCAGAGCTAGGGAACTGGGGAGTGTCACTGAAGAAGTGCCACATGCTAGAGACATGCAGTTAGGCGTGGCAGTCTATCAGCTAAGATCAAGCCCAGGCGATCAAATGGGTCAAGATACCAGGGCTAGCTGTGGCTAGAGGTACAAAGGGCAGAGGGAGAGAGCATGTGAGGTGGGCGGAGTCCCTGGGCAATGCAGAAACACATAGGGGGAAATTGGGCTCAGCACGGGCGCTCATGAGCGCGCACCTCAGCGGTTGGTCAGCAAACACTTTGGTGAGGTGTGGGAGCCAGTACACCCAAATCTGCACACAGGTGGGGCACGGGGGAAGAGTGTCCTCTGGGGGGCAAGTCCTACCCTGGACTTTCATAGCTATTGGAGGAGGGTGGGCATGGCAGGTAGAGAGAAGGTACCATCGATGCCTTGCTTAGAACAAAACTGCTAGAATCAGGGAGAAAGGCGGCAGAGCTCTGGCAGCTCTCTACGGCCCTGCTTTTCTAACCAGAACCAAGAAGAGGATGCAGGGGGAACGGCTCTGGAGGTCCCGGCGGGTTATATAACTAAGTCACCAATGATACCGTATCTCCATCGGGAGGAAGAATAGAGGTGTGCCGGGCACCAAGGTTTGCTGCAGAGAGCAGACAAAAGGTCGTGTGCGGCTTAGCGATTGGGGAGAACCAGGCCTGGAGATGAAGAGGTGATGCTGAATGACCCCTAAAGTGATAGAAGCAGGTGCACAGGTGTGACAGGTAAGAGCTATGGTTGGTATGTCTGAGGCAGCGGGGAAAGAAGGAACCCTGGGATACATTCGATGCTTGTGGGAGGCAGCTGGGCCTGGCTACCTGTAGGCCAAACTTTGCTCCCAAGTCATGCACACCATGCTCAGGTACTGATGATGACAGCAAGGGTGAAGTGGTCTTGCAGCTGAATTGTACCCATGTGTTGGGGTGAACGGGGTCTACTGTCTCCTCCCCTTCTAAGCCCTCGGGGATATACAACTCAGAGCAGATGGCCAGGGACAGCCACCCCAGCTGACAGCTGTCTCCCAGCTCTTACCAAGGGAGCTGGAGTTAGAGGGAAGAGCAGCTGGGAGCAGCTGATGGCAGGACGGAGAGGCGGTGGCCGATCCCTCTACCACAGCTGGTGGAGCCACCGGCTGCTGCTCAAATCCTTCCCCAACTAAACAGCTGTGGCACATCTTGTGTGTATCAGGTGCTGCTAAGCCAGGACAGAGGAACAAAGAACAGGACTGCCCAGCTGCCCTCAGGAGATCCCAAACTAAGAAAGAGACTCAGTCCAGTTAAGTCCCTCAGACCAGATAACTCCCCAGGGTTGAGTTTCTATGTTAGTCAGAAGCACCAGACACCCCAACACCAAGCCATACACTCCCTTATATCCTGGCAGCTGTGTGCTATTCCTAAGCCAACAGATGGAAGTCTGACTCCTATACCTTTAGCCAAGAAGTAAAGTTTGCTTTCCACAGTAGCAAATTAGATTTGAAGCATATATAACCCCAGGAGAGGTGATAACATTGGCTTGAACTCATATTAAGATGTAAATTGAATTAAGGAAAGCTGAAATGTATATTGGAAACATCACTGACCCTCTCTCTGCCTTTTCAGAGTATACTCTGCTGGAGACGGGGTGGACCTTCCTCTCCAAAGCCACACTTAAGGAAGCCACAAGGGGGAAAAGACTACAGAGAGCCCTTCTGAAGAGGCAGTTTTGATCAGGAGCCTGAGCACTTGGGGTGTTTTGATGGGTAGGAGGCAAGGTGACAGGGTCACTTGGAAAGCAAGTTTCCCTAACTCACTGCCAGCTTTGCACAGGTGAAAATTACATTTTCCTACTAGTTAGTGTAAATATATATCCCCCTGAGTGAGGCACGCTACTCTGGCGTTGCCTTCTGAGCCAGAAACACGGAAGCCAATAGATCTTCAGATTTCCGGGAGAGACCTCATCAATGCCTGAGCCAGGGGATCCTAGGAAGAGGGCTAATTCTGAGCCTGGAAACCCCATCAGAGACTTTTAACCTTCCTAGGAGGCAATAGTATCTGGAGATAATGCTCCAGCTGACATACAGTGCCCTGCCCACACCTCCCTACCCCCTCCTCCAATGCTCACCTGTGCACAGGGTCAAAGGAAAAGCCACCCACCAGGAGGGGCAGAGCTCTTCGACAGAAACTGCGCTTTGAAAACACGTAGGCATGCATGTATTTGGTTTTGTTTCTTTGCTGTTGTTTGAGATGGTGTCTTAGGTTAACTAGGCCGTCCTTGAACTCCCTATAGAAGGAATTATCCCAAATACCTGATCCTCCCGCCACCAGCACCTAGAGGCTGGGATTGAAAGTGAGCGCAGCTTCAATCCTGTGTTTTACAAGTATGGGTTATGCAGTCACGCATATAGAAATGTATATACACAATGGTAGACAGGCATATTTAAACACTTACACAAAAGCATTTATAGGTGTCCTGCCTTTAGGTAGGGGGAGGGGCTCCTCAAAGATTTGCATATTTTATGGAAATCTTATCCCATAGAGCCTCCACAACAGAGCTGGTTCTCCCAACCATCTCCCCTCCAGTATGTTTTCTGCCTTTGAATATGTCTGATCCTGAGAGCAATGAGCTGTCACAGCCCATGCTTGGAATCCTGAGCCTTTAGAATCCATTTTTGGGTTCAGACAGCTGGTAAGTCTCTGTGTCCTTGGTACACCTGTAGCTCACGATGAAAATATTTTCTTAGATTAAATCACTGCCACTCAGGCCTGTATGAAATGGACAGGGTTTGTTGTTGCCTTTGGAAGTTATAGGTTTCCCTCCTGAACTTCCAATTCCTAGCTCTCCTAGTATATATATATATATATATATATATATATATATATATATATATATATATATATATATATGTCCTGTGTTTAGCTACCTTTCAAATCCAACTCCCCCATCATCGTCTCTGAATTCTCTTCCCCTCCCCAGCCATTGGCAGAATTGGGACAGCGTGAGTCTGCTGTGTTGAAGATGTTTGGCTGTTTCTTCTTGGTAGACTGGTTTTAGAAGCAGGGTGCATGTTTCAGGCCTCCCCAGAGTGAATAGGAAAGGTGTTTGGGGCTCAGATTTTGGAACTCAATAAAATGGTTTCATTATAATATATCCCCCTCCCCAAATTAGAAAGTCTGATATTTTCAAGTGCTGGTGAAGGTTCATATCTGCTTGAGGCAGTATAAGCTTGTACTCACTTGAGAAGGCAGTTTGACAATACTCCCTTAAAGTCTGAGACAGCAGCAGTTATCAACCTGTGGATCACAACCCTTGGGTTGCATATCAGATATCCTGCATCTCAGATATTTGCGTTATGATTCATAACATAATTCATTCATAACAAAATTACAGTTATGAAGTATCAATGAAAGATTATATGTTTGGGGGCCACCACAACCTGAGAAACTATATATATATATATATATATTTTTTTTTTTTTTTTTGGATTTGGTTTTTTGAGACAGGGTTTCTCTGTATAGCCCTGGCTGTCCTGGAACTCACTCTGTAGACCAGGCTGGCCTCGAACTCAGAAATCCGCCTGCCTCTGCCTCCCAGAGTGCTGGAATTACAGGCGTGCACCACCACCACCCAGATGAGGAACTGTATTAAAGGGTCCTTAAAGTATTAGGAATTCCTTAAAGTATTAGGAAGGTTAAGAACTGCTGTTCTAAGAAAATTAATGAGCTATTTACCCCATTACTTGTCCTATGCCATAAAAACTACAAGCAAGCATGTGCCAGGTTATATGTGCAAAGATATTCATACATAGCAGTGCTCCTGGGCTATTCTGAATATGAATCTGGAAAGAATTAAATCTATCATCACCAAATGAATAGAAAAATTGGATTATATCTATATAGTAAGGAATAAAAATGGGTGAATCATAAAACACAAAAACAACAGTTACATGTTAAAAATGTGAAATTGAGCGATAGCAGCTCAGCACATACACATTCGTGAAGACGCATGTGTTCTGCAGGATTCTATATAATCAAAGTTCAAACTTAGATGAAACTATCATACTTGAGGACTCGTCCTTAGAGAAGAAACCTATACGGAAAAGCAAGGAGGTGGCTGGAGAGATGGATCCCTGGCTAAGAGCACTGGCTGCTCTTGCAGAGGACAGGGTTTCAGTTCCCAGCACCCACACTGTGGCTCACAACCATTTTTAACTCTAGCTGAAGGGGATCTGGTGCCCTCTTCTGACTTCCCTGGGTAAAACCAGGCAGGCATGCGGTACACATACATTCATGCAGGCAAACACTCAAACACATAAGAATGGAATAAATAAATATTTAAAAAAAAATACCATGTTTTTAAAGGAGAAAGAAAACAAGGAAGATGATCTAGTTTCCCTGGGGGTGAGCCTGGGAGGGCGCAGGGGGTTGTGGGTATGTGCTGACCTCACTGTATCTTCAGCTGGAAGATATAGTGGTTCCTCAGAAGTTCTCATTATAGTGAGTTGTCAAGCTCGTTGTGAATTTTCCTAAGCGTGTATCTTTTCCATCACTTAAAATAAAAGGTTAAACTCAGCCCTCAGGCAGAGCTGCCCGGGAGGATCCTGCTGAGAGGGAGGAGGCTCGGAACCAGGGTTCAGTTTCCTCTTCCTCCTTCCTCTTTCATCTGCAAATGAGGTTTCCATGCCTACATTTTCCTCTTTGCCCGAGACGCGTGTGCACGCGTGTGCCCCCTTGCACAGCCAAGCAGCCACCTCACTGAGAGGGCAGCCCCTCCAACCTGACCTCCTTTAGTCTTGTCTGACCTCCAGAGAGATCTCCTTGGGACTCAAGAATCTACAAGGAGTGGGATCAGAATTTTACTTCTTATCCTCCCACAGAGCCGGCTGGACTGGAGAGAGGGAAATGTTTTTTCCATTTACCCAACATTCTGCCTTTTCAATTACTGCATACCCCAGACAGCAGGCTGTACAAGCTTGACTCCACTTCAGTCTAAGATACAGTGCTTCACTTCATGGGTCAGAAGACTCCTGTCAGCACAGTGACCTGTCGCCTGAGATTGTCTGGTTTAGGGGAGGCTCCGCAGAGCCGGACCTCCATGCACATGGGATACAGCCATAGTCCTGCCTAGAAACTCCCTTGGAAAGACAATTGTTTTTAAACTCTGGTTAGGAAAAACTGATGCCTACAAGGCAGACAACAAAGATTCGAAGGAACTTCTGAGATTGATTAGAAAGAGCCCTGGACCAGAACCAGAAGGGCCTGGACCAGAATCCAGCCCTGAGCTTCTTTTTTTCTTGATTTCAGGCAAGCCATGGAATTTCCTGAGGTCTCACATCCTGCCCAGCTCACAGAAACAAATCACTAAATGTATATGGAATGTTTAAAAAAAAAACTGTAAAATGCTGCGTAAATACAAGGATTATTATTATAAAAGTCCAACGCTGGCTACTAAACACTCGAGGTTTGAAAAGAGATACTCTTGTCACTATGACGATTGGGACAAAACCCCAGTGTGACTCAGTGCCACCAGGCTGGGCCGCTATACTGCACCAGACTCCTCCCACTTCTGACCTTGGCCAGAGAAGGGTCTGCGCAGTGGGAGTGGGGGATGGGCTTGGCCATTCTGCAGAGCCTATTCCATTGGCCTCTAAGGCTGGGTATCTGACCTTGGCCTCTAGTATCCTCTCACAAAGCTATCTTTCCCAAGCTGTGCTTGCTAGAAGGAATGGAAACTATGTGGCTGTCAAGGTCAAATAAAAGTAGAAGAGGTGGCCGTCAATCATTTTTTCTTAAAGGGACATCCCATATTTAGGCAGTTCTGGGGGACTCTGGGAACAGGGTGCTTGCAAGCTCTGGATTAGAGGAATGGGCTACCATGACTGGCTTTTGGGAAATTAAAAATCTCTCTCTTACCCCACCCCCGTGTGTGTGTGTGTGTGTGTGTGTGTGTGTGTGTGTGTGTGTATGTACTCCAGTGTGGAGATCAGAGGCTTCCTTGAGGAAATCTGTTTCACTGTGTGGGTCCCAGGGATTAAACTCAGATAAAGAGGCATGCATCAAGCTATCTCATAGTCTCACAGGCCCCTCTGAGAATATCTTTCGGGGTGAAGAGACTGTGAGCTAGCCAAAGATGAACGCTGTGGTTCATCTTCTCTGGCCCAGTATCCGCAGCAGTGCATTGTGGGAATGTTTATCTTCATTTCTCTTTGGTCATAATCCAGATGCCGCGTTAAATTTAATGAGTTTTGAAGTCATTCCATGGCCAATGTGCCTTTTGTCCCCTGGACAATCATACCCTGGGCAGGATATCATGAGTGGGGTGGGGTATAGCTACTTGGTAGTGGCAGTCAGACTAACTCACTCTGCTAACCCTGAGTCTGCTGATCTTTCTGAATAAATTAGAGATCCTTCCTTTCTCATACTCAGAATCATTCAGAAAAGAACCTCAGATTCGCCATGATAGAACCCCTAAAGTCTGTCTATTCCAAGGGGAATATCGACTGCTTGTGGTCATTGCATTATTAAATCCATCACTTAAAGCGGTAGTTCTCAGTCTATGGTCCAAACCCCTTCAGGTGTGGATAACAAACAACCCTTTCACAGGGGTCATATACCAGATATCCTAGATATCACATATTTATATCATGACTCATTACAGTAGTGAAATTACAGTTATGAAGTAGCAATGAAAATAATTTTGTGGTCGGGAGTCGCCACAACATGAGGAACTGTGTTAAAGGGTCACAGTGTTAGGAAGGCTAAGAACCACTGACTTAGAGTAACACCCCAAAACTGATGTTATAGGTTTGTGCTTGAAACAGCAACTGTTTGGGCACAAGACTTAAATACCAGTCAATAGCACCAGTCCATGGACTTCTTCCAGCAGGACTGAGCTAGGAACAGTAAAGCATTATATCCTTTGGGGGCTCGGTTGGAGAAAAAGATAGCAAGACTGGAATCTTCCTTACCTCCTCCAGTTTATCCACTCGCCCCACGAGTTTAGTGGTAACTGAATGCAGCTTGAGGAGATCCAGGCCATAGAAAGCACCTTCCAGCATGTCTATAATTGTAGACAGCTAAGAAGCAAGAACAGAGGATTAGTTAGTGCAGGGCCAGGGCTAACAGATGCCCATGTTGGAAGCTCTACAGGGAATCCACCAGCCAGGAATGGAGAGGAGCCCTCGGAAGCCTACCTGTGTAGGGAAGGACTTAGGCCCCAGCTGGGATAGGCAGTCTGCCTTCAGAATAAGACAATTGGCTGGCCTTCCACAAGTGGACCTGAAGTCTAGCTACTTTGACCGGCTATTGGTGTCTGTTACAAAACAGGTCAGTCCTTCCTACCAGACTCTAAACTCCGTCAAGGGGCCTTTTCACCTCTGTTCTCTCAAGATCTGTACCAGACATTTTGCTAACAGACCCATAATACTCAGCATAGTGGCTGCAAATGTCAACACCTTGAGGGCATGCTTCTGAAACCCTTAACTTTATCCTGGGCTGAAGGTCCTGAAAGGCGCCCACAGTCTTCTCAGTACCAAAAACAAAAAACAAAAACAAAACCAAAAACAAACCCCCAAAAAACCAAAACCAAAACATAATAACCAAAGCTGATTCTGGAATATAACCAGCCCAGTGGCCCGTGTTTGAGGTGGTGACCTGCCCCAGGGCATGAAGCCTTCTTATCTCTTCCAAATACTACCTCCCCCTGACAATCTAGGCTCTGGCGGCATCTGGTAGAGCTCAGACTAAAGTGAGGTGAGACCTGGAGCAGGGCCTCCCTGCCTAAGACCTGAGCCTGGAAGATAGATGCTGGGCTACACCTATGTCATTTCTGTTTTCCATTCCATTCCTTGCTTTGCTTCCAAGTGAAGAACTCCACACCAGAACACTCAATGTTTAGAAGGTCTCCTTTCAAACCAGGCATCCCACAGCTGGTTAATATGATTTTCTTTTTCTGATTCCTAAATAGAAATTTAGGAATTTGCCTGGTGTGGTCCTTGGAATCGCCCAGATTTCAACCCTAGAGCTGAATGCCCGTGGCTCTGGGTTCTAGAGGTGCCACTCTGAGTCACGTGGCCAAACCTGAGTCACCCCTTGCCCTGTTGAACACTTCTCTGCTTAAAGAGCCATCAGTGCCTGCCATTGTGGGTACCAGCAGAAGCCATATCTATCTCCCGGGATCTACTCAGTAGGTGTCATCCATCAGTGTTCTCAGACCCTCCAGAGCCCTCCACATTGTATTCAAGGAGGCTGAGCTCGGAGAAGCTAAAGAGGATCGTGGAGCTATAACTAAAATACAAGTCAGTCTGAGCAACCCACACTACATAAAAGAGGAAGAACAGGAGTGGCTGAAGCCCTCAGCCTACCCTGGGGCCGTCCGCATAGGCCTAAATTTCCCCACAAGCCCAGGAGCAGTGTGAAGGCCTGACCAGAGCAGGTCAGAACCAAAGCGTTTGTCCATTGTTCTTTGAGTCTTACAGCATCTACGTGCATGGTAGACCGACAGAAAATTGTGACAGTGATTTTCCTGGAGAACACTGAGTTCTTTTAGCCAGATGGTCCTGGCAGCTCCTCCTAGGCCTGGCCCTCTCTGATTCCTCTGGCATAGGGGCATAATTTGCTCCCCCCTCAACCTGTCTCTCACTGACTTCAGAGCTGAAAGTTGGTTAGATCGGCCTCAGATCCACACTGAAGACTCCAGGGGCCAGGCCCGACCCTCCAAGGCTTTCCACGCCCAGCTGTGAGTCTGTAGTTTCCTAGGTTCCCGAGGTACCCTCTCACCCCACGAACCACCTCTTACCAGTTCCTACCTTCAAATCCCGGCTGTCAGCCTCCCGAAGCTTCTGGAGCCTGAAGTCTCCCTCACAGGGATTGACGGCAGACGGAGGAGCAACGCAAGCACATTTACAGGATGAGCCTGAGGTGATGGTTTCCACAGTGTAGAAGTCTTCCTTCCTGGAAGCCCCCTGGTTGATCCTTTGGCAGGCATCTCGGCCCAGCGGTCTCACCACACACTTGCACTGACAGTCAGAGCCCTCAGACACAGCCTTGACCTTGTCATAGTCTCCCAGCAGCTAGACACAGAGAGAGACTGAGCTGAAGGTACGCAAACACATGCTCCTCAAGGACGCGGCCGTGTCGTTTTGTCAAACGTGCTGCCCCAGCCAGACACTTCATTCAGCCCCAAGCCGTGGAGAGAACAAGTCATAGATCATAATTCGCTGACACAGACATTTTCTCGAACGCACTCAGGGTTCTGCTAGCATGCAGGCCTTGAAAAGATGTGCGTTTCACAGCAGGGCCTCGCCCTTTTAGCATTAAAAGAAGAAAAAGAAAACAAAACAAACAAACAACAACAACAAAACCAAACCTCAATAGCCTTGCCCTTCAGCTCCAATCCAGGATTATATTAGAAATAGAGAGAGTTGAAAGAGGGATCAGAAAACTGGTCTTTGATGGAGGACTACAGGCTTCTCCATCCATCCATCCATCCATCCATCCATCCATCCATCCATCCATTCATGACTTACGAGTACCTCTTCATGTCAGCGCAAAGTAACTGAGTGACAGTGATGGCCAGGCAGAGAGCCTGTTCCCAAGGAGACCACTGTAAAAGAAGCCACCCAGACTAGACAATACTATTAGCCCCTAAAGAGCTGGGATAGCATTTGTGCAGGGAGCTGAGGCTCCACCTGGGATCTAGGGAAGACTTCTTGGAGGAGGTAGTATTTAATGTGAGCCTTCAGGGATGGATTAGATTGACAGAAAGAGCTGGTTGAGAGAGAAAGAAAACAGGTCCAGGAGTCTGTAACGTTTACGTAGTCTTAGAGTTCCTTTGGCTCCTGAACCAAAACCCCAGGCCAAAACCAGAACAAAACTAGCTGTGCTCGCTGCTTCTACAATGTTAAACATTTCCTTCTGGGTACAAGTTCCTCACAGGTTCCTCATGCGGACTTTCTGTTGTTCCTACCCTGGGAGAAACGTCTCCCTGTAAGCTCCCTCAACTCATCGTTAGTAGGTCTTACATCCCCAAAGCCACGGCTCCCATCCTAACCAGGCAGAGGGGTTCCTTCGTTTGACTAATGATGGCAGCTGGTGGGTAGGCTTGGAACCTGCAAATGCTCCTTGGGATGCTGTTTGCGGGAAGACGGCATGTAATGTTTTCCTTGAAACGGTTGGGTTTCTTCTAAAGCTAATGTTTGCTTTAGGATTGTGGTGAAATATAGACTCCACCAGTGGAAGCAGGAGGTGTAGGTAGCTCCTGGTGATGTAAGCAGCCGGTCTCCCCACGTTGATAGTAAATCGTTCCTGTCTCCTTTCTGAAACTGCCTAGATTCCTATGCAATCCTCCTCAGAGAACCCTGGATGGGTTCCTTCCCTTCAGGGGGCTCCGGTTTCAGGCAAGCTTTTGTTTATAGTTTCTCAGAGTCCCAGTGGGAGGGATTTTAAGTCTTCGATTTAAGGGTCAGTGTGAGGTTATGGGTGGGCATAGAGCATATGTTAGCATAATTATTAAAATAAGAAACAAGCTTTTGATCAACCCGACAGCGACAGCTCTCTCCACAGAGAGAAAAGACCCAGACTGAGGGCCTGGAGGAGGTACAGGTAACAAACTCAGCATCCTTTCTCTGATATTACTCATCCCGAGGACCAAGGAGACGCCCGCCCACCACACATCAGCTTGCCAGCTTTGGAAAGTAGGAATACCACATAAGTATGAGAAACGCCCCTCACAGTCCAGAGAAGCAGGCTGGGAGGTGCGGGAAGCCCGGCTCTCTCTCTTTCACTTTTAGCTTCGGCTCCTCGCCTCTGAGAGGGCCATCAGGGTGTTCTGAGAACTGAGTCAGTTCGTAAATGGACACGCTACAGCACTGATCGCCATCCTGGGTCACTTGGCCCCCACTGAGAATCAGCCACAAGTGTGTGGCTCTGCACTGACCCTCTACTCCCTGTGCACCGGGTCTTAACATAAACCCCTCTGTTCTGGGGTCCCCCCACATATATGTCACACGCGTAGCATATCGCACATTCTGTCTTCACCCCACACTTCTGTCCGAGTGTCTCGTCTGAGGCCATAAACCATCTCCCGTGGCCTCTGCCATCTCCCTCCTTTCCAACGTGCTCTCCTGTTTATACATTCCAGTTTTGACAGGCAGTCTCATATGCAAGAAGAACTTTTCACAGCTATTACATTATACACACACACACACACACACACCTTTCTTCTCAACGAGCACAGAGTCTTCTCTTCCTCTCCTTTCTCCTGACTTGGTAAGCTTGAAACACTCCACAGTTGTGGCCCACGCCCTTACTTTTAATACAATACCTTAACCCAACACAACAAAACTAAAGTCAGTGCAGTAGAATCTCCACACTTGAGAAGGGGAGGTAGGAGGGACCAAAAGTTCAAGGCTCGCCTGAGCAGCACAGTGAGCTGGAAGCCAGCCTGGTCTACGAGAAAGCCTGTCCAACACCAAACAGGCATTAGACGGTGATAAACTAAAAGTAAACATCCTCTTCACTAAAAATATAGAGAAAAACTGCTGCTCCTAAACACTTCCTCCAGGACCAGCCTCGGGTCCTTGCAGTCCCCCAAGGCAAGAGGGGTGGACATTCGATTCCTCATCCTACCTGAGATAAAACGTTCTCCTGGTTGTCCGCCTCGTTTTGCAGAATGTCATCCTCCGTGGGCGCCACTGTTTGCCCATCAGGGGGCTCGCTTGTCCCTGTGGGAGGTGTAGTGGACCCCCAGACCAGTGCCACCACCAGAGCAAAGCAGAGAACCAATGGCAGGGGATAGGCCATGAGAGATGTGACAATAGGGACCTTAGTCCCTCCAGAGACCACCTTGGGTCGGGGGTCTCAGCAAAGACAGGCTGGAGGCGTCTTCACTGGAGTTAGGAAGAGTAGCTGCTCCGAGAACCGTCTATAGCTGGGTGTGGCTGAGTGAAGCAGGACTGTGCTCCCCAGAGACCCTGAACATATCCTCCCAGACCCCAGCAACCTAGACTGTGCAGAGAGGTCACAAGAAAGAGGTGACTGAGGGAGCAGAGGAGGGCGCCGGCTCTCTGAGGGCAAGCCGCAGGGTGAGCTCAGGTGGAAGGCTGGTGCCCGGGAAGCTCGGGACACACGGAGACTGGGCGCAAGTCGGACAGTGGCCACAGCGCAGGAGGCAAGGGAGGGCTGCTGGCCCAGGGCGCCGCGGGGCTGGCGCGGAGGGAGGGCGGAGCCTCTATTGTGCCGGGGCTGAAAGATGCAGCCAGTGACGGCGCGGAGGAGGAGGACCGGGAAGCGCACAGACTCCGGGGCTGCGCCCGCCCGGGGACCCCGCCTCCTCCTGGGTTCGGCCGCTGCGCATAGCGGGCGCCCGCCAGCGTGGGAAGGGCGCTGGTGGCCTTGCATCTGAGTTTGGATGCTCACCCGAGAGGGACTTCGTGTGCATTTTCTCGAGTTTTTTTTTTTTTTTTTCACTCCCGAGCCACGGCGACTTGCCCCCTAGACTGCAACCCGAACAGCGGAGAGATGCGATCTCTCCTCTTGAAGAGTTGTTTTGTTTTTGTTTGTTTGTTTGTTTGTTTGTTTTCCGTGACTTGACCCCATCTGGAGCGCGGGAAGCTTTGAACTTATGAACAATTGTAGTCCTCATGTCTGCTACAACCTTAGAACCTGATAAATACCTCCACCCAGAGGATGCTTCTTGAATCTCCGACAGAATGTGGCGAAGTTGGATACATTTTTAAAACAAGGAGACTGGCTACAGGTCTCTGCCTCTCTGCTTGTCCTGGGGACTTCCCAGAATTAAATGCCTGCCACAGGGAATGTCTCTTGCAATCTCCCTAGTTTGGGACGAATGGCTAGGCCTCTCTCTCTGGCCAGATAATCTCTAAAGGGTATTTACTTGCATTGGCGTGATAGTTACTGTGCTCTTTAACTAGTGTCCCTGAATATACCTACTCTGAAGATTAACAATGTGTCTCTTTCGGAAAGAGCATTGCATCTTCCAGGACAATTGCCACTCTGAAAATACTCAGCAGAGCCAGGTCGGTTCTGAGGGGCTCTAGCAGACCTGAGCATGGCAAGCGTGGCCCTGGCAGTTTTCCCGTCTCCTATCCCATCTTCCTGGTTAAAAACCGTTACTTGACACTCCTAAAGCTTGCCGCCAGATCTAGTCCCTTATTTAGCCACTTCCTCCCCCCTGAGGCAGACTACAAAAGTGCAGCAACTAAAAGCCCCTCCCCTTGGCTGCCCTAATTAATCTGTACAATCAAAATGAAATCCCTCATCCTATCACGGGGTCCCCCCTTTACCTTTATAAGCTGTCATTTGCCTCTGTGCCACATCTGTCTCCCCTCTATCCAGAGGCAGTCCTTTGTCCCTCCGGGACAGAGATCTCTTCTGCTTCTCCCTTGTTCCTTTTCCCTTCTTTATCCTCTGTCTCCTGTCTTTGACTGCATTCCCTGCCCTTTGTTCCTCTGAGGCAAATAAATCTCCTTTGGGCTAAGAGCTTGGTCTTGGGATGTTTTGTGCAGAATATCAATCCCTTCAAATTCAAAGCCCTAAAAGGTATTTTACCTCCTTGAGAAATCTGTACACCTTGTTCCTAATGCTAAGCAAAGAGTTTGGGATAATTAAAGTAATAAACCAAGCAGAAGCAGACTCCGGCTTAGATATGATAGTTGATAGAAGTGTAATGTTACCATTTATTATTACTAATATTATCATTTCAGTGACAGGGATACAACTCAGAGTCTCCAGGATCCTAGACAAACTTTCTGAGCCATACCCTTCACACTAATAATAACTATAATTACTATTTTCTTAAAAAGAACAAAGTTTATGGAGAGAAATCCAAGTCTCTAGATGCCTACTTTTGCAGGGATGCTACACACATACATTTCTACGAACACTATCAAATCTTGTATGAAACTAGGTTGGGGCTGTTTAACGCTATAAATGCAGTTTTCAAGTCCAGCTTAAAAAAATGTTGAGGGGTTGTTAACAGCAGTTAAAAGTACTGACTGTTCTTCCAGAGGTCCTGAGTTCAATTCCCAGCAATTACATGGTGGCTCATGATCATCTGTATTGAGATACAATGCCCTCTTCTGGTGTGTCTGAAGACAGCAACAGTGTACTCACATACATACAATAAAAAAAAAATCTTTAAAAATATGTTGAGGGCCGCCTAAGTCCAAAGTGATGGTCAGGCAGCTAGGTGTTTCCTGGGCAAGATAAGAAGCCCTTGCAATGGGGGGACATGAACAGAGAAGTGCTACAAAGAAGCATGGGGGACCTCGAGACAGCATAGAACAAACCCTGCAGAGCTTGAAGAAGCAAGTCAGTTAGTAGAAGGCCAGTAAGGATCATGGAGAGTAAGACAGAAGATGGCTACCACAGTGGGGAAATTTTGACAGGTCAAGATGCAGGGAAGAGCTGGATGCATTTCTGGGCAGACAACAGCCTTAATCATCAGATTCTCGTCTCAGATTGTGACCTCCTGTCAGGAAAGCCTTCCCTGACTCTAGCTCCTGGGTGGTTCCTCTGTGGTGTGCTCCTACAGGACTGGCTGTTGGGGATTCATATCTGTCATGCCTGCCTTGCCTGCGGTCACATGGCAGGGACTGTGGCTGACTTACTCACCGCCACATCCTCAGAGGCCCATTAGAGCCTAGAGTGCTGCTTTAGTTACTTTTCTATTGCCATGACAAAACTCCACAGTCAAGGCAACTTATAAAATGTACTTGGGGCTCACTGTTCCAGAGGGTGGTAGAGTCCATGACCATCACAGAGGGAAGCACAGCAGGCCTGGTGCTGGAGCGGCAGCTAAGAGCTTACATCCTGGCTTGCAGGCAGCTGGCAGAGAGAGAAACGGAACCTGGCACAGGCTTGTGAAACCTCCAAATCCACTTCTAATGGCATGCCACCTTCTCCAATAAGGCTATACCCTCTAATCCTTCCCAAACAGTTCCACCAACCTGGACCTAACATTTGAATACTTGAGCTTGTGGTGGGGAAGGGGTGAGGGAGGAGCATTCTCATTCAAACCACCATAAGTATAGTAGCCATTCAGTGACTATTGTTTGAATGAATGGGAGCTACAAGCAGTCCAACTGGATGTGGTCCCCATGACCTTCAGCAGCAGCATCTTTGAATCCACTAGGGTGTATTTGACTGGAGCACCAGAGACTCCTACTGGCAACAACCTAATCAAATATACATCCCCCCCCCACCACCCCACAAATAATAGAAGTCAGCTATTGAGCTGCTCAGTCATGTAATCAAGGAGCCAAACTCTTCATAATCTACTCTATTATTGTTAAGGTATTGGCATGTTGGCCTGATCATAAATGATTTACACTTGATTTGATTACCCATAGCCAGATACTCAATTTCCTTGTTTCCTCTACAGCTACAGGTAACAAATAGAAAAACAAATCTGCAATGAGTTTCTGGAAAAGGTATCAGATTCGCGATGAGGGAGCATCACCCCCTCCCTCTTCTCTTTGAATATGGCTGTGGTGCTTGGAGCTAAACAGCTGTCTTTGGGATCATGAGTCTCTTCTGCTTCTCATCTAGAATAGAGCTCTTTTAAAGTATCTTTTAAATGTTCAGCCCTATGGCCCAAGATAGAATATGGCTAAGAAGGTTCCCACCAGAGGGAAACCCATTTCTTTCCCGTAATGATACAAAGTAACACTTTCTAAAGCACCAGGTTCTCAGACCAGGTCTCTGTTCTTCCTCCACTTTCCTATTTTCCTCAGACTACATGGTTTTCCCAGATGCTCCATTACTCTAGGTTTTTACTTGTATGTTTGTTATTTGGTTTTGTTTTATTTTTTTTTTCTCCCCCTAGAAAGGCCCCAGTTTGAAGATAGGGTAGAACATATAGAAACCAGTTTTTCTCTTCCTAAACTCAGCTCTTTTTTTTTTTTAAAGTTTAATTTTGTTTTATTTTGGTTTTGATTGGTTTTGATTTTGAAACAGTTTCTGTAGCCCAGGCTAGCCCAGAACCATTCTGGCCTGGAACCAACCCATGGCAGTCTTGCTGCAGCAGCCTCTGCATGCAAGGGTGACTGGTGTGGGTTAGCACACTCGCTCTCTGGCACAGCTCTCTCACTCACGCAGCACACAGCCATGTCAGCCCTGAGCAAGCACATTTCATGCTGATTTATTTTTTTAATGCAGTTTTGTTTTTCCTCTGTGAGTTTAAGTGGGTGGTTTCCTCTAGTCCCTCCACTTCAGTGATTTTTGTTCAGCCCAAGTATGAGCTTTTACTTTTCTAACCACTGAAAAACATGATGGGCTTGGCCCATCTTTTTGATCCTGGTTTTTTGTTTGTTTGTTTGTTTTGTTTTTTAACCTTTCTTCCAACTTTGGGTGAGTTCCAAATTCAACAAGCACAATATCTGTCTTTATTCAAATTATTTTTAAAAAATATTCCTTCAATGGGGTACTCATTTTAGAGCCCTAAACCTATAGTAAGAAAAGTCTCTCCTCAATTTTCCCCCCTCCCTTCCTCCTCTCCTCCCCACTCCTCCCCTCCATCTTTTTCTCTTATTGGATCCTGGGCCTCCTTCTGGCTTGAGCTCCACCACTAAGCTACTTTTACTAAATACCCTTTCCTTACTGATATTTTAGCCAGCAGTCAGAGATGGCCGATGCCGCCGGTCTTTGATACATCTACAGGCACCTCCCAGGAATCCTTTGGGAATGTATCTTTCAAAGATCTATATCCCAGGGCATCCTTCTACATGCTAATCTGGCACCCTGATCTGAAGATACCAGGCTAGGCTTAGTTTGGCTTTGGAAAAGCAGAGTTATGTAGACTCTCTAAATCCCTTCCTAAGAGCCTGTTGATTCCTGTCCCCCTGCCCTCAGCGTGGTCGTATAAAGTAAATACTGCCCTCCGTGCCCAACCAGTGAAGTCACCAAGAGTCTGTATGATGGCGACTCTGCACGAGTGCTAAGCCGATGCCAGGTATCAAGTGATGTTTAGTCCCAGAGTTGGTGACGTCATTTCCTCTTACACATGCGGAAATGGATTTGGAGTGGGCCACATTGTGAAAATGTTCAACAGGGTCTCTGAAGCCCTGAGTGTGCCACTTGAGCTCCCCTAGACCTGGAACCCCTCCCAGTTTTGCCTGCCAGCGTATTGCTAGATTGCCCAGCCACCTCAACCATCACGCCCTCCCCAGCCGCGTGAGTTTGCTTCTGGCAGGAGCATCTGTTTTCCAGTTTACCCAGAAGCCCCCTGGCTTTGCTCTGAAATGTCTGTCTGTTGCCAACCAAGGCTTCATTTGCCAGGTGGGGCTGGTGGCTAGAAATGACCTGCCACCTCCGTGTGTAATTTAGAAAAAACACCTGCCCCACATCAGCGGAATCAAAGAGTGGAGCAAAGTCCCATGAGCAACATGATTCTGCCATCTCCTTTCACTGGCCGGCTGAGAGTCGGAGCCAGGCCAGGGGACTCCAATAAATGATGGGGAGGGATGAAGGAAAACTCCGCCGAAAATGAAGTCTTTCCTCTCTGTGTGCTCGGCTTTGCTCTTTGTTCTGCCCTTGATCTTCCGTGTTCTCTCTCCTTCAATTCAGCTCAACTCGATTCCTGAATATATATATGATTATATATATATATATATATATATATATATATCCAGGTGCTCTAACTCGCTGACACACGATGATGCCCACAGCATGGCCTCAGACTTCAGGATGATGAATATAGGGGCCGGAAAAATGGCTCAGAGGATAAGTACTTCCTGCACAAGCAAGAGGACCAGAGTTTAGATCCTATCACTCACATAAAAAGCTGGCGTAGTGGTGTGTGCCTGTAATGCCAACACTGGGTGGCAGAAACAAGAGGATTCCCGGGGCTCACTGGTCGGCCAGGCTAGTCAATGAGTGGGCTCCGGGTCCACAGAAGGACCCTGTCTCAAAGTGTGAAGTGGAGGCCAAATGGAGGAGACCAGGTACCAATACCTGGTCTCCATAAACATGGGTACACACACAGATTATTCACGTGGGATCCTAGGGACAGGCACAAAAGAGAATTTTTTTCACCAAAGTTTTTGTTTGTTTTCAAGTCAAATATGTGTTTCTTCTCTTGACTTCTCCAGTTTTAAAGGACAATTTATATTTCTTAACTATGCCAATCCTGGAGATTTATCTTTTTATTAAACCAAGTTTGATATAACAAAATGTAGATTTTTTAAGCCAATCAAAGTAAAATCATCATGTGCCTATCAATTAGAATTATGTTTCCAATAAAGACATGCTGTTTAGGCTCTGGATTCTGAGCCAAAATATGTTGCTGGAATTTCTATTTTCTCACATTCTCTGTGGATCCCACAAAAGGACATTATTCCTCTCTACCCCCTGAGACTTGTCAACACGTCCAAATGTATATTATCTTTGACAGCCCTGCCCCCACCTTGGTGAATCTGTTCCCAGTTCTATGTCTCTCCGCCCTTCTGGGCAGCTCTGATTTCATAGAGACTCTAGAGCCGGATTCTGCTTTGTTGATGATCTTGGGGGGAACTTAGCTCAGAGATGCAACTCAAATACCTTCTCAGTGACGTATGAGGCAAAGCCGTGAAGGTAGGTGTGCTGGCCAGGTTGCTCCATAGCCTGACTGTCTGGGCTGAATAAAAAGGTGAAATCAGCCAAGGATTCATTTCTCATTCCCGGGTTGCTGGTGCAGGGTGCCCGGTGACCAGCTAGCTGCCTTAGGCTCTGGCTGCTAGGATTCCCACTACAGTGGACTATAACCTTTGACTATGAACCAAAATAAGACCGCTCTCATTAAGTTGCTTTGATCAAGTGGTTTATCACAGTAATGGGACAATTAGCATACTTGCTACAGTGCCCAAAGGCACGTGGGGTAAAGGCTTGGTCCCAGCCTGTGGTACTAGTGGGGATCGGTATAACCTTTAAGAGTTGGATCCAGTGAGAGGTCTTCAGGTCAGGAAGGTGAACCCTTAGGGGAGAGTGGAACCCTTCAGACCTTCTCTCTTCTTTCCTTTTCAGATGAAAGCTCTGAATGGAGGCGCCTACTTCTGCCTGGTATTCCCCCTGAAGAACTGTACTAGAATACGTGGAAAAGTATGAGTTATGAATGGGCTTGGTACTGTGTGATCACACTGTATCTTTTAAAAAGACCATTTTTGTGAGAATAGGACCAAGGGTGGGGAAGGGGGCGTTGAGAGGCAACAGCCATGTGACTGGTCCCTGGCAATCAGACTCCGAAGACCAGTTTCAGGGTGCAGATCTGAGTTTATTGCCTAGCACATAAGCTTATATACAGTGTTTGAGCCAATCCCAAGCCCCTAAATCCTTGCCCAATTGTATCTCATCACACGTCACTCTGCTCCAATGAAAGTCCTGCCTGATGACGTAACTCAGAAGGTGTTGTGGGGAATATCGCCTCCTGTGAGGACCTCTGTGAAGACCAGGGAGGTGGAGCCATCTTAGATCTTACCAGGAGCGGAGCCATCTTAGATCTTACCGGAAGCGGAGCCATCTTAGATCTTACGTCCTGTGAGGCAGATCAGAGTTGTAGCAGGAGCCTATGGCTCTTTTGTTCTCCGCCTAAGGGCTGACTTTCACATTCCTCACACATTTTCACTATTTTTTTTGAAAAACATGTTCTTTTATTGAAAAAAGGAAGTAAAAACATTTTATGATCAAATTGAAGATTTACGTGGAAAATATTTCTGATAAAATAGAAGAAATATATAGAAAAACATGTAAAAATTGAAGATTATCATGAAAAATTATGCAGATAAAATGGTAGACAAAAAATTACTAAATTAATTGAAATCAATTTTACAGTTTCGCTATTGTGAGTTGTTGATACTACTGTCATTATTGAGCGCTTGTCCACTGGAGCGTTAGTGTTTTTTGTTTTTGTTTTTGTTTTTTAAAGAAAGCAGCTTCGAGCAATGAATGAATTTCTCCTGCAGTAAAGAAGAGCCATTTTATAACTTATTTTGACTTTTTTTTTTTCTGTTCTTGCGTCTTTCTTTGTGGTTAAGTGATTTATTCTACTGGTATGTTTTGATTCCTTGCCGATTCATTCTGGTGTGTTATTACACATTTTTGTTGTGTAGATGCCTGAGGCTTACAGAAAATACCTTTCAACTCTAACAAGCTCTCTTGAAAGGAGAACATGATATGATCTTAAAGAAAAACAAGAGAGGAAAGAAAAAGAAAGGACATATATTAATAAAACACCACACTTGCATTCCACCCCGCCCTTTCTTTGCCAACCCATTTTACATCGTTCTGTGTGGCCCATGTCTAAGTCTAGCTTTGACTTGGGTTCTACCCTATCCTGAGCACACAGTTGGCTTTTTATAGCACCTTGCCCACATACTGTTTCTCTTTCTACACTTCCACACTGAAAGGTATTCTAACCACTACATGCAAAATGACAGAACTATACAAACATAGCTGACAGTAGCCTGTGGGTAGTAAGATAGCTGAGCCCAGGAGACCTGGCATCTGGTTTCAGCATTGCCACCTCAGTTGTGTGGGACCTGGGAAGGCACTGGCCTCTCTGGGAAGCCCCAGACCTTGGTTTTGTATACAAGAAATTGGTTTGATCAGATGATTTCCAAGTATCTCATTTTAAACCTAAGATGTTGAATTCTTTTTTTTTTCTGTTCTTTGTTTCTTTCTTTGTTTCTTTGTTTCTTTGTTTCTTTGTTTCTTTCTTTCTTTCTTTCTTTCTTTCTTTCTTTCTTTCTTTCTTTCTTTCTTTCTTTCTTTCTTTCTTTCTTTCCTAAGCTGTGAAAAGGATGGACATTCTGTATTTTCAAGGTATGATTTTCAACAACTCTGCATCCTGTTTCCTTACATTCTAGTTTAATAAATATTAAATTAATTAATAATCCTTAAATTCTAATTGGAGCGGTACCTGATGCTAGGCTGGTGGGGGGGGGGCAGCCTGGCTAACCCAAGGCTGGCTGCAGTGAGTGAATTTGCTGGTTCCTCTCAGGGACATCTCCTGGTCTCAGCTGAGCCTGGTTGTTGAACTGTAACTGGCTGTAGGATGAGGAAGCAGGGACAGCAGTATGCCTGACTATGTCACTTCTTGGATGTTTTACAACCTGTCCTCATCTCTCTAAGCCATGCTAGGAAACAGACACCTTTTCTGTTATGTCACGGGAGAGAAAACAAACTCAGAGAGTGTGAGTCATCAGGCCACAGTAGAACCCAGGGCTTAGCTGTTCATGAGCCAACCCTCGCACACTCACACCTGTGAGGTAAGGTTCCTTGGCTCCCCGGCATGCAACATTCATGCCATGGGGAGCACTCCAGCATGTGACATCATTCATGCCATGGGGAGCACTCCAGCATGTGACATCATTCATGACATCGGGAGCACTCCAGCATGTGACATCATTCATGCCATCAGGAGCACTCCAGCATGTGACATCATTCATGCC
The DNA here is from genome assembly GCF_947179515.1 of Apodemus sylvaticus. Taxonomy (NCBI): domain Eukaryota; kingdom Metazoa; phylum Chordata; class Mammalia; order Rodentia; family Muridae; genus Apodemus; species Apodemus sylvaticus. The sequence continues at coordinate 77,959,226 of NC_067483.1, read as the reverse complement.
ATCGGGAGCACTCCAGCATGTGACATCATTCATGCCATCAGGAGCACTCCAGCATGTGACATCATTCATGCCATCAGGAGCACTCCAGCATGTGACATCATTCATGCTGTTGGGAGCACTCCTCACATACTCACATCTGTGAGGTGAGGTTCCTCGGCTCCCCAGCATGTGACATCCATGCCCTCAGGAGCACTCCAGCATGTGAGATTCATTCTGTTGGGAGAACTTGGCCATATTTTGGATGCTAGATTTTCATTTTTCATTTTAATTGCTCTTTGGGTTTTTGTTTTGGTTTGGTTTTTTTCATTTTGAAGTGTGTTAGAAAAACAACATGCATGTGTGGGGGTCGGGGGTGGGGGGTGAAGAGATGACTCTGTGGTTAAGAGTACATACTGCTCTCAAAGAAGACCTCAGTCTGGGTCTCAGTACCCATGTCAGGCATTTACAACTTCCTGTACCTTAGATTCAGGGGGTCTTCTGACATCCTGAGGCTCTACACTCACATGACCAAACACACACACACACACACACACACAGAGAAAGAGAGAGAGAGAGAGAGAGAGAGAGAGAGAGAGTTTAAAACAAGCAAACAAAATTAAAGTTTAAAAATGCAAAACTAATAACTTCATGGTTATTGTTTGAGTCTGAAGAATTTTCAAAGAGAATTATTGTAAGGTCTAATTAAAGAAAAGCCAGTCTAGGTGATACCGGGGAAAGTGGTATAAGCATTTGAAAAACCTTCACAAATCCCTGAAGTTCTGGGACAGCTGAGCAAGGTCACTTGCTCTGCTGGCTTTATGAAGATAAAGCTAGACTATGGTCTCCCTAAACCTCCTGCACTGTGTCTCACCCCTCGGGCAACTGGTACCCTTTGAATGAGGAAAGAAGCAAACTATGCCAACAGAAGATGTAATAAGCAATGACTCAGATGGCAACCAACAAATTGGGAAAAGATCTTTACCAACCCTACATCCGACAGAGGGCTAATATCCAAGATATACAAAGAACTCAAAAAGATAGACTCCAGAGAGCAAAAAACCCTATTAAAACATGGGATACAGAGCTAAACAAATAATTTTCACCTGAGGAATATTGAATGGCTGAAAAACACCTAAAGAAATGTTCAGCATCCTTAGTCATCAGGGAAATGCAAATCAAAACAACCCTGAGATTTCACCTCACACCAGTCAGAATGGCTAAGATCAAAAACTCAGGAGAAAACAGGTGCTGGTGAGGATGTGGAGAAAGAAGAACACTCCTCCACTGCTGGGATTGCAAGCTGGTACAATCACTCTGGAAATCAGTCTGGTGATTCCTCAGAAAACTGGGCATAATACTAACAGAGGACCCAGCTATACCACTCCTGGGCATATACCCAGAGGATTCCCCAGCATGTAATAAAGGCACATGCTCCACTATGTTCATAGCAGCCCTATTTATTTATTTATTTTAATATTTTTATTTTCTATATTCTTTGTTTACATTCCAAATGATTTCCCCTTTCCCAGATCCCCCCTCCCCATATGTCCCATAAACCTTCTTCTCTCCATCCATTCTCCAATCACCTCCCTCCTTTTTCTCTGTCCTTAAATTCCCTTCCAATGCTAGATCGATCCTTTCCAGGATCAGGACCCTCTCCATACTTCTTCACGGGAGTCATTTGTTATGCAATTTGTGCCTTGGGTATTCAGGGCTTCTGGGCTAATTAATGTCCACTTATCAGAGATTGCATTCCATGTGTATTCTTTTGGGTTACCTCACTTAGGATGATATTTTCCAGATCAAACCATTTGCCTAACATTGTTTCTAATTGCTGAGTAATATTCCATTGTGTAAATATACCACATTTTCTGTATCCATTCCTCCCATGCTGGGGAATCCTTTGGGTATATGCCCAGGAGAGGTATAGCAGGGTCCTCCGGAAGTCTCATGTCCAGTTTTCTGAGGAACCTCCAGACTGATTTCCAAAGTGGTTATACCATCTTACAGCCCCACCAGCAGTAGAGGAGTGTTCCTCTTTCTCCACATCCTCGCCAACACCTGCTGTCTCCTGAGTTTTTGACCTTAGCCATTCTGACTGGTGTAAGGTGAAATCTCAGGGTTGTTTTGATCTGCATTTCCCTAATGACTAATGATGTTGAGCACTTCTTAAGGTGCCTCTCGGCCATCCGAATTTCTTCAGGTGAAAATTCTTTGTTTAGATCTGTACCCCATTTTTAATAGGGTTATTTGGTTCCCTGGGGTCTAACTTCTTGAGTTCTTTGTATATATTGGATATTAGCCCTCTATCAGATATGGGGTTGGTGAATATCCTTTCCTAATTTGATGGTTGCCGTTTTGTCCTTTTAACAGTGTCCTTTGCCTTACAGAAACTTTGTAATTTTATGAGGTCCCATTTGTCAATTCTTGATCTTTAAGCATAAGCTATTGGTGATCTGTTCAGGAACTTTTCCCCTGTGCCCATGTCCTCAAGGGTCTTCCCCAGTTTCTTTTCTATTAGTTTCAGTGTGTCTGGTTTTACATGGAGGTCCTTGATCCACTTGGAGTGAAGTTTAGTACATGGAGATAAGAATGGATCAATTCGCATTCTTCTGCATGCTGACCTCCAATTGGTCCAGCACTATTTGTTGAAAAGGCTATCTTTTTCCCACTGGATGTTTTTGGCTCCTTTGTCGAAGATCAAGTGACCATAGGTGTGTGGATTCATTTCTGGATCTTCAATTCTATTCCATTGGTCCACTTGTCTGTCACTGTGCCAATACCATGCAGTTTTTTAACACTATTGCTCTGTAGTATTGCTTGAAGTCAGGGATACTGATTCCCCCAGAATTTCTTTTGTTGTTGAGAATAGTTTTAGCTATCCTGGGTTTCTTGTTATTCCAGATGAATTTGAGAATTGCTTTTTCTAACTCTGTGAAGAACTGAGTTGGGATTTTGATGGGGATTGCATTGAATCTGTAGATCGCTTTTGGCAAGATGGCCATTTTAACTATATTAATCCTGCCGATCCATGAGCATGGCAGATTTTTCCATTTTCTGAGGTCTTCTTCGATTTCCTTCTTCAGAGACCTGAAGTTCTTGTCATATAGATCTTTCACTTGTTTGGTTAGAGTCACACCAAGATACTTTATATTGTTTGTGGCTATTTTGAAGGGTGTCATTTCCCTAACTTCTTTCTCAGCCTGCTTATCCTTTGAGTATAGGAAGGCAACTGATTTGCTTGAGTTAATTTTATAACCAGCCACTCTGCTGAAGTTGTTTATCAGCTGTAGGAGTTCTCTGGTGGAGGTTTTCGGGTCACTTAAGTAGACTATCATGTCATCTGCAAATAGTGATAATTTGACTTCTTCCTTTCCAATTTGTATCCCCTTGACCTCCTTATGTTGTCTAATTGCTCTAGCTAGAACTTCAAGTACTATATTGAAAAGATATGGAGAGAGAGGGCAGCCTTGTCTAGTCCCTGATTTTAGTGGGATTGCTTCAAGTTTCTCTCCATTTAGTTTGATGTTGGCCACCGGTTTGCTGTATATTGCTTTAACGATGTTTAGGTACGGGCCTTGAATTCCTGTTCTTTCCAATACTTTTAGCATGAAAGGATGCTGGATTTTGTCAAATGCTTTTTCTGCATCTAATGAGATGGTCATATGGTTTTTTTCTTTGAGTTTGTTTATGTAGTGGATAGCATTGATGGATTTCCTTATATTGAACCATCCCTGCATCCCTGGGATGAAACCTACTTGATCATGGTGGATGATCGTTTTGATGTGTTCTTGGATTCGGTTGGCAAGAATTTTATTAAGTATTTTTGCATCAATATTCATAAGAGAAATTGGCCTGAAGTTCTCTTTCTTTGTTGGATCTTTGTGTGGTTTTGGTATCAGCGTAATTGTGGCTTCATAGAACGAGTTGGGTAGAGTTCCTTCTGTTTCTATTTTGTGGAATAGTTTGAAGAGTATTGGTGTTAGGTCTTCTATGAAGGTCTGATAGAACTCTGCACTGAAGCCATCTGGTCCCGTGCTTTTTTTGGTTGGGAGACTTTCTATGACCCTTTTTTATTTCTTCAGGTGTTATGGGACTGTTTAGTTGATCTATTTGATCCTGATTTAGTTTTGGTGTCGGATATCTGTCTAGGAAACTGTCCATTTCCTCCAGATTCTCCAGTTGTGTTGAGTATAGGCTTTTGTAGTAGGATCTAATGATTTTTTAATTTCCTCAGTTTCTGTTATTATATCTCCCTTTTCATTTCTAAGTTTGTTAATCTGGATACTGTCTCTGTGCCCTTTGGTTAGTCTGGCTAAGGGTTTATCTATCTTGTTGATTTTCTCAAAGAACCAGCTCCTGGTTTTGTTGATTCTTTGTATGGTTCTCTTTGTTTCTACTTGATTGATTCCAGCCCTGAGTTTGATGATTTCCTGCCTTCTACTCCTCCTGGGTGAAATAGCTTCTTTTTGTTCCAGGGCTTTCAGGTGTGTCATTAAGCTGTTAGTGTATGCTCTCTCCATTTTCTTTTTGGAGGCACTCAGGGCTATGAGTTTTCTTCTTAGCACTGCTTTCATTGTGTCCCATAGATTTGGGTATGTTGTGTCTTCATTTTCATTATGTTCTAAAAAGTCTTTAATTTCTTTCTTTACTTCTTCCTTGACCAAGGTATCATTGAATAGAATATTGTTCAGTTTCCATGTGTATGTGGGTTTTCTGTTGTTTTTGTTGCTATTGAAGACCACTTTTACTCCATAGTGATCTGATAGGAGGCATGGGATTAGTTTGATCTTCTTATATTTGTTGAGGTCTGTCTTGTGACCAATTATATGGTCGATTTTGGAGAAGGTACCATGAGGTGCTGAGAAAAAGGTATATTCTTTTGCTTTAGGATAGAATGTTCTATATATATCTGTTAAATCTAATTGGTCCAAAGCTTCAATTAGTTTCATTGTGTCCCTGTTTAGTTTCTGTTTTCCTGATCGGTCCATTGAGGAAAGTGCAGTGTTGAAGTCACCCACAAATATTGTGTTAGGTGCAGTGTGTGCTTTGAGCTTTAATAAAGTTTCTTTTATGAATGAGGGTGCCCTTGCATTTGGAGCTTAGATGTTCAGGATTGAGAGTTCTTCTTGTTGTATTTTTCCTTTGACCAGCAAGAAGTATCCCTCAGAGTCTCTTTTGATGACTTTGGGTTGAAAGTCAATTTTATCTGATATTAAAATGGCTAGTCCAGCTTGTTTCCTGAGACCATTTGCTTGTAAAATTGTCTTCCAGCTTTTTACTCTAAGGTAGTGTTTGTCTTTGACCCTGAGGTGTTTTTCCTGTATGCAACAAAATGTAGGGTCCTGTTTACATATCCAGTCGGTTAGTCTGTGTCTTTTTATTGGGGCATTGAGTCCATTGATGTTAAGAGATATTAAGGAATAGTGATTGTTACTTCCTGTCATTTTTGACGTTATTTTTTAAATTTGATTGGTTAACTTCTTTTGGGTTTGATGAAAGGTTCTATCTTGCTTTTTCCAAGGTGAAGTTTCCCTCCTTGTATTGGTGTTTTCCTCCTATTATCCTTTATAGGGCTGGGTTTGTGGATAGATATTGGGTAAATTTGGTTTTGTCATGGAATATCTTAGTTTCTCCATCTATGGTGATTGAGAGTTTTGCTGGATATAGTAGTTTTGGCTGGCATTTGTGTTCTATTAGAGTCTGCATGAGATCTGCCCAGGATCTTCTAGCCTTCATAGTCTCAGGTGAAAAGTCTGCTGTGATTCTGATAGGTCTTCCTTTATATGTTATTTGGCCTTTTTCTCTTACTGCCTTTAATATTCTTTCTTTGTTTAGTACATTTGGTGTTTTGATTATTATGTGACGGGAAGTATTTCTGTTCTGGTCCAGTCTGTTTGGAGTTCTGTACGCTTCTTGTATATTCATGGGCATCTCTCTCTTTAGGTTAGGGAAGTTTTCTTCCATAATTTTATTGAAGATATTTGCTGGCCCTTTAAGTTGTAAATCTTCACTCTCATCTATGCCTATAATCCTTAGGTTTGGTCTTCTCATTGTGTCCTGGATTTCCTGGATATTTTGGGTTACAAGCTTTTTGCATTTTGCATTTTCTTTAACTGTTGAGTCCATGGTTTCTATGGTATCTTCAGCATCTGAGATTCTTTCTTCTATCTCTTGTATTCTGTTGTTGATATTTGCATCTATGTCCCCTGATTTCTTCCCAGGGTTTTCTATCTCCAAAGTTGTCTCCCTTTGAGTTTTCTTAGTTGTTTCTACTTCTGATTTTAGATCCTGGATGGTTTTGCTTAGCTCCTTCACTTGCTTGTTTGTGCTTTCCTGTAATTCTTTAAGAGATTTTTGTGTTTCCTCTTTCATGACCTCAGCCTGTTGACCAAAGTTCTCCTGTATTTCTTTAAGTGTTTTTTGCATTTCCTCATTATTGGCTTTTGTATTCTCCTGAATTTCTTTCAATGATTTTTGTGTTTCCCTTGCAAGGGCTTCTAACTTTTGATCCATTTTCTCCTGAATTTCTTTAAGTATGTCCTTCATGTGTTCCTGTACCAGCATCATGACCAGTGATTTTAAATCCAAATCTTGTTTTACTGGTGTGATGGTGTATCCAGGACATGCTGGTAAAGGAGAATTGGGTTCAGATGTTGCCATATTGCCTTGATTTCTGTTAGTGACGTTCCTGTGTTTGCCTTTTGCTATCTAGTTCTCACTGGTGTTAGTTGATCTTGTCAATGCTGGACTCACCAGTGCAAGCTGCCTCTTCCCAGGTGGCCTCTGGTGCACAGCTTACCTCCTGCACTGCCTGGAGACAGGGTGCTGTTGCCCAGGCTGTTCAGATCCTGAAGCAGACACGTGAAGGCTCCCGCAGGGGCCTGCTGGATTCACCAGAGCACACTGACTTCTCCCAGCCGGCCTCCCGGAAGCCCCTCTTGCCTCTTTTTTTTTTTAATTTATTGATATATTTATTTATATTTCAAATGATTTCCCCTTTTCTGGACCCTCACTCCCTGAAAGTCCCATCAGTCCCCTTCCCTCCCCCTGTTTTCCCACCCAACCCTTCCCACTTCCCTGTTCTGATTTTGCTCTATACTGCTTCACTGAGTCTTTCTAGAACAAGGGGCCACTCCTCCGTTCTTCTTGTTCCTCATTTGATGTGTGGATTATGTTTTGGGTATTCCAGTTTTCTAGGTTAATATCCACTTATTAGTGAGTGCATACCATGATTCATCTTTTGAGTCTGGGTTACCTCACTAACTTCAAGACTCTGAAGAAGGAAATGGAAGAAGACCTCAAAAAATGGGAAAACCTCCCATGCTCATGGATCGGCAGGATCTATATAGTTAAAATGGCCATTTTGCCAAAAGCAATATACAGATTCAATGCAATACCCATCAAAATCCCAACTCAATTCTTCACAGAGTTAGAAAGAGCAATTCTCAAATTCATCTGGAATAACAAAAAACCCAGGATAGGTAAAACTATTCCCTCTTGCCTCTTGCAGGACCTGGAGATGTGGCGTTGCTGCCCAGGCTGATCTGGATCCGGAAGTGGAGAGATCTGAGGGCTCCCACCAGAGGCCTCAGGACTGGAACCTAAGCTCTGTGCCACTGGAGCAAGCTGTGCGCTCCCAGACTGCCTCCGGGTGCACACCAGGTCTCCTGCACTTCCTGGAGACCGAGTGCTGTGGCCCAGGCTGTTCAGATCCCAAAGCAGACACCTGAAGGCTCCTGCCGGGGCCTGCTGGATTCACCAGAGCACACTGAATCCTCCCAGCCGCCTCCCGGAAGCCCCTCTTCAGCAGCCCTATTTATAATAGCCAGAAGCTGGAAAGAACCCAGATGTCCCTTAACAGTGGAATGGATACAGAAAATGTGGTATATTTACACTATGGAATACTACTCAGCAATTAAAAACAATGAATTCATGAAATTTTTAGGCAAATGGGTAGAACTGGGGAATATCACCCCGAGTGAGGTGACCCAATCACAGAAGAACACACATGGTATGCACTCACTGATAAACATATATTAGCCCAGAAGCTTGGAATACTCAAGAAACAATTCACATATCAAATGATGCCCAAGAAGAAGGAAGGAGTGGCCCCTAGTCCTAGAAAGGCTCAGTGCAACAGTGTAGGGGAATACCAGGCTAGGGAAGCAGGAAGGGGTGGATTGGGGAACAGGGGGAGGGAAGAGGGCTTATGGGACTTTCGGGGAGGCGGGATCCTGGAAAGGGGAGATCATTTGAAATGTAAATAAAAAATATATCGAATAAAAAAGGAAAAAAAATCTGAAATTAAAAAAAAAAAAAAGCAATGGCTCAGTTTACCCTGCCTCTAGCATCTCCATTTCTCTGAGTGTCCTCAGCATTCAAAGCTTGCTCTCTGTTGGGTACTTGCCAACTACCCAACCCCCACCAGAACCAGTAGCTCATCATAGGTTGCAAGGTAAGTGGCTGCAGATGTGTTAATTAGGCCAGTACTATTATTTTTTGTTTGTTTTAGTTTATGAATTTGAATGTATTTGTGTAGGGTACGCCTTAGTTACTGTTTCATTGTTGTAAAGACACACCATGAAAGACACACACACGTATAAAAGAGTTTAACTGGAGGCTTGCTTACAGTTCCATGGGCCAATCCATGCCCATCATGTTGGGGGTGACGGCAGCAGGCAGGCATGGCTCTGCAGCCATAGCTAAGAGCGTATTTCCTGATCTGAAGACAACAGGCAGAGGGAGAAGCTGGGCCTGGCATGCTCTTTTGAAACCTCAAAGCTCACATCTTCTCCAAGAAGGCCACATCTCCTCCAGCAGGACCACGCCTCTTAATCCTTCCTAAATGGGCCACCGACTAGGAAATAAACATTTAAATATTTGAGTTTATTAAGGGGGGCATTCTCACTCAAACCACCACAGGGTGTATACTCTAGTTTGCCGAGCCTCTTTCTTTCCCTATAAGATCAAACTTGGTAATTACCTTAGTGCAAGTTTGCAAACCCTGTTTAGCTTCCCCAGTGACTCAAAGGGAAGGTTCCTCAGTCATAGAATTCAATGGCATACAGCTTGGATTCCTAGGGAGTCATTCACAAGTGTCCAGCTTGCTGTTGAATCTCAAGCTTAAGTAGACTTTCTAGGACAGCCCTGCAGGAGGAAGCAGGGCAAAATGGAGCCCAGCCAGAAGATGGCACTCACACAACTTTGGAAGATTCCGTTTTCAGAGTTGGGGTATAGTGACACCTGGTGTTCTTTTCAAAATCCAGCAAATTACTATCTGCATTTATTTTCTCCAACCGGATTCTTCTCCTTCCCTCCCTCTTTTCCTCGTTTGGGTAAAGGCTGCTGGAAGGCAGGAATCCTCACAGTTATCATGAAAATTTCTGTCTCGTGTCCAGGTCTACCAGTGTAATTGTGCTGTTTAATCAATTTGCCACTTCTTGCTGCTGCTTTTTGGGGGTTCAGAAACTCATCTCTCATTGTATAATTTTCTTAAGTATTTTCTGTGGTTTAAATGTCTCCCCCCCCCAATCTCTAGCTGAAATTGAACCCCCATTGTGAGATCTTAAGAGGCGGGGTCACCTCCTAAAGGTTCCACAACCTTCCAAAAACAGAGTCACTGTCTGGGGACCAAATGTTCAAAGATGTGAGTCTGTAGGGGCCATCTCCCATCTAAACCATAACACTTCCACTGCACCTTTAAAGACCTGAAGGTTTCACGTGGCCAGTCTTTTTCTACAGTTACACACATTCTACGATCCCTTTCAGAATGTAGCATTGCTTCTGGGTCACTATTTTCCCAGACAGAAACATCTCTAGCGACCTCTAGTTAATCTTTTTCACTATAATGGCCCTCCCATAGGTTAGAGAACCAATGTGTGGATTCTGCCAGAGCCTAGGCATGTCTAGTCTAACAGTGTACTAACACCTAGAGAAACCACCACAGAGTAGACTCGGGACTCACTGGACCAACTGTGTGTCAGACCTAAGGTAAAAACTCCCTTGGTCACATGACCTACACAAACCTCTCGACACTGACTAGAAGGCTACAGCGACATTTTGGGTTTTCTAGAAGCAATGCCCCTTAAGAGGCAGAGCCCAGGTCTAATTGAATCCTTTTCTCCAGGGTACAGCCACCTTTGTAAAAAGAGCATGTGTCCCTCTGGGGAGAAGTAGGGAAGAGGGAATACAACATATCTTGGGGAGTATACAGGAGGTCTTCCTCGCAGGGGTACTGTGGGCTTAGATTTTTTTTTAAACAAACTTTTAATAAGGTTCTCAAATACTTCGACCTTCCTTCTAGTCCACCATTCAAAGGTATGGGAGAAAAGATAGTAAATAGGGCAATGGGGTATGTACCCATTTAGAAATATTTCCTCTTGGGCAATTCCAATCTCTGTTTATCAGGATACCAGTGGTAATTCAATCGTGTCAGGATACCAAATATGAATCAGTAGTGGTGGCATAATCCAGCAGAAACCACCAGGCTGTCACTGAATAGGCATGAGCCAGCAGGTGTGACCAGGACCAGCCTGGTCTTCAGGAGAAGTTCTCTGCTGTGCCTCTCTCAGCAAAGTGAAAACTGGGGAACACAAAGATGAAGATGTGAAACAAACAAATCGTTACAAGGCTAGCTATGCAAGTGTGCCTTCACTGTCTATTGAGTCCTCTTTACACTCTCTCCAAACAGCACATGCCCTCCCATAGGTCTTGCCTCAGCAAAACACCACATGAGTCTGTCTTAGTAAAACACAAGTCTGCATCACATGACATATCCAGAAACATCCACTTTAGGATATGCCTCCTCATCCAAAGTACTCTGGACACCGAACCAAATCTGAGAATTCATTCATGGGCTATAACTTTACTTTTGTGATGAGCTAACCTTTTGGTTGATTAACCCCAAAGATTTCTTCTTATATAAATCAATTGAAAATGTAATAGACTTTCTATCTATCACTTCTAGGAACTCCATGATCACCAAGTACAAACCAGGGGTGTGGCTATTGCTTTGTCTCTGCTGTATGTTATGACAGCAATACCTACCTTGTCCCTGATGGGTTCAGTGCTGACACTGGGGTCCTGTCACTCCAAGGTCCACTGATTTTCATTGTATTTAGATTTACCAGTTCAAGAGCCCAAGTTCCTATGTAAGGCCAATCTACAGAGGAAAGGTATCAGACAAAGAGCCCTTCCAGGATACTAATCATCTACTACAAGTCTTTCTCCGAGTCCTGATAAAATGCATATTTTCTGGACCCTCTCAAAGTAGGTAAGTAGCTACAGCTGTTAGCGGTAAGTCCACTCTAGCATTTCAGTCTCCCTGAGCTTACTTTAAACCCAGAGGAATCAGGTATTTCCTGTTCACTCAGTCACCATCTATGGATCATGCTTCAGTCAATCAAAGAAAGGCAGAGACATTTTTGCCTCCACTAAAACTAGAATTAAAGGCTCTCTTCTATATGGGCCTGTTTCAATGAATTTAGCCTGTCTCAGTCATAAGTTCCTTCTACTGATACCTAGCACTTGGAATACTCATTTTCATATAAGATGCCCTGATTTCTGTGTTGTCAGGTTTCCCTTCATTTGATTGAATTTTATATGCAGGGTTCCAGAGTTTGTCATGGTGGTACATGCTTGTAACCTGGGCACTGGAGGCTAAAGCAAGAGAATCACAAATTTGAGGCCATCCTGGGACACATTGTTTGCACTGATCTGTTTTATTGTTGCTGGCGTAGGATTTTGTTTTGTTGTTATATTTTGAGGCAGCGTATCTGTGTAGTCTAGGATGGCCTCATATTCATGAGGTTTCAACCTCATTCACCTGGGTTCTGGGAGTGTGTGTGCTCTACTACTTCCAGCTGCTGCACATCAAATTTGAAGCCAGCCTCGTAGTAAGATCTACACACACACACACACACACACACACACACACAACAGAAAAGAAAAAAAGAGAAAAAGCAAGCAAGCAAGCAAACAAAAACAGATTCCATTTATTTTCAATTAAAAGCCTCAATTTAACAGTAGACCCCTCACAAGGCTAGGGTTCAACTTTAATTCAGCCAATTTAATATAAAAGTCTCCCTCCCAGCTCGTTTAGAGTTTTTAGTTAATGATTGTCCGAACCAGGAGCTCAAATCATCAAAAAGATGAACCCAAGCTCATCTTTTTCTCTCAGCTCTTTGAAAGTAAACCAGCAATGTTATTTTAATCACTTAATTCTCTGGTAAGATTTGGGATGTTCAGGGTCCTTTATTTTGTAAATGTTTGGAAGTCTAAAATACAGAATCACTAAGTTTCTTGCCTCTCTTAGCCTTTCTATCAGACTCTTGTCTCTTTCTGTCTCTCTGCCCCACCCCGTCTCTGTCTCTTTTGTTTGTGTGTGTAGACGTGCAAATGCATGTGCCCATGCTTGCACATAGAGGTTGGAGGAATAGAAGTCTTTATCCATCTCTTCTCCTCATTCCCTCGAGACAGGGTCTGCCACTGAAACTAGATCTAGACTGTTAGCCAGCATTCCCATTGAACATTCCTCACAGAGCGGGAGTTTCAGGCAATGTCCAATTTTTTAAGTGGGTGCTGGGGCTTTAAACTCAGGTCCTTACGATTGTTCAGCAAACACTCTTAGCCACTGAGACTCAGAGTGACAGAGTGTCTTACTAGGGTTTTACTGTTGTGAACAGACACCATGATCAAGGCAACTCTTATAAGGATAACATTCAATTGGGGCTGGCTTACAGATTCAGAGGTTCAGTCCATTATCATCAAGATGGGAGCATGGCCCTGTCCAGGCAGGCATGGTGCAGGAGGAGCTGAGAGTTCTACATCTTCATCTGAAGTCTGCTAGGAGAAGACTTGCTTCTAGGCAGCTAGGACCAGGGTCTTAAAGTCCACACCCATAGTGACACACCTACCCCAACAAGCCCACACCTCCAAATAGTGCCACTCCCTGGGCCAAGCATAGTCAAACCATGACATAAGAGTTTTACTCTATAGCCCAGGCTGCCCTTAAACTTACCATCCTCCTGCCTCAGCATTTCAAGTACTGGAACTGCAGCTATGTACCAGCAGGCTTGACTTCCTTGACTCTTACAAATGGCGGCTTCAGATTACCTGGTTATAGTTGTGATGTGTCTTTTAAATTTTAGGCATAAAAACTGAATCCACAAGGCAATAATACTGATTAATGAGACCTTTAAAAGGCAGTTAGATCCTTGGGGCTTTGCCCTTACTAGTGAGTGAGCTCTACTACTTTGGGAGTGGGTTCACTGGAAACAAAAGCACCCCTCCATTCCACCATGTTATGGCATAGCCAGAAGCCCCTCACCAGATGTGGCTCCTCCATCTTGAACTGGCAGAACTGCCAGGCAATTCAACTGCAAATTTAAAAATTGTTTTATCATTGTTAGACACAGGGTCTTATTAAGTAGCTTAAACTGGCTCTGAACTTGTGGTCCTCCCTCAGCCTCCCTGAAGATGTGTGTCATCATGGCCAACAGCTTCTATTGCTCCTAAATGATCCAATCTGTGATATTCTGTACAAGAATGAAAAATTAACCAAGACAGTATTCCCACACGGATATTTTGTGTGTTTTTGTAAGCAACCTGTGTCATGGGCTATCAGTACTGGGTGTACATTGTGAATGGTGTAGTCATTTTAAAGTCAAATAAGATTAGAAAATAAGTTCCAGAAACTACTAAACCAACTCAAGAAACTTACCCTAATAATTCTAGTCTCCAGAACTCTCCTGGTACCAAATCTGTACTTGTTGGAATTCTCCTGAGAAGCAGAATCAATAGGCTAGACGGGTGAGAGGGGTTTATTTGGGGAATAAACTCGTGTTATGGAGACTGCTCAGTCCCATGCTATGCCACTTGCAATTTGGCTCAGTCTAAACCCAAAGTCTTGGGAGTCATCGGAGTCAACAATGAATTTCCATCTGAAGTCAAAGATCTGAAAGCCTGGGGTTCTGGTGTCCAGGGGCTAAAGAATATGGATGTCCAGCTCTAGAAGAGATGAGAATTTTTTCTTTTCTCTGTCTGTTTACTCTATCTAGGCTGAAGGTAGATCTTGCTTCCTCTCTCTGTTGTTCCAAATGCCAGTGTTGTCCATCACATCATCACAACTAATCAAAAATAATGCTTTTTGCTCTGTATAGCCATGAGTGTGAACCCCCTGACAATCAAAATATAAAAGCAATTTCAGACAGCTGTTCAGTATAAGTCAGTAAGAAAGACACTGACAGGCTCCTGACTCTGAGCCTAACAACCCGAGTGGCCAGGGGTCCACATGGTAAAAGGAGAGAACCGGGTTCTTCAAGTTGTCCTCTGACACACACACACACACACACACACACACACACACATGTAATTTTTAAAAAGGTTCTCATATAGACCTGACTCCATCTTAGCACAGGCTTGAGGATCAAGAGTGGTATGAGACATTGAGAGAACATTTCCCGAGCCGACATTCTGAGAGCAGGGAACCATTCACAGACGTCAGCTCTCAGGGAGGCTCTGCTAAGATTCTTCCCAGTCCCTCCACTAAAACTCATGAGGACCAGGAAGGTAGCTCTGTAGTAGAGTGTCTGCTTGGGATACCACAGTCACCGAGTGAGAACCCAGCACTAATATAAATACAGAAATCTATGTAAAATATGTAGCATATAAAATAACAAATTACACTTTTATATGCTGGTATGAGTTGATACTTTCATTTAATCCTTACAACCCCGATATAATCTTTCCAGATGTTATTAATAATTCTAGGTCCAGTGGATCTCCTCTCAACCTATCCACCAAGGCTGCTTTTGGAGAGGTTGAGTCAGGAATGAAGTGTCTTTTTGGACTCGAGTCTTGCTCAGGCTGATAAGTGTGGATCTATCTGCATTCTCTTACATGCAGCCGTCCAGTTCACCCAGCACCATTTGTTGATGTTTTTTCCCTCCTCTCCAGCATGTATTTTTGTTTTCTTTGTCAAAGGTCAGATGTCCACAGGTATGTGGATTTATGCCTGAGTTTTCAAAGTTGATTCCATTGACTAACATGTCTGTGTTTCTGTCAATGCTATGCCATTTCCGCTACAATTTCTCTTTAATATAACTTGCAATCTGGATGGTGCTACCTCGCTCAGCTCTTTGCTTATTTAGAATTGTCTTCACTATCCTGGTGTGTATGTGTTCATGTGTGTTTCCCTGTGAAGTTGAAGTTTTTATTTTTCAATTTCTATGAAGAATTGTGCTTGAATTTTTGTGGCGACTACACAGAATCTATATTGCTTTTGGTAAGATGATCATTTTCACAATCCGACTGATCCACGAGCACGGGTGATCTTTCCATCTCCTGGTGTCTTCTTCAGTGTCTTAAAGTTTGTATTATACACAGGTATTTCACTGGCGTGGTTAGAGATATCTAAGGCTTTTGCTCTGTTTTGTTTTGTTTTTGAGGCTATTATGTTTATTTTGGTAATGTGTACATAGGTAATCTACTGATTTTTGTGTGTTAATTTCTAGGTGGTCAATGTTGTCTATACATAGTTCTGAGTAGAATCTAAAGATCCAGATAGGAAGGGAACAGACACAACATGAATACAGAGACAGCAAGCCTTTCATCCCACTTTTGTCCTTGAGCAGAACTCTTTTTTTTTAAACTTTTTTTATTTGATATATTTTTTATTTACATTTCAAATGATTTCCCCTTTTCTAGCCCCCCACTCTCCGAAAGTCCCATAAGCCCCCTTCTCTCCACCTGTCCTCCCACCCACCCCTTCCCACTTCCCTGTTCTGGTTTTGCCCTATACTGCTTCACTGAGTCTTTCCTGAACAAGGGACCACTCCTCCTTTCTTCTTGTACTTCATTTGATGTGTGGATTATGTTTTGGGTATTCCAGTTTTCTAGGTTAATATCCACTTATTAGTGAGTGCATACCATGATTCACCTTTTGAGTCTGGGTTACCTCACTTAGCTCCATCCATTTGCCTAAGAATTTCATGAATTCATTGTTTCTAATGGCTGACTAGTACTCCATTGTGTAGATATACCACATTTTTTGCATCCACTCTTCTGTTGAGGGATACCTGGGTTCTTTCCAGCTTCTGGCAATTAGAAATAGGGCTGCTATGAACATAGTAGAGCATGTATCCTTATTACATGCTGGGGAATCCTCTGGGTATATGCCCAGGAGTGGTGTAGCAGGATCTTCTGGAAGTGAGGTGCCCAGTTTTCGGAGGAACCGCCAGACTGATTTCCAGAGTGGTTGTACCAATTTGCAACCCCACCAGCAGTGGAGGAGCATTCCTCTTTCTCCGCATCCTCGCCAACACCTGCTGTCTCCTGAATTTTTAATCTTAGCCATTCTGACTGGTATAAGGTGAAATCTCAGGGTTGTTTTGATTTGCATTTCCCTAATGACTAATGAAGTTGAGCATTTTTTAAGATGCTTCTCTGCCATCTGAAGTTCTTCAGTTGAGAATTCTTTGTTTAACTCTGTACCCCATTTTTAATAGGGTTGTTTGGTTTTCTGGAGTCTAACTTCTTGAGTTCTTTATATATATTGGATACTAGCCCTCTATCTGATGTAGGATTGGTGAAGATCTTTTCCCAATTTGTTGGTTGCCGATTTGTCCTTTTGATGGTGTCCTTTGCCTTACAGAAACTTTATAATTTTATGAGGTCCCATTTGTCAATTCTTGATCTTAGAGCATACGCTATTGGTGTTCTGTTCAGAAACGTTCTCCCTGTACCAATGTCCTCAAGGGTCTTCCCCAGTTTCTTTTCTATTAGCTTCAGAGTGTCTGGCTTTATGTGGAGGTCCTTGATCCATTTGGATTTCAGCTTAGTACAAGGAGACAAGGATGGATCAATTCGCATTCTTCTGCATGCTGACCTCCAGTTGAACCAGCACCATTTGTTGAAAAGGCTATCTTTTTTCCATTGGATGTTTTCAGCCCCTTTGTTGAGGATCAAGTGGCCATAGGTGTGTGGGTTCATTTCTGGATCTTCAATCCTGTTCCATTGATCTGCCTGCCTGTCACTGTACCAATACCATGCAGTTTTTAACACTATTGCTCTGTAGTATTGCTTGAGGTCAGGGATATTGATTCCCCCAGACTTTCTTTTGTTGCTGAGAATAGTTTTAGCTATCCTGGGTTTTTTGTTATTCCAGATGAATTTGATAATTTCTCTTTCTAACTCTGTGAAGAATTGAGTTGGGATTTTGATGGGTATTGCATTGAATCTGTATATTGCTTTTGGCAAAATGGCCATTTTAACTATATTGATCCTGCCGATCCATGAGCATGGGAGGTTTTCCCATTTTTTGAGGTCTTCTTCCATTTCCTTCTTCAGAGTCTTGAAGTTCTTGTCATACAGATCTTTCACATGTTTGGTAAGAGTCACCCCAAGATACTTTATACTGTTTGTGGCTATTGTGAAGGGGGTCATTTCCCTAATTTCTTTCTCAGCCTGCTTATCCTTTGAGTATAGGAAGGCCACTGATTTGCTTGAGTTGATTTTATAACCTGCCACTTTGCTGAAGTTGTTTATCAGCTGTAGGAGTTCTCTAGTGGAGTTTTTTGGGTCACTTAGGTAGACTATCATGTCATCTGCAAATAATGATAGTTTGACTTCTTTCTTTTCAATTTGTATCCCCTTGACCTCCTTATGTTGTCGAATTGCCCGAGCTAGTACCTCAAGTACGATATTGAAAAGATAAGGAGAAAGGGGGCAGTCCTGTCTAGTCCCTGATTTTAGTGGGATTGCTTCAAGTTTCTCTCCATTTAGTTTGATGCTGGCTACCGGTTTGCTATATATTGCTTTTACTATGTTTAGGTATGGGCCTTGAATTCCTGTTCTTTCCAAGACTTTAAGCATGAAAGGATGCTGAATTTTGTCAAATGCTTTTTCAGCATCCAATGAAATGACCATGTGGTTTTTTTCTTTGAGTTTGTTTATGTAGTGGATTGCATTGATGGATTTCCGTATATTGAACCAACCCTGCATCCCTGGGATAAAGCCTACTTGATCATGGTGGATGATCGTTTTGATGTGTTCTTGGATTCGGTTGGCAAGAATTTTATTGAGTATTTTTGCATCGATGTTCATAAGGGAAATTGGTCTGAAGTTCTCTTTCTTTGTTGGATCTTTGTGTGGTTTTGGTATCAGTGTAATTGTGGCTTCGTAGAAGGAATTGGGTAGTGTTCCTTCTGTTTCTATTTTGTGGAATAGTTTGAAGAGTATTGGTGTTAAGTCTTCTTTGAAGGTCTGATAGAATTCTGCACTGAAACCATCTGGTCCTGTGCTTTTTTTGGTTGGAAGACTTTCTATGACTCCTTCTATTTCTTTAGGCATTATGGGACTGTTTAGATGATCTATTTGGTCCTGATTCAATTTTGGTATTTGGTATCTGTCAAGGAAATTGTCCATTTCCTCCAGATTCTCCAGTTGTGTTGAGTATAGGCTCTTGTAGTAGGATCTGATGATTTTTTGGATTTCCTGTTGTTATATCCCCCTTTTCATTTCTAAGTTTGTTAATTTGGATACTTTCTCTGTGCCCTTTGGTCAGTCTGGCTAAGGGTTTATCTATCTTGTTGATTTTCTCAAAGAACCAGCTCCTGGATTTGTTGATTCTTTGTATAGTTCTCTTTGTTTCCAATTGATTGATTTCAGCCCTGAGTTTGATGATTTCCTATCTTCTACTCCTCCTGGGTGAATTGGCTTCTTTTTCCAGGACTTTCAGGTGTGTCGTTAAGCTGCTAGTGTATGCTCTCTCCATTTTCTTTTTGGAGGCACTCAGGGCTATGAGTTTTCCTCTTAGCACTGCTTTCATTGTGTCCCAAAGATTTGGGTATGTTGTGCCTTCATTTTCATTAAATTCTAAAAAGTCTCTGATTTCTTTCTTTATTTCTTCTTTGGCCAAGGTGTCATTGAGTAGAGTATTATTCAGCCTCCATGTGTATGTGGGCTTTCTGTTGTTTTTGTTGCTATTGAAAACCACTCTTACACCATAGTGATCTGATAGGAGGCATGGGATTATTTCGATCGTCTTATATTTGTTGAGGTCTGCCTTGTGACCAATTATATGATCGATTTTGGAGAAGGTACCATGAGGTGCTGAGAAAAGGGTATATTCTTTTGCTTTAGGGTGAAATGTTCTATAAATATCAGTCAAATCCAATTGGTCCAAAGCTTCAATTAGTTTTACTGTGTCCCTGTTTAGTTTCTGTTTTCCTGATCGGTCCATTGAGGAGAGTGGAGTGTTGAAGTCCCCCACAATTATTGTGTTAGGTGCAATATGTGCTTTGAGCTTTAGTAAAGTTTCTTTTACGAATGAGGGCGCCCTTGCATTTGGCGTATAGATGTTCAGAATTGAAAGTTCTTCTTGGTGGATTTTTCCTTTGACCAGCAAGAAGTGTCCTTCTGTGTCTCTTTTGATGACTTTAGTTTGAAAGTCAATTTTATCTGATATTTGAATGGCTACTCCTGCTCATTTCCTGTGACCATTGGCTTATAAGATTGCCTTCCAGCCTTTTACTCTAAGGTATTTTTTATCTTTGACACTGAGGTGTGTCTCCTGTATGCATCAAAATGTAGGGTCCTGTTTCCTTATCCAGTCTGTTAGTCTATGTCTTTTTATTGGGGAATTGAGTCCATTGATGTTAAGAGATATTAAGGAATAGTGATTATTACTTCCTGTCATTTTTGATGTTCTTTTTATATTTGAGTGGTTATCTTCTTTTGGGTTTGATGAAGGAAGGTAACTATCTTGCTTTTTCCAGGGTGTAGTTTCCTTCCTTGTATTGGAGTTTTCCTCCTATTATTCTTTGTAGATCTGGGTTTGTGGAAAGATATTGTGTAAATTTGGTTTTGTCATGGAATATCTTGGTTTCTCCATCTATTGTGATTGAGAATTTTGCTGGGTATAGTAGTCTTGGCTGACATTTGTGTTCTCTTAGAGTCTGCATGAGATCTGCCCAGGATCGTCTAGCTTTCATGGTCTCTGGTGAGAAGTCTGGTGTGATTCTGATAGGTCTTCCTTTATATGTTACTTGCCCTTTTTCTCTTACTGCCTTTAATATTCTTTCTTTGTTTAGTGCATTTGGGGTTTTAATTATTATGTGGCGAGAGGTATTTCTGCTCAGGTCCAGTCTGTTTGGAGTTCTGTAGGCTTCTTGTATATTCATAAGCATCTCTCTCTTTATGTTGGGAAAGTTTTCTTCCATAATTTTGTTGAAGATATTTGCTGGCCCTTTCAGTTGTAAATCTTCACTCTCATCTATACCTATAATCCTTAGGTTTGGTCTTCTCATTGTATTCTGGATTTCCTGGGTGTTCTGGGATACAAGCTTTTTGCATTTTGCATTTTCTTTGACTGTTGAGTCAATGGTTTCTATGGTATCTTCGGCATCTGAAATTCTCTCCTCCATCTCTTGTATTCTGTTGTTTATATTTGCATCTATGGCCCCTGATTTCTTCTCAAGGTTTTCTATCTCCAAAGTTGTCTCCCTTTGTGATTTCTTAGTTGTTTCTACTTCTGTTTTTAGATCCAGGATGGTTTTGCTCAGTTCCATCATTTGTTTGTTTGTGTTTTCCTGTAATTCTTTAAGAGATTTTTGTGTTTCCTCTTTCATGACTTCTGCCTGTTGACTCAAGTTCTCCTGCATTTCTTTAAGGTTTTTTTTTTTGCCTTTCTTCTTTATTGGCTTCTATCTCTTGGGCCTTATTCTCCTGCATTTCTTTAAGTGATTTTTGTGTTTCCATTATACGGGTTTCTAGCTTATTCATGTTCCCCTGTATTGCTTTAAGAGATTCTTTCATGTCCTTTTTGTGTTCTTCTAGCAGCGTCATGAACAGTGATTTTAAATCCAAATCTTGTTTCTCTGGTGTGTTGGCATAACCAAGACTTGCTGATGTTGGAGAGTTTGGTTCAGATGCTGCCATATTGCCTAGATTTCTGTTAGTAGCGTTCCTGCATTTGCCCTTTGGCATCTTGTTCTCTGGAGCTAGTTGGTCTTGTCTCTGGCTGGTGTTTCAGCCTCCTGAGAGGCTCTAGGGCTATTTCTGCAACACTGGATGGCAGGGTTTCCCCTGTTGCAGATTGCTGATGTGCTGTCCTCCTCTTGGGTGCCCTTGCAGCCCTAGTGTTCTTTGCCCCAGATTGTGTCTGGGAACCAGATGGTGCCCGTTTGCTCCTTCAGGGAGTGCTGAGGGTGTATGCTGCAGGGACCTTTTCTGAGTGCTGATCACTCTGCTGGGCAGTGGAACTCCCAACCGGGTTGGTGCACACAAGGCTAGCCTAGCTGCTTGGGCCCTGAGTCTAGGCAAAAGCCTGGCAGGCCAATGTCCGAGCAAAGTTCCCCTCAGCTGTGAGTGTTAATTGATTCTGTCAGGTGGCTAGGATGGCTGCGTGTGCGCACTCCCTGAGAGTGCTGGGAGAGTCTGCTGGGCTAACAACCTCCTGGCTGGGTCGGCACACAGATGGCCCACCGAGCAGCCCAGGGCCTGGGGGCAGTCCAGGGCCTGACCGTCTGAGACCCCTGCTATGTCCGCCTTGGGCTAGCCTGTTAGCCGGTTTGGTTTTGCCTGCTAGGACTCTCTGGCTTCCCGTAGGCAAAATGGCGCTGGCCTGGGCAAACAACCTCCTGGCCAGGTTTGCACACCGGTGCCCCCCCTTTCCCACGCCCGTCGGGCTTAGACCCCCGTGATGTTGGTCTTGGGTTGTATTTGCATACCTCAGTCTGTCTGATCTCTCTGGTGTCCGAGAACCAATATGGAGGCCTTGTAACTGACTGGCGGGAGGCAGAGTTCTGATGTGGCTTCTGTGTGGTGAAAGGCGCCGTAAATATTCCACTGCTTGTAGCTGCGCTGGCCAGCGATGGCCAGTGGTCGTGGGCGCAGGGTCTGCCTGGACCCTGTCAGCTTGGTTCTACTGCTGATGGCCCTTCCTCTGGACCAGCCGCTGCTGCTGTTGCTGCTGCCGCTGCCGCTCCCCGACATGCCGAGCAGATCTCTTTTTAAAGATCTTGTATATAATATATGATAGATGATAGATGATAGATGATATATAGCATATAGCATATAGCATATAACATATAACATATGACATAACACATAACACATATGACATATGACATATAACACATGACACATGACATATGACATATGGTATATGATATATGATATATGAATGATATATGATATATGATATATGATAGATGATAGATGATAGATGATAGATGATATATATGTCTTTTTAAGAGCTCTCTTTTGTAAGATCTTGTATTTATTTATTTATTTATTTTTTGTGTGTTCAAATTTAGACTCTACTAATTGACCCATTTCCCATGATGAGAAAAAACTTTCAATTGTTGAAAGTATAATTTAATCTCAACATTGTTTTCCTTCCCCTAACCCTCTTAAAAACCTTCTATATACATGTTCCTACTCCCCTCCAATTCCATGGCCTCTTTTACACAGATTATTATTTCATGCATATGTATCTAAGTATATACATATACATTCCTAAACATAATTGGTTGAGGCTTTATATTGTCAATTATACATATTTATTTCAGGATTTACAGATTGCATGATGGTAGTTTCCATAGGCAACACTACTTTAGAAACAACCAACTCTGTTTACCAAAATTACTGGTTCATCCATGAACTTATCTCTGCTCAACAGCTACACACAGAAACTAATCCCACGTTGTATGTTTCCATCATTCTCAAAGCCAGCCACTTCCTTGCAAGTATCAAGCTTCCATTGGTCATCTCGACTCCGCCATCTTTTTCATACCAGGCCCCTGTGTGCGTGTCAGATGTGTCCATGTGTCAGAGGTGTCCGTGTGTCAGATGTGTACGTGTGTCGTCAGATGTGTCCGTCTCTCAGCAGCAGCTTATGGGGGTTTGTGATCATTTTGCTGTCACAGGTCTTGACCTCACTCTATCTCTACAACACCATCATGAGCTTGCTATTATTATAATCTTCCCCGATCTTGTATTTATTTATTTAATGCATTTGAGTGCTCTATCTGCATATACACCTGCATACCAGAAGAGGGTATTAGATTCCATTATAGATGGTTGTGAGTCACCACGTGGTTGTTGGGAATTGGAACTCAGGACCTCCAGAAAAGCAGCCAATACTCTTAACCTCTGAGCCATATCTCCAGCCCCTCATCTTATCTTTTCATGCTAAAGTGAGAAACCAGTCTTTTTAGCAAAAGCAGCCTTTACATTTTCACTAAAAATGTAGGCAGTTGTTATAACTCACATATCCATGGCACAAACACCAACAACCTGGTGAGAAGTTGACAGTGGATCACTCGACTCTGCAACCTCCGATATTAGTGATTTGTAAGTCGATTAAGAGCAAATCCTGTTGATCATGGAGCCTCATCCTGTGGTCCCAACCCTCTGGAGGCAGAGGCAGAAAGATGGAAGTGAGGTCCAGGCCAGCTACGGCAACACAATGAGCCTTATCTCAAAAACAAAACAAAACAAACAAAACTTGTGTGAATGCTGTGATTTTGCTCTGACAGATGACCTGCCATCTGTGATGAGTGTGGACACACCGAGGACAGTTTATGGAATGCAGATTCTCCCCAGTAATGAGTCCCCTTGTCTGCTTGTCACTGTGTAGTCATGGTGTCTTGCATGGTATAATAGGGCATGCCTGATATGTAAACTTTCTGGGCTTGTCCGCTAATGTATGTCTTAAGACGATGCACGTGAAAGCATGCTTTTAATGGGTAACTGGTCAAGGGGTCAGAATCATTTTGCCTTTTCCCCTTTCTGGTGGTCCCTAACGGTCTTCTTTCCAGGTTGTTGAATGGATTGACATGCTGAGGAGCACACTCGTGGAGATGGTATGGAAGCACGGCACCTCACAAAATTTCCTGGTGTGTTTGCTCCCGTAAGGTCTTCTTTTACTCCTGATGTCAGCAAAGCACTTTCGTGAGTATCTCAGGTCACAATAAAAAATCATAAACAGGGTGCTGGAGAGATGGCTTAGCGGTCAAGAGCATGTGCTGCTCTTCCAAAGGTCTTGAGTTCAAATCCCATCAACCACATGGTGGCTCACAATCATCTGTAATGAGATCTGACACCCTCTTCTGGTGTCTCTGAAGACAGCTATGGTGTACTTACATATAATAATAAATAAATCTTTAAAAAAATCATAAACAGGAAGGTGGGTGACTGGGGAACCTCTAGTTTGGTAGCTAAGTTGGATGAACCGTGGGTACCTGGAGACCTGGTGATAAAGACAGGCACGAAAAGTGACTACAAGATTGTAGGACTAAAGGCCTTGAACTAGAGTTGGATGAAATTACGAGACACTGGTTGATGTCAGAATTGGCTGGTGGTGAGAGAGAAAAGCAATGCCGCTGGTATCACCGAGGGAAGCTGTCTTAATGCTCACCATGAAAAGCTAAATAGACACAAGCAGATTGTATTAGTTTGGGTTCTCTAGAGTCACAGAATGTATGGGCAGTCTCTATATAGTTAGGGAATTTGTCGATGACTTACAGTCTGTAGTCCAACTCCCCCAAAGTGGGCAGCAGCAGCTGTGGATGGAAGTCCAAGGATCTAGTAGTTGCTCAGTCCCACGAGGCAAGCAGGCAAGGAAGAATGAGTAAATCTTCCTTCTTCCAATGTCCTTATACAGATCTCCAGCAGAGGGTGTAGCCCAGATTAAAGGCGTGTGGGTCTCCAACAGAGGGTGTGGTCCAGATTACAGGCGTGTGCCTCCTAGCCTTTAATCCGAGATGACCTTGAACTCGGAGATCTCCTTGTCTTAATCTTCTAAAATTCATAGCCACTATGCTTCAAGATCTCCATGCCAAGATCCAGGTCAGAAACTTATATCTCTGAGCCTCCAGATTAGGATCATAGGTGAGCCTTTCAATTCTAGACTGTAGTTCATTTAAGATATAGTCACGTTGACAATCAGGAATAGCCACTACACAGATTGAACTGACAAACAAAGAACTTACCTTCCCCTTAAAGGAGAAGTAAGGTGTTGTAGCACTTTCAGGCAAGTTCCGGGGAGCTGGAGTCAGGCAGATCTCTGCGAGTTCGAGGGCCACAAAGAAAGACCCAGGCCAGGGAGGGCTACAAAGTAAGACACTGTCTTGAAAACAAAGCAAAGTTTAGGCTATTGCTAAAGGAAGCTATTGGCATTCTCTCATAGTGTAGTATTCTAAATGTTCAGCATCTAACAAAAATATTACTAAACACACACACACAAACACACACACACACACACACACACACACACCATGCACACACACAGACATACATCATGCACAGAAAACATGATTCATCATCAAAAAGAGTATCAGTCTGAGATGTGGTGGCCAAATCTCTAATCCCAGCACTTGGGAGTTTGAGGCCATCCTGAGCTACAGAATAAGACCTTATCTCAAAAGGAAAAAACATACAAAGCAAAACCAGTCAATAGAGATGGACCCAGGTAACTGAAAAAAGAGTTGATAGTGTAGCATTCAAAGATAAAGGAAACCTTAAGAATTTTAATGAATGGGGCTGGAATATGGCTGACCTGGCAGCACGTGTTATACTTAAGGCTCTAGGTTCAATGCCTCAGGACTGAGATGGGGGAGAGAGAGGGCTGGTGCATCAGGAAGGCCATTGCTTTGGTCTGAGCTCCTATGTGTGGCCCCAGTGACCAGGGTAAAAGTGAAACTGCAATAGCTCATGTCACTCTAAGCTGTATATCTGACCAGCACAAGAAGCCAGGGGCAGAGCGATAACAGCCCCATTTCCCAAACAGGGCAGTTGCCGTTGGCATGATAAGAGAGTGTTTGTGACGCAATCCAGTCTAACCAGGTAGTTAATTTTAGTGTGTGTGTGTGCCTGTGTGCACGTGTGTCTGCTTCTCTCTCTCTCTCTCTCTCTCTCTCTCTCTCTCTCTCTCTGTCCCCATTAATATACTTATATACTTAGTCTGTTTTAAGAAATGAAAGTTACCTGACTCCAGAGGGGGAAAAAATAAAGCCTTTAAATGTATGCAATTTTGTTCTTTGACAAATGGAAATTTAGTAATTTTTTTCCATTTTTAAATGTTGTTCTTCAAGCTTTTTTTCTTTTTATCATATTCATATTTTCAATTTGTCAAAGAACAAAATTATATACATTTAAAGGCTTTATTTCCCTCCCACCTCTGGAGTCAGTCAACTTTATTTTTTTAAAAAAGAACAACACGTAAAAATGAAAAAAAATTACTAAGCAGCATACTAGGTACTATAGACAAATGGTAAATAAACTTGAAAATGCAGCAATAAAGATTGTCTAATGTGTCTGTCAGAGGAAGAACTTGGGGTGCGGGGAGGGTGACAAAAGAACCAATGACATTTTCCCAGCACCACGAGCTGCAGGTTAACAGCAAGAAGCCAAGCATACACAGAGCCGGAGCCACATGCAGAGGTGAAAAAAATATCTCAAACTATAATAACTGAAAATTCTCCATGTGGATGAAACACACACAACTAATGATCCGAGGTGCTAAGTGAACTCCCGGTAGAAGAACACATACATATGCACACCAAACAAAAGAGTGTGATAATCACACCAATGAATAGTAAAGAGAAAATCTTGAAAGTAACAACCAGAAAAAAAGATACTGCAGTGATACAAAGATGTTTTTTCTTTTTTCTTTTTTTTCTTTTTGAGATACTATCTTATGTGTCCCAGGCTGGCCTTGAATTCTCTTGGTAGCTGAAGGTAACCCTGGTCCACCTCCAACTGCTAAGCTAACAGGCATGACACCATTCCTGGTTTAAGGTAGTACTAGGATCTAACCTAAGCAGTTGCGCATGTCAGGCAAGCACTCTGCCTACTGAGCTATGTAGAGGAATTTTAATCCAGCAACATGGCTCCTCTGGCAAAGAATCACATCTTCTAGGTCTGTGTGATCCAGCTGGGATACAGACACACCACTCACCTTTAATTCCTCAGGCAGTAGTACAGACGTGCCCTTAATAACCACCTTTAATTCCAAACAGTGCAGGTAAGGATAAGCGACATATAATTGAGGGACAGACAAAGAGATGGATCAGAGAAAGATTTGACAGAATGAGTCAGAGACAGGATTCTTCCAACTCTCGTGAGAACAGACAGGAAAGAGAGGCCACTTAGGAGCAGCGCAGAGTTAGTCAGGGATTGAGGGAAGTTTAGTGAGTACAGTTCGGTTGAGTTTAGTGAAGTTTGGAGCACTTCCGTTGAATGCAGATGGGTTCAGTTGAGTCTGTGCAGTTCTGTTCAGTTCTGCTCAGTTCTGTTCAGTTCCAGTGGTCAGTGCAGACAGCACAGTTCAGTTTATGTAATTCAGAGGCACTTTTTCTAAGCAGAGCAATTCAGGGGAAAGCTGAGAGAAGCCGGTTTGAATCAGTCAGCTTGGAGAGGAGTTTTGAGCCAGAGCAGCTGAATTGCACCAGCCAACCAGAGTTCAGAAAGAACTAGAAAGAGTGAGTTTATTCAGCACTAAGCCTCCAAGATGACAGTTATATCTGGCTAGTAAAAGTTACATTTACAGAGCTATATCCCCAGCCCCCAACCAAGTTGACTCTAACTTTTGATAATAAACAATACAAGCCAGGAGATGATATAATGCATGACTTAAAGTATAAAAATATGTATCCCAACCTAAAATTCTGTATTGGCAAGGACAAGAGTGATAAAGACAGGATCTCTCTCTCTCTCTCTCTCATACACACACACACACACACACACACACACAGGAGTGCGGGGAGCAGTGACTAACATGTTTGAAGGGTTTGTGACACGCTACCACAAGGTTTTTCTGGAAGGAAAGCTGCCTTGTGTATCTGTCTGACTTCCAAAGGAAACCAGTGACTTGGTACACCTTAGTTTGCATGAATAGTAACTGCATCACTATAGCTCTGCATCCACTGCCAGACATTCTCCTCTTGTCTTCTCTCACAGGAGGGGTCCTTAGTAACACCATTTTAACGATATTGACAATGACTATTTTCAAATAAGCTTACATTCTGAGTTCTTCCTGCTGGGTATCAATTTGGGAGTGAGGACACCATCAGTCTCATAGATCTAAGAGACCAAAAATGGAAATAATGTTGAACTATAAAAACTAAAATGGAGTAGCCAATTCAGACAATCTCTTTGGGCATGAAGAATGATGGAGTTAGACATCATAGAGCTAACCTGGCTGGGTTTAGGCATTTTCTTGAGAAGATAACAGTTTGGCTACTCATGCATACCTAATATTCATTTTTCGTCTCTTATCCAAGTGGATTGTCTTGGGGTAACCCTGTGTGTCACTCAGAGTTGTTTTGATGGGCTTCGGCCACTGTGGTTGGTTTCTGGGTCTTGCCAGTCAGTTATATGGGCAGGTAGTGCACATCTGGCCAATGAGGCACAGTGGGAGAGACTAGGAGAAATAATACACACACTTGAAAAAACAAAACAAAACAAAAAAACCAAATGAAATCGTTATACTTGTGTGTGTGTGTGTGTGTGTGTGCGTATGTGTGTGTGTGTGTATTTGAGCTAGCCAGTGCACATTCACAAATGTCATGGCAAGAAGGCAGAGATCAGAGGACAACTCTTGGGAGCTGGTTCTCTCCTTCCATCACGTGGGTTCTAGGGACTGAACTCAGGTTCTTTGGCTTGCCAGCAAGCACCTTTGTCCACTGAAATGTCTTGGCTCCAGATATCTATAATTGTTTATGTTAATTATCTTTCTCTTGGCCACAAGGTTAGCCTATTCCTTATCTATACTCGTGACTTTATCAGTTATGCAGCTATTAATAAATGTCTTACCAAAACATCCTGCCTATAGGTGATCATGTAACCTGTGACACATATCTATGGAAAGTAAGATGTGTGTAAGGTTTGTATTGTGATAGCACTGCTGTTGTCTTCATGAACGATCCAAACTGCTGCTCCTGGTGTCTGCCACTTGTAATCCCAGCATTCAGGAGGCTGAGGTAGCAGGATTGCTGGGAGCTTGAGGTTAGCCTGGGCTACATAGTGAGAACCTGCCTCCCACAGAAATAAAATTGCAAGAACTGAAAGAAAAGGAAACTTTGCTGGCATTTAAATCTCATCAGAATTTTTAATCTTACTATTTTCATTCTGAAAATATTCCAAAGGTCGTGTATAAGGTATTCTGAAGCGCGTGTAAGGCTTCTGTGATTTTAGTGTTCACACTCACATTGGCACTAACAACTCTGAGGTTCCTGATGATAAGCTAAATGATAGCGCTTGGCTCCATGTTATCTTTTATTTATTTGTACTTTATCTGTTTATTGGTTTATTTATTTGACACAGAGTCTTGCTATGTAGCCCAGGCTGGCCTCCGCCTACCTCGACCTGACCACTGGGTTACAGGTGCTCATTACCACACCTGGTGTAGTACTTGATTCTTCTTCTTTTTTTTTTTTTTTTTTTTTTTTTTTTTTTTTTTTTAGCGTGAGTTTATAATTTATTTCTAAAAATATCTTTGTCACAGAGATTATAGTTGGTACGGCATTGCAAAGCTTAAATTCTTAAGTGAGTGCCATTGTTCTCAATAAAACACATTTCACTAGATATGTCTGTTGAAGCTGAAAGTTGCACTTATAAAATTAAACATAAAGACTCCTCCAGGACACCGAGAGCTTAAGACAGGTACCTCCTCACCAATGTTTATCTATGTACCTCTCTACAGAAAAGTGAAACTTTCTGGCCTGTTCTGGGTTATACCATCTAATCTAATGGAGTCCTAAAGCTTGTTGTATCAGAGATACTACATTACAACCGAATTATTGGTCATTAATCTACATCCATTCATTGGTTTTTATCTGCATTTCTGCAGTGTGACTAAGTTAATGCTAACATTATTATATTAAAATGAATTTATGGAACAATTAAAACTTACATTCTATGCCCCATGGCCACATTGATTGAGATGTTTGAGGAAAGCATTACACTGTTTGAGAGTCATTAATGAACCAAATATTGCCTGAAAATTTTAAAACTTAATCTATTTAAATCGTTTAAAATCTCAAAAATATTTCTTCTTGGTTTCAAATAAAATCAAGAAAATGTATTAGGTTCAGCTATGTGTATTGGAAAAGATTACGCTATGTGAACATAAAAGTAAAATGCACATAATATTTTTGTAAATCACAAAATAACTAGTTCATTAAAATAGCAGTAATAATTAATTTATTTTAATGTTTTAGGAAAGCTCAAAGTGATGAATGTTAGGTTTCCAGACTTAAGCAAGTTTCATAGCATACCAATATTCTGAGAGCATTTCTATTGACATAGTATCAACAGAGATCATATCGAATTATCTTGAACTGACTATCTGAAACGTAGTACTTGATTCTTACCGTGTTGGTGATCAAGTCAGATATGTCTTAACATCAAATGACAATGACCCACAGCTGTAGTGATCATCCTGCCTTCTTTGAACAGTTCAAGGGCTAAGGTTTCCTTCTGCAACAAAAACTTAGGCTGTAAACGCAATAATCTTTTCTTTAGCATGATATATCATTCATATGTTTAAAAGAACTTTATAAAAATAGTATTGATGCAAAAATGCAGATTATTGCAAGTTCAGCATCCCTGGGGACAACTCAGTCTCCCTCGTTTTTCGCTGTTTGAACTGCCAGGGTTTACTCCTGTATATATTATTGGCCTACGCCTGTGTAGTACCAAACACAAGCGAGAGTCTTGAAATCTATGGCAGTATAGTTTATTACTTGATTATATTATATATTATTTGGTTATATGATTGACCGTATGTTGGCATTCCAGATGATCCAAATGTTTTTTTATTGTGTGCTTTGGCTTTAAAACTGATATGGAAGCTTGCAAACTCAGGAGGTTTTTCAAGGTTGGATTGGTGCTGACTGGCTAAACTGTGACCAGAAGGGATTCATTTGGGCTCACAACACACCAGCGCTCCAGTGTGGTGTCACACCAACTCATGTATCTGCTTCTATGTCTTCCGTGATCACTGCGTAAAGGTTGGCATTCCAGCAGCAACAGTCGACCAGGTAACTGTGCATTAGAAGATACGGCTTTAGAGAGACCTGGGTTCACCTCAAAACAAAAATCTCATCATAGCAACTGTAGTGTGGCACAGTGTGGCACACAGTGTGCCCTTTCATCCACACAGTTTTACTTGAAAATAAACGTTCATTGCAACGAGTCATTGGTCTGGTTCAAGGCCTCCGGCTTCTGCCACACCATCTATACTGGATCCTCACCGAGATTCCTCTAGAATATCTCATTGTTGCCCTAGGTCATGGAAACCCTGCAGCTTTGGATCTGCAGGACTGGCCCCTTTACACACTCCAGCAGTTCGTAGGTGGGGTAGATGTTGGGGTGAGCCAACCTAAAGCCCTGGAGCTTGGCCTGGATGGTAGCTGGGTTGGTCTTCTGCCAGCTCTCCTATACCTATACCACCAGTGCCCACCACTGCCCCAACTCGCTCACCCAGCACCACAGCTGGCAAGGGGTAGGGCCAGTTCTCCTGCTCTCATGTCCTTGGGGCTAGCTCACCAGTGCCAGCTCCACTATCCTGTCCAGATGAGGTACAGGGCCTGCTCTCCTGAGTGCTATAGCCCGTGAGGGGCAGGGCCAGCTCTGCACAGCCCTTGGACATTGATACAATCCCAGGTAGCTGCCATCTGTATGACCTTTAGTGGTAATATGAGCCCCAGACATGGATGGATACTGCTTCTGCACACCCCCCTCCAGGTCCAAACATGGCCCTCAGTGGCAGCATGGGCTGGGACTTCACCACGGCCTCAGGTGAGTCTGTTCCTCTCCGCCCTCACATCTCCAGTTCCATCTCTCTTCACCATGCTCAAGCTGTTCTGCGTCTCTTTCTCCCCGTCACTCTACCACATACTTGCGCACCATTGTGGCTCCCACTGTGAGCAGGCCACATGGTGGGCCTCTGAGTATTTCTTTTCTTTCTCCATCTTCCTATGTGTGTGAGGTGTGCAAGTGTATGTTTATTTGTGTGTTCGTATGTGTGGACACATGTGTATGGGGTATGCATGGGGATGCTCAGGCATGTGGAGACCCAAGGCTGAGGCAAGGGCTCTCAGTGAAACCCAGAACTCGCCTGTATGTCTCTCTAGCCAGCTTGCTCTGAGGATCCGCTTTCTGCCTTCTGGGGCTGGAATTACGGGCAGGCCACAATGCTCGCCAGGCATTTATGGGCTCCAGGGCTCCAGACCGATAGCTCTTATACTTTTGCTATAGTTGCTTTAATTACTTATCTGTCTCCTTAGATCCCCTTTCTATTTTTAAGACACACACAGATATCTAGAGTCCATATATGAGAAAAACATGAGGCAGAAAATCTAATTAATTATATATTCAAACTTTAATTTCTCAGATTTTACACGTAGAGATAAAAGTAGATAGCACCATAAAAATCCACCCTTGGGCACATAAAACAGGATATGTTTAAGCAAATATATCAGCATTTCCAATTTCAATCACGGAAACTTCTGTTGCATAAAATTATTGATGTTAAAAATGGCACTGATCAGTTGTGTGGGTTTTCATACGAGTGCATGGGTCCTTTTCAGTAACATATTGATGTCTTTCTTCTGGAACTGGTGTGCTATTTGCAAGGTGGGTGAGGAGACTTGTTTCTCATCTAGACTTTCCTCCCTAATATAAATACAGAGAAGTCTTTTTCACCAGAGAAGTCTTTTCTTCCAGAAATCTCTGTGGATGTTCACCAGATCTGTTTAAATTGTCAACCCTGTTAAAAAGAGGCCAGTAAATTCTTGAGGGGTTTTCCCCCTCTCTCTGATAGTAACCAAAGCCCCAAATTTTTCTTTTTCTTGGATGGTGATAGAAATCATTTTTATTTCTAGTAAGTCCAACAGGCCGGCACTGGGGACGTAGCCCACCGGGCGGAGCACTTGCCTAGAACTGGCTGAAGCTGTAGATTTCTGCACCAGCACCACATAACCAGGCGTGGGTGCATTGCCTGCCATTCCAGCACTTGGGACATACAAGCAGGAGTGTCAGGAGTTCAAAGTCATCCTCTGACACCGAGTGAGTTGGAAGACAGACAGGCAATGTGATAAGTAAACAAAAAAACAAAAAACCAACAACAACAAAATACATCATTTGAAAATT
The DNA here is from genome assembly GCF_947179515.1 of Apodemus sylvaticus. NCBI lineage: Eukaryota > Metazoa > Chordata > Mammalia > Rodentia > Muridae > Apodemus > Apodemus sylvaticus. The sequence continues at coordinate 77,926,085 of NC_067483.1, read as the reverse complement.
GTCACCTCTAGAGAAGTTATGGCAAACTATATTTCACACCAGAAAACTTTTCAGATTGCCTGTTAGGTCTCATATTTTAGGGAAGAGCTAGGCACCAGAGTCCTCAGATTCAGCTCTTTGGGGCTAGTGAAGGCACCAGAGTGGGTGAGGATCTCCTCCCCGCCCTCCAAGGTGGTTCCGCACACAACATATTCCTTTAGTATCAGAGGTTTCGTCCAGTTGTCTGTCCTTCTCAGCTCAGAACCCCAGCCTGGAGAGGTGACCGGTTGTGGTATGCCACTGTCCTTAGCTGTGTAAATCTGTAAAGAAACAGGACCTTCGCCAGGAAAATGTCAGTCTGCTTTCCAGACTGCCACAGAAGCTTTCTCTGCCCACCCCTCCCCCATCTTTTCAGTAAGCCCGGAAGGGTAGTTCAGTCTATCTCTTGTCCCAATATTTGTAACTTCAGTGCCAGTTCTGACTTGCCTTGCCCTGGACTGTCTTCTGTATTGTCTACCTGTCTGTCCGTCTATCTGTCTGTCTGCCTGCCTCCTCATCTACCCACATACCTACATATTTTATCTATTTACCTTGAGACAGGGTCCCATGTATCCTAGGCTAGGACCTTGAACTCATTATTAGCCAACTATGATTTTCATTTCCGATCCTTCTGCCTCTATTTCCCCAGTGCAGAGATAACAGGCCTGAGCAACCACACCCAGTTTATATGATGCTAGAAATAGAACCCAGGGCTTCCTAAAGACCCCAGGCGCAAAAATATAGTTTGTTTATATATATATGATATTTGACTTCTCCTCTCTCATATCAAAGCTTCGGCGTCTACCTACTGTGAAATGCTGTTCTAGCTTAGGTGACTATAACAACATCTATGATCCTTCCAAATAGGAAGAGTCCCTGATGGCAGCCAGACAGCCATCTGGAGAGCCCAGCTTCAGTGGTCAAATGCACATCCTCACCCAAAAACTCTGCGCAAAGCTGAATCGTGCTGCTAGCCTGAGGAGGCCAAGTTCTTCTCTCTCAAAAACAGTCGCCTGAGCGGACACAGAGTCCCGTGGAGGTGACAGACGGGAGGAGCAACTTCCTGAGCCATCATTCTATTTCTTTAAAAATCGCAAAGAACTTTATTATATTTAAAAAACTGTCACACATTGATAATAAGCAGACACAAAGCCTGTATATCTCAGTGAACTTCTAAATCAGTGTTTCTCAACCTGTGGGTTGCGACCCTTTGGGAGAGTCAGATGACCCTTTCACAGGGATCGCCTAAGACCATATATCCTCAACACAAAATATCCTCATTACGACTCATAACAGTAGTAAAATTACAGTTATAAAGTAGCAATAAAAATAATTTTGTGGTTAGGGGTCACCACAGCATGAGGAACTGTGTTAAAGGGAGGCAGCCTTAGGAAGCGGAACACTGTTTTTCACTTCTCAGTTCTGCCCCTTGAGGGCGCCAGAGACTGCCCAGCTGCTTTACAGAGCGGTCCCTGGAGGAGGCCCGGCTGCGCATCTGTGAGGAAGTCAAAGGGCTGTCAGCACCCAGAGCCAGGGCAGAGCCCTGAAGCAGTCCTCACAGCCGGTGATCACCTCAAGGCACACGGTTAGGGACAGAACCCAAGAAGCAAAAGTTCTGGCTTTCATTTGCTATCGCTTTGCCGTGTGGCTCTGAGCCCTATACCTTACGGTGCTGTGGGCTTGAGCCTCTTCCTGGGTAAGACAGTGATTAAGAACACTTTCCAAATGTGATGCTTCAAATGCACTAAGTGATAAGGAAAGCCGAGCTTGGTGGCACGGGCGGGCCTGGATTTCCAGCTGCTCCATAGGCAGAGAGGCAGGAAGGTTGCAAGCTTAAAGGCAACCCAGGCAACTTGGTAAGACCGGACCTCTACATAAAAAGCACCAAAGAAGTCTAGGGACGCAGCTCAGCGCATCAGAGATTATTTTGTAAAAATAAGATCTTGGACTCAAGTCCCCAGCGCCAATATGCTTTTAAAGATAGTAACAGTTTGGAAGACCTGCAAATGATTACAACAATAGCATATATTCTAATTTCTTGAAGCCTTTGAAAGTGTAGCTCTCCTGGGCACTATCTTAACATCACTAGAAATCAGTTATGGCGGAGGTGACTGTGAAAGAGGAAAATGAGGCTCACGGGGTGGATTAAGGGTGGGAATCTTGGAAGATCTTGATGGAACAAACAGAGCCCAAGCAGGGATTTGGACTCACTCTGGCTCCACGGAATCAGGGCATTTGTTTCTGATGAGCTTTCTCTTCACACCTGAGTTCCACACAATGCTTTCCTCTCAGTGACTCACTGGTGTGAGAAGAGAAAACAGGTGTGTGGTAAGTAGCATTGCTCCCAAGCGCATCGGCACTGAAGGGTTAGCCCGGGCTGAGGTTGGAAAAGGACCACGCAGGCACAGGCTTAGGAGGAAACCCTTCTGCGCACATGGAATGTGTGGGCGAGCAGGGGCCCTGGGGCACTGTCCCAGAGTGAGCTTGTGCATAGGTTGGACTCAGAATCCAGGCCATTGTAAAGGACTCAAGACAGCATGTGGAGAGGGTGCAAGAGGGTGGTCTTCCGTGCGGTGATTGCCACACACCAGACCGTAAGAGGCAGTGTGAAATTCTGGATTTGGTTGCCACTGTGCTGGGGACAACATAAGCAATGGTCTTCTTGCCCTGTAGTTATGTCAGATGGTGCACGGGCCGGTGAAGCAAGAATAATGTTAGGAGAAGAAAACTGCTCAGAAGCCTCAGAGTGAATGAGGCCTCTGGGAGCCATTCTAGAAAGCATAACCGTCCTCGCTTAGCCATTCCCGCTCCCCGAGGGGGGCCGTATGGGGCAACTTATGCTTCCTTTGGTCTTGGCTTCATAGCTGTTCCTCTTTCCAGAAAGCTCCTCCCATGAAGGGAAGGACAGACCAGAGCAGGTGATGGAACCTGCGGACTAAAGAAAGCAAAGCCCTGGGAAGGCTCCTGTGGACATGCCTGGCTCACCTCCAACCTTGACCCCACTGTTATTACATCTACCTACCTGCAGGGCTGGCCTCCAAACCTGAGCCCACTGTCACACCTACCTGATTTTGGACAATGTCATAGTCCACCTAAGTCCCGGTTTCATTGTCTACATGTGGGAGAAGGGCTCATGATCGCCTCTCCCTCGGAAGGGTCCCATGAAGTTCAGCCGGGGTAATAGATTGGAAAGGACATTGTAAACTGTAAGGAGTGGTTGAGCACAGGGCCCTCTAAAAGGCAGACAGAAGCAGTGGGTATGGATCAGAGAACCAGAATTACCATTCCTCCCACTCTATGTCTTGGAGACCCCTGAGGTCTTGCCAGAATTGTTTTTATGGGTGACTGCAGCTGCTTGCAAACTGGATTTGTTTTTGTTTTTGTTTTTGTTTTTTTAGTTGTTTTTTTGTTTTTGGTTTTTTCCAGACAGGGTTTTCTCTGTGTAGCCCTGGCTGTCCTGGAACTCACTCTGTAGACCAGGCTGGCCTTGAACTCAGAAATCCGCCTGCCTCTGCCTCCCAAGTGCTGGGACTAAAGGCGTGCGCCATCACCGCCCAGCCAAACTGGATTTGTAAGAGGCTCAGGAGTGCTCTCTGTGTGTGGCTTAAACCCTTGTGCTTGTCTTCTTCAGTCTGGTATGGTACGCTGCCTGGCGAGCAGGAATCACTTTTTGTGTCATAGGCCCTGGCGCACGGGGTGGGGGTGGGGAGTTAGTGGGGGGGGGGTGCTGAAGGAAACTTACACATACTGCTTGTAGTTCTTTTTGGTTTTGTTTTATTCTTTCCTCATTCTCTCTCTCTCTCTCTCTCTCTTTTTCTACATTCTTTGTTTACATTCCAAATGATCTCCTCTTTCCTGGTTCCCCCCTCCCCATAAGTCCCATAAGCCCTCTTCCCTCTGCCCATTCCACAATCAACCCCCTCTCACTTCTCTGTCCTGGTGGTCCCCTACATTGCTGCATCAAGCCTTTCCAGGACCAGGGCCCTCTCCTTCCTTCTTCTTGGGAATCACTTGATATGTGAATCGTGTCTTGGGTATTCAGAGCTTCTGGGCTAATATCCACTTATCAGTGACTGCATTCCATGTGTGTTCTTTTGTGACTGGGTTACCTCACTTAGGATGATATTTTCCAGTTCTAACCATTTGCCTAAGAATTTCATGAATTCATTGTTTTTAATTGCTGAGTAGTATTCCATTGTGTAAATATTCCACATTTTCTGTATCCATTCCTCCATTGAGGGACATCTGGGTTCTTTCCAGCTCCTGGGTATTATAAATAAGGCTGCTATGAACATAGTGGAGCATGTGTCCTTATTGCATGCCAGGGAATCATCTGGGTATATGCCCAGGAGTGGTATAGCTTTGTATAGCACTTGTATGACAATGGACAGTAGTGACTAGAAAAACCAGTAGGTCATAAATACCTCCCTAGAATACCAAGCCACCCCACCTACATACTGTGGTTAAATAACCAAGCATTCGCAGGCGAGTCTAGTCATAGGGCCTAGGAAGATATATCCTTGAGGCCACATTAACAACTTGCTACATCAGGATTTTGTTCGTTTGGTTTTAGGGTGTGTGTGTCTGTGTGTGCACACACATGCACAAGTGTGTATGCATGGGCTGGGGGTTGGGGCACAGTCTGAAAAATGATCTGGTGGCCCAGTGGTCTCAGAGTTGTTATATAGCTGGAGATAACCTCACTCATGATGATCTGTTTCTACCTCCCAAGACTAGGTTACAGTCTTGGGCCTCTATGCCAGGTTTTAGATTGGATTGGAACCCAGGAACATGCTTGGGAAGTACTCTGTCAACTGAGCCACACCCAGAGCCCATCTCTGAAAGGCTGGGTGATCCTTCTTGCACGGACGAGGTGAACACTCTGCCGCTGGGCTCCATCTCCAGGTCCTGGGTGGGTCTTCTTATCTAAGAGCACCACTAATGTGCTCATGACGTGCCTTTGACAGCAAGTATCCGCCAGGAGCTCACAATGTGATAGAAAGTGTGTTACATACTTGACAAGTCATGCGTGATGTCATTGTTTGAAAACATTTATTTTGGTAAAATATACTTAACAGGATTTGTCTTAGCCTTTTCCTTCTTCAGAAGATCAGATTCGTGTTTGTCAAGAGGGAGAAAGGGGGAAAGGAAATCTACTTTGCCAAGGTTCCCCCAGCACAGCACAAAACTTTCAAGGATCTGGCCTTCAGTTGTGTGTTGGGGGCAGGGGCTGTGAATGCAGGGCTGTGGTTCCAATGAGCACAGAAAGAGGCCGAAGACATAGCCCTCCCTGTCACAGGCCCCACGCTCAGCCCACTCTCCAGCCCCTGATCTCTGCAAGCGTATGTGCTGCTGGCCTGGGTTCCGCCTCCTCACCACAAACACCCTCTGCCCTGACAGGGTTAGCAGAAACATGTGTTCTCCACAGACCACAGACATGCACTTGAAGCGGTGTGAGTGTGTTATGCTGAGATACAGCCAGAAGCCACAGACTAACCAGCTGCAAAACAGTGCTAGCTGCTTGCTTGCCATTATCAAGTACCCGAGTACCTAGGTCAGTCTAATACCTAGCTTTCCCAAGGCTTATCCAGGTGTCAACTAACTAACTTCCTTCCTTCCTTCCTTCCTTCCTTCCTTCCTTCCTTCCTTCCTTCCTTCCTCCCTCCCTCCCCCTTCCTCCCTCCTTTCATCTCTCTCTCTCTCTCTGTCTGTCTCTCCCTCCCTCCCTCTGTCCATTTGTCTGTCTGTTTTTTTAGGCTTTTGACACCTAAAAGGGCTTCACCATGTAGCACTAGCTGGCTTGGAAACATGCTAAAGTTGCTATATAGAGCAGGCTGGTCTTGAACTTGCAATGATCCTCTTGTCTCTGCTGCTTGAGTGCTGAAGTGTTAGGTTTACCACCCCGACTTTCAGCTAAGAGTAGTCTTCTTTTTCTTATCCCGTCCCTCATTATTTTATTTTATGTTTGTGTGTATGGTTGTTTTGCCTGCATGCATTTCAGTGCATCCCATTCATGCCTGGCACTCACAGAGGCCAGAAGAGGAATCAGATCCCCTGAGACTGGAATTATAGATGGTTGTGAGCCACCATGTGGGTGCTGGGAACTGAGCCTGGGTCCTCTGGAAGAGAAACGTGCTCTTGAAGCAATCTGTCCAGCCCCAGGAATTATTTTCTTTTTAGGGTTAATTAATTGTGTATATACAACATATTATATTTATCTTCTTATAGATATTTGAATTGTTTTTGCTTTTTGGTTACTATGAATAATATAGTTTGGCACATTCTAATGTATATATATATACATTAGAGTATATATGTGTGTATATACACACATATATATGACATATATATATATATATATTTGGTGTAGAGGGGACAGGGCATGTAGAGGCCAGAGGACTGTGGGAGTCAGTTTTCTCTTTCTACCATGTGGATTTCAGGGATCAAACTCAGGTTTTCAGCCTTGATGACAGGTACTGTTACCTGCTGAGACAGCTCACCATCTTGGTTTAAACTGTTTTCAAAATGGAAAATTCTAAACACATAAAAACATAGATGACAACAAACGTAATGAAAAAAATGAAACAACTCTTAAACTCAAATGAACAAAGGGAGCCCAACATGTGACAGTAGCTCAACAGTCTTGATGCTCATTGTTCCTGCCTGTTTGGTGCACTTCCTAGCATTATGAACCACAGAACACCAGAACAGCAGCTGGCGTGGAGACTTTGGAGATACTGGCATGAGTTGAGTCTGAAGTCTTACGTCCTAGTTGTAAATCAGTTCAGCAGTCCAGAGATGTGAGCCTAAGTGAACAGAGGTCTTCGCTGCTCATTGGCTCAGTAGAGGCTCAGGATGCCTCCTAACCTGTGGCATGCGGGTACACGTCTCCCCCTCCCTGCCTTGTGGGGCAGTCACTTCTTTCCTCCACAAAAACAAAGATGAATAACCCTAAACGAGCAGAATGTGCCCCTCAGTGATGGACAGCTTTGTGCTGTGAAATCAAGGTTTCTATCCTTTGACTTGAGATGCAGTGTGAGCAGAGCATAGGGGTATTGTTAGTTTTTGTTGCTGGAATCGTGTGTGTGTGTGTGTGTGTGTGTGTGTGTGTGCGTGCGTGCCTGCCTGCCTGCCTGCCTGTCTGTCTTTCCATTTATGTGTCTATACTATATGTGTGTACAGTGTATCTAGTGCATATCTCTACATGAACAAATGCAGAAACAATCCCATGGACAAGTTAGACTTTATTATTTTTCTTTAAAGAATTATGATCTCAAAATGAGGAACTATGTTTTCCTTTCTTAAAATAGGAGGGGGGGGGGAAGCCTGTGTGAAGCTCTCTTCCTTTCTGGCCAGAAATGTATAGTCATAGGACAGCAGTCAGAGTTCAGGAGAGTCGTGAAGTCTGGCTCATGTCCTTCTAAACGTCTGTGCCTAAGGTCCTCGAGTTAATTTCGGAAAGGCTCAAGAGCTCAGTGGACAACTGAACAGGACTCAGCTGGTAGAGCAAAAGTCAGCCAGCATCTGGAGAGGAGGCTCTGGTCTCAAGCACATGGACCAAGAGCAACAGCCTGATTGGCTCTTCTCTCTGTCCAGAATGATCTTTTCTGTCCTTGCTTATGGAAGTAACAGAATTCTTCAGTGCTGGGCTCAAATGCTACCTCCTCTCTGACACTTCCCCTGGTTCTCAATCCCAACCCCTAACCCCCAGCTGCCACACAAAATACCTCTCCTGTTCTTCAGTTTCTGGAGTCACTTTGACCCCTTAATTTTTCTGTTTTATTTCTGTACCATGCACATACCAGGATACCAGTCCTCTCTGGTCATTTAGAGAGGGTTTTGCTATGTAGCCCTGGCTGGCCTTGAACTTGTGGCAATTGTCTAGCCTCAGTTTTCTAGGTGTTGGATTGCAGGCATGCACTACTACTCTGGGGCGTGATATCAGTCTTCACTCCTTGTTTAGATCAAGGTTAGTTTCTTGAGAAGAGAAATTATTTTTTATTTATCTTTTTTTTTAATTGTTCAGTACAGAGTCAGCAACTAGCAAATATCTATTGACCATGTGGCCTAAAGTCTTATTTAACAGTGGCATCTGTTCAGTGCTCCCTAAATTCATGCAGAGTAAGGTAGCATTGATTTCCAGGCACCTGGTAAATACAAGACAATTTTGTCCTGTCTTAGGAATTCAGCGTGAAACCAGCTTCATGTAATCCTTCAAACAATAAAACCTGTCAAAACTTCCACGGGAATAACTATAAAAGTGCTTTGGGAATCCATTGCCCAGGCCTCAAATGGAGTCTCAGGTAGATCTTCATATGGTCAAAGGTAGCATTCGTTTATTTCAATTGGCCTCCAGAAGAACTTGAATGTCACAAAATAGTACATGTTTGTTGACTTCACATGGTCTTGGTTAGAAGACAGGACCAGTCAGGAAATTTTCTTTCATCAGCAGAATGAGTATTGATTTCACATTGATGGATTGATTGCGGCTTGCGTACCACAATACTGCGTGGAGGTCAGAGAACAACTTGCAGGGGTTGGTTCTCCCCTTCTCGAATGAGGGTTCCAGGGGTCAAACTCTGGTCATCAAGCTTGGTGACAAGTCCTTTTATCTGCTGAGCCATATTGCCGGCCTGAGTTTTTTAATTTTTTATTTTTGACACAGGGTCTTGCGTAGCCCAGGGTGACCTCAGATTCACAATGTACCTGGAGATGACCTTTAGTCTCTGGTCCATCCTGCTCTCCCTCCCATGTGCTGGGATTACAGTTGTGTGGTACTACAGATCAAATGCAGGGTTTTAGACATGCTACACAAACACTCTGAGCTGAGTGACATCCCTAGCCTGAGGTCAAGGGACAACCTGTGGCATTGGTTCTTCCTTCCACTATGTGGATCTTGAGGACTGAATTCCAGTTGTCACTCTTGGCAACAAGTGCCTTCAACCACTGAGCCTTCTTGTAGGCCCATCCCTATCCATCTCTTGAACATCTTCACCATCCTTTGTATCCATTAAACTGTATCTTATTTAAGGGGAGGAATAGAGTGTCTTTTTGCAGCTGGCTTGTTTCACTTAGCTTAAGTCCTCAAGTTTGATCCCTGTAGAAGCATTGGCCAAGATCTCGCTCCCTTTTTAAGACCATAACCCTGTTTCATGTAGACACCATTGTTCTTGTTGCTGTTGTTTACCTATTCATCCTTCAACAGACAAATTGACTTGCTTCTTTACTTTTTGGAAAGCTTTGGTGGCTAATGGTGCTATGAACACAGGTCTATAAATATACAAGTCAAATAAATACTTAACCTGTTCTGAGAGGAGTGTGCTTTGATCACCTTCCTCACGTGGTCCTTGGCAAATCCCAGACGCATGACAACTTCATATATCTGATTCATTAGCTGATTCCATTCCTCCATGGTAAGGGCTTTTCCTGGGTTGCCGTGTGCAGCAGGTACACGATATAGGAAGTGATAGGAATTACACTGTCATCTCAGGAAAGGGGATGGAGGCCCCTGCGTGATGAATGGACTGTAGTAGCTTAGTGTGTTCATGGGGACACAAATCAAGATCTTTGGAGATCCTCCCATTGGGCTCTGCCCCAACCCTCGCCTTGACGCCCTCACTGTTCCAGCCATTGGGATGGGACACTTTTCCAAAAAGGTATGAACACGAGGAACTTGTTCTGACTTAAGCTTGGCTGCAGTTGAGGTGTTATCATGTACACAGAGCTCAAATTACAGAGGTTGCCTTCGGCCAGTGACTAGCACGGGGAAGTTTGCATGGGGAAGTTGCTCAGAGAGGTGGAAAATGATTGCAAGAAAAATGCTAAGAGTGGTGTGGAGAGGGGCCAGCTGGGGATGTCAAGGGATTTATAAAAGAGATTACAGGACCTTTTAAGGGAATGAGGCAGCTGCTAATGATGGAAAACTGCCGAGGCTGAATCCGAATGCCTGCCTCATCGGCTGCTCCTCCTGAGGTGCCTGCAACTATGGAAAAAATGGATCATGTCATCATTGCCTTTGTGTGTAGTTCAAAGAGACACAGCAGAGTGTGGGGAGCAGAACCTGTTTCTGTGTAATCCCTGGGGCCCTCAGAACACATGGAGCCCGAAGTGGGAACATACCTGGTTGCACTCCACACCTGTACCTCACTGTCTTGTTTGCTTTTAAGTTTCATTATTACTTTAGCACGCCAGGGATGGAATCCAGGGACTGGCATATGCTAGGCAAGTCTTCCAGCACTAAACTCTGCTGTTGGTGCCTTCTTGTTTCCTTTTAGCATTCTCTCTCTCTCTCTCTCTCTCTCTCTCTCTCTCTCTCTCTCTCTCTTCCTCTCTCTCTCTCTCTCTTTCTCATGTGTGTGTGTGTGTCCAGAAGAAGCCTATTTGTTTAGTTAGTGTGATGGCCAGAATCCAATCCAGCACCTTGCACACATACTAAGCAAATATTCTATTGTCTACTGCCTTCATTTATCTATCTATTTAAAACTTTATTATTATTGTATAGTGTGTTTGATGGGTGGAGGTCAAAAGACAACTTTGTAGAGTTGCTTCTCTCCTTATATCCTTACATTGACTTTGGGGACAAGCTCATGTCATCAGACTTGAGTAGCAAGTCTTCACCTGCTGAGGCTCTCACTGGTCCTGTTTGTCTATTAAAACAGCAGTGAGGGAGGGGACCCAGCTAGGAGCACACAGGGCCTAAGATCAGTGGAGCAGCTGGGACAGAAGTCTTCCCACCCACCGCTATTTGCACCAGGGAGCTGGGAGACTCCACAGCTTTCTGAGCATAGCCCGCTAGGAGGGAGTGATCTCCCAGAAGGCTTTCACTTTTGAGTGCAGAGGTGAGATCTCCACCTTCTCTGTGAAGGGGATCCAGCTAGGAGCACACAGGGCACAAGATCAGTGGAGCAACTAGGACTGAAGTCTTCCTGCCGCCATTTGCACCAGGAACCAGGAAACTCCACAGACTTCTGTGCATAGCCCACCAGGAGAGAGAGATCTCCCAGTAGTGCTTTTACTTTTGAGCTCAGAGGAGTAAGGACCCAGGCTTACAGGTCCACAGGAGGAACAAACTCCAGCCAGAGACAAGAATACCAACTAGCGAGAGGCAAGCACAAGAACCTTACCAACAGAAACCAAGGCTACATGGCAACATCAGAACCTAGTTCTCCTACCACAGTAAGTCCTGGATACCCTAACACACCAGAAAAGCAAGAGTTGGATTTAAAATCGTATCTCATGATGTTGGTAGGGGGCTTCAAGAAAGACTTAAGTAACTCCCTTAAAGAAATACAGGAGAACATCAGTCAACAGGTAAAAGCTCTTAAAGAGGAAACACAAAAACCCCTTAAAGAAATACAGGAGATCATGGGTCAACAGACAGCAGCCCTTAAAGAAGAAACACAAAAATCCCTTACAGAATTACAGGAAAACACAAACAATCAAGTGAAGGAACTGAACAAAACCATCCAGAATCTAAAAGTAGACGTAGAAACAATGAAGAAATCACAAAGTGAGACATCTCTGGAGATAGAAAACCTTGGAAAGAATTCAGGAGTCATAGATGCAAGCATCAACAACAGAATACAAGAGAAAAAAAGAAAGACCCTCAGGTGCTGAAGATACCATAGAAAACATTGACTCAACAGTCAAAGAAATTGCAAAATGCATAAAGCTGGTAACCCAAAACATCCAGGAACTCCAGGACACAATGAAAAGACCAAACCTAAGGATTATAGGTATAGATGAGAGTGAGGATTTACATCTTAAAGGCCCAGTAAATATCTTCAACAAAATTGTAGAAGAAAATTTCCCTAACCTAGAGAAAGAGATGCCCATGAACCTACAAGAAGCCTTCATAACTCCAAACAGACTGGACCAGAACAGAAAGTCCTCCAGGTACATAATAATCAAAACACCAAATGTACTAAACAAAGAATGAATATTAAAAGCAGTAAGGGAAAAAGGGCAAGTAACTTATAAAGGCAGACCTATCAGAATCACACCAGACTTCTCACCAGAGACGATGGAAGCTAGAAGATCCTGGGCAGACTTCATACAGACCCTAAGAGAACACAAATGTCAGCCCAGGCTACTATACCCAGCAAAACTCTCAATTATCATAGATGGAGAAACCAAGATATTCCATAATAAAACCAAATTTGCACAATATCTGTCCACAAATCCAGCCCTACAAAGGATAATTGATGGAAAATACCAACACAAGGAGGGAAACTACACCCTAGAAAAAGCAAGAAAGTAATCTTCTTTCAACAAACCCAAAAGAAGATACCCACACAAACATAAAAACAACATCAAAAATAACAGGAAGCAACAATCACTATTCCCTAATATATCTTAACAACAATGAACTCAACTCTCCAATAAAAGGACATAGATTAATGAAATATTTCTCATGAAATCTTCAATTTTATCAGAAAATGTTTGCAATTCCCCTTTTAATTAATTTAGTAATTTTTTATGTCCACTATTTTATCTGCATTATTTTTCATGATAATCTTCAATTTTAATATGTCTTTCTATATACTTCCTCTATTTTACCAGAAATGTTTTCAATGTAAATCTTTGATTTTATCACAAATGTTTGTAATTCCACCTTCAATTAATTTAGAAAGAGTTTTTACATCAACAATTCTTTATGTAAAAATTTCCATGAAATAGTCAATTTTAACGTGTTTGTCTATTTATTTCTTGAATTTTACCAGAAATATTTTCCATGTAAGGCTTCAATGTTTATAATTTCACCTTCAATCAACTTAGAATTATCTTTATGCCTGTCATTTTATCTATATAATTTCCATGACAATCTTTAGCATGTTTTTCTATATATTTCTACAATTTTATCAGAAATATTTTCCACGTAAATCTTCAAGTTTATCAGAAAATGTTTATAATTCCACTTTTAATCAACTTAGGAATACTTTTATCCCTATCATTTTTATATCTATGTAAAAATTTCCATGATAATCTTCAATTCTAACATGTTTTTCTACATTTTTCTACAATTTTAACAGAAATATTTTCCACGTAAATCTTCAATTCTATCATAAAATGTTTCTATCCCATATTTCAATTAATTTAGCAATGTTTTACATGTCTACCACTTTACTCCTTAATTTCCATGAAAATTGTCAATTTTAACGTGTTTATCTGAAATATTTTCCATGTAAATCTTTAATTTTATCATAAAGTGTTTTTACTTCCCTTTTCAATAAATAAATAAAAGAAAACGGCAGCGACAACAACAGCGTTAAAGGTGTCTAAAAGCTGTATACCGTTAGACATCTTCAAGTAAAATATTTTGTGCTATATTATTCCCAATTGTCCCTATGGTCTTTCTACAACCCGTGTGTCATCTTATCTTAAGCTTGTGGGTTTTATAAGGAGAAAGCAAGCTCCACTGCAATGCCATAGGATAAATACAGTCTAATAGACAAGCCCAGCTTTCTAAATTTAGCAGCTGGCTTTCCTTGTGTTTTAAATAGATAGCTAATGAAAATAGTCCCAGATTTAGGGACACAGCTTGTGAAGTTTAGAGGGCCAAAGGAGAGGCCTTAATATTAATTTTCAGTAGAGGAACTAAATAAGGAAATAACTCTGTTAAGGTGTGTGTGTGTGTGTGTGTGTGTGTGTGTGTGTGTGTGTGTGTGTTAGGAGGTAGGGACAGGCATCAGGTGTGAACCTTTAACCTCAATCCAGGAGTTCAAGGCTAATCTTTAAAAATACCCCAAACAAATGACCACACAAATAGAACTCAATTTGCCACCCAACAAAAAAGACCAAAGCTGAAACAGTAAAAACAAAACCAAGAATGATCTGGAAGCAAGCAATAGAAAGATACTTTGGAGTCCGGGATACCGAGTCCAATCGATTGAAATGTTCTTTTCATCATCTGTCATCTGTAAACACAAAAGACAGTGCAAAAACTTGTCTGGCCTATTCTGTACCTTTATAAAACTGAAAATCCACTCATTCCTTAACTGTCAAACCTTTTGTCAGTGATAGTGGTGACTGTGGGAATTGAACCCAGAGCCTGGTGCATGTTTGTCAAATGTGTCCTTGAGCTGCCTTCCCAGGAGATAGCTTCAGTTGTTTCTTAAAATAAAAGGTCAGGGGATGTATATTGTTTTTCTCTTTTCTTTTGCTTTCTCCTTTTCTCCTTCCTCCCATTCCTTCCTTATTTCCTTCCGTCTTTCTTTTCTTTCCTTTCCTATTCCTCCCTCCCTCCATTCCTACCCAAGTATTTCCCTTCCTTCCTCCTTTCTTCCTTCCCTCCTTTCCTTCCTTCTTCTTCCCATGGAAATGGTGTGGTGTGGTATGGTGTGTGTGTGTGGTGTGTGATGTGTGTGTGTGGTATATGATGTGTGTGTGGTATGTGATGTATATGTGTGGTGTGTGTGTGGTGTGTGTGGTATATATGTGTGGTGTGTGTATGGTGTGTGTGGTATATATGTGTGGTGTGTGTGTGTGGTGTGTATATAGTGTGTGTGTATGGTCTGTGTGTGTGTGTGTGTGGTGTGATGTGTGTGTGTGTGGTGTGTGTGTGTGGTATGTGTGGTGTGTGTGGTATGTGTGGTGTGTGTGTTGTGTATGTGTGTGTGTGGTGTGATGTGTGTGTGTGTGTGTATGTGTGTATGCGTGCATGTGTGTGTGTGTGTGTGTGTGGTGTGTATGTGTGGTATGTGGTGTGTGTGTGTGTGTGTGGTGTGGTATGTGTGTGTGTGTGTATAGTGTGTGTGGTATGTGTGGTGTGTGTGTGGTATGTGTGGTGTGTGTGTGTGTGTGGTATGTGTGGTGTGTGTGTGTGTGGTGTGTGTGTGGTATGTGTGGTGTGTGTGTGTGTGGTGTGATGTATGTGTGTGTGTAGTGTGTATGTGTGGTATGTGTGTAGTGTGTATGTGTGGTATGTGTGGTGTGTGTGTGTGTATGTGTGTGTGTGTGTGTATCAGCATCCCGTGTCACAGCTCAGTTCAGACACTTCTCATGAAGTTCAGTCACTGACCCCGGTTCTGAAGTCCTCCCCCTGGCTGTCTCCAGTCTCTTACAGCTTTATCACCAGTCTCTCCCAGAAGATCCTCCTTCCTGTGAGTTTATCTTCCCACAGCCCCCTAAGGACATTTTGCAGATTAAATGTCTCCAAAGACCCCGTCTCCATGTCTCCACTCTCTGCTCTTCTGATCTGTTATCAAATTCCTTTCCCCCTTTCAAATGCAACTCAAGCCAGACCTGTTCTTTGAACCCTATTTGATCATGGGGCCCCAGTGATTTTCTCCCCTTCATACTAAGGAGAAGTGTTACCTTTGACTTGTCTGCTTGGACTACGTGCCACCTTCTGTGCACTTCAAAGTCTCTTTCATCAAGGGCACAACACTATCTTATGTCCACTGCTGCCACTGGAAAAATCTTATAATAGCAAGAACGCGTGATAAGAGGGATGTAACTAAAAAAAAAAAAAAAAAAAGAAAAAAAAAAAAAGAGGGATGTAACTGTTATTGATCACAGACTAGTGGATCAATAAAGACTTCTTGCCTGAAATACAGAGTCGAGCCCAGAAACACAATTATTAAGTTTAATATGAAAATTATCCTTGTGAGTTAGGAAAGTGTGGGATGGTTATACTATCTGTGGGAGAGGACTGGGTAAATCTATATGAGGAATGGGATTCTAAACACGCTAAGAACCTAACTTCATTCTTCAACTCAAACTTCTTAAGACCTTATCCCTTTTCTCACCTCACCTAACTCCTTACTGCTAGGAAGCTGGCCTCTAGCTCAGGGACTTGGGCGTCTTCCTTCTGGAGCGTCCTGAGTTGCTGGAACCACAGTTGTTCACCGCAGGCCCCAGGGGCCGTAACCTTTGGTACACAGCACTGGGTCAGCTCTCTCTGGTCCAGCGATGTGTGTGGGAAGGCACTACAGGAGGAAGATACTCCGGCCAGGCAGCTTTTCCATGCTTCCCACTCGGTAGCCTCCACCCTTCTTCCTTGTCCTGGACCCACAGGCTGTTGGGGAAAATTGAGTGTCTCAAAGGCATTTCCATCAGGAAGTGAGGAAGGGAATTTCACAGGTCATTTGGGTTATAAAGATAGAGCATGCACATACTTTTGAAGAAAGGGACTTACTTTACAATTACTGGTGGTGTAGTGTTGCAGGTAGAATACATAGGTCTCTAACACGATATATGTTACCTTTTAGGATTAAAATTCCCTTTCCTTTTATTCCCTTTCCTTGTTTGTTTGTTTATTTGAGTCTCAGCCAAGTAGCTCCAGCTGGATTGGAACTTGTACTAACCTTGCTGACTCCATCTCGCCAGAGCTGAGGTTATAGGAATGAGTTATTATAACTGGTCATTTGTTTTATGCTTTTTTTTCAAGCATGGCCTTGCTGTGTAGCCCAGGCTGGCTCTTCACTCCTAGCAATAATCTTCCTGATAGGTATGTGCACCACTACACCCACAAAGTAATCTTTCTATGTGGGAAATCATCTCACATAGCAAAGAGCATCATAGCTCAAACTTGGATTAGAAAAGGTTTGTAAAACAGGTCTCACTATGTAGCTCCGGCTGACCTCAAACTCAATATGTAGACCAGGTTAACCTTGAACTCACAAGATCTGCTTGCTTCTCCCTTCCAGGTGTTGAGAGTACAGCCACACCTGGCTGACTATGCTATTTATTTTTCTTCTCCAAAGGAAAGCAACTTAATATCCTTTCAAATAGTTTTTTAATACTTATATAACTTTATAACAGTATACATACTATTATGCGTGTAGGGCCTTCCCACACACATCCCCGGACCAGAAAGACCTGACACAAACACTGTACATCAAAGGTTATGTCCCCTCCGCCCTGTGATGCACATCTGTGGTCCCAGAGACTCAAGTAGTATAAATGCACGTCCGGTGTCCTTGAAGGCCAGAAGAAGGTGTCAGATCCTCTGGAACAGGAATGACAGGGAGTTGTGAGCTGCCGTATGCAGCATGGGTTTTTGCTATCCTGCTTTGTGCTCCCGGCAGGTCATGCTCCTCCAGCTACTCTTCCAGAAGCTCCCTGGATCCATGGATGAAACACACACACACACACACACACACATGCACACGCACATGCACACGCACACATGCATGCACGCACACACACACACATACACACATGCACACATGCATGCACACATGTGTACACACACACACACACACACACACGCACCCACACACGTGCACATGCACACGTGCACATGCACACATGCATGCACACATGTGCACACACACACACACACACACACACACTAGCTTATCTTTAATGTACTGTCTAGCTCAATGACCGGGCAGTTCTAGTCCTCCGCCTGTTATGCCAGCCCAATTGGGGAAGCAGCCAGTGACCTGAGTTCTCATATGGCTCGATGGTTCTCTCTCTTGCAGCTCTAAATCTGGTCTCCCACCACATCAAGGCAGTCCTCCTTCTCCTCCACCCTGAGTCTTAGCCTGGGCAACATTACGTGTCCAGCCCCACTTCCCTTTGCCCATCCATTAGCTACTGGCTTCTTTATTGATCAATCAAAAAACCCCAATTGGGGATAAGGACCGTTTGTGTTTGGACACACAGATTCCCTACTGAATAAAAGCATTAGAACCAATCTCCAACAGCTGTGTGCGTGTCCTCTGCAAGAGCAATAAGCACTCCTGACTATTGAGCCATCTCTCCAGCCCCAGTCACTGGATATCTTTAGTGTCATCCTCTAAGGTGGGCTAAGGACTCGTAGCTCTAGACTCCCCACAGACACTGTCAGGTAAACATGGTACTGTGAGCACAGTGCTACATTCCTCTAATGCCACTCTGGAGCTGGAGCCGGGGACGTGCTTGTCCAGAGACCCAAGGTAACTAGAGCAATATGGTGAACTCCTCTTTCAACAGGAACGGAACTATGAAAAGTCACTTGAGCATTTAGAGCCTAAACATTACCCAACGGTGGTAAGAATTTGTTGTCAATGTTTGATGTTTTATTTGTATACATTTTTTGTTCTACCCATTCATGTGTGTACCAGTTACTTTTCTGCTGCATACCATGACCATAAGCAACTCACAGAGGAGTTTGTTTAGGTTTATAGTACCAGAGGGATAAGACTCCATTATTGTAGAGGCGTGACAGCAAGCTGCAGGAACAACACACTGAGAGAACAACACATCCTTAACCACTAGCATGGAGCAGAAAGAGTGAGCTGGAGGTGGGGCCAGGCTGTGAACTCTAAAAGTCTATTCCAGCAACTACCAGTTCCAGCAAGTCTCCATCTTCTAAAGAGTCTATGACACACCCCTGCCAACAGCAACACTACAGTGGAACCAAGTGTCAACTATGTGAGCCTTTTGGGAACACGTCTCATTTAAACTACCACACAGGGTCTCACTCTACAGTCCAGGATGGATCAGAACTTATGGCAATCCTCCTGCCTTAACATTCTAAGTGCTGAGATTACAGACTTAAGTCACCATGCCTAGCTGCTGATTAGAACAGTTTAAGCTTTTGCTATGCTTGATACATTCTACAGTTGAGTCTTATTTTTTGTTTTGTTTTTGTTTTGTTTTGTTTTCCAAAATCTAGCTAGAATTTGCAGGGTCGTCTCATGGATGTTTTCTCTGGACTTGATTTACACATGATCATGGAGGAGCGCAGCCACAGGGGCTGTGGCAGCCCTCATGGGGACAGAATAGAACTGGGCAGCAGGGAAATGAGGGCGTTAATATTTCTTCTTGAAGAAGAGAAGAGAGTGCCAGGACACTTCCCTAGGATCCTCTCTTGATGTTGTAACTACCACTGTCTACTGCTCTGGTACATGAAACCTAGGAATGCTAAAGTGTCTAAGGTGTAGACAACAGACTGAGGTGGGTTTCAATAAACTGAACCCAAAGAATCTTCCTTCTATCTGTGAGCATCCCCAGATGAAATTTTTGATGAATAAACACATGGTTTACATCTCCCCAGAAGAGCCATGAGACAATGAAACCAGCCATGTGACTGGTGTGTGTCTTAACATAGGATGGTTAGTTCTGTCCTATGAGTTCCCGTCACCTCTTCCACTGCAGAACATGCCATTAGGTGACTTTACTCCACATCCCTAGGCCTTTGTCACTCCTATTTAGCCCAGAGTAAGCTATGTTTTGATGTTAGGATGGCGACTGACGACTGAGTATTCCAACAATGGCTGCCTCACACTGTGAAGGATGAGAATTGGTAGTTGTTCAGTCTACAAGAGTTGATCCTAGTCTGTCACTGGAGGTCTACAGAGATGCTGGATGTCTTAGTCAGGGTTTCTATTCCCGCACAAACATCACGACCAAGAAGCAAGTTGGGGAGGAAAGGGTTTATTCAGCTTATACTTCTGCATTGCTGTTCATCATAAAAGGAAGTCAGGACTGGAACTCAAGCAGGTCAGGAAGCAGGAGCTGAAGCAGAGGCCATGGAGGGATGTTTCTTACTGGCTTGCTTCCCCTGGCTTGCTCAGCCTGCTCTCTTATAGAATCCAAGAGCACCAGCCCAGGGTTGGTACCACCCACAAGACCCCCCCTCCCCCCTTGATCACTAATTGAGAAAATGCCTCACAGTTGGATCTATGGAGGCACTTCCCCAACTGAAACTCCTTTCTCTGTGATAACTCGAACCTGTGTCAAGTTGACACACAAAACCAGCCAGTACACTGGTCTTCAGCCTGTGTTGGAATCCTGAAGAAGCTAGTTCTAATATCGATGGAAGAGCGCTGCAGCAACAGAGTAGATGAATTTGCCAGCAAGAGTGATAGCAAAGCCTGGAGATGGTGGCACACACCTTGGATCGATCCCAGCACACTGAGGGGTAGAGGCAGGCGGATCTCTGAGTTCGAGCCCAGCCTGGTCTACAGAGTGAGTTCCAGGACAGCTAGGGCTACACAGGGAAATCCTGTCCCCCAAACCAAAGCAACAACACAAAACAAAATGAGCAAGCAGGCAAAAGCTTTATTCTACATTCATTTATCCGGGCTGCCATCGGAAGGTGCAGCCCAGGTTTTAGGTCTGTCTTCTTGCTTCAAGTAATCTGATCAAGAGGCTCCCTCATATTTTTGTAGTACTGGGGACTGAACCTAGGCTAAATCCCCTGGAAGCCTGGGGGATTGGCTGAGTCCCTACGCAGTCAAGTTGACAGCCAAGAGTAGCCATCACAGTACGTCTGGCAGTATTTAGCCAGCTAGCACATTTTCCATTTTTGATGGCTATGTTCATGCAGGGATTCCAGGGACTTACTGCTTTTCCACCAATACAAAGGATTTCTTCCTCTCGGTCTTGGTTTGCTCTTCTGCCGAATGAAGATATGAACAGGAGGTAGCTTGTGTGATCAAGTAAGACTTCATTAGCAGGTCAAAGCAAAGCTTATCTATTTATTTTTGTAGTACTGGGGATTGAACCTTGGCCATATCCCCACAAAGTAGAAATTTTGAGCACTCAACAACTATCTGTAACTCCAGCTCCAGGGTGATAGGAGTACACACGGTACATATACACACATGCAGGCTAAACACCCGTGTATATAAAATAAAAATCAATAAATCTTAAAAAACCCTAAACAAAGTTAACCTAGGAAGTATTTTTATGAATAAGCAATTTCCATTTAAACGAAATGTAATTCAGATTAAGTTTTATTATGCAATGATTGAGATACAGAAGGTTTGGCTGGGAGTGTAGCTCAGAGGTACAGCACTGGCCTAATGTGTACTTGGCCTTAGATTCAGTTTCCTCACAATGAAAATACATTTTTTTTCTTCATGCAAATACATAGGTGATAGTGACACAGGTTTCATGCAGTCACACACACTTGCAACCCCGGCATTTGTGGGCTTGAGGCAGGGGCATCATGAGTGCCAAGCCAGTCTAGGTTGCATATCAAGAACTTTCTAAAAAATCTAAAATAAGACGGTCCTACTGGGATGGCTCTGAGTGGAAGCAATTTTGGAGACTGAAGCAAGGGCATCAAATACTCAAGTCCCTTCTGGGCTGCTGACTGTGAGAGAGTCTATCTTGAAATAAAAACATAAAACATGAAAACTAAAACAAAACGGAAAAATAGAATGGGAGAAATCATGCTTTTATTTGCTTTTTTTCCCCCCTTAAGTATGCTTGGAAATTCTGAGGTAATATTCAGTTGTATTTAAAGGTGTTGTAAAAAAAGATTGGTATCACTTTAAAAATATTAAAAGAGGAAATCACTGTGGAGGTCCATTGTTTTCTGAAAGAAGGCTGTTTGCATGCCTGTCTGCTGCTGACGTGAAAGAAGGCAGAGGCCAAATCAGACTGGACTCCCCTTTCTGGAACATTCCATCTCACCGAAACAGAATGAATACAGGCTAGCAACAATACACACTGAAACAACCCATCACCCTCCAATTTCACATGTGTCGTATTTGTAAATAAAATCATTGCAAGACCAGTCTCTACCTTTTGAAACAGGGTTGACCCGGCTGTGATTTTGGCTCCTCTCCTGTGACCTTGGCGAGCTGTGCAAACCTCTCTGTGCCTCAGCTTTCTCATGCAATCTGCTACATTAGGGCTGATGTATATATCATATGAGGCAATGTGAAACCGCTAAGAACAGTGTGAGACACAGCAGAAAACGAATGGCTATTAGCCGCTATTCTTACTGGGATCCAGCCCCATAAATACTGGTGTCTTCTATGGAGTACTCTCTGTGTTAGATCCTGACTGATCTTTGAAGCCTCTTGCTTCTTTGTGCCATATCTAGACACATGTTACAGTTTTAATTATGAAATTCTGATAAATTCATCAGTCCAGCAAGGTTAAAGTTAATTTAGAAGAAAAGGCCTCTTAGAGTCTGGGAACACTATTAATTTGGGATAGAATATGAAATATAAATAAAATAGTTATTTAACATCTTGCCTTTAAGTTGTTGAGTTACTGTGTTAGGTTTTACAAAGCACATTTCTGATGCATATTAAAAAACCACTGTGACATTCAAAGAGTCAAATATGCCTGATTAGAGCTTTGGGTCTTGTATTTATAAAAAGGTTACTGGTGCATTTCCTCCGTGCAAATTATTTTTGGCTCTTACTAATATTTACGAATATAATGAAGTCTGTGCAGAATAATGTATGTGATTAATCTGTCCTAGTCATCGGGTTGCTTTTTTTTATTTAGGGAGATATCCCAGAAAGATGTTATCTCTTCGCAGGAATTCTGGCAGACAGGGAACAGCAGCACACAGCAAAGGGCAGGTGTACTCTCACCCTAGGGGACAAGATAAGAAAGATCATCAGGGCAATAATGTGTTTGCTTGCATAAATTTATCACCGAGATGACACAGAACCATTTCTTTGGGGGCGTTTCACAGAGATGCCAAAGGTAGCCTATGAACAAAGGTCTAAGAATGATTTGGAAGATGTGTTCATGGCATTAAAAGCTGGGTTATTCTTGGCTTGGCTTGGTAATGCAGGTCTGTAATCACTGCCACTGAGGAGGATGAGGCAGGAGGATTGCAGGTTCAAGGCAAGCTTGGACAATTCAGTGAGCCTGCTTTGAAACAAAAAGTCAAGACGGGGCTCAGCAGCCGATTTGATCCCCAGTGCTTCGAGAGTAAAGCCAGGCTAAGACAAAACAGAGCAACACACATGCACTCATTACTTTCCTTGTTGCTGTGACCCATCCCGGGCAGATCGGGACTTCAGGAAGGAGGGATTTATTCTGCCTCACCATCCCAGAGTATTCTGTCACGACAGGAGCGCATGGTGGCAGGTGCCCTGCTCACATCACATTCACAGCCAGGAAGCAGAGAGAGATGAAGGCCGGTGCTCAGCTTGGTTCTCCCATCTATTCAGTTCTGGACCTCAGCCTGTGGAATGGTGCCACACACCTTTAGGTACATCATCCAATCGCAGTCACCCAGCATAGAGCCTCCCTCATGGACATGCTCAGATTCTAGATCTAGCTAGGAGATTCTAGATCTTGTTCCATTAGCAAGGTAGGGATCAGTATTGGTGTGGGACACCCCAAGACCAAGTTCTTAGCACAGAGGAGATTCATTTGCCTCTGAGAGACAAAGGTCGAGAGATAAGAGACAAAAGGCAGGGGATTGAGGATGAGGGGAAAGGGGAAGGGAGCATGGGGAGGGGAGGGAGGAAAGGGAGGAGTACTTGTTTTTGGGGTGGGGAGAAGAGCTGCCTTTGGATAGAGGATGCAGATGGGTCATATAGGCAAATGTGGTTTATTAAGGTAAAAGTGGAAATGCTGTGTTAGGATGTGTTTAATTTTGACTGGGCATGTTAATTAGGTGAGTCAAAGGGGGCTTTTGATTGCTGGACTTCAATACTTTGATAGTTGAACCCTGACAGTCAGCTTCAAGAGGAAGAAGTGGCCAAATAAGGGAATGGAGCTTGGTGATTAGCTTTAGGAATGTAAGCTAATGGTTTTAGCAAGGCGATGATGAAGAAAGGCAAAACCAGCCAGGGCCATGTTTGCTATGTGTGGGCTAGCAGAGTCCCTTCCAACAATATCAGCAATCACAACAGATTTGTGCAACCAAAGTTGATTATTTCTGTCTCCCGGGATCTCAGATTTGACACTAGCTGGGCTAGCTACTATTGGGGAGTCTGGAGTTCTACGAAGAGGTAGATTACAGATACTATGTATCTGAATGTTGTGTGAGAAATCTTTCCTGGGGAGACAAAGAAACATCTATTCATCCCAGATAGGAAACTCACTGCAGACCAAAGTATGGATATCACCAAAGTCCCACTTGGTTGAACCAATGGGTTTTTACCAGGGTTGCTTACAGGAAAATGGGTGAGAGGTTTCTTTTATGTTTCTTATTTAGTTTTTATTCATAATCATAAACTTAACTTTGCAATCCAGCTAGACTTGAAGGAGAATGAGGAAAATATGGAACCCAAAGACCTTCAGTGAGAGCATGGATTATAGGATCAGAAATGACTCAAAGATTGCTGCATCAAGGCCCAGCCCCATATAGGTGACAGCTCACAAAAGCTCGGGACCTGGAGGAGAGTTCGGAGCCTACAGGCAGCTCAACAGGTTGGAGAGTGTACTTTTCAAGTGACTCTGATCTAAACCTCTTCCTGGCAGCTTGGTTGGTTTTTGATGCTTCTAGGTCTGGCCTGAGTTTTTGCAGCCTCTCTCCTCTGAGAGTCTGCTTTTGCAGCTCAGCTTCAAGTTACTTGAGATGCTCTGATTTTATTGTTTACTCTGGCAGGGAGGGGCCTTGTGGATCTGGTCAGCTTCAGGAACTTCCTGAAGCTGCTTCGAGTTGTTTACCTTCCTGCTTAAAGACCTTCCTGCTGGATGCTGGACAGAATGTTTCAATCTCAAAGGAAACTGTTACACAAGACACAGAGGTCTCCAAATCCTCCTTTGGCACCTTCCAAAAAGAAGCCTCACAGAATTTTGGAAACTTTTCGTTTTTCTCTTCTTTTCCTTCCTCTTCTCTCTTTTCTTTCTTATCACCAGCCAGCTAAAAAAGTTTAATGACATAAGAACATTCTGCAGTTTCTTATCTCTAGTGCAGCCTGCTCAATTGTAAAAGGCTGACGACTTTTAAATATTTAAATTCTTCCCAAAGAAACCCTGCTGAGTCCCTAAAAGCAAGCCACACACCCAAAGGGGCAAAAAAAAAAAAAAAAAAAAAAAAAAAAAAGCACTGGAGACAGTCCTCTTATTTGGCTTTTGCCTGGATTCTGAGGAGAAGTGGGGATCTCTGAATGAATGCAATCCAGACCGAGGGTATCTGGGACAGATCTCCGGCCTTCTTGAGAAAACAAAACCCCATAAACATCGCTTCTCTCCAGCTCCCGAAACAAAACAAAACAAAACAAAACAAACAAACACTTGCAAGGCGATGTCGTTTCACCGCTACTAGCTGAGCGGACTGCGCCTGGATCGCCACGGTCCTGCGGTCCGGCCAGGGCGAAGTTCCCCGGTCCCGGCTAGGCGCTGCAGGGACTTTCACCTGCTGGGCGCGCGGGGCGCGGGGCGCGGGGCGCGGGGCGCGGGGCGGACCCGACGGCGGCGGGCGGGGCTGTGGCGCGCGGGAGGAGTCGGCCCGGGCCCGCCCCGCAGGAGGAGCCGCGGGCTGGCAGCCGATCCGGCGTCTCCGTGACAGGCACCCTGCTCCGCCGCCACCGCCGCCGCCGCTGCCTTTCTTCCTCGTCCCGGGCCGTGCGCGCCGAGCTCGGGATCGGGCTCCCGGTCTAGCCACGCTTCGGGCCGTGCGCCCTTCGCTCGGCGTCCCGGTCCGGGGCTCCGTTCCACCCGCTCCCGCCTGCCCGGCCGCCTGGCCGCCTCCCCGTAGTCAGAGCGCGGCCACCGAGCTGCTCGCGCCAGCCGCATCCGCGCCGCCCCTGCCGCTCGGCCCTCCAGAGGCTCCACTCCCGGGTCACCCCCGCCACCTCCTGGCACCCAGGCTGCCCACCTCACGACCCGGGTCCTCGCCGCCGCCTCGCCCGGCCCCACTGTTCTCTGCACAGGGTCTCGCCAGCTCTTTCTCGTCGCCACCACCGCCGCCCCCTTGGAGCAGCGGGTCCGCCGCGGGTCACCATGCCCAGCAAAACCAAGTACAACCTTGTGGACGATGGGCACGACCTACGGATCCCTTTGCACAACGAGGACGCTTTCCAGCACGGCATCTCTTTTGAGGCCAAGGTGAGGGGCTACTGGGAGGGCAGTACCCCGAGGGGGCAGGTCCGGGGGAATGGGATGCCAGCGGTCCTGGACTCAGAGCAGGTGGGTTAGGCCTTTCTCAGCTCTTGCCCAGAACAGCTAAAAAAGAGCACCTGCAAAGTTTGAGGTGTACTGCCTCATCCCCTTCTCCTACCTGCAGACACCCCATCCTTGCCCGCCAAGGCTGGATTGAGTTACTTCCCGGAGAAGGCTGAGCAGCGCAGCCTGCACGTCTGGCTCTTTAGAAAGCTTTAAGGAAGCGCTGGTGTTATTTTACCTGCTGGTCTCCCATGAGAGAGGTGCATTCTGGAGATCTTTTAAAAGGAGAATGCCTGTTTCCTGACCAGTTTAAAAAATCACACACACACACACACACACACACACACACACACACGTGTATATAGGTATATATTCATTCCAAGTAGTTGGGTGTAGGTGTTAAAGTTACTTCCCGAATGTCTGCTTTAAATGACACTTTAGCATGTGCCAGTCATTGGCGTAGTAGTGGGGTGAAACCTGTTTTCTAGTTTTGTGGTGCCCTGTTAACTCTCAGCAGTTGCTGATGAAGAATTTAGCCGAGAGGACTGGAATTTGCAGGGCCAAGGCCAAAGCCACCCCTGGGGGGAGGGGTGGAGTGGAAACCTTCTCGCTGGACCAGTGGTTGTGTTTAAGACCGGCAACTCGCTGACTGTGAGGCACCTCTCTGGGTAAGGAGTTCTGGCTTCTGAGACTGCAGTGGAGTTTCCCAGAATGGTGCTTTTCCTGATTGGTGCCCTGTCCTACCTATAACTTACGGAAAGAAAGGTGCAGGGACAGCAAGCATGCACAGTGTGTGTGTAAGTTACCGAGTGAAATTTAAGCGAGCTCTGGATAGATTGGGTTTTGACAAGACTTTTGACAAGAAGGCAAACTTGCTCCATTCTCTTTTCTACAGAGACCCGCAGGTTAGCGTATTGTGCAAGAACTGCCTTCGGGTGCTGGTTTCCTTCAATTTGTAAAGCATCCTTGGCGAGTCAGATGCCCAGAGGCCATCCGTCTTACGCTTCCTCCCCACTTCTCAGGCAGATAGATGCACGAATTGGTGACTCATACTCCCCCAAGCCCCAACTTTCCTCAGCCATATTTTCTAGAACTAGAGTTACCTTTTCACCCTATCGATATCAAACTCTACCTTGGAATGCAGGGCTGAGTATAGTTGGGACCAGAGGGGAGCTGTCAGCCAAGATCCTATCTCATGTCTCCATCTCAGAATACATCTGGTTGGCCTAAGAGATAGGATATTTGGGCTCGTGTATGTCTGGGCCTATGGATTTGGTAAGCAGGTTTTTTTTTTTTTTAAAAGAATAAGTTTTTATTATGGTTAAGATTTAATTTTCTTGGATACGCATATACTAAGAAATTGGCATTGTCTTGCTTGGTTCATCAGTGTTCTAGTAAAAACATTTTTTTATTATTTTAAATTGTTCGTTGTGTGTGTGTGTGCGTGTGCACATATATGTGGTTATGTGCATATGAATGAAGGTCCCCTGGAGTCCGGAGGCCTTGGATCTCCCTGTAGCTGGAGTAACAGATACCTCTGAGCTTCTGAGCTGTTTGATGTAGGTTTTGGGAACTGAACTCAGATCCTCTGCAAGAGTAGTGTGTGTGTGTGTGTGTGTGTGTGTGTGTGTGTGTGTGCTCTTAGCCACTCACTGAGCTGTCTCTCCAGCCTCAACAGTGCCCCCACCCTTTCTTTTTTTAAAGAACTGGGGGGGGGGAGACTAGTAAGATTTAAAGTTTTTTATTTTTATTTCTTTATCTTTTATTCTTTTTTTCCACAGGCCTCTGCATTTGGTTGCAGATAGGTGTCAAAAATCTAATGTGTGCACATAAAAATTGCAAGGAAAGTCCAATTCTTAGTATAATATGCAGTTGGAATGCTGAGGCAGGGGGATTACCATGAGTTAGTAGCTTGCCTTGGACACATAGTCCTATCTGAGAAAACCAACCACCCACTGAACCAAGTAATAGTTTTAGACAAAAATAGTCCAGTTCCTCTATGCCCAATTGTAGCTTGATATATTCCTGGGATATGTGTAGTTTTAGTGGGTATTCAGGTGACCTAACGAAGCTGTTTGCAGTCCTTAAGAAATACTGAGCTTGAGGCTTTGGCTCCGACTTCCTAGATCTCACTCTTTTCCCCCCCAGTACTAAACATGTAGTTTCTTTTCTGAGCAAATGTCTGAGGGCTGCATGGTGCAGTTTCTATAGTAACTCTCGGGCCTCTCGGGATTCACAGATAGTGGTGATCAATAAGAGGAGGAGGAGTCATGGCTGGTCTAAGTTGTGTTCCCAACACAGATCTGAAACACTTGGGGTGGGGGTGTGTGTGGGGGGTGCGAGGAGCTCTGGTGCTAAGCATTGACAAGTGTGAAGTAGAGAAGAAGAGGACCAAGGGCAGGTGGGGCTTCTGTAGGCTCAGGCTGCCTTTATGGACTGAGTTCTGACTTCTAGCTCTTTGTAGTTGATGCTGGACTCTGGCATACCATGTCAGCCAAGATCTGCACAAAGGTAGAAAGAGAAGATCATCTCTTTGTGTGCCTCTCACTCCTGACCTTGGGCGTACCAGTAAGCACCTCTGTAGCTAGATTCCACCTCTGCTGAGCAGAGCCTGTCCCTAGGAATGAGCCATCATGGGGATTTCAGGGTTAAAGTCACAAGGCACTTGCTCCTTGTTTTGGAAAAGCACAGACTGGAAAATGCAAATGCACTGTTACCTCCCTAGGTTCCTTGGGAAAGGAGCCCAAGGCTTCCTCTTCCAAGGGTTGGCACCTTTTCAGAAGCAACTCTGGATGGAGAGATTCCATGGATGTATGCCTCTAGTTTTTCAGAGTTCCACAGAGACATAAAGATTTAGGGTTACTTGGGAAGGCATGTCCCTGGCTGAACTTCCGTGTACTTAAATACACATACCTTCCGGTATCCATCCGTAGAGTGCTTACCTACCATGCAGGAAGTCCCGGGTCACATCCTCAACACCACTGGTCTAGGTGTGGTGGTGCATGCCTGCAGTACCCAGGAAGTGCAGGAAGGAGGATCTGGGTACCTGAGACCCTGGCTTCTCCTATGTACCCCACCCCAAATCGTATCACAATGAAGCTCAAATTATATGCTTTTATCTGCAAAGCCTAACTTGAGTCTTTCTACTTTTTTTTTTTTTTTTAAAACCAGGCATGTCACCATATGTCTGTTTTATATGACCTATAGGTTTCTGCCAGGGTCCCTGCAGCTGAGTTGACAAAGCTAGCTTTTGGACTCTTACATCCTCCAAATGCTTATATATTTGGTAATTTCTTAAACGTCTTAGTTGCATGGCACTGATTATTGTATTGTGAAGCACTAATCCCAAAGACTTTTTGTACAAATAGTTACACCGAGTGTTGTCTGTTCCTCAGGTGGAAACTTAGAGATGAGACTCACAGAGCTTGTAAGCATCAGATAATGAACACTATTTTACATCAGTCAGGCTCGGGTCATTGTGGTGGAATACCCAATGCATGCACCTTCAAGAAGGAAAGGTTTATTTTAGCTCATGGATTCAGACGGTTCAGTCCATGGTTCTAGTTGCTGGTCCTGGTGGCAGAGGGGAACCTTAACCCTGCAGGATCACTCACATACCTGACATACAGCCAGCAAGATGGCAGCGCTCAGGTGCTTGTTTGCCCACAGAAGCAAATGCTCCACACAGTGGAGTGCTCCTTACTGCCCATCAGGATGGTTGGAGCATGTGGCGGAAGTCAGCCACCTCATGGCATAACAGAAGCAGAGATAGCTGGTGGTGAGCAGACTGGGGACCAGGTTCGACTTTCAAAGGCATATCCTCATTTCCTTTCTCGAGCTAGCACCCACTTCGAGAAATAACACCTAAAACAACACCATGAGCTGGGTTCGACACATGAGCCTGTGGGGAACATTGCTGTAACTGCAGGCTTTTCCACCTGATCCAAAGTTCCCGAAAAATCACTCTGAGATTCAATTATTTGTGAATAATAGCCTAGGCCATATGCTTGGGCTTGTTCCCTGACTAGCTCATGACTTAACCCTTTTATTCTATCCTATTTCGGCCATGTGGCTCACCTCAGGTTCATGAGACTGTCTATATCCTCGTTATGGCGAAGTCTCCTCCATGCGTGACTATCCCAGAATCCTCACTCCCTGATGGGCCTCCCACCTCCTATTTTCTGGCTAAACTAATAGGCCAAGAACTTTTTATTGACAGGCGAAGCTTCTGAACAGTACACAAGAGATTTTCTCTACATATTTCATTTCCAAACCATTACGTACTGATCACTTACTATTCTAGCATTATTCTAGCGTCTGTCTCCTTTGGTCAGGACCCTCCAGGGCATTTGACCTCTGCTCTGTGGCTGCCTTACCTACTCCTGAAATAGTTTTTCCCTCTGTATGCCTAGCAGACACTGTCTGGACTATGGCTCAGGTTGTCAAAACTTGAAGGGTGCTTTAGCTATCTAGTGCAGACTCGCTTTATGGATGGAAACTGAGGACCAGAGGGGAAGTCTTGACCCAAGGTACATAACCACTTGATAACAGAACTACCCCTATCTCTGGATATAGTTATCTGTTGCTGTCTAATAAACAACCTTAAGACTCAGGCTAGGAACAACAGCTGTGTATTTTGCTAATGATCCATGACCTGGGAATTCAGGTAGGGCTTAGCTCAGCTGAACACGTGATGAAAGTTCTGCTGGGTTCCTTTTATTTATTTATTTATTTATTTATTTATGTATGTATGTATGACCAGGCTGGAAAGTCCTAGAAGGCTTTACTTATATGGCTGGTTCTCTCTGTCACTGTTGTAGTTAACAGCTGTCTTATAGTTCTTCACAGCACGGTGGGTCTTCTGTTTGATAGGATACTGTTAAGCCTTGAACCTGTGAGTTTTACAGGATCTCTTCTGCTGTCTTCTGTTGATCATAACTGACTATAGGGGTAGAGAAATGTACTCTGCTTCTTTTGATGTGTTTGAGTGTGTGAATGTGAATACATATATTTGTATGTACACATGCATGTGGAGACCAGGGGTCAACCTAGAGTACTCTGTGTGTGTGTGTGTGCGCGCGCGTGTGTGTGCGCATGTGTGCGCTTGCACTTGTGTCTATGAACCATATATATGTAGTGTCAGCAGAGGCCAGAAGAGGGCATGAATCCTCTAGAATTATAGACAGCTGTCATGTGGGTGCTGGGAACTGAATTGGAATTATCTTGCAGAGAACTTCTGCTCTTAATAGCCGAGCCACCTCTCTAGCTCTCCACCTCGTACTTTGGAGTCAGCCAGTAGGCCAAGCTGACTCATGGGCAATCCTTCTGTCTCTGCCGCTCACCACTGGGATTACAAGCATGTATCACCACCGTTCATGTCTTTTTTATATGGGTCCTGGGGGCTAAACGGAAGACTTTATGTTTATGTGGCAAACACTTTACCGGCTGAGCTCTCTCCCTAGTTTCCCAAGCCCCACTTCTTAATGAGGGGGTGTCAGTGTCAAGTTGCAAAATTGCATGTGGGGGTGAGAGATCCTACCGATGCAAAGAGCTTTGTCATTCTCATAAAAGATGGGCCAGAGTGTCCTGATGGACAAATCTATTTCTACCTTAGTTTTGCATTTTATGATTTAATGACATTTGGTTCTAGTTCATTTGCCTCAAATATCTTAGACCTTTTTAGTGGCCAAAATCATGCAAGCCATGTGTAATGATGGCCTGTCACCTATATATAGGACTCTAATTAGGCTCAACTTAATGTTTAGTGTTGCTTATTCATAATGGTGCTTCAAAGCACAGGAACATTCAGTGCTGCTGCTGGCTATAATTACCCATGAGCTCTTCACACTTGTCACCTGGGTGCTGCCTGTAGCTTCTTGGAGACCTGTTAGCTGTCCTTATCCTTATGCCCAAGACACATGCTGCCTTTTTCTTGTCCTACACTGAGAACTTGATTTCTGATACATTTCTTCTTCCTTTTGGTGTGTGTGTAGAACTTCACTCTTCCCTGTTCCTTTCCTTTTCCCTTTCCTTTCCTTTGCAGTGTATATATTTGTGTGCATATGGAGACCAGGTTGCTGTCCTGTGTATGGATATATGCAGCAGATACCGGCTGCAGAGGCCAGAGAACGGTGATCTCCTGGAACTAGAGTTACAGACAGTTGTGAAGCATCTGGTATAGGTGCTGGGAACTGAACTTGGGTCCTCTGCAAGAGCAGTAGGTGTTCTCACCCGGAGAGCTAGCTCTCCAGCCTCCTTATTGCTTGAGACAGGATGCCCTGCTGAATTTCGAGTTCAATGGTTTAAAGAGACTTGCTGGCCAGCGAGCTACAGGGATCTGCCTGTGCCTGTTCCCGAGGGCTAGAATCCAGATGTGTGCTGCTGTTCCTGATTTTTTAATACGGACATTGGTTGATCCTGACTCAGTTCCTCATACTTGCAGCAAGCACTTTACTGTCCGAGCTATCTTCCAAGCCCACCTTCTTTCTAGTAGCTTTACTGGATATGATTCATGTACATATAATCCATGGATTTAAAATGTACAATTCAGTAGGTTTTTTTTTTTTTTTTGTATATTCACAAACATCCATTGCTGCAGTCCATTTTAGGACATTTCCACCATTGCAAAGGGATCCCTGTCTTCAGTCCTAAGCCATTGGTATTCTAGGTTCTGTTTCTAGATTTTCCTATTCTGGACATTTGATAAATTTAAATATATAATACATATGGTTTTTTTGGCTCTGACCTTGTCTTAGTTTTTTTTCCTGTTGCTGTGATGGAAACTTTGACAAAAACAACTCAAAGGAGAAAGGTTTTGTCCTGGCTCACAGTTCCGGGAGGTCAGTCACTATGGAGGGGGCTTGGCGGAACTGGTCACACTTCATCCAAAGGGAGAGGAAGTGGTGAATAAGTCTGTCTGTCTGTCTGTCTCTCCCTCTCCCTCTCCCTCCCCCCCTTCTCTCTCTCCCTCTCACGTTCAGGACCCATGCCTACAGTGAGGGCTGTGTGTCCTGGCCCCATTTCAGTCTCCACAGGGTCTTTGGGTCTGCATTCCTTTTGTCCCCTGTGTCCTCCACAGACATGAATATAATGTCTTGTGTGCATAAATGTGAATGAATGCATACATGCAATTTCTTAGCTGTTCCCTGTGAGGCCTGCCAGGGTCCTCCCTGGCCACCCCTCAGTGGGAGATGCCATGTTGGTGCCAGCCTCTTCCCGACTGCTCCTCCTTCAGTTCTTGGTCCCCAGTGGCTTGAGGCACTCTGTGTCATGGTGTCTAGTATTGTTCTCATCTCACTTTTCACGGTGCCACTTCTCAGTAAGCTTTTATTTTTTCCAGAATGAAAAAAAAAAAACAACCCTATGATTGATGTGCAGTGGGGAATTAGAGTTTGAATTAAAACAGATGTTTAATTTCAGGAATAGGTAGTTATCATTTACTAAGTGTTCTTTATGTTTTCTTTAATGAATGCATCCCCCACTCCCATTTACTGTCTTTTTTTACTTAAATTTTTCTTTTTCTTTTTTCTTTCTTTTCTTTTTTCTTTTCTTTTTCTTTTTTCCTCTCTTCTCTTCTCTTCTCTTCTCTTCTCTTCTCTTCTCTTCTCTTCTCTTCTCTTCTCTTCTCTGTTTTCTGAGACATTGCTTCTCTATGTGACTCTGGCTATCCTGGAACTCAGGAACTTTGTAGACCAGGCTGGCCTTGAACTCAGTGTCCTGCCTGCCTCTGCCTCGCATCGCAAGTGCTGGGATTAAAGGCATGTGCTACCACTCTTGGCTTACTTTATTATTTTATGCTATATAAATTTGGTTGTCAAGAGTGCCTAGCTTAGGTTTAGGAGCTAGAGCTGTGGTTGGCTTTGAACCCTAGCTCTGTCCCTTACTTGCTATGTGACCTTGTATGAATTCCTTAACGTATTTCTTCTGGAAGGGAGGTTCCATGTTCGTGTGCCCCGTAAGGAGGCTGGGAGGGGGGGAAGGGACCTGTCCCTGCAAATGCCTAGCACAGGGTACAGAGTGGACTGCTGTTTTCATTAAGTTCTACAGCTTGCAGTTTGTTTCATCTGATTGGTCTGTGCATGGCTTAGTCCACACAGTGGCCGCACACACTTGTCTTCTCTAACTGTGAGGTTTGGTAATGTATTATCTTTATTATACATGCCTGCTTTTAAAAAATAAGTCTAGCTGCAGAATTACTCTGATTTCTCAAGTTGCAACTCAGACAGCGAGACTCTGCGTGGGCTTAAAATAGCTGTCAGCTTCCTTGGAAGGGGGCGGGGAAGGGTTAACTAGGTTCTGGTGTAAGCCCTCGTCACATTTGTTCCAGCCTTTTAACCCCTGTTAGGATTAAAAATCACAGCATCTTAAGAATGGCGTGCTGTCTGTCTTCACTTGCCTTTGAGTTTCTTGGGTAAATATTTCTTTAAGCGGAGCTAATCTAAGCACAAGGAATCCTGCAGCATGGGATTAATTAATACCTTGCGGTGCTTACATTTCCCTTCTCGGTTTTTATGCTCAGCACCATGTTTACTTTTAAACATCAGAGCAGCTGGCTTTAAAGTTGTTTGAGAAGGCGCGTCTAGCGCGGTCTGTGCCCACAGAATGCTAAGTCCTCATATACTCCTTCCTGCATGCAACCCGGTCGGTTTTCTGTGGTAAGATTTGGGTGTCATCTGAGAACGGAGGGCAATGGCTATGCCTACTCAGTCTTACTGATAAAATTAATTAGGTGTGTGTGTGTGTGTGCATGTGCACATGTATGGGTGTGCACATTCACTTGCACTTGACACACACAGGCATATGCTTCAGATAATAATTTGGGGGAGTTGGTTCTCGCCTTGTGCCCGGCTGAGGCAGGTCAGTCTCCTTTCTGCTACTTGAGCAGTCTCCTCAGTGAATTAGCCATGAGCTTCCGGCTGATTCTTCTTGTCTCCACCCCTCATCTCTGCGTAGGAAGGCTGGGATTATAAATGTGTGCCGCCAAGTCTGTGTTTGTATGTCAGTTCTGGGAATCAGCTTCCCGTCTGCGGGCTAGTGCTGCAGTCACCTTTACCTGCTAAACCATCTCCCCAGGCCCTACCCCGACTTCTTCTGGAAGCCACCACCGTGGGTGTGGGGGATGACTAGCTCGAATGACAGACTCCTCACAGTAGAGCTGCATTGGCCGGGAAGAGCGCACTTCCCATCGACACGCAGTGAATTGAGAGCATGCTGATTTCTGTTAGCCCGGGATCAACAGGCAGCTGTTCTCAATCGTTGGCCTACAGCAGAACAATCTGAGATTAGAAAGGAAAGAATAAAGCCTCCACGCCCAGGTTGGCAGAAGTAGCATGGGTGACTGTTTGAAGTTTTCTAGGTTATTCTGATCGAGTGAGCCCTGGCGTTAGAAGGTTGTCTCTCAGACATCCTGCTGATTGGAAATCTGGGCAGTGAAATAAAACGAGAAAAACTACCAGTGGCTGGTGCTCTAGTTTGGGCTTCGGGTCCTCAAAAGGACCATGTGTTAAAGGCACTATGGAGAGGTTGTGAGCCCTCTTGGGAGTGGGGTCTACTAGAAGAAAGATTACTGGGAAAGCGTCCTTGAAGATGATACAGAAACCCAGGCTCCTTTCTCCTGGTCTCTTTCTGCCTGGATGGGGTGAGAAGCCCTCCTGTGCCACATGCTCCCATGTGCTGTTACTGTGCCAGTGGAGACCCTGAGCCGGTTCAGGCCCGTGGACCGTGGACTGAAGCTGTGACTGGAATGAAGACCGTTGGGTGCCTGTCCTGCAAATGCCAGAGGGCAGCAGAGGCAGGAACACATCTTAAGTTGTGCTTTTGTCTGTGAAGGTGGCAACTTAACACCCTGGGAGACCCCATGTCTTTGTTAGGGTTTTACTGCTGTGAACAGACACCATGACCAAGACAAGTCTTATAAAGGACAACATTTAATTGGGGCTGGCTTACAGGCTCAGAGGTTCCGTCCATTATCAACCGAGACAGGAGCATGGCAGCGTCCAGGCAGGTATGGTTGAGGAGGAGCTGAGGGTTCTACGTCTTCATCTGAAGGCTGCTAGGATGAGGGTCTTAGAGCCCACACCCACAGTGACACACCTACTCCAACAGGGCCACACCTCCTAATAGTGCATGGGCAGAGCATGTACAAACTGTCACACCAGGCCTTCACATCCTGCCTCCAGTTGGCTGGCTTTCCAGGGACCTGGACCAAGGCAGTCATTCCAAAGCCCCTCCCACTCAGGGGCCAGCAACGGCTTTAAGACTTGTGATGTCTTTGTCTCTTTTATCATCTTGGTACCTGTTTGTCATTTCCTGCATATTTGGGCTCAGGTGCTTTGGGGTCACTCGTCTAGTGAGTGCTTGTGGGTATCGATCCTGTACTCCTCCAGTGCCTCTTTACTGGAGAGTCAGAACAAAGAAGCGACTGTCACTGTGTATGTGCTAAGTTAATAACAGCACACGTGTGCAGATTCCTTTCGACAGTATGGAACCCAGATGTATCTTTATCCGTCTCCAATCAAAACCTCTGAAACCGAGAGTCAAGAAAAAGTCTTTCTTTCTTTCTTTCTTTCTTTCTTTCTTTCTTTCTTTCTTTCTTTCTTTCTTTCTTTCTTTCTTTCTTTCTTAAACAGTTGATTATCTCAGGTATTTTGTAACATTGACAGAAAGCTGACTAATACAACTGAGTAATCCTAGAGATTTTAATTCGAGGATGGGGCTATCCTGGAGCATTGTGACTTTCGTCTTTTATTTGTTGATTTGTGTTTGCTGCCACTTTGTATTTTTCATTTGTTTTAAGCATTTTCATAACGGGTGAGGAATTTCCTTGTGACCTTCTGTACTGGCTGGTTTTGTGTGTCAACTTGACCCAGGCTGGATTTATCACAGAGAAAGGAGCTTCAGGTGAGGAAATACCTCCATGAGATCCAGCTGTGGGCATTTTCTCAATTAGTGATCAAGGGGGGAGGGCCCCTTGTGGGTGGTGCCACCTTTGGGCTGGTGCTCTTGGGTTCTATAAGAGAGCAAGCTGAGCAAGCCAGGGGAAGCAAGTCAGTAAGAAACATCCCTCCATGGCCTCTGCATCAGCTCCTGCTTCCTGACCTGCTTGAGTTCCAGTCCTGACTTCCTTTTGTGATGAACAGCAGTGTGGAAGTGTAAGCTCAATAAACCCTTTCCTCCCCAACTTGCTTCTTGGTCATGATGTTTGTGCAGGACTAGAAACCCTGACTAAGACACCTTCCTTGCGATGTGACCTTGAGATTGACATCTGTTTTATCCTTCCATATTTGTGCTGAGACTTTTTTGGTTCTTTGAATGAGGAGGACAGCATTGTGGAGGTGTCTTTTCTTCCTTTCACTTTGACATGTTATCTGGGCATTGGGCTTAGTTATCAGGCTTCTGTGACTTTGCCTGCTGAACTGCCTTGCTGGAACTCAACTTTTAACTACAGCAGTTGTTTTTGCCTTTGTACCCTACCGTACCTGGGAAGGCACGGTGCTTGATGTACTAAAGACATGCTGTTGAATGGGCCGAAGACTGAATGGACGTGGTATCATCGAATGTCTATGAATTCCTTTCTCAGCATGTTTTCTTGGGTACCCTTGTCAGGAGTGGGATCCTCAGCATGGCTGTTGTAGTCTATGTGTGTGGGTGTTACACGTTTGTGCATACCTGGTACTTGTGGGATCCAGAACAGAGCATTGGTTCCTTAGTTGTGAGCTACTGTGTAGTGCTTGAAATATAACCTGGGCCCTCTGGAAGGGCAGTCAGTGTTCTTTTGTTGTTGTTTTCTGAGACAGGGTTTTTCTATGTAGCTCTGGCTGTCCCGGGATTCATTCTGTAGACCAGGCTGGCCTTGCACTCAAGAGATCTGCCTGCCTCTGCCTCTGGGATTAAAGTGCTGGTATCAAAAGTGTGTGTTATGCTCAGCTGAGTGGTTATCTTAAGCACTGAGCCATCTCTACAGCTACCTAGCATGGCTCGTTTGCAGTGTAATAATTCTGTCTCCCGAGCCTAACCCAGTTATCATCTAATGCGAATTGAATTTGGTTTATAAACATGGTTTCTGGAAGCCTGGGTGGTGGCGCACGCCTGTAATCCCAGCACTTGGGAGGCAGAGGCAGGTAGATTTCTGAGTTTGAGGCCAGCCTGGTCTACAGAGTGAGTTCCAGGACAGCCAGGCTATACAGAGAAACCCTGTCTCAAAAAACCAAAAAACAAAACAACAAAAAAATGGTTTCTGGAGAGGAAGGGATGTTTGACTTCTGCACTCAGGCTTTCCCTTGGCAAGGCAGTGAGGCTCTTTATGGCGAGGCTGTCGCTTTCCCTGAAAAGGTGACTTAGTTTGTGATCTGAAGCCAGCCTCGTCGTTGGAGGCTCAAGATGATGATGAGTATCCCAACTCCATGGAGAGGTTTACTTAGCCTGTCAAATCCTGGTATCTCTCTTTGCTCCGTCTGCTGCTATTACAGCACTTGATTTCTACTCTTAGATTTCTTTATGTACTTGTGTTGCACAGGTCCATAGCCGTGGTTCCACCTTCGTGCTTCCTAGAGCACCAGCCTGTAGCAGGTGCAAAGACACATAGTGTTGGCTGAGGTTCCGTAAGGATCTTGCCTTTTCAGAGTGAAACGGGTATCCTTAAAGGTGTCAGGCATCTTGTGACAGTGATGCCTCTTCCCGATTCCTTACTTCCCCTCTCCAGTCCTAGCTGGAAATTGCTTTTCGTTAAAAATATGCCTGAAGCACACACTTGAGGCTACTGACTCACCTCTTCTAAGGGAAGAGTCTCCTGCCTCAGATGTGTCAGTTGGGAAGGCTGCAGTGTTCCTGAGTCCCTAGCCTAGTTTACATTTTCCTTCCTTAATAAGAACTCTTGGCAGGGAGCTGGGGCTGAGGTCTGGAGTGGAGGCATCATGGAAGCCATCTGAGT
Source organism: Apodemus sylvaticus (assembly GCF_947179515.1). Lineage (NCBI taxonomy): Eukaryota > Metazoa > Chordata > Mammalia > Rodentia > Muridae > Apodemus > Apodemus sylvaticus. The sequence goes on along the minus strand of NC_067483.1, from coordinate 77,887,387 downwards.
TGGCTGCAGAGCCCATTATACCTCTTGTTGCATAGGCAGCCTTGAATAAGTCTCTTCTACCTCTTTGTCCCCAGTCCCCTCATCTGTAAATAATGGAGGAGAGCTAGTCTCAGAGCGAGGCTCTAAGCCCCTCCCAACCCCATCTCTCTGGGCCTCTCCTTATTCCTCCTGAGTTCTCTGCAGATCATTCCCCCAGGCCCTGGCCAAGTGACATCCCCATAACTTCAAGCTCACATATTGGTTGACAAATCAATTAGAGTGAACAGACAGAGCCTAGCAAGGCTGCACTGTGCTCACAGCATGGGTTCTGGGGCTGTGTAAAGTGCCCTTAGTGATCAAGAGAGTGGAGGAAGATGTCGTGTTTCTTCCTCTGGCTCTTGGTCCACACGTGGCTCCAATGGAAGTACCTGCAGGCAGAATGGATTCTCTACATAGCTTAAATAGTTATATCATTAAATACACATTCTCAAATAGTTATACCTTTTATTGCTTCTTATTGTGCGCTCCCATGAGAGTGTGTATGTGTGTGAATGTGTGTGTGTGTTCTTGAGTGGTTCACAGTCTTTAGTTTTGTCCTATTAGAGTCTAAGGGGAATTTTGTAAAGCAACAGAACTCTATATGGTCAAATTCCACAGAAAGTAAAAGTAAAAAAAAAAAAAAAAGGTGGAGCTGGGATCTTGAATACTGACAAGTTCAAGCAAAAAGAGGCCAATGTGTGTTTGCCCCAGGGGCAAGGTCTTGACCTTAAATTATGGCACCTGTGGTCCACAGTTCAAAAGTCTTGCCCGTAACCTTGTTGCTCCAGAAACAGAATTTTGGATGACAATGTTTGCAGTCTAACTGAACCTTATGACCATCCAAAGTATACAAAGACCTTACAAAGTATAGTCCCCTTACACCCGTGGCTTCTTATTTCCTGCTTAGCTTGGGGGTGGGGCCCACATTATAGTTTTTAAAAGGTTCCAGGGTGATTGCAGAATGCATCCAGATAGCTGTTGGTGTGCATGCACACAGAATAGGGGCATTTATGGGCAGATCTGAGTTATTCAGGTTGTCAAACCTGATTTATTAGTCCAGAGTGCCCTTTTTATGAATTTACAACGGGATGCATAATTGAATGAGATACTGGATATACTCAGTGGATATGAAACCAGCCCTTATCTCCCTGCAGGTATGGGGGTAGTGGCAGGAGGGGGATGAGACATTTTTGAGAATGTCTGATGGCAGCAGGCCAGGGAGGCTTGGTGTGTACATTGCATAGGCACTTTCCTTGCTGGAATCAGTCTTCAAAGTCTCTAGGTCAAAGCTCTCTTCTGCAGTTTTGATTAGATACTGCCAGCGATTACCTTTTAAAAACATGTTATTGATCGATTGATTGATGTCTCACAATGTATACCATGCAGGCTGGCCTTGAATGTGTGATCCTCCTGCTTCAGTCTCTGGAGATCCAACCCTCCCTGTCTGGTCTGTGCCTGTTGTGCAGGGTTGAGTGATGCTTCCTTTTCCCTTGGGATAATGCCTGCTTTCCTTTTTTTTTTTTTTTTTTGGTCTCCCCTTAATGTTGGGAACCCAGTGTGAGCCCTTTCTCATGCCTTTATTGGCATTTGTAAGTACATAGTCTAGGAGCTGATTTGTCTTCTGGGTGTGGGGAGTTTCTCTTTCTCCTTCTCCATGTTGCCTGTTCTCTCTTGTTCTCCTTCCTTTTATTCCTTTAGACTTCGTACATGGTTTTGCCTCAACCCTGGGGCCACCCATTTCTCTAGGAAGATGTCTTATCTTGTTCAACAGTGGTACAGAAGTGCCATCCTGGGCACCAGGGCTGCCCGTTTCTACTGAATCCTGTGATGGCAGGGGTAGAGGTCAGTTTTCAAAGACAGAGCTGGGAAATTATATAGAAGGGTAGTATGCTAAGAAGGGCTTTAGTTAGGCCACCCTGGTATTTCCAGATAGAATTTGAATCTAGAAATTTGATATTCTTTCCTACTTAACTGGTTCTTTCTTCCACTCCAAGAATTCTAGTGTTCCTGCACATAGAAGGAAGCAACAGTTGAACATCCCACAATTACTCGTGTGTTTTATTCTGTAATGCGTGATTAGCACTCTCAGACTGATTGTACTAATAATATCAGTACCGGCTATGATTACTGAAACGTCTGAAGACTTTTCTTTTGCAAGTGCCGTCTTTAGTCTGCCGTTTAAAAGGTGATTGTGTGCTGAGTATCGCGGAGCATGAGGGTCTGGAATCCCAGCAAATCTGGAGGCTGAAATAAGAACATGGCAAGTTCAAGGGCAGCCTGGGCAATTTAGGGGGACTCGGTCTCAAAAAAGAGAAATAAGTAAATAACCGACTTGGCATATGGCGCGCCGTTCACTGGCAGAGTGCTTACTTAGCAAGTGTGAAGCTCCAGGCTCACTCTCTAGTGCCATTAAAAATAAAAGGCGAGGAGAGCGATTGGAGAGATGGCTCAGTGGGTAAGAGTAGATACTGCTCATGTAGAGGACTTGAGTTTGGTCCCTGGCACCAACATTGGCTATAACTCCACAATCTGGGGGACCTGCAACTCTCATCTTGATTCTGTGAGTCTAATGTGCATCTTGGCACTGAGCCGCACTCTTACTTACATGTACAAGTAGTTAAAAAGTAACAAAAATAAAAGAGATTACTCCTGGGGTCTGCTGTAGGTTAGCCAAGGAATGACCCCATAAAACCCACTATGCAAACAGTCTGGCTGGGGAGATGGCTCGGTTGGTAAGGCACCCACTGTATGAGCTTGAGGACCAGAGTTTGATCCATCTAAGAGCCAGATGCCAGGGAGGCGGAGAATCCTTGGAATTTGCTGGCCAGGTGATCTGGCTGAAATAGTGAGCTGCAGGTTCAGAGAGAGACTCTCTACCAAAAAGTAAAGTAGTGGGCGATGGAGGAAGACACCCAACATGTGGAGACCTCATCAGTGGAGGTTGTAAAACCTTTAAAAAGAGGCATCAATGGAGGTTGTAAAACCTTTAAGAAAGGGGACCTCATTTGGTTGTGTCCCACAACTAATTCTAACCCTTGGGGAGCAAAGGCAGAAGGATCCAGGGTTCAAGGTTATCCTACACTACATAGTGAGTATCAGGCTAGCTCAGGCTACTTGATATTAGAGAGATGTTTCTGTTATTAAGAGCATACACTGCTCTTGCAGAGGACTTGGAGTTCAATACCCATCACCCATGTTGCACGGCTCACAATCACCTGTAACTCTAGCTCCAGAGATATGACACCCTCTTCTGGCCTCTGAAGGGACTGCACACACGTGGCACCCATTCACACAGACACATACATACTCAGAGATAAGCATAATAAACCCAAAAAGTAAGTAAATAAATAAGTAGGGCCTAGTGGGAGGTGTTCAGTCGTTGGAGAAGGGCCTTTGGAGGGCCTCTAGGGCTCTGAGTTCTTCGGCCTGTTTTCATATCCTGAAGCTGAGGGGAGGACTCAGCCTTCCTCGCTTTGGCTGTGGTAGTCGTCACTCCAGGTCCCAAAGTGGCAAGGTCAAATTACTGCAAAGGGAACATCCAAGACTGTGAGCCGAATACTTGTTGATGAAGAGAAAAGTTTTATCTCAGGAATGTGTTACAGTAATAGGAAGTTGGCAAGTTTTGCAGTTATGAGGGGCAGGCTAGGGAGCGGCCCTTTAAAAAATCCCCACTCTTCAACCCCTGGGACCTGTGACTGTCACTCTGCACAGACGACTTTGCATCCATGATTATTTTGAGGCTCTTGGGAAAAGGAGGCTGTTCCTTGTTATCTGGGTGGGCCTTAAATAAATCATAGTTGTCCTCAAAAGGAAGGCGAGGGAGAGTATACACAGAGAGGGGTGTAACCATGGAGACGGAGGTTGGGGTGGTTCTGTTACAAGTTTCAGGGGGAGAGGAAAGGAATGGACCCTCCCGAGAACACCTTCAGATAGTGCAGCCTGCCAGAATCTTTTGATCAGTCAGGTAAAATTGGCTTTGGATTTTTGACCTCTCGAATGGAGAAAGAATCAATTTTTAATGTTTTAAGCCACTGACTTTATGATCAGCTGTGATGGTACAGCACTTGCCCAGCATTGCCCAGGACTATATATATTTTTTTTTAAAAAAATCTCCTTTTTAACCTTCATTTAATTCTTCAGCAATTACATACTTAATACTACTGAAACTTGGGTCTGTGTGCAGTCATTTTGCGCATGTAAAGTTCTTCTCTGGTATCCATAAGAAGGGCTCATGGGGCTAATAATCCTTTTATTTTTCTGCATCTCATTAAGCTTTTGTCTGTGAAAGGTCAAAACTACTGTGTAGTGAGAAGTTTGGTTTAAAGACACAGTTATGTTTTGTGACTGTTTTTGTTTAAAACCCAGGTGTGCGGTAGGAGACTGCTCAGTTTGTCCACAGCAGCTGACTGTGATTTGTCTCATGCTCTGGCAGGGGCATGATTCTGCCAGCTGAAGACAGTTTACATACGGAATTCTCTGTCCTCTTGAGAGGATATAAAAATGCCAGAGCCCTGAGCGGCAAGAGGCTCTGCTGCTGGTGCCTGCTGCTGCTTTGGTTGCTGGTAGCTGGTTGCAGATATCCTCACGATGATTGGACTTGCCCCAAGGAACTCCATGCCCCTAATCAGCTGGAAGTAGTTTAAAGAGGTCTATGCTCCACTTCCTCTTTGACCTTCTTTCTTGCCTGCCTAGTGTTGGGGATTTGGAGGGGACTGGGGTGGAGAAGGGTGGTAGATATAAGAAGCCAATAAAGTAGCCAAAAATTATGGTCACACTACTGGAAATAAAGTCTTTAGTTTACGTTTTCTTCAGTGTTTCTTTTTCTTTAGTTGCTGTAGGTTGACCTAACTTTTCCTTATGATTCATGTACTTTGAAAAGAAACAAAAAGGTGCCTATAGGGTGGTCTCTAAAGTGCATTAATTTAACCAGTGATTTTTCTTTTTGTTTTGAAACAAAGTCTCGTGTAGCTCAGGATGATCTCAATTTGCTATGTAGCCAAGGCTAGCCTGGAGCTCCTGATCTTCTCAAGTGCTGGAATTACAGGTGTGTACCATCACTCTCAATACTAGAGAATACCTTGATATAGTTGTTCTAGGTGCTACCCAGGTGTACCACATGCTTCCCTTTCTCACACTGGAGATTAAATTTAGGCCCTTGGACAGGTTAGGCAAGGCTGTACCACTGAGGTCCACATCCAGCCGTATAGCTAGATTCATAGCTTTTTAATAATGAAGTTTCAGATCTTTTTATTTATTTATTTATTTATTTTGAAAAACATTCTCAGATCACTGTGAAATTTTGTCCTCTGCTTCAGTCTTCTGAAGTCTCTTTCTCTCTTCCTATATTTCTCATTAAAAATTTTCCTAAGTTTCAGATATCTGTTAGATTTGATTTTTCTTACATTTTTTCTGTCTTCACGTCCTTGCCCCTCCCCCCTGCTGGGAATCAAACCCAGGGGTTCATACCCTAGGTCTTAGATTTTATTTCTAAACTAACATTCTCAACTTCCATTTATCTTTTTGAAATCTGTCATTTCACTTTGAATTTTCCAGACTCTAATTTATGTTTTTTTCCTTCCAAGCCTTGCATAATTTAAAATATTTATAGGCTATTTTAAAATATGTTATGTTTCATGTGCTTTTTAAAATGTCTTTTTGGCATGCTTTCATTGTCACATATCCCTAGAGATGTAATTTCATCCCTTAGCCTCTCTTTCTTATAGAAATGCTTATAGACTTACTGCTTTTCTGTTAATATTTATATAACTAGTTTTCATGGAGTTTAAAAAGGAGTCTTGGGTGCAGGAGAAATGACTCAGTAGTTAAGTTGTTTCTCTTGCAGAGGACCTGGGTTTGGGTCCCAGCACCCACCAGGCGTCTCACAACCATTTGGTCCATGGTTTCTGACGTCCTCTTCTGGCTGTCATGGACACTGCACACACATGCTTCACAGGCATACATGTAAGCAAAACACTCATACACATTAGGAGTCTGGATTTGATGACTTTTTTAACTTAACAAAGCTCCTCTATTTTCAGATCAGCTGAAAAGCTGGTGGTCTAGGCTATAGCTCAGTTGCCTGGCATGTATAAAACCCCAGAGCTCGTGGTTCTCAGCCTTTCTAAGGCTGTGACTGTTTAATACAGTTCCTCACGTTGAGGTGACTTCCAACCATAAGTTATTTTCATTGCTGCTTTGTAGCTGTAAATTTGCTACTGTTAGGAATTGTAATGCAGAGATCTGATGCTAATGCTCTCAGGTGACTGCTGTGGAAGAATTGTTTAACTTCCCAAAGGGGTCATGATCTAGAGCTTAGGAAACAATAGGAAAGAGTGACCATGCTTTCACAGTCTGTCTCCTGCATTTATCTGTCTATTCATTCTCTTTCTACTGTTGCCAGGTTTACTCTGCTCTGATTCTGTCCCTGGCCATTTCTCCTCAGAGTGGTGTTCTGTCCTAGGGAGTTGGTTCTGAGGACTCCAGTGAGTCTTTCAGAACCACACTGTTGGTCCCTCGCAGTTCTGTGTGGAGCTATAGTTCTCCAGTTCCTTCTGTTATAAAAATAAAAGGAAACCAGAGATATGATTGGTGGAGGTGCAGTAAGGTGTAGGGGAATGGATGCCTCTGTGGGCCCATGCTGAGGCATCCCTTCCCCACTGAGGGACCAGCCACAGAAGGTATAGAATTCAGGGCATGGGAAGAGGAGTTGAGAGAAAGGCAGAGAGGGGGGAGGGGGAGGGACAGGGGGAAGAGGAGGGGGAGGTAGAGAAGCAGAGGCCTGCGGTGAGCATGTGGAGAGAGGAGGGAGGGGAAGAGGGTAAGGGAGCAAGGGCAGGAGAGCAAGAGAGGAGGGGCAAGCAGTCCCTTTTATGGTGAGGCAGGCACACCTGGCTGTTGCCAGGTAACCATGGGGCAGAGCCTAGACTAAATGCCCACAATTCCCTTCATCCAAATCTTTGTGTGACTCATCACTCTTACCCCATTACCTTTATCTTAGTTCTTGTGCTGTGAGGCATCAGTATCACACTGGCTGCTGGCGATTTGCTTGTAATTTGGGGATTGTGGTTAACACCTTGTCAGGAAATGTTGTTGAATGTCATCTGAACTTTTAGTTTTGCTTGGTTGCTCCATTAACATCTTTTGTAGGGATGCAGAAGCCCCGCCCCCTCCAAAGTACACTGGGACATCATTTTTAAAAAATGTCACCATAGCATGTCAAATCATTGCTTTGAGTTTTAAATTTTTTTCCCTTGTTGAAGCAGCAAAAGATGTATATATTTACGTAAGATTATAAATCCTTTCTGCTTGCATGTACTTCCTTTTTCTGTTTGACCTGTGAATTGATGAGTTCCTGGAGGGAAGATCACAGGTGCCCTCTCACAGGTGCCATCTCATGGGTGCTCCTCTCACAGGTGCTCCTCTCACAGGTGCTCCCCTCACGGGTGCTCCCCTCACGGGTGCTCCCCTCACGGGTGCTCCCCTCACGGGTGCTCCCCTCACGGGTGCTTCTCTCACGGGTGCTTCTCTCACAGGTGCTCCTCTCACAGGTGCTCCTCTCACAGGGGCTTCTCTCACAGGGGCTTCTCTCACAGGTTCTCCTCTCACAGGTTCTCCTCTCACAGGTGCCCTCTCACAGGTGCTCCTCTCACAGGTGCCCTCTCACCTCTCACAGGTGCCCTCTCACAGGTGCCCTCTCATAGGAGCCCTCTCACAGGCGCTCCTCTCACAGGTGCCCTCTCACCTCTCACAGGTGCTCCTCTCACTGGTGTCCTCTCACAGGTGCTCATCTCTCAGGTGCTCCTCCTCTCACAGGTGCCCTCTCACAGGTGCTCCTCTCACAGGTGCTCCTCTCACAGGTACTCCTCTCACAGGTGCCTTCTCACAGGTGCTCATCTCTCAGGTGCTCCTCCTCTCACAGGTGCCCTCTCACCTCTCACAGGTGCTCATCTCTCCGGTGCTCCTCTCACAGGTGCTCCTCTCACAGGTGCCATCTCAGAGGTGCTCCTTTCATAGGTGCCCTCTCACAGTTGCTCTTCCGAGTCTCACATAGTGGGCCAGGAACCCATGGAGTTCACTAGTCCCACTGAGCACAGGTTGTTTGCTTTGATTGAGACATGTTGATGGGGGTTAACTTCACTTAGGGCAAAGAGGCATGGTTTACAGAGAACATGAGAAGAAATGGAGTTCCAGAGAAATAGAATTGCAGAGTCAGCCCCATTGTTTATAGATGAGGGCACTTGGGTAGAGAGAGGTGAAGGGGCCTTGTTCAGGGCTGTTAATGCACCAGGCAGCGGGAAGGGCTCTTCAGCCACTCTGGCTTTCCTTACTCAGGCTAGACACTCAGACCCCCGGCTTCCCATTGAATAGTTGCTAAATTGAGCATTGCAAAGAGAAGAGGGTGTAGGCAGAGTGGACTGGAGGGTCCTCACTCTTTTGTTTTAAGAAATTCAGTGTTTCAAATAGTGGGTTTACTTGAAACAGAGGCTACGTAATTTGGTGCTTGCATGGAGTAATTATGGAGTAGAATGGTGGATTTCCGAAGCACTCTCATGACTTGTTCATCACAGAAGCAAGGGCAGGATTGCAAGGCCTGGCTGAGGGAGTCCCAGATAACTTTCACTCCACCAGGTGGCAAACATGGGATTGGGGACCTTTCCAAGAAAGGGACTCTCATTGATTAATGGTTCTTGACAATTGACTTGATGAACTGACCTTATGTCTGCCAACAACTAGTCTATCCCAGTAGTTTTCTTGTTTCCTTGGTCAAGAGGATAGTAATTAAAGATGACAGTTTTGCTATGGTAGAGCATGCCTTTAGTTCCAGCACTCAGGAGGCAGAGGCAGGAGGATTTCTCAGTTCGCCAGCCTTGTCTATAGAGGGAGTACCGGGATAGACAGGGCTGCATAGAGAAACAGTCTTGAGCCTCCCCCCCCCCCCCACCCAAAGACAACCAAGTACATAATTCATGTTTATGTATCAAAGCCTAGTAATGCTTTGTATTCAGTATATATGCACTGAGTGAATTTGTTTGGACAAAAGGAACAAGGTTACTGCCCACGCATGCATTATGAAGTATTAAGTTATATGATATAAAGGCTGAGAAGAAAGTGTGGGAGGCCTTTCTATATGTAACATGGCAAGGAAGATTTGGATATTAATCCTTCTATGCTCTTCAGTGCATCCTTTATTCAATTTCATTATTATAGTCGAGACATCAGCTGAGAGGGAAGATCATAGAAGTGTATTTACCATTAGAGTAAAATGATTTCATTGAGGGGCACATGTTCTTTTGCTTTTCTCTCCTCTTCGGTTTCCCTCCCCCTGTAAACGTTTCTGATCTTTTGCAAGTTTTCAGATACTTGGACTGTGTTTATGAGAATGACCCCATAGGTTCATATGTTTGACTGCTTGGTGTCTTAGGGTTTCCATTGCTGTGAAGCGACACCATGGCCAAGGCAATTACAATGGACAACATTTAGTTGGAGCTGGCTTGCACTTTCAGAGGTTTAGTTCATTATCATGGCAGGAAACATGGCAGCATGCAGGCAGACATGGTGCTGGAGGCCCTGAGTTCTACATTTTTTTAAAAAAATATTTATTTTATTTATATGAGTATGCTGTAGCTGTCTTCAGACACACAAGAAGAAGGTATCAGATCCCATTTCAGATGATTGTCAACCACCATGTAGTTTCTGGGAAATGAACTCAGGTCCTCTGGAAGAGCAGTCAGTGCTCTTAACTACTGAGCCATCTCTCCAGCACCTCAGAATTGTACATCTTGATCTGAAGGCAAGTGTACCACACTGATCATATCTTGATCATAGGAGACCTTAGAGCCTGCCTTCACAGTGACACACTTTTTCCAAAAACCTGCTCCAGTAAGGCCAAATTTCCTAATAGTGCCACTTCTTATGGGCCAAGCATTCAAACACACGGATCTGTGGGGGCCATACCTATCCAAACCACCACACTCAACCATTAGGTACTCTCACCTCTGAAACCATAAGCTCAAATTAAACACTTTTCTTTTATAAGCTACCTTGGTCATGGTGTTTTATCACAACAATAAAAAAGTAACAGACACTTTTTAAAATTTGAAAGCATGGATACTTTTCACCTGTGGCTAGAACTAAGTTTTAGCTGCTGAATGTTATAGCATCCCTTTGCTAATTGAACCTGGACTTCAGGGCTTCTGGCAGAGAGAATGATACTGTGCAGAGATGACCTTGATAGAATTATCCCTCATCTCCCAGCAGAGGCTCAGTGGAGAACTGTTAAAATTGGAAGGGAATTTCATTCATGTAGCCACTGCTTTGTGTGCATTGTGGTAAAACCAGGTCCAACACTGGGTGCTGGGGATGCAACCTTGAAGATAAGGTTATCTTCAAGGACTATGTAATGTAGATATGGAGTCAGGCAGTATGGGGATGTCCTGTGGACCTTGCTTGCTTCTTTCTCCATGCAACAGGTGGGAAAGGAATGCCTTTTCTTACGCTAAGCAAGGCATGTATGCATGTATTTAGCATTTCATATCTCCTTTGGGTTATGTACAGAGTAGTGGAGGAGATACCATGGACATTCTTGAAATGAAGAAGCAGTCCAAAAGATTTAATAAATCATTATCGACATAGAGCGCAGTCTAGTTTTCTCTCCTTTAAGACATATTTCTGATGATGATGACCACGAAGCTGGATTCTTGATTCCTTCAGGAATCCCCCCACTGGTCACTCTGTGGCATGGTATGAACTTGGGGTATATAAAGTGCTCATCTGTAACCTCCCTGGCCCCTTATATCAGAGTTATATCATAGGAGACACTCAACTGATGGCAGATAACAGCTGGACTCTGAGCTGATGGGTGGGACTGAGGAAGGAAGGACTTTACATTATCTTGCCTCACCCTAGAAGTAGCTATGGCTATCTGAGGACGTGGTCTCACGGCATCTTACATGCGTTTGTTCTGATCTGTCCGCCCCATGCTCCTGAGTCCATCGACTCTCTTAGTCTGTCATCGTGACGGCGGCTGGGTTGGTAGAAAGCATACCATTTCCTTCTTTTGCACATTTGGGTCTCATTTATATATTGGCAGTGTGTGCCTGGTCAAACTTGGCAAAAATCTTGCTTGATTTATTCTTCCCCTGGAGCCCACAAAACCTATAAAACAGAATTAGAGAACCACCCCTTCCTTAATCATGCTTGCGAAGGCTAACCAATAAACACAGTCTCACTGATGGATGCATGGTTTAGTACACACCTGCTGAGTGTCTGAGCTGGGTCTGCAGGCGTCTGGCCCTGACCTGGCTGGGAGGTAGACACGGGGTGGATTTCTGTGCATTTAGAGGTCTTTCCCTTCCATTTTCTTTGCACCATTTGAGACTTTGATTTCAGATAGTAAAAATGAGTTTGACTGTTTATCCAGATTCACACAGTTGCCTTAGGGGTGAGCAGGGAAGACACATCCCTGCCTTTTGTTTCATTGATAGTCCCTTCTAAACAGCGGGCCAAGTATTTCATCCATCCTAGCTCTAGATCGAGTACCATGTACCACAGGATGCACCTTGTAGGCAAGTCATCTAGTAGCTGCAACAGCTTTTACAAGTACATTTCACTCATGTTCCCTGCAGAATTTTTATTGGTGTCTTGTGCCATGAGCATGAGTCTCATGTAACCCTCTGTTTTCCATAGTCCACTGCAAGCATTTGCTAATAACCCCAGAGTTGGGGCATGCAAGTTCTTCAAGCAGAGACTTCATGAATGACCTAACGGCGAGGTGCTGTGCACTGAATGCTCCTGTCCTACCAGTTCCATATATTGAACACTGATCTTTAGTTTGACAGCATGTCATTGAGGTAGGACTTTAGGGAATTAGGTCCCAAGTGTGAGGGTTGCAAGAATACAGTGAGTGGGTGTGTGTCTACAAGCTAGGAAGAACCTTTGCTAGAGACGCCAAGTCTTTGCTGGAGACACTGAATCTGAATCTGCTGACATCTCGATCTTGGACTCTCTGGCTTTCAAAATCATGAGAAACAAATGTCTTCTGTGTAAGCCCCTAAGTCCACAGTTAGAACATCTAAAGCTAGGACGGGGCTGTGCATCTATGCTCTGGCCTTGGAAGAGAAAGTTGGGAGATGCCATCCATCATGGATGGTTAATTTAGTGCTCAGTTGTCATTTGTCCTGTGCTTGTCGAAGGCCATAGAGACTATTTGAGATTGCTAACACATCTGTAAATGGGATTTCTCACATCCTGAACTTGTATGACCACACGTGTGTGGTCATGTGTAAAATGGAGGATTTTCAGCACCAGGACACCTGAGTTCAAAATCCAGGCAAGCCACCTTTTCAACTTTAGTTTTTTTTTCCTCCTTCCTTCCATTTATTTTGAAATGCAGGGAATTTAACACAATGCTTCATGTGCAGTAGGCAAGTGCTCTACTGCGGAGCCTCAGACTTCCACTTCCTCACTGATAGAGCAGAGTAATAAACTGTGCCTCACAGATTTTTATGAGAGTTAAATAATGTGTTAATCTCCTCTCTTCCCCCTCTTCCTCCTCCTGCCCCCCAACTACTACTTCTTCTACTTCTTCCTCTTCCGCTTCCGCTTCCGCTTCCTCTTCCTCTTCCTCTTCCTCTTCCTCTTCCTCTTCCTCTTCCTCCTCCTCCTCCTCCTCCTCCTCCTCCTCCTCCTCCTCCTCCTCCTCCTCTTCTTCTTCTTCTTCTTCTTCTTTTTATTAAGACAGGGTTTCTCTGTGTAGTTCTGTCTGTTCTGGAACTCATTCTATAGATCAGGATGGCTTCGAACTCCTAGAGATCCACTTTCGTCTATCTCTTGAGTACTGGGATTAAAGGCATGTGCCACCCCCACTCCTCCGTTAAAGGCTCTCAGGTAGTACCTTCTGGCTTTGCTTGCAAGATAACGTGTTGTATAACTAAGGACATCCTCTTTGTTATTGAATGTCAATCAATATTCTTAAGTGTTAGTAAGTTTTAGGGTTATTTTTCATTCTTTCATTTTTCTTCTGGCATTTCAAGAGACAATTAGTGGTTTAAAATTTCATTAGTCAGCGGTATTAATCAAGGGCTTCAAGCAGAGGCAACACATTAGAGTTGTAATTTATTTTTTTGCAGAGAGCTGACTTTTTTGAGACAAAGTCTTGTTTTGTAACCAAAGGTGGCCTCAGATTTAGGTCCTCCTGCCTTGGTCCTTTTTGAGTGGCAGGGTTACATGTGTGCACCACTGTGCCTAGTAAAAAGATGTAATTGTCAATGGAGACAATGTTAATGAACCTTCCCCTTTCAGCATCTCACTTCTATCCATGTAACTCCAAGGATGGCAGAGTCCCCATTTTCCGTGACAGAACATTTTCTGTAGAGACAGCTTTTGCTGTTAAAAGATTCCTTCCTTAGTTTGAGCGAGTGCCTCTGTGAAACCCTGATAGTTAGAACCACAGTTGGGCCTCTTGGCATGAATTTAATTTCTTTTTGACATTAGGAAGTATTTTAGGCATATGTTATAGATAAAACTATAAACACAAGGGCTTAGTGCAGCACACCTCTAATCCCAGCACTAGGGAGGCTGAGGCAACTGAATCTCTGAATTTTAGGCCAGCCTGGTCTAAATAGCAAATTACAGCCAAGGCAGGGAGGGCTACCTAGTAGACCCTCAACAAATAAAATGAAACAAAGAAGTCACACACACACACCAGGAAGAGAACTTACATAGTTTAAATTCCTGTATATTCAACTTGTTTTCATTCTTTTCTTTTTCCTTGGAAGTAACCACCATCTTCAAGTCATTGTTTTATTTTTTTCTTATAGTTATTTTTGGTGTGATGACATGTCCCTGTAATCCCAGCACCCTGAAACAGGAGTGTATGAATTTGAGGCTAGCCTATGTTTCCTGCTGAGAGCCTGACTCAAGAAGCTGGCCACATATAACTATCTAATACTATTCTTAGGGGCTGGAGAGATGACTCAGAGGTTAAAAGTGCTGACTGCTCTTCCAGAGGTCCTGAGTTCAATTCCCAGCAACCACATGGTGGCTCACAACCATCTGTAATGGGATTTGATGATCTCTTCTGGTGTGTCTGAAGACAGCTATAGTGTACTCATCTAAATAAAATAAATCTTAAAAATACCATTCTTAGTCTTTTTGTTTTTATGCATATGTGGGTTTTTTGGGGGGTAATTTTGGGGGGTTCTTGATGTATGTATGTGTTTGTATATGGGTATATACACATGTGTATAGAGGTGTGGATTCCTCTCTGTTTGCACATGTAAGCATGTATGTGTGCATGCATATATGTGTGTGTATGTATGTATGTGCATGTGTGTGTGTATGTGTAGGTCAGAGGTCAACATGACTATCTTCCTCTATTATATCATTACCCAACCTGAAGCTCCATGGTTCTCTTAGTCTGGCTGACGAGTGAGCTCTGGGGCTGTCTTTCTCTACCTTAGCCCCAGCATTGGGTTAGAGATGCACACCACCACACCTAGTTTTTAGATGAGTTCCAGGATTGGAACTCAGATCCTCAAGCTTGCTCAGCAGGTGCTATGCTCACCATCCCCCCCCCCCCCCCCCCCCAGTCCTCAAGGGTGAACTTCTAAGGTTTGGTTTTCTTTCATTCATTTGTTTTCATTGTTAAGTAGATTCCATTGTGTGGGCATACCATCATTTATACATTGTCCTAACATAGATTTAGGTTATTTCTAGTTTTTCAGTGTATAGAATGCCACAGCACTCTTATTTAAATCTCTGTATCTCCTTGAGCACCACTGTAAGTCCTTAGTGCTAGAATGGCGGTGGGGGAGGGGAGGTTATGGGGAGGATGGGCCCATCCCCCACTTCTTCCACTTGTGTGATTTCTGGGGGATACGAAGTCTCTGCTGCTTTGTGACAGGCCCATGCTAACACTTGGTTTCGTTAGCATTTTTTGGTCAATATGCTTGATGTGAAATACCTAAAATTCCTAATTGTCAGTTACTGTTTATTCCTAATGGTCATTTTCTGTTTATTGGTCATTAGAATTGTTCTCTCTCTCCCCCCCTTTCTCCCTTTCTCCCTCTCTCCCTTCCTATTTCTCTCTCCCTCTCTTTTTCTTCCTCCGTCCCTCACCCTCCCTCACCTCTGTCTCCTCTTCTGTCTTTCCTTGTCCTGTGCCATTTCTTAATTGCATTTTATTTTTATTTTTTTAGGTAGAGTGTTAGTATGTAGTTGTGGCTGGCCTGTATTTTGCTTTGTAGATCAGGCTGTTCTCAAACTCATAAGGATCCACCTGCATCTTCTTCCTGAATGCTTGGGATTAGAGGCAGGTGCCACCGGGCTTCTTAATTATATCTTTATATGCTTTTAGTTGGATTGGTTTTTAGAAGCCTTCCAGTTTTGGTTGCTATAGTTTCTGAAGAACTTAGATTTTTCTTACTGTTGAAGTGAGCTCTGGGGCTGTCTTTTCTCTACCTTAGCCCCAGCATTCTGGTATTAGGTGACTTCACCATGAAGCCTCTAAAGTGTGTCTCATTTTTCATGTTCTGTTCTGTTTAGACTGTTCAACTACAGACCCTTGAAGTTAAAACTAGGAACACCGGGGCCGGGCTGGAGAGATGGCTCAGCCGTTAAGAGCACTGGAGTTCTGATTATAGGCAAGGCTCCAAATCACTGACCCCGTAGCAGGAAGCCTGCCTTTGGGCCAGGCTCTTCCGAAGGTCCTGAGTTCAAATCCCAGCAACCACATGGTGGCTCACAACCATCCGTAATGAGATGCCCTCTTCTGGTGTGTCTGAAGACAGCTACAGCGAGCTAGTGGGGCCACAGTGAGAAGAAAAAGTGTCTGAAGACAGCTACAGTGTACTTAATACTAAATAAATAAATCTTTACAAAAAAAAGAAAGGAACATGAGGGCCAGCCAGGTGGCTCCGTGGCTCCGTGGGTGAAGGCACTACTCACACCAAAGCTGGCCTACACAAGTTCCCTCCCTGGGATCCACATGGACGAAGAAGAGACTGGATTCTCACAAGTGGTTCCCTGATCTCTACTGGTGTTCCATGGCATGGTATATGTACAGATACACATATACAACACACAGCATAAAAATATGAAAGCCTAGAAACATGGGTTGTTATGATCATGAATGTGTCAAAACCATGTGAAAAAAATGCTCAACTTGATCAGTGATTCAGATCACACAAAGATGGCATTTCTTAGAAACAGCGAGAAGAAGGCCACTGGTGTGCTTACCAAGTGTACCTTGAGGCCTTGACTTCAGTCTCCAAGCACTGTGTGTGTGCCTGTCTGCCTGTCTGCCTGTGTGTGTGTCTGTCGGTGTGTGTGTATGTGTTTGCCTGCCTGTCTGCCTGTGTGTATGTGTCTGTCTCTCTCTGTGTGTGTGTGTGTGTGTGTGTCTGTGTGTATCTGCCTGCCTGTCTGCCTGTGTGTGTATGTGTGTGTCTGTGTGTCTGTGTGTGTCTGTGTATGTATGTGTGTGCATTGGGGGAGGGAGGTACTATATCTGCAGTGGAGTAGTGAAAGCACAGATAACATTGCCTCAGAAGAGACTATATGCCTTTGTTTACTTCTTGTTTGTTTTTAAGAAGTAGACGAGTGAGTCATGTAGCCAGAATAGTAACAAAAGGCTGTGTTTTTAGTAGAGAGTGAACACCCTGGAGGGAAGGGCATGATGCAGCCTTTCTTTAACACACCTGGTCTCAGAGATTTAGTGCTGGGAAAATATAAAATTATACATAGTTTTAAAATAAAATGCAACCTCTAAGAAAGCCAAGCCAACGTAACTGTTCTGAAGTGTTTGGCATGACCCACTGGATCAGAGGTTGCCTGCTGTCTCTGTTGCCGTGGCCTGCCTCCCCAAGTAACAAGTCGTCAGGATGGTTCTGAAACCACAGAAAACATTGTTAGACAGTTCTCCAGTTGTCATCGTTGGGGGTAAACATCTAATTACACTGGCAGGAGGAAGTGCTGACGTAAAGACAGTGTGGTGACGGAAATCCCACAGTCCTCAGTTTGGTGGCTCAGTGGCAGGCACTTGTGAAGCATTTTATTTTTTTAAAGATGCCGGTGTTCTGATTATAGGCAAGGCTCCAAATCACCGGACCCTGTAGCGGGAAGCCTGCCTTTGGGCCAGGTTGTGATTGACAAGGATCATTTCCCAAGAAAAGCAGCCAGGCCTCTTTGGAGAAGAGGTGGGTTTCCGTTCTGGGACAGGAGGTAGAATGTCCTGGAGTTTCTTGTCACACTAGCAAGCAGGGAAATCCATTAAGGACGGCCAAGGTCGTGTTGAAGAAGTCTTTAAAACCAAACTGGAGAGGTTTCTGCTGGCCAAATGGGGACAGTTTGGACATCGTTAAAAGTTAGCATGGCAATGAATTGAATAATATCCAAGGGTAAAAGTCATTTTGCTGGATGCTTGGACAATAAACCCATTACTTTGACAACTGGGAAATAGAGGGAAAGAAAGAACTTCCCCAAGTGCCTTGGGAGGTGAGGGTAGCTAGGGGAAGGGGTGCAACAGACTCTCTGGTTTATAATCTCTGTAATGGATCCATGGGTCTAGGTGGTGGTTCGAGGACACACTGGCAACACAGAGGGAAGCTAACCAGGCTTTGTGTGCCTCTGAATTAAGAAAAAATAGTGTGTGTGTGTGTATGTGTGTGTAGAGGCCAGAGGGAAACTTGTGAAAAGGTCAGTTCTCAGGTCATCAGGCTTGGTAGCAAGTACCTCTAGCCACTAAATCAGTTTCCTTTGTCTCTGGATTTATCTTGGCCCCCAAATGCTTAATCTAACGAAACCTCCAGACTTAAGACTTAATTTTTTAAAAAATTGTTTGAGACAGTCTCATTTGGCCCATACTGCCCGTGTATTTGCTGTGTAGCCAAGGCTGGCCTGAGACCCCTGTACTGCTATGTCTAGTCTGAGTGCTGGGATTGTAGATGCACGCCACCGCACATGGCCAACATACTGTTGAAAAGATCTCCAAGGAGCAGAGGACATGCTCAGTACCACCAAGGAAGCACAGTCGGCCAAACTCAGGTTATAGAAGACCCATAGGAAAACCATCTGAGTTTTCTAATTAGCGCCTAAAGTAAATTACAGAGAAGAAAATTCAAGATGAGCCCAAGGATTAAAAATAGATGAATGAAGTAGTTGTAGTTTGGACTTCATTTGAATGTTAATGATAATGAAATATATAGCAGCGTCTTTGAGGTAGTGAGGGGAATCTTGGGCACTGAGTGATGGTAAAAAAAATCAAAGATAGTGGCCGTGAGGCTGTATAAGGAATGATCACGGGCTAGGAGATAGCTCTCTTGGTAAAGCATTGAGGACCTGGGTTAGATACCTAAAACCCACATAAAAGGCTGGGTATGGTAGCCCATACCTGTAACCTCAGTATTGGAGATGTGGAGACACGTGGATCTCGGTGCTTGCCGGCCAGCCTACCTAGCCAAACGGGTGAACAGCACCCGAGGAACATTGCATTCCGGCCTCCACACACGGACTCACACGTCCATGTGTGTGCATTCACAGATACGTGTGCACATACACTCATGATCTCTATCTTGTATATTTTGAATTACTTTGGAAATAATTTGATATCTGGGGGTTTCTGTGAGGTGATGGGCTGATGAGTTGGGGAGTAATGTAAAAAGAGCTAAACTAGGTGACTCTGAGTTGGTGGTGACTGAAACTGGGTCGTCCCTGGGGGCTGTTACAGCATTTTTCTCTACTTTTGGGCATGCTTAGGGTTATCCGTGCCGAAACATGAAATGAAAATGGAATGCTTGGCATGGATCGGCTCAGACAGGGAGTATCTGAAAAGTTCTGTGTGGATGGTGTGGAACTTCATGTCTGTTGTCCCGGTACATTAGAGACAAGTTCCCGGCAGGAGCAGAGCACACATGGGTGCTTGGATTTGTCCCTGTTTGAGTTCACTGGATTAATACTCACCAGGCAGACGGCCCATGCTGAGGGAGGCAGTCCAAGCTGGCAGCCTCAGGAGGCTCTTCATTAGCGGACCTCTCACTGTGGATTCTGAGTCTCTTTCACTCTGGTTTGTCTTTTGTTGTGCTGGCCAGGGCCAGCCGTCTACAGACTTCAGGGTCCTCTGGGATATTTCTCCATCCGCAAGTTTCACAGGTCTGTTGAGGGGCTGTGACCTTGGAACAGCTGGGATTTAATCCTTCCACTGTCCTGCCCCCATTGCTTTGTGTTTATTAAGTAGGTTAAAGTCTATACGTTGTCCCGTGTAGGGAGGCTTGCTTGTATTTTTGTTGTTGTTGAGCCTCTAGCTTGCTGTTTAGAGTTTTGCATTAAGTCATTCATGGTCCACTGTCTGTCTGGGCACATAGTCATTAGCTAGCCCCTACCCCAGCCCACCTGCCTGTTTCAGTTCAGATAATTGAACTCAGGGCCTCTCACGTTCTGCTACTAAATTAAATCTCAGACCCATTTTTTTGGTTTTTATTTTAAGACAAGTTTTTTTCTAAGTTGAGTAGACTATCCTTGAATTTGAGTGAGCCTTAAAATTGTGATCCTTTTATCTCAGCCTCCTGAGTAGCCTGGGATTCTAGGCTCGACCAACCAGGTATGGCATCCTGAAAGCTTTGAACGCATCCAAGGAGGTGAGCAGAGCCAGGGGAACCCAAAAGAATATTAGACTATAGATAGGGAAAGTTTTCATGTTGATAATATCCTGGAGTTCAGGGAACTTTTCATGTACGTGTACCATCTCCCGCATTCCTCCTCCTCACACCTGTGCTCAAGGATAGAGTGGTTAGTCATGTCTGAGGCTCTAGTCACCAGCTTCTGATGATAACCTCCTTGCTGTCTCAGCTTTGTCACTCTCCCTCCTTCCTTTAGACCGAGTTAAAACTATCCTAGGAGATTCTAGTGGCAGATCATTTGAATGGCACAGGCCATCACAATTATTGCCCTGGCCAGAGAGTGACAATTGCTACTAATATCAACTCAGAACATAACTGTGCTCCAGGGATACTGGGAACTTGAGTCCTTAACCCTAACCTTAATATTTAAAAGTAATAAGGCTTAATTCTCTTTAAAATGCTGTGGCATGCATATTAAAATTCAGGTGCTGGATCTGGTGCACACATCTGTAATACCAGCATTCAGTTAAGATGGAGGGCTGCCTGGACTATGCAGCCCTCTCAAAAAAAAAAAAAAAATACGAATACCACATAGTGTTGCCTTTGTGGCTTTAGGTAAGATGAAATAGTTGCCTGAGTCATGGCACTCATGAACATCAGACCCAGGATTTGAACCAAGGGGTAGCTCATGCCAAAGGCGTGAGCTACAGCCATGAAGTTACTCAATGGACGTTCATTTAGATAACATCTATTGAGCATCTGTCTCCTGCATGCCAGGTACTAGGGATGCAGTTCTGAGTAAGACAGATAGTCTTTTGTCCTAAAACAAATCCAGAGGCTGATAGGAAATGGTATATTTTTAGGCAAGAGTTTGAAGGAAATAAAATGGGGCCAGATCACACTGAGTATTCAAGGTATGTGACTGGGGCTGCTTTTTCTGGCTCCTTGGGGCTAAGTTAGACAGGATTTGACAGCATCAAGTGGGAAGAAGCCCAGTGGTGGGAACTGGTGTGTTGTGTTTGGGTAGAATACGTGGGGAAGGTGAAGCTATTGGAGTCAGGGTTTCTGGTTCAGGGGTGAGGGCAGGGCTTCGGGCTTTCTCCTTGATTAGCTGTGGCTGTGGTGAGGAGTACCATCTTTGACAACAGAGGAAGAGAGCTCATTGACCTACGATGGAACTCATCTCTGAGAAAAAGACTGCATCCCATAAGAACGACTTATTTTTTGTTTATTGTATTGTAAGACTTTTGGAGCTCTAGTCTCAAAATGAATAGGATGGTATTATGAACTGTGGAGAGGCCTGGCTTGCTTGCAAGTGTGAAATCTGTTTTAGGGTCTTAAATGATGTCAAGTGAAAGCAATGTCAACAGAGTGACTTGGTTGCCAGCAAGCTGTTGCAGTCAGAGGCTTTATTGATGGATGGGGTACAGAGAGGATGATGCCTGCCAAGTAGGAGGATGATGTTCCTGGACGAAAACGGACACAGGATTCTTGGATGCTGCTGCTGCACTCCCTCGTGGTTGTCGAGAAGTTGCGCTCTCCCTCAGCAGGATGAGTCAAGCCTGACTGGAGTTGGACGAGAACTTGGAACAGTTTATCTCTTAAGTCTTCCATTCTGCAGACCCAGGAGCCTTATTGCCCAGGAATCAATCAGTCCACAGGCAGTAGACATTGGTGGTAGTAAAGGTTCAGAGAAGATCCTAAATGATGTCCCTTTTGGCATGGCATGGTGGTATCTCATCATACTCGTCTCACTGTCTTGCGCCAGGGATGCCTGTATTATTCAGGGGTCTCTTATTTATCTTGGTGCCTTATTTAAGGTAGCTTAGATTTTTAACCTAACTGGTAGTTAGTAACTGTATTTCTTAGAGCCTGCCTGCCTACCTGACTCTTTGGCGGTTTGGGAACCCTAGTGACAGTCTCTGAGGATATGATGCACTTCAGAACTCTTTCTTGGTGTGGCCAACAGAGGTATTGTGTAGTGGCTGGGTACCAGCAAAAAAACCTCAGAAAGGAAGGTTCAAGTTACCATCTTAGGAGCTTCTTGTGGAAGGCACATGAGAATTTAACACTGAGTTTGATTGCATAGTCTAGGCTGATGCTTTCAGTCATCTTGGTCTCCAGTTGATGTATGTCTAAACATGTTGGGGAGGTTAGAACAGCGGCTCCCAAAGGGGCCATCCCTGCTTCAAGTTGTTCTTTGCTTGGGCTTTTAACATCATTGATAGGTTTGGACCTTTAGACAGGTTTTCTTTCCTCAGAGCTTTTGATCTAAGACATTCTGACAGAGATGCGCATTTGAAAAATACACACCCTGAAGACTATTGAATAGTTTTGTCAGTCGGGTGCTAAAGCTGTCACTTATGAAAAAGAAATGTTACATTTTACCTCTTACTTTTGCTCTTTAAATCACTTGTCTAAGTATAGATGTACTTATACCACAGACTTCATGGATTAGTGTCTAAACAGATCAGGGGTAGACCAGTTGTCCGCAGTATTAGTTACCTTTCTCATTGCTGTGCCAAAACCCTTGACAAAAATAAAATTAAGGATTTATGTTGGCTGTGTTTGATGGTGTGTCCATCATGGTGGTGCCATGGGTTTCAGTTATCTGGGCACTTTGTGCCTCTAGTTGTAAAGCAGGGAGAGATAAATGCTGGTGCTCAGCTTACTTTTTCTCCCCTGCCCCCTCTATAGTCTAGGAAGCCAGTCTGTGGGAAAGTGCCACCCACATTCAAGATGGTTTCCCTCAGTTAAACATTCTTGGAAACATCCCCAAAGCTAAGCCCCAAAATGTATCTTTCAGGTGATTCTAAATCCATTCAAGTTGACAGTGAAGATTGGCTCTCATTCCATCTCCTGCCTACATTGTTTGTGTCCTTAACAAAACTATAGATTGAGTTGCCATGCTCCAATGAAATGATGTGTAGGTCTCCAGTGTGTGTGTGTGTGTGTGTGTGTGTGTGTGCGAAGTATCCTGAAGGTTCTACCATGCCTGGTACTTCGTTAGTTGTTCTGTGCTCCATCTCTGCAGGAGCATGTTGGGCCAGTAAAGTATATCAGGAAGAAGATGGTGTCACAGAGGTCACCAAAAGAAGCAAGTTGACAAAATCCTGGTGCCCAGAGACAGAATGAGAGCACACATACCAGTCTCTTCCTGAAGGCCTTGGGGGAGGTGACATTTGGGACTGGCAGCAGGCCCGTGGTGGGTGATTTTGGTTCCTGTAGTGAGCACAGTTGCTTCTGAAGGAGAAGGACTGGCAGATATCCAAGCATGACTCAGTTGGCAGGACTTCCACATATCAAGTGCAGAAATGAGTCTGGGTGCTCAGTGGAGTCCTGTCAGTGGTGTGTGGTGTAGTGTGGGGCTTAGGCTTTTTGGGGGGGTGTCTTCTTCTACCTGGGCACCCTTCTTCTCTTAGAGGCAGGGCAGCCACAATAGAATACATGCCTGCTCCTAGTTTTAAGTAATGGAATGGTAAATATGGTTTTGTGTACTAGTCCATAGTCCTTGTTTAAGGTGTCATGGTGTGTACACAGACACACAGTTTAAATGGGAAGGACTGTGGTGGCTTTCACTGTGGATGCAGGTGGTCATGCTTTTCAGCAGGATGAGATCACCTGCTTAGCTGACATGTCAGTCAGGGTTCACAACTAGAGAAATGAACTAGTCTAAAGTAATGTCTAAGGAAAGATGTACAAGAAGGAGCTGGCTTTTACAATTGTGGGAGTTGTTAGACAAGTCACAGGGTGATGTGTTATGTGGGAACATTGTGCAGGAAGGCCAGCTGTGGTCCAGAGGTGGAGTTCCTTTAGGGGGTTCTCATTCTGCTATGCAGGTCTTTTGACCAAATCAGTCTCATCGAGGTCACCTGGGTATCTCCCACGGACTGGGTATATCCACGGACTAGGGCTCCTAATCACATGCGTACATACCTTCACTCCCAGCAGCACCTACACTGTTCTTTGTTTGGCTGATTGACAGAGGGCTGTACTTTCACCATCTTGACACAAGGACATCCTCATACCTTGTATTAATCTTGGGAGTTGGATGTGTTCCCGTAGTTGGTCAGTCCCTTCTTCAACAGCTCCCTGATGGACAGTCCCACTGATGTCACCTGTCTCCACTCATCCAGGGTGTTGTTTTTTCGACTTTATCTAGTTCATCCTATTTATTTATAGTTTTATTTCTTAATACCTCTTCCTTAGAATATGTGGAAGGCCTTGCCAAGGTGGCATATCAGTTAATTTTCTTGAAAAGAAGCAAATTACGAAAAGAAGAATTTATTCTCATCAGTTTGATGGGATATGGTCTGTCATGGTGGAGAAGGCATGGATACAGGTAGTTCCTCAGTGGCAGGAGAACATGGCTTCTAGGATCCCTTATCTCATATTTCAGTGGATGAGAAAACAGAGGCATGACATGAAAGGGAACAAGGCTATAAACCTCAGGGCCTTCCCCATATCAACTCACTCCTTCCAGCTATGCCCCATCTCCTAAAGATACAACAGCTTCCAAAAAAATAGGATCTGGCTATTCATATGTATGTACCTGTGGGCACATTTTACATCCAAACTATAACAGGTAGGTTGGCATCTTCTGCACATTTGTTCCTTGCTAGTTCATGTCTATCTTGTAGTATTCTGAGTAGCTTCTCAGAAACTGGTGGCTGAGACATATGACTTAGCCCCAGCTTCCAGAATGCTTCAGTTCATGGTCTATGTCATTATTGAAGAAACATCCATATATTGCATTTTTTAGCATTTACTCTTTCATTCAACAGCTATTATCCATTGCCCCACTGTGAACTGGATACTGTTCTAGGTTACATCTGGGGATGTAATAGTCAAGAGGACAGAAATAACCCTTGTTAGTTCTGAGAATTGCAAGCTAGATTCAGTGTTAGGCCTATTGGTAGAAGGAGAGAAAGAAGACTAATTACAATAATGTGAATAAAATGAGTAAGGTGATTTTAGATAGAGTTAAGTGCATTGAAGAAATCACAGCAGTTTAATGTGACTCTAAATTTGGTAGCTGCTTTCCGAGTGTAAATGTGTTGCTGGCTGAGTGATGTGGGGCAAATAATTTCAGCCTTCAGAATCTCAGTTGCAATATTAATGAAAAAGGACACGAATACATGAGATATTTGGATTTGGAGATATCCATTGTGGGAACCATTGCGTGCGTGTGTGTGTGTGTGTGTGTGTGTGTGTGTGTGTGTGTGTATATGTTTATGAATGGGTCCTAGGAAGATGAATGGTCCGGTAGCTCGAGTTTTACCTTCAAGTGTGACTCGTAGACCAGTAGGAAATATTGTAGTCCCTGTGCAGTTTACCAAGATGTTCTAACTGAGCCTGATACTCAGGTTGAGAAGCACTTCAGCGAGAGGCTGCAGACAATTTGGACTCTGGTAGAATAACTTGGGCTAAAACATTGGCTTTGGATGGGAAGTGGGTGGGAATGGGCAATGTTGCGCAGGAGAGCCAATTCTAAGGTATTTTCTTTCTTCCAGAGTAAGGCCAGTCTCTGAAGAATTGACTTAAAAGAAACAATGCTTTGGGCTGGAGGGATGGCTCAGCTATTATAAGCACTTGATGCTCTTACAGAGGACCCAGATTTGGTTCCCCGCACCCACATGGTGGCTCACAACCATCTATGACTCCATTTCAGGGAATCTGATGCCCTCTTTTGGCCTCTGCTGGCATTAGACATGCATATGGTGGTGTGATATACAGCAAAAGACTCATACAGGTAAAATAAAAAAATCTTAACAACAACAACAACAGCAACAACAAAATCAACTTGTTACCATGATTGCAGGGCCATCAAATCATAATGGCATGTATGCAGTTTTTAAATTCTGAAAAGTTTCCTGTCTTTGCACAGGGTGCTTCTCTCTGAGTTTTCTCTGTGAGATGGAGGATGATAGGTTGAAAGGAGCAATAAATTGAAATTGATCGACACTGGAAGGCCTTTCAACCTGCTGTTGCTAGATAAGTCACCCCATGTCAGGAAATGTCTCTTTTAAGGTCTGCGATCAGCATTGATGAGGCTGAGCCTGTGACCTGTTTGTGACCTTGGAAACTTGGGTTCTGTTCTCTCATCTGCATTGTCTTCTGCAGAGACTGGGAACTGGCAGGCGGCAGTCTGACCATCTTCATTTGTAAATACCATGCCAGCCACTGTTTCTCTCCTGCTCCCTGATCACCTCTGCTGAGTGCTTCAGAACAGGATGCTTCCAGGACGTTCCTGGGGCAGCTAATCTCATCTACAAGGTGGAGATTCTTCCGTGCCTCATTCTGCAGAGGGTGGTCCTGCCCTCCCTCAGGCTCTCCTCTTGTCCTTTTGAGACATGTTATACTCAAAATGTTCACTTCTTCAATCCCACCTTTGTGCTCAGCATTGGGCTGGTTCACTGCATTTCCTCCTAATGACAGCTCGGGGGGGATCTTACATGAGTTCTAGCTTAATATCTTAGAGTCCTTGGGAAAGACTTAGGGACCAGCCCTAAGTACGGTCATCTGTGGATGTGAGAGTTCTCTTGTAATAGCAAATGCAGAAGATCAACAAAACTCTGACATGGGTACAGATTCAGGGCGTGTTGTGTCTTAGAAGTTCTATCAGGGAGGCTTCACTTGGTTACCCTCCCCCATCCTCTTTTGTAGATTGGTCTTCTCAGAGAGCTTTCGGTTCATTTTTTTTTTTTTTGATGTTCCTATATAGATCTGTGTTCTTCTAATATATGGGAGCATATATTTCATCAGCTTTGGAAAAGAGGCAGCCTTTGTTCCGTTGTCTGAGTCTCCGTTAAATCCATTTTGTTTAAGTTATTTGACCTCTTGTGATGCCTATTACACATATATGTGTCTCTCCAAGCACCAGGGGATGAGGAACTGTGAGTGCATTTAGACATTTTCTTGGGCTTAATCTAATAATCAGAAAATGCTGGCTTCAGTTTCCAGGGGACAGGAGCTCATTTCACACAGTGTTCGTAGTGGCTGTCTCCAGATAGCACGGACTTCCTTACATCTGTCCTGTCGACAGTGGATTAATGTCGGCCAGTTAAGGCTACTTTGTGTGTGGATTTACTTGATGCTGCTTAATGGATTATAGCCTGTGCCTGACGCTTTACCTCTCTTTTTCCCTCCCCCCTCCCCCTGCCACTAGAGAATTTATCACCATTTTTTCTTTCTTTAGACAGGAAGCATGAACAGAGCCACTTTAGCTGTTATCCTGTTGAGAGGAAAGCAGAGGACATGAAAACCAGGGGACAAATTAAATGCCCTGACTTCCAGGGGTTTCTCCAGCTACCCCTCAGTTTGGATAGCTGGCCTCCTTCCTCTTCACATTTTAGATAAATTGCTGAGCCCAGTGGTAAAGGAATGTGTCCTTGTGTGTCCCATAATATAAAGGGCTGGTGCCCTGCCAGGCTGCAGCTCGGATGTCCTCTGGTTCTTCCTGTGAAGAGGCCAGCTATTCTTCCAGCTCTTCCAGGAAGGCTCTGAGCAGGAAACTATGTGTGTTTGTGTGTGCATGTGCGTGTGCGTGTGCATGTGCGTGTGCGTGTGTGTGTGTGTGTGTATGTGTGTGTAGAGAGAGACAAAGACAGAGAGACAGAGAGAGACAGACAGACAGACAGAGCGCACACGCATGTGCACAAGCATCAGGACACAGGGGTCTTCCACTGTCTCCTGGAAGCCCTAAAGGCTCTGTGACTGCTGGCCATCTGATAGACAGGCCCACATATCCGTCCTTTGTTTCCACTTTCCTACGTTAAGGCTCTTACCCTAGCTTTGGTGTGCGGGGCTATTGCATTGTCTTCCTTCTGGATGTTATGAGAAGATGGCAGATGAAAAGATTGTTAAGACATTTCTTCTGTCCCAAATTCCTACAAAGTGTGTTGTCTTGCTGATTCCACAGTCAACTCCTGACTTAAAAAACAAAACACTCCTCCACAGATTTTCTGTATGATTAACCAGTATTTGTGAGAGCTTTTACACAGCCGGTTGTCCTCTGAACCGAACTTGTGATCATCCATATTTTAAAATCTGCTTGCGCTTGCTGTGGGGTCTGTATGTCACTGAGGTTGTACAGAGGTTGTGGTAGAGGTAGAGTAGAGGTCACATACATCTTGTGGGAAGTTTCTGAGTTCCTCTGAGTCTTGGCAGTTTCAGCTTCTGTCTTAGTCAGGGTTTCGATTGCACCATGTCCAAAAACAAGTTGGGAAGGAATGGGCTAACTTTGCAATCCATCACTGCAGGAAGTCAGGGCAGGAACTCAAGCCAAGAAGGAATCTGAGGGCAGGAGCTGATGCAGAGACCATGGAGGAGTTCTGCTCACTGACTTGCTCCTCTTGGTTCGCTTTCTAATCCAGGAACAGCAGCCCAGCGGTGGTACCACTTAGAGACGGCTGTACCCTTTCCTGTCAATCACTAATTAAGAGAATGCCCTAGGGGCTTGCCTGCAGCCTGGATCACTTGGTGACATTTTCTTAACTGAGATTCCTTCTTCTCAGAGAGTATGTGTGTGTCAAGTTGACTCAAAACTAGTCAGCACAGTCTCTCTTCTCAAAAAACTTCCCCTAAACAAAATTTAGCATATCATTTCAGGAAGCCTTTGGCTCCTATAGCAAAATTCACTGCAGTTTTTAGAACCTTGGGATGAGACTCACTAATCTTGATGAATTGGTGTTCTGATAATTTGCCATCATTTCCAACATTTTGGGGGAGATAGAGGTACCAGGTTTTTTCTTAAAAAATTTATTTAGTGTGTGTGTGTGCACTATGGTGTGTATGTGTGTGTGTGCGCGCGCGCGCGCGTGCATGAGTGTGCGTGTGTGTGCGTGTGTGTGTGTGTGTGTGTGTGTGTGTGTGTGTGTGTGTCTGTGTGTGTGTGTGTGTATGTGTGTGTAGGTCAGAGGACAATTTGAAGGAGTTGGTTCTCATTCCTCCATGTGGATTGTCACACTCTGGGCTTTCAGGCCTGCTGTCAAGGCCTGTCCCTGCAGAACCATCTCACCTGGCTCAGGTTTTAAAGAAAGAGCAAGAAGAGGGACTGCTCTGGGACTTCTGGCAGGAGTTATCCTAGTAGTCTGTGGAGCAGCACAGCCGGTCTGGAGAGTCTGTGGACGCATTCCAAAAAGGGCTTTACTTTCCTGGTTTACAGACACAAGCCAATGTGAAACCTGATTAACCGGGAGGGATTTACAAGACATAGCTATGCGGGCATCGAGCCGGGAGTGGGGCATCGAGCCGGGAGTGCCTGCGTTTCCCTGAGAACTGCACTGGGTTTCTTTCTTGATAAAAGTGAAAGTTCTACTCAGTTTACTCTGTCTCCTACAAAAGCCCCAAACAAAACACAACAAAACCAACGGATGGCAAAAAAATGTAAGCAAAGGACTAGCTGCTCTTTTTGTTTTGGTATTTTGTTTCGCTTTGTTTTCAAATATTGTTTAAAAGTTGCCAACACAAAAAGGACTCAGTTAAAAAGTAGTAGAGACCTACTCAAGTGACTTTTTTTTTTCCCTCTATAAAAGGGTTGTGATGGCCTCCCCAAGCTTCTATGCAGCAATACCTTTCTCTTGACTTCAGAGTGTTTGGCTTCCAGGCTTGGGATCTCGATCTTGTTTCTTAAGGTACTGAAGGGCAGCAACAGGGATGCTAAGTGAATAGGGGACTTACAGGGACACTTGGAATTGCCTGGAACTGTCTCTGGGGACTTGAAGTGTGAGTCGTATTAGGGATCCTTGGCTTCCCGTGACGGAAACGGATGTTGAGGAGGAGGCAGCCTGGGTGGTAACAGTCTGTACGCATCCCAAGTGAAAAATAGGATCTGATGGGAGTGGAGGGGTTTCTTCAGGCTGTTGTGGGCAGTGGAAAATTTCCTCCAAACTCCTACGAAAGCTGCTGGGTTTTAGGCAGCGGCATGTGCACGCTCAAGGGCTGCGTGTGTATAAGGACATGCGTGTGGGTATACGAAGGAGCTTATCAGACCTCTCATCAGATCATGCTATCATCTGGGAACCTACCCCAACGAAAGCCTAAATACGCTCGACTGCTTTGTGCCGTGTCTTTTTACATCCGTACAGTTTCATCAGTGCGGAAACAGAAAGCGGAAATGCAACTTGAATGTTCACAACTGAGGAGTTAGTCTTTTCGTGAAAAGCGCTTCAGCTGATGGAAATCTGTACAACATTTAGCTGATCAGCAGGTGGGAGACGAGGACAAACTGACAATCCGGCCCAGGAACTAGGCAAAGGATTGATCTGGACTTTTTCCCCTTCACTTTTGAATGTTCTCTGTATGCACCGTGTGCAGTTTCCCCAGTGTCCCCTCTGTGTCTTCCCCACTCCTGACTGCCGTTCTGAGCTCTGCTGCTACCCAGAGTGTCGACACCTCTGCTCCTTCTCCTGATCCTTCTCTTGGAGTTTGTTTCTCTTGGATATGGATTCTGTGTTGGCCTGTTTAATGTCATCTTGACACTGCCTAGATAAGAGTCCTTTTAGAAGAGGGGACCTCAATCAAGAAAATGCTGCAACCAGATTGGTCTGTGGGCAAGCCGGTTGGGTATTTTCTTGATTGATGATTTATGTGAGAAGGCCAGGCTCACTGTGGACAGTGCCACCTTGAGCCAATGGTTTGGGGGTCTATAAGAAAGTAGAAAGTAGAGAGGCAGGCCACGGGGAACAAGCCAGCAGGTAGCACCTCTTGATGGCCTCTGAATCAGCTCCTGCCTCCGGGTTTCTTCTACCTTGACTTTCCTCAATGATGTCCCTAGAAGTGTAAGATGAAGCACCTTTTCCTCCCCAAGTTGCTTTGGACATGGTGTTTTATCGCAGCAGTAGGTACCCTAACTAAGATTCTGAAAAGAGACCCACACTAAGCTGAAGCTATAGCTTAGTCAGTGAAGGACTTGTTGTACAAGCATGTGGCCCTGAGTTTGGTAATCACAAGGAGTGTAAGAAAGCTAGGCATGGTGGTGTGAGCTTGTGACCTCAGGCTTGGGGAGCTGAACAGAGGTAGATCCCTGAGGCTCAGCTGGCCAGCTGGCTTAGTGAGAGAGCTTTCATTAAAAAGCAGGGTGGGGGAGGGGTGGAGTAGAGGCCAGAGATATGGCTCAGTGGTAAGAGCATTGGCTGTTCTTCCAGAGCCCCTGAGTCCAAGTCCCAGCACACCCATATACATAAATAAATTAAAAAAAAGAAGGTGCATATATCCTGAGAATGACTATTTCTGGGACACACACACACCTACCTACACTGGGATTCTTTTTCACCCACATCTCTGCAGGAGCAGAGTTCCCCATGGTGTGCCTCCCCACTCTTTTCATTCGGAACATTGCCTTTGAGGGATAATGGGTCCATTTGTGGAGTCTGAGAGGTGTGGTCCAGCCCCTCCCTCCACTTTGCTGTTGAGGAAGTGGAAGCCCCGTGGCTTGCTCCCAATCTCACAGCTGGGAGTCATAGGATGGCACCCCTACTTTTAGAGTAGTGCAGTGAAAATGTGGTCCTGGCCT
The DNA here is from genome assembly GCF_947179515.1 of Apodemus sylvaticus. NCBI lineage: Eukaryota > Metazoa > Chordata > Mammalia > Rodentia > Muridae > Apodemus > Apodemus sylvaticus. Next base: position 77,856,241 of record NC_067483.1, on the reverse strand, counting down.
TAGTCAGCTCTGTAGCGACACAGGGTCTTAGGAGGTGCAATTGTAAGGGAAGTGCCTACAGGGCACGTGCACTGTGTTATCTTCACGTGTGCACAGTAAATGATAGTATCAGAAGAAACAACAGTGATGGTGAAAGTTAGCAAGAATTCCTTCTTCCTTTTCCTACCATTGAGGAGGAGGCGCTCTCCTGTCGTCTGGACTGTGTCAGGACTCAACACCTCGCCTCCCTGCCTGCGTGGGATAAATGCTTAGGTAATATGTCCACACAGGAGTCCTGAAGCAACGTGGCAGCCAGGGCAGACTAACTGGTTCATGAGACGTTAAGGACATTTGAAGCGAGCATATTACAGCACGGGTGAACGTCTGTTATAGGACAACAGCATTTAAAAGCTGGAATTTATGGATACCTAAATCTGGGTGAGAACTAGAATTACAAAATGGTCTCTTCCTTTACGAAACAATTGATTTCTGTGTGTATTTAAATAGAAAACTCCAATTGACTACTATAAGATTGTATACTGATATTTCCCCATATGATAATAATTAGCAAAACAACAATAGTATAAAGCAAGACATATATACATACACACACATACATACATGTACACGTATATATATGTCAAAGCCATTAATGTAGCATATTCAGAGACTTTGTTATTCTGTATCCCTCTTACCTGAAATATAAATATGAATTTATTAGTTTTGCAATTGTCTTTTTAGTGTTTCTCTTGCAAATGTGGTTCTTCATTTCCTTTCTGAACCTCTACAGCATAGGGAATGTCAGAGTCACTGTTGCAACCCCACCCCTCTGTAGTGTTCCTACAACAGGATCTCCTTAGCCTGCACTGGCATTGACCTGCCTCATGAGCGGGAACTAAAGGCATGTGCTATACACTGGTAGGCTTTTTCTCCTCTTATTTTGAGTTCATTTCAAATATAGAGAATTGTAATTGCCAATAGGATGAAGAATGATAATTTATCTTTTCCCTTTCTTCTACTCACCAGCATATATACACACAAACTTTTCTTTTTCCTTGAAACACTTTTTTTAATGTTTTTTAAAGTTTAATTTATTTTATGTGCTTGCATGTGAGCCTGAGCACACGTATGTGTGCCACATGTGTGTGGTAACTGTGGAAGTTAGAAAAGGTCATGAAGTCTTCTGTATTGGAGTTATAGGTAGTTATGAGCCACGCCCCCTTCCCCCGTCCCCATTGCGGGTTCTGGGAACTGAACTCCGGTCCTCTGGAAGGGCGGCAAGGATTGTTAAGGTTGGAGCCCTCTCCCAGCCCCTTCACAAACCATTCGGAAGTGAGTTGCTTACACGAGTTTCTTTATCCCTAAGCATTTTTGTACAGCTTCCAAAGAAACAGAGTGTTTTCTTACATACTTAAAGCACGGTTGCCAGTTAGGAAAGGAATAGTGACGTCATCCCTATTGGTCATGCCTCTGGAAGCTTGGACAGGGGCGCGCGAGATGGCTCAATGGGTAAAGGTGCTTGCTGACAAGCCCGAGGACCAGAGTTTGATCCCCAGGACCCCATGTGGTGGGAAGAGAGGACTAACTTCAAGTTGTCCTCTGACCTCCACACGTATGTAATGGCCCATACGCCCCCTCTCCCAAATACAGAAATTAATTTAAATTTAGTATCTCACAAAAGAACCTTAAGGAAGGAGAACTTTATTCTGGCTTACAGGTCTAAGGTTAACTCCTTCATGGCAGGGACATTCCAGGTGGCCGTGGGTTGTCTAAGACCTCAGGTCCCTTGCAATACCTGCTGTTAACCACTGGGCATCTCTCTAGGACACCCCCCTGCCCGACCCCCAACACTCACACCCCCACATACTCCAGTGTGAATTATATTTCTCAAAAAATTGCAATTCAATTTTTCGAATAGTATTTGCTACATTAATTTTTTCCTACTTGTTCGAAATACAAGCTTTATTATATACTACATTTCCATATGAAGGGTTTTAATACTATTAGGTTTCATTGTCTGTCCTCGGAGACGTACTCATTCAGTGGAATTGAAAATGCTATCTCTAGTCTTCCCATGGTTTAGCTCTGATCACAGTCTTCATCCCTGATTCACATTTACAAAAATGTCATCATACCATACTGAAATATCCAACATTATATTAAATATTGATAACCGTCCTCATTATTCAACAGCTCTTAATGAGCACGCCTCGTACAAATGTCTGTGTGCTGAGCCTGTTTCTCTGCGGTGCTTTCCTCTTTTTCGTTCTTGCCTGTGTTCCTCCTCTCCTCTCCTTACTCACAGTGCAGGTATTTAAATGACAGCACACGGGTTGTATTAAGTGGGGGTGGGTGATTCTCCGTAGCTGACCCCTCTCTCCTCACTGCTTGAAGCGCTGCTTCTTTACCCTCCGGGATCTGCTGCAGGCCAGAGCACAGCCTGGGACGCTTCTACTTGCTGCTCTGTTTGGGGGCTGTTGAGTCACTCCTGAGTGGGTCTGATCAGACCCTGGGTGGATTTGATTCTTTCTGTAGAGAATGTCATTTTTTTTTCTTTGATAACCCCCTGGCTTCATTTCTCATATTCTCTGCACACACAGACTCATGAGGACTTAGATGAATTAAGTTTTGTAAGCCAAGTTTACCAATTTCTGTGAATTTTAAAATTAACTAATTTTTAGATTTTATTTATTTATGTGTATGAGCGTTTTGTCTGAACATATGTATGTATATCACTCGTGTGCCTGATGGCTGCTTGGATGCCCTGGAACTGGAGTTGCGGGAGGTTGTTAGCCATTAAGTGGGCACTGGGAACTGAATCCCAGTTTCTGCCAGGACAAGTGCTCTTAACTCTTGACTCATCTCTCTAGCACATTTCTTCTTGTCTATCCTATCTATCTATCTGTCTGTTTATCTATCTATCTATCTGTCTGTTTATCTATCTATCTATCTATCTATCTATCTATCTATCTATCTATCTATCTATCTATCTATCTGCCTGTCTGTCTGTCTGTCTGTCTGTCTATCTTTCTATCTATCTATCTATCTATCTATCTATCTATCTATCTATCTATCTATCTATCTATCTATCTGGGAAGGGTCTCATGTATCCAAGTCTATCCTCAAACTTACTATGTAGCTAAGGATGGCCTTGAATTCCTGATCCTCTTGTCCACACCCCCTAAGTATTAGCATTACAGGTGTGTACCACCGTGGCCAGTTTTATACAGTACCAGGGATCTCATCCCGGGCTTCTTACATGCTTGTCAAACGTGCTACTAACTAAGCTCCATCCCCAGCCATCTGAGTACCTTTGAGACAGTGTCCCTGTCTGTCCCTATGCAGCCTGTCCCTATGAAAGCTGTCTTGCCAAGTGCTTTGAACCCTCAGCTCAACTTCCTCTGCTGTGCTGTCTGTACTTCTTACAAACACGCCTCCTCTGTGATGTCACTGTAGGCCTTAGCCAACAGTTCTAGCCCTCTGTGGCCTGCCTTCCAGTCCTCTCATTTGTCCTGTGGTCACACATGCCTCATGTCAGCATCTGGCTTTGTTCTCTAAGTGACTGACCCTTCAGTCAGTGAAGCGGGTGCCTCTGCTATCCAGCTTCAGTTGTCATAGCATTCTGCCATCGTTGCCCATTAGCCTATAGTTCAAGCTTTGTAGGCTGCTCAGACCGGTCTTGCCACCTCCCACGGCCCATACCATGATGCGTGTACACTTATGCCTGGCATGTTTCCCCAACTGTCTACCTCAGATCAAATGCTGCATCTCTGACATTGGAAGAAGGCAGCCTCCCTCCAAGATGATCCCATCCCTTCTGAGTCCTCAGTCCACTAATGCCAGTCTTTGTGGAGCCTCTAGACAGATCCTTGAGGTTTCAAATCATCTTTATTAAGCTTCTTTCCTCTTGGAAAGCGTGGTGTTGGTTCCGTAGCCACACTTGTGTGCTGAAGAGTGAATGAGTCCACATGTTTTCCAGGTACAAGTGCAACCTCCTTCCATTGGAAAACCCGAACAGTCTTTAGAGAGCTTGCGATGCTACAGAACACAGATATCATGCTGATGGTATCTGCAATTTGATTTATCGTATAATTCTTCCTATCTAAATTGCATGTCACTGAAGGCCAGCGGCCTCTCTCACTCCCACAGTAATGAATGTGATTAATAAATTGCACGAGACTAACATGCACTGCTTGGCCTCATTGTGTAGTATAAGCCCTCTGGAGGAGACACTGTGCTGGACTTGGTGTGGTCCTGTTTCTCTCACCTCCGCTGCTTATACCACCAGGTTCACCTTCGAAGTGTCAAATTTACTGAAGTTTAGCGATAGCTATCATCTGTTGAGCTTCTGTTCATTGTTCAGTGGCATTAATAAAATCAGGCCTGTAAGGAAGGGGCCATTTTCTCCCTTCTGTAGATGAGGAAACAAAGGCACAGAGAGGTTAAGAGATTGGACCAGTTTTTGGAGGAACCGCCAGACTGATTTCCAGAGTGGTTGTACCAATTTGCAACCCCACCAGCAGTGGAGGAGTGTTCCTCTTTCTCCACACTGTCTCCAACACCTGCTGTCTCCTGAATTTTTAATCTTAGCCATTCTGACTGGTGTAAGGTGAAATCTCAGGGTTGTTTTGATTTGCATTTCCCTAATGACTTATGAAGTTGAGCATTTTTTAAGATACTTCTCCGCCATCCGAAGTTCTTCAGGTGAGAATTCTTTGTTTAACTCTGTACCGCATTTTTTAATAGGGTTGTTTGGTTTTCTGGAGTCTAACTTCTTGAGTTCTTTATATATATTGGATATTAGCCCTCTATCTGATGTAGGATTGGTGAAGATCTTTTCCCAATTTGTTGGTTGCCGATTTGTCCTCTTGATGGTGTCCTTTGCCTTACAGAAACTTTGTAATTTTATGAGGTCCCATTTGTCAATTCTTGATCTTAGAGCATACGCTATTGGTGTTCTGTTCAGAAACTTTCTCCCTGTACCGATGTCCTCAAGGGTCTTCCCCAGTTTCTTTTCTATTAGCTTCAGAGTGTCTGGCTTTATGTGAGGTCCTTGATCCATTTGGATTTGAGCTTAGTACAAGGAGACAAGGATGGATCAATTCGCATTCTTCTGCATGCTGACCTCCAGTTGAACCAGCACTATTTGTTGAAAAGGCTATCTTTTTTCCATTGGATGTTTTTAGCCTCTTTGTCGAGGATCAAGTGGCCGTAGGTATGTGCGTTCATTTCTGGATCTTCAATCCTGTTCCATTGATCCCCCTGCCTGTCACTGTACCAGTACCATGCAGTTTTTAACACTATTGCTCTGTAGTATTGCTTGAGGTCAGGGATACTGATTCCCCCAGACTTTCTTTTGTTGCTGAGAATAGTTTTAGCTATCCTGGGGATTCCCCACCATGTAATAAGGATACATGCTCTACTATGTTCATAGCAGCCCTATTTATAATTGCCAGATGCTGGAAAGAACCCAGGTATCCCTCAACAGAAGAGTGGATGCAAAAAATGTGGTATATCTACACAATGGAGTACTATTCAGCCATTAGAAACAATGAATTCATGAAATTCTTAGGCAAATGGATGGAGCTAGAAAACATCATACTGAGGTAACCCAGACTCAAAAGGTGAATCATGGTATGCACTCACTAATAAGTGGATATTAACCTAGAAAACTGGAATACCCAAAACATAATCTACACATCAAATGAGGTACAAGAAGAAAGGAAGAGTGGCCCCTTGTTCTGGAAAGACTCAGTGAAGCAGTATTCAGCAAAACCAGAACGGGGAAGTGGGAAGGGGTGGGTGGGAGGACAGGGGGAGAGAAGGGGGCTTATGGGACTTTTGGGGAATGGGGGGACTAGAAAAGGGGAAATCATTTGAAATGTAAATAAAAAATATATCAAATAAAAAAAATTAAAAAAAAAAAAGAGATTGGACCAAGGCCTTGAGTCTTCTAGGTGGCAGCAGTGTGATTTGAATACATCGCAGGGACTGTGGTCCTCCCTTGCAAGCGTAGGAGCGGGCTTTGTTTGCTGCCTTGCTTTGCATCTGGAAGAGTCTCACTGCACCTCAGCTTGTGTACCACAGGGTTGAGTCTTCTTTTCTCAGGCAGTAAGCACAGGACGATTCTGGCACTCTGTGTGTTTCTCTGCTCCCACCAGCTTCTCCCCTGTCGAACTAGAAGCAACACTGTTGCAAGAGAGTGTCTGGAAATACTTGGAAACTTCACAACAAAGGATACTTTATTTAGTTTAGTAGGGATGGCACATACGTGTATCCTAGACATGTGGGCTCAGGCCTGCATAGGAAGGTGGGTTGAAGCACCTGACCGTCGTGGAGTGGTTGTTGGGAGGTGAAGGTCATGGAATACTGGACTCCGCCAAATACTTTGTACACTGTGCCAAGTGTGCTATTCCTTCTACTCTATGGGCAATGATGGGGTCCTGGACTTCTGTGAAGGAGAAAGTACACCTCAGTTATACCTCCCCAGACAAGGGGCTCTCCTGAGGGCAGAGGTGCTTTTGGAGAGGACGGGGTGGTGGATGTAGAGCTAGTTAGTATGTAACTAATTTTCTCGACACCTTGATCAGAGCTTAGGGAAAATCAGCTTAACAGAGAGATAGTCAGGAAAACCCAGAGTCCTTTCTGAGTGGCTGACATGATGGAACCAGGAGCCTTAACTTAATTTAATTACCCACTGAGGTGAGCTCATGGGAATGTGACAGTTATTATTCAATAAGATAACTTCATAATTATTCGATTGAGTTTCAGCTCATTAAAGTAACATGGAAAGTGATGGTAACCTTATTCGGAAGATCTGTCATGGGTAGAAAATGATCTTCTGATGTCAGAGCAGAAATCCAGACCAGAGAACATCTCAGCCCACATCTCCACCGTGAGGCCTGAAGCTATGTGACACTGAGGGTGGCCTCTGAACTTCTTTAGTGTTCCTTGGTTCTGGGGCCATTATGGCACATTTCCAGAACTGGTACTCCGTTCTTGTTGGGACTCCCCGCCTTCCTTGAATCCTAGTTCCTTGTCTGCTCTGGCTCTTCTCCTTGAGCTACATTTTTTCCCCTCCTCCTTTGTGCTAGCTTTTGATTGTCATCGAAACTTATGTGTCAATGCAGTCTAGTGTGATGGTACTTGATGCAATATAATATCACCAGCTGTCTTTCTTAGTGAGGGTTTTATTGCTGTGAAGAGACACCATGACCAAGGCAGCTCTTATAAGGATAACATTTAGTTTGGGCTGGCTTACAGTTTCAGAGCATCTCAGCCCACATCTCCACCGTGAGGCCTGAAGCTATGTGACACTGAGGGTGTCCATTATTTGTCCATTATTATTATGGTGGGAACATGACTTTGTGCAGGCAGACATGGTGCTGGAGTTGCCAAGAGTTCTATATGTTGCTGTGATGGCAGCCAGGAGGGGAAGGATCTCTTCCACACTGGGTGGAGCTTGAGAATCAGGAGACCTTAAAGCCCACCCCACAGTGACACATCTGCTCCAACAAGGCCAAGTCCACTCCAACAAAGCCATGACTCCTAATAGTGCCACTCCTCATAGGCCAAGTATTGAACCACATGAATCAATGGGGGTCAGACCTATTTAAACTACCACACCTGTTGACTTCAGTATCCGATCTATGGCTTAATGTCCTTTTGAGTTCATTCTGTAGCATCCATGGGCCTAAGTTTTTTCTAGGTGTGTTTTCTTGTTTCATTTATTCTTGATCAGAACCAAGTCTTGTTGATTTCATGTCTGTGTTTTGGTTACCATTGTGCCTGAATTCAGAGATGATAGTTTTCTCTAGAAGTATATAAAGTCATACTGCACCAAGGTTTCCTTGTTCTAAAACAGTGGTTCTCAACCTTCCTAATGCGGTAACCCTTTAACACAGTTCCTCATGTTGTGGTGACACCACCCCCCAACCATAAAACTATTTTTTGTTGCTACTTCATAACTGTAATTTTGCTGCTGTTATGGTTTATAATGTAAAAACTTTGGAGATAGAAGTTTTCTGAAAGGGTCATGACCCAAAGGTTGAGAACCACTGTTCTAAAGTATAATTTAAAAATTTTTATTATATTTGGTGTGTGTGTGTGTGTGTGTGTAGATCAGGAGATCAGAAGACAGTCTGTAGGAATACAGTTATGTCTCTGGGCTGTGGAGAATAAATTCAGGCCACCAAGTTCCCTGGCAAGTACCCTTCCCCTTTGAGGCATCCTGTTGGCCCGAAGTATAAGATTTTATATGAACTAGATTTTAGGGTGGGAACATTCTTCTCTGGCATTAGTAAAAATTGTTGATGCTTCTTCTCTCTCTTCCATGATGGATTAAGCTGTTCAGTTGTAGTGTATGGGTCACTCATACATTGTTAGCACTTTTCTGTGGCATTGGGCAGTCTTGAGTAGTTTCTGGACTATTTTTATAAAATGTCATGCAAGAAGCATGTTAGAGCTGGTATTTGTTGCCTTAATCTTGTTGTCTACATTGGGACATTTAGATGCTCACTAAATGTTTTCTGGAGCTTTTTCTTAATTGCAGTGTGGTTAATTCCTCTCAACTGCAGGAAGCCAAGGTATTTATAGGTTGTTATTATTTTTGCGGTTGGTAGAAGAAATCAGCGTTCATTGGGTGCCAAGAGCATGTTTGGCATGAAGGAGAATTAGAATCATATCTCCTTTTTGCCCTGTGAACTCGATGTGGAATGAACTAAGTGGGAAAGAAGGAAAGAGAGGATACATTTTCACAAAATTGTTTTTTTTTTTTTAATTTTCTAAAAAAGGAAAGATAATGAACTTCAGTTCAAAAGGACACCAGAATCCAACCACAGCGTGAAACTCAGGTGACACAGTGATCAAGATAGTATTTGTGGTAAATCTGACAGATCTGACGAGTGAGTCAGAGCAAACCCAGGGACAACCGATAACTGATAACTTACCTCAAAGGAAGACCATAGAGGTACAGATGGGGAGGGGGCGAGAGCTGAGAAAATGGCTGCTATGCCTTTGCTGTAGGGCAAGGGAACCCTGGAACGATGGGTTCTTCTCCCTACCTAGTGGCTACCTTGTTGGACTCTGACGTTCTAGACATCCCCTCACCCTGTTCCCGACTCTCATGTCCTAGTTTAGAGCCTCCTCAGCTCTTCATGGTGTCACTCTCATTTTGCCCTCTCCGATCCACCACCCACCAAGCGGCCAGATACATCTGACCCAAGTGCATTGCTCCAGTCTGGAGAGATGGCTCAGCGGGTAAAGCTTGATGACAGGAACTGGGTTGTCAATACCCAACTCCCACAAAGTTTGTTGCGCAAGATCCTAAATGGCTGCCCATGATTTCAGTAAGGCTATTAGACCCTCCTACCTTGCCCTGTGTGTGCATTCTGCCTTCTGTCCCTGGTGGGCCAAAGGCTGGAAGCATCTAAACATTCCAGGGAATAATGCTGGCCTAGCTTTTGTTTCTGTGTGTACTGCGCACATGCCTACAATGGGGCCCTTCCTCTGTTTCTACCCAGCAGTTCTCCTTCTACTCAGCCTGCAAGTTCACAGACCATCTCACAGAGCACTTCTGGCCGGTGCCCACGTGAATTATGTGCTTGTCCAGCTGAACTTGTGCTGGACTTTGTAGATATCACCTTATCGCAGCTGTGACCCCTGCATGCTGTTACTGTTAAAGCGTGTGTCTGTCTCTTGTGTGCTATTGGCACTTAAAAGACTAGCGTCCTCTTTTCCTGCTTTGTAGCAATCCTTGCAAGGAGGACTGGGTCACGCCAAGCTGCCAGGTCCTCAAGGACACAGTGTGTTTTGAGAATCTGCAAAGATTTTCAGCGTTAGTATATTTGCAAGGAGAATAGGCTCTTGGAATCCTGAGAGGATGTATTTATCTCCCATTCTGGACTATTTCCAGGACTGGAGGACAGGAACAGTTGGTACAAATGTCCTGGATTTGTAGATGTCATTTTGATGTGGGGGACACCTGCTCTGGGTACAAAATTGGTATTTTCTTTGGACCCTGAGAATCAGAAGACTTCACGTCTCCTACGGGTACAGCAGAGTCTGCGTAGGGGATGGCTGCTCCAGGTTTTCTTTGTAATGCAATTAGTGTGGCCATCTGGGGATCTGCCTTAGAGCGTGAGGATATCTTGGGCACTTCTGACTTGTGGAAACTGGGGGACAGGAACTGACTTCAAGACTAGTGGGAAACAGGCAGACCCACTTTTGAGAGTACTGCAGACATCATAGTAAATAAAGGTCGATCTGTTCAGCTTTCCTAAATGTGTGCAGGAAATGATATAAATAGAGTCTGTTTTGGGAGAGAGGGTTTTCCTATGTAGTTCAGGCTTGCCTCGAACTCAGGATCCTTCTGCCTCAGTCTCCTGAGTGCTAGGATTAGAAACACGAACCAACGTGTCCAACCCAGAGTTGTCTCATATGAACCTGGGCTCACGATCTCCCCACCCCTTTGCCATGCCTCATTGTCATTTGTAGACCCATCATACCTTGGTGGAAACAGGATGCAGGGCATCACCCTTTCCTCATAATCAACCTTATTGATTACTATGTTATATAGAAAAGCTGAGAACTAGCTGCAGGGTTCAGAAATGAGAATGGAAAATTAGAGCTGGAGATTCTCTAATCTGTTCAGTGGCGGGATCCCTGGCTTACTTTCCTGTGTGTGTGTGTGTGTGTGTGTGTGCATGAACCCCCTCTCTCAATTGCAGAAGTGTATAAATTTCTTCTCTGTCTTATATCTGGTTATTGGGAAGTCTCTTTTAGCCCTTCTGGGATGAAGACTGCCTTTCCAACCAGGCATGCGCTGCTGTATTAAGGGATGTGGATTATCAAGCCAACTCGAGCTAGGCCGGAGTCCAGCAGATCCGGAGCTGCTCCTGAAGGACGGGGGACTGGTGAACTCAGCTCCTAGACTGGAGATTCTGCTCAACCTGCTTCTTGACCTTGAGCTTCCATGCTGGCCAACTCCAGACCCCTCAGAGTTTGAGTTTAGTAATGAAGGTGGGAATTGAGATTTGGAGCCTGTGATCTTAGACTTTCTACATTCATGATTGGTGCACCCTCTCCACCCCCAAGAGAAAATTAGCAGGCAAAGTGTGATTCACAGTTTACACAACCTTCTGCCGCAGGGCTGGTTCCCTCTATTTTCTATGCATCCATTTCCTCTTGGTCAGCAGCATCCTCCTAGCCACACCGATGAACACATCTGAATTCTGGACCACTCTTGCTACCCCCAGAGCTGTTTCTTTTTAACTTTGTCTTCTGTATGTCTCCAGCACTATTGATTTGCCATCCTCCTTCAGGGCATTGGGTTAGCCTGTGCCTCTGGAAGCCTTCTGTCTATCAGCTGGTCTGAATTAACACCCTTCACCGTGGTTTATAGGAGTGCTGTGCAAGGTGGTCTAGAACTCCAGGACTCAGAGAAGTAAGCCATAGGGCTGTGCTCTCTCCTACACATCCTCACTGTCCATCCTATCCATCTCTAAGCCTGCACGCCTCGGCATTCACTTGCTTGCCCCACATTCTGCTATCCAGATAATGACAGCCTTCTGCCCCCTTCTGCTGGGGTTACTTAAGTCTAAGTCCACACTTGTGTAGAGCTGCACGTGCAGTTGCATGTTGCTGTGTTGTCATATGTGTAGAATGTTATTGTTGCTTATCTATGTCTCCATTTTGCATATTTATCTGTGAATCCACAGACAGAACAGCTTCCTTAACTGAAAGCAAGAGGCAACAGTTCTCCTTGGTTTCCGGTATATATGGAAGCACTTGTTGATCTGTGAGAGACTAAATGTGTATGGGGGTCGGGGTGGGGAAGGTGTGGGGGTGTGTGGGGGGTGTTGCGGGTGGGTGTGTGGGGGTGGAGGTGATGCTCGGAAGGTCTTTGAAGCCATTATCCATTCCTTATAGTCAATATTATAAGTAAACCCAAGGAAAAGACTGTAACAGGCAGCTCCTTTTCTTTCTCCTTAGGTATGCAATATGTTGACTTGCTAAGTAACTGTAGTTGACATAACAAATATATCCTATTCATTGGTAACCAGTTGCCTCAAAACTCATCAGTCAAGGGCCAGCAAGATAGCTTAACAGGTGAAGTGCCTGCTGCCAGTCCCAAAGACCCGAGTTCAATCCCCAGGACCTACCTGATGGAAGGAGAGAACATGACTCTTACAAGTTGTCTTTTATACTTGTATTGTGGGCTTGTGCACCTCCCTATCAAAAAGTAAATGTAGTGAAAATTAATAAAAACCTTAACAGTCAAAAGCTGCTCTTGTCCATTTGTCATTATGGTTTCTGTGGGTTGGGTCTAGAGGAGGAAAGTAACTGTGGTTCTTACTGTAGGTCTTGGGAGATTATATTTAGTTTGTCTCTGTTGTGCCACAGGGCAGGGTGTTGATGGGATATGTGGTTTTCCTTTGGTTAGGTTTTGTAAATGTGGGCACGGTGACTCAAGAGGATAAGACTGTAGAAAAGGGGTGGGTAAAGTTCTCGGAATGTGTATAAAAATATAAGAATTTATATTAATGTCGTTATTAATAATTATGGTGCTAGAGCCTTTATTTCCTTCACTTGCCACCTGTGCCACATCCAACCCTGGCAGGGGATGAAGAAGCTGGTGTGACTGAATCCCTGTACTCCTGGCCAGGCGGGGCCTGGGGTCAATGTAGTTCACTGCCTGCCATTATAAGGCTAGATGCCCCAGTGTAGGGGAATGCCAGGCCGGGGAAGTGGGAGTGGGTGGGTGGGGGAACACCCTCATAGAAGCAGGTGAGTGGGGATGGGATAGGGGGTTTTTTTGGAGAGGAAACTAGGAAAGGGGATATCACTTGAAATGTAAATAAAGAAAATATCTAATAAAAAATAATAAAAGAAACTATCCAAGGCTGGATAATTAATAAAGGAATGTGGTTTATTTAGTTTGTGGGTCTGGAGCCTGGGGAGACCAAGGCCATTTATCTGTGAGGGCCTTCCTGCAGTGTTACTGGAGGCAGTGGGTATCACATGGTGAGAAGGAGCAAGCCAATCAGAAGAGCTTTTAAAACAAAGCCACTCCCACAGCCACACATCCATTAATCTGAGAATGGGTAAATCCATCCGCAGGGGCCCAGCTCCTCCCCTTCCCCCCAGCCAGTCACTTTCCAGAGGCCCTACCTCCAACTGCCACCAACATGTGACTTTGAAGGTTAAGTTCCTGACACGTTAAATCCTGGGGAACAAACATTCAAAGCATAGCTACTTCAGGTCACCCTGAAGGGCAGTTCTTTCTCTCTTGGAAATCTTCCTTTATTCCCATGAGGAGCATGGGGATGGAATTTTCGTAGCAGCACCTATGTTCTCTGGTAGGTTAGGGTGTTTACTGCTACAGGAACCCTTCAGGGTCGAGAGGAGAGGACACTTCATCCCAGTATTATCTAGGACTGGAGATTCCTGGCATGTGGGGATTTCAGGGCTAAAACCAGGACATGGCCTGGAAGACCGGACTGATTGTCCTATCTAACTGGGCCTAAAGTTGCTTCCTGTTGCAGTCCTGCACCTAACCGTTCTTGCTCCAAGAACTTCCCAGCTCAGGAGAGGCAAGCATGTAGCTCAGGCCTCCCCTGCTTGGGGGTGTCGCAACACTTAGCCTGACCCAGTCGCAGCTGCCTGTGCCTGACTTGAGTTTTGGCCTCATCTGTTCCTCGTGGGTATTGCTCTCTGAGCTTCCTGTAATTCCGAGGGTGAGGAGATAGAACATCACAGATACTAACCACCGAGGTACCGTGTTTTTGTGTGGTGCGGGGGACAGACGCAGACCTAAGATTATGGCTTGCTTCTTGTCTGTTTCTGAGGGTGAGTTTTTTCCTGTCACCCATTCTGGGGACAAGTCTGTGAGTGACTGACAGGTGTTCTGTGACTGGAACTGGCTTGATGGGAGCAGGTTCTCCATTCTCTGTAAGGACCAGTGGGTGTTTCCTCAGAGGCTCCCTTCTGAAGTTTTGCTTGTGTGGATTGTGCACAGTGACTGTTGAGGAGATGTCTTGTGAAGGGGAGAGAATAGGATGTGTCTTCTGCTGCGGTAGATGAACAAGACTGTCTAATGGAGACAGTATGTGGTGCTGGTGTAAGGAGCATGAGTCTTTGGCCCCCTCCATAAACATTCATGTTAGGCTGGGCAGTGGTGGCGTATGTCTTTAATCCCAGCACTCGGAAGACAGAGGTAGATGGATATCTGTGGGTTTGAGGCCAGCCTGGTCTACAAAGTGAGTTCTGGAATAGCCAGGGCTATACAGAGAAACCCTATCTTGAACCCCTCCCCTCCAAAAAGAAAAAAATCTTGTTAAAATCAGTTTCTCCTTGAAACTGTCTTTTCCTTTTGAACCCACCCTACAAGTCTGGACCCTTGCTGTTGGTCTTTAACACAGTCTTTAAGCCAGACTTGGCACAGTCTTACTTAGGTTTCCAAAAAACACTTTTCTATGTTGCAAAGCAGACGGTTGTCTGCAACCTCTTCTGCCCGGGATGGCCTCCTCCTTCGCTCCTGCGAGAATCTCCCATCATTTCCAAACCCTGACCTCTGCCTTTGTGCTTCCTTTTCTTCAACAGACATAAAGTGCTCTGTAACTTTCTCATAAAGATAGTAGAGTTCCAGGGTGGCACTGCATGCTTCTCCAGCACGGTCTGGTTTAACTCCTGAATTAACATTCTACTGCTTTGACAAATAACTGAGAAAGATAAGGGAGGAGAGACATAGTTTTGGCTTATGGTTTCAGTTTGTAATCACTTGGGTTTGCTGCTTGTTTCTGGGCCTGTGGTGTGTTAGGGTGTCATGATGGCAGGACATGGCACAGGGCAGATCTTTACTTCCTGGCATCCAGGAAGCAGAGAGCGACAGGGGACAAGACATGCCCTTCAAAGATGTGCCCCCAGTGACCCATTTCTTCCATCTTGGCAGGACCTCATAAGTCTCTGCCATTTTCCAATCATTCCATCAAAATAATTCGTCAGCGAAGCCAGAACCCTCATGGTCCAGTGACTTCCCAAAAGTCTGTCATCTGAGTCTCCAACACTGGAGGCTTCAGGGGACATTTCAGATACAGACAGTGCCGGGAACAGTAGGGAACACAGCTTCCTACAGAGGCTGTAACAGCCCAAGGATTTAACTTCTGAGACCTCTAATCTGGTGAGGCTGGGAATTCAATTGATACTACAGAAAGAATTTCAGTTTGACCAGGGAGAGCAAATTCGGGGTTTTTTAGGTAAAGAAAAGTGCATTGTTTAATACAAGAAAAGATAACTCACACTATGCATTTGAGCGTCGGCATTAAGACATATCCACACAAGAAAGAATAGAAATACATAACAAGGTTGGCGTAGGCATCTGCTTCTCAAAGGAGGGAATTGGAATTCACACACACACACACACACACACACACACACACACGCACGCACACATGCACACGCACACATGCACATGCATGCATGCACACATTTTTAAGGCCCTGAATATACGTGTGTCTGTGTGTGTGTGTGTGTGTGTGTAGACTAGTGGCTGACCTCAGATGTCTTACTTGCTCACTTCAATTTTGAGGCAGGGCCTCTCATTCTGAACACTGACCTTGGTAATTTGGTTAGGCCAGCTTGCCAGCTAGCCCTAGGGGAATCCTCTGTCTCCATATACCAAGTGCTGGGACTGCAGGTAGGCAGTTGTGGGTATTGGACATACATGGGTGCTGAATTACCTCCCTAGCTCCCATTTTGGATAATGGTGGCTTTGAAGTTATGGGGTCCAGAGGATTTAAAAGATTAAGTAGAAGTCTTTTGGGTATTGGTGGTCTTAGCGTGGCTGTTGCTGTGGTAAAACATCACGACCAAAAGCAAGATGGGGAGGAAGGGGTTTACGTGGCTTATGCTTTCATATCACTGTTCATCACTGAAGGAAGTCAGAGCAGGAACTCAAACCAGGGCAGAATCCTAGAGGCAGGGGCTGGTGCAGAGGCCAGAAGGGGTGCTGCCTCCTGCCTTGCTCAGTCTGATTCTTTTTAAATAGAACCCAGGACTACCAGCCTAGGGATGGCATCACCCACAATTGGGCTGAGCTCTCCCCAGTTAATCACTAATTAGGAAAAGGTCTTCCAGACTTGCCTATAGCCCAATCTAGTGGAGCCATTTTCTCAATGGTGCTCCTTCCTCTCTCTGATGATTCTAACTTGTATCAAGTTGGCATAAAGCTAGCCAGGATACTTTTATTAATCAAAATTCTTTTGTGGTACCTGGGATTACAAAAAATGGTTTACAATGTGCTTTGTATAGATTTCAGCATAGAAAGATTTACAAGTAAGTTTGCTGATTAAAAAAAAAAAAGCCAGGTGAAAGAGTGGAAGGAATCCTTCCTGCACGTAGGTCAAACGAAGTCAGGATACATGCTTCGACTGTAAATACGGCGCACAACCTTGTTTGTGATATTTACTTAGGGAAGTAGAGCTTTAAAGATGAGAAAGAAATGTCAGTGAGGTTAAAATTAAAGGTCATGCACATATTGGCTTAAGTGTGGTTTAGCATTCCTGCTTGAAATATCTTTCAAAAGGAAAGGGATGGTGGTGGTGGTAGGAGACACTGTATCTAATAAGGCATTCTGTTTAGCTGTGTCAAAATTATAATATACATATATGTACATATGCATGTACATGTATACATACATATATACATATATGCATATGTATATACATATACACATACATATACATGAGAGAGATGGGTTCTAAGTGGTTTAGCCTGACTGGTCTGGAACATACTATGTATATCAGAATCTCACAGAGAACCACCTGTCTACCTCTGCCTCCTGAATGCTGGGACATGGTGGTGCCCTTTACTATGTCAAAATTCTTACCTATCAGCCAGATCCTTAGGACAAAAGTTCTACTTTCCCTTTCAATGTTCCCTCAATCTCCCTGTCTTTCTCTGCAGCCCCCGAGACCACGGCATAGCATTCCATTACACTGGTGAGAAACTGAGGGACCAGCTGTTCCCTGCTCATAGAGCAGCTGAAAGGACTTCAACTAGATAGTCATGGAAGTGTGTAAAAATGACCACAGGGCTGTTCCATGTTAAGGGGAAGGAATTCATTATAGATATGGGAGAGAGAAAGCCAGACGCATCTGGCAGGGTCCAGAGCAGAGAAAGAAGTAGATTGAATATGGCTATTAGACTGGACCTGGCTACGATGGGGAGAATCAGGAGCAGAGAGGGGTGTGGGTGGTGTTTGGGGGAAATACAGGTGGTAGGGACAGTGAGTAGCAAGGGGGAGGGAAGTCTGTGAGCTTGAGGCTGGAGCAGGGGAGGAGCTGAGGAGGACTAGGGTGGACTCTGAAATGTGTGACTGGTCCTTGAGGTACTGCAGGAGTCTGGAGGCTAGCATGCACTTTGATGTGCTAATAGGCACCACAGATGGCCATTTGTCCCTTCTGCCTTTTGGAATATGGGAAAATGGAGTTTCCTTTGGATCTGACTGGAAGTACTTGCCATCTCCTCTGATACTGTCTAGTGTGGTATGTAGACCACTGGCTTTGAGGCAGGATCCTTGGGCCATCGTGGATGAAACACTTGCTCTGTAGATGTCAGTGGTGGACCTTATTGGAATAAAACAAGAGGTCGGGCTGAGAAGTGAGCTAGGACCTACCTTGCATGGGTCTTCCTCTCCTGCCAGGGACATCTGCCTCCACTGTGCCCCCACTTTTGCAGATGGTCCATTGTCTTTTGATTAGAACTCATTATCCTTGTCTTAACCTTTCTTTCCCATCTTTTGGAGGGAGGAATGGCCTTCCTCTTTCCTATAGGTAGGTTACTAGGATTGCCTCAACGGAAAAATTTTGCAACGATGATTATGCTAATAGGAATGATTAAGTCTTCTGCTATGAGGAATCCTGGGTGGGTCACTGTAGGAAGTTGGGTAATAGAAGGGAGTCTTTACAGTGTGGGAGGTATGGGACTGCCTGAAGGCAGGTAAAAGAATGAGATAGCATCTTAAATGTTCTTGCTTAAAAACAGGAAAAGCCACTGCTTCCTTTCATTTGGAGGATGGGCCAGGCTTTGGACCAGATACATACAGTATAGTGGTGCACCCTAGAGTTGTCCTCGAAGTCTGTTTGGTGGGGATGGGGGGGAGACATTTAATTGGAGACTCAAGCAGATGTTAACTTAGGACTCTGCTAAGTGGGACCAAATAGAACAGGAAAAGCTAACCCAGCCGGGGAGCCAAGCACTGTCAAACACTTTCCACAGTTTGACTCTACTGTGGCTCTCTGAGCAAGGTGATGCTTATAGTTGTCCCATGTTATAGAAGGCATTAGGCTCAAACTTCAGTCCAGCCTTTCCTGCCTCTCCTTGATAACTCCCTGGAAGGCTTTAATCTCAGCCCAAGTAATTTTCTGTGCAGGAGTCATTTAGTGAGAACAGATGATGGCTTCTGGGCTTTGATTTCAGGCATCTCTCTCTCTAAGCCCCTCTCCACTGACTTGCTCTTCAGTGCCAAAAGTCCTGATGACCAGTGAAGAGCCTTTGAGGATACTTGGTTTCTATGAAGTCAACCAAATGGGGGTGGTGTTGGTGACTGTAATCCCAGGATTCAGGAGGCAGATCTAGAAGAGGGAGTTTGGGACAGATTGAGGGACTCCAGGTCAGCCTAGGCTCTAAAGTGAGACCCTGTTTCCCAAACAAAACAAAATGAATAAATAAATGTAACAGGAGACAGGCTGAGCCTAGAGTGCATTAATTCTGGCTCACTTGGAGCTTGGGTGGCACTGGGTGGAGTCAGGGTTGTTTCTGTCTCTAGGGTACCTTCTTTGGCCCTGTGCTGGTTAGTTTCAAATGTCAACTTAATTCAACATGATATCACCTGAGAAAAGCATCTTAACTAGGAATTGTCTGGATCAGGTTGGCCAGTGGGCATGTCTGTAGAGATTTTCTCACTTGTTAATTAATTCAGGAAGACCCAGCCCATTGTGGGCAGTCCTGTTTCATGGTCAGGCTCTGGACTGTGTGAGTAGCTAAGTATTAAGCAAACAGCAAGGGTGCATTTATTCTATTTTCTCATCGCCCTTGCCTGTGGATGTGATGTCACTAACTGCTTGAGTTCCTCCCTTGCCTTCCACAAATGGTGAACTCCAACTTAGAGTTCTAAACCAAATCAACCCTTTCTCCCCGTTGGGAACACAGTCCAAGAATGGAGTCATGTGAGAAGATTTCTGAGTGCTTGTGAGAAAATGCCAAATGAAACAAGTTGTGAGTCTGGTGACCTCAGTTTTTTCAGAACACAGAATTGTTCTTGGAATGTGATTTTGTGCTCCTCCCAGGTACAGCAGATAGGAGTGAGTTTACTTCAGCTGTAGTTATCCTTGTGCCTTGATGGAAAGACATGTTTTTGCCTCACGCTGCTTGTCCTTGTGATTGTAGCCTTTATTCAGGCGGTTTCTTAGCCCACAGAGTATTAATTGTCTGATGCTCTGAATAAACTTGGCTATTGGATGAGACGTTAGTAGGCCTCAGATCACAGCATCAGCTCTATCGGTAAACACTCCCTTAAGTTTCTCTTTGTTCAGGATGTTTTATCAAAGCCACAAAGAGAAAGAAGGACAAGCATCCCCTCCTTAGCTCTTCCGCCATTTGCACTGCTCCCTCAGTCTCCTGCTTTCAAGCCTTGTTGCTTTTCCATGAGGTGCGTGCCTCAGCCTGCCACAGTGACGGCAGTGGTCTTGTTTGGTAGGGTAAGCAGGCTTTGAGAAGTGTGAAGCCTTGATGACAGTGCGTTTTACAGATGAGAAGGGTGGATCTGCACAGAAGAGGGTCCGTGGGCACCACAGTGAAGAGACTGAGTTACAAGGTTGAGAGAAAAGATAGGATCCACAGCTTGTATATGAGCAATTTTGTAGATAGGGTCTCACAATGTAGTCCAGGCTGGTCTATCTGGAACTCACTTTGTAGTGCAGGCTAGCCTGAGACTTGCAGCAGTCTTCCTGCTTTATCTCATTCTTGTCTTGTCTTGTCTTGTCTTGTCTTGTCTTGTCTTTTCTTTTCTTTTCTCTCTTCTTCTTCTTCCTCTTCCTCTTCCTCTTCCTCCTCCTCCTCCTCCCCTTCCCCTTCCTCTTCTTCTTGTCCTCCTCCTCCTTCCCCTCCCCTTCCTCCTCCCCCTTCCCCTCTTGTCCCCCTCCTCCTCCTCTTCCTGACAAGGTCTTGTTATGTAATCCATGCTGGCTTTGAACTTATGACTTTCCTATTTTTACCTCCCAAGTGTTGGGAGTACATGTGTGTGCCTTTTTCTTTAAGGTCTCCTCCAGCCCTGAAATTCTACTTCCCCCCTTTAATTCTCTCCACTGTATGAAACAGCTCCCATATCAGTCACTGCTTCTGGATATTTAAGATTTATAAGTTGGAAAATGTGTTATGTGTTTTTATTTCTTTCTCAGTTTGTCTTTAAAAATACACTCTTGCCTTGAATATTGGTGCTGGTAAGAAGAAAACGACCTTGAAATGGATCCACTTGGGGTCACCTAAGGCAGTCCTAGAAAATGCACAGTGGCTGGAGAGTTTGTTCTGGAACCTTCAGTGTGGTATAGAAATGATATCATTTGTGAGTTTCTGTCCCACTTACTGCCTCAGGGAGCAAGCATATACAATGGGATTGCTATACTTTTACAGTATGTGTGTGTGTGTGTGTATAGTGTATGTGTGTGTGTGTGTATATATATATATATATATATATATATACTCACACTCATAATCTTTGGGAGAGGAAATATATATTCTGGAAGAGCTAAAATTCAGTGTAGTTATAGCTCAGTCTCTCATGAATTATTTATCTAGTGAACTCAAACATCCAGATGACAGCCTGTAACACAGAAAGCCACAGAAGGGATAGTTAGTGGCCAGAACGGATGGAGGCTCACAGTCTTAGCTTGGAAAAACACTCTTCAAAAGCTTATGCAAGAACCAGTTTGGTTGTAGTTATATTTGATAGTTCACAGAAAGCCAAGTAGGGAGGATAATGTGTGTGTGTGTGTATGTGCATTGTGTATCTATGTGAGTGTGTATGCACGTGCATGTATATTTGTCTTCAAATGTGTGTATGTGTCTGTTATAGCTCTATGGAGACATAACTCACATGTTACATTTACCTTTTCAAGTATATACAGTTCCTTGGTTTTAGTGCTATCACACAATTATGCAGCCATCACTACTATATAAACTTATGTGGTGGGGGTCCCTGCAAATGCTGTGGCTGGCAGGAAAATGAATCTGTATAGGCAAGAAAGGAAATCTGCTTTAGCTCAACTCAGCTGGACTGGTTCAAACTTCTAGAGACTGACACTGGACAGTTTATTTTAGACATATTTAAGTACAGTATTGTTTTAGCAAAAAAAAAAAAAATCCTGGTAACAATGATCTCAATCCTGTGTGTACAATAAAGCTTAAGGCATGATGACATGGAAACTTTTGCAAAGTATATGTGACCTCTACTGTGAAGATGGGTCCTATAACTTAAGGATCTAGGATCTAATGTGGTCTCTGTGTGCGAGAGAGTAGAAGTCACCAAACTATAAAGTCTACATGACATCTCACCTAAGGATGGGTTCTGTTGACTCAGAAGCAGTGCTCAAGATGAGGGTCTAGGGAGGAAGAATCTTAGATAATCATAATAGGTGGGGAATTTGAGTGTGGCCTGGCCCCACAGATAGCACAGGTCACCAGGCTGGGAACTTAATCCACTCCTAGCCTTCTGGGTGGAAAACAGTTATACACGTCCCTTCCACTGAAGAGGCAGGCCTGTGTGCTAAAGTCCTAGTTTCTCTCATGCTTATCTGTGAGGACCTTGGTCCTTTTATACCACCCTTCCCCCCACCCTCCCCTTAAAAAATTTTGATAGTTGTTCGTTTTGTGTCTGTGGGTTGGTTGTTTCAAATAAAGGCGATATGATCTTTGTGTATAGATTTTATGTTGCTATATATCTTCATATATTTATATGATATACGGAATTTTATATGAGTTGAAATGCTGGTTCATACATTAACATCTGTGTATCAGTTTCCCAAAATGACTACACTGCTCTTCAGAGCTGTGGATGAGAATTCCAGTTCCACACCCTTGTGGATTCTGCTTTTCTCTTTTAAAAATTTGGAGTGTCTTAAGAAGAGGTTTTAATATAGACTTAAGTACAGACATTAAGGGGAAAGAGAGACAGAAATGTTAATGAAGTACAGAAGGACTGTAGAGGAAGCACAGAAGGACTCTGCAAGAGGAGAGGGGTCATGGGGAGAAGAGCAAGGGGAGGAGGGGATGATAGAAGAGAGGAAGGAAGGTAGAGATGGAGAAGAGGGAGGGGCAGAAGGTGGAAGAGGGAGATGGGGGAGAGATGGAGGAGGGAAGAGTGAAGAGAGGGAGGGAGAAAAGAGGAGAGGAGAGTAGGGGAGAGAAGACAGGAGGGGAGGGGAGGAGGGGGAGAGGGGCGGGAAGGAGGAAGATGGAGCCCGAGTAGCAGACTGGATCCCTGAGGCCCCACAGTACCGGTGCTGCTTTGGGACAGGCCTTGTTATGTAGCTGACACTGGCCTTTTACTCACTGTGGACCGCAGGCTGCCTTGAGCTTGTGGTTCTGACCTGGCTCCATGAGTAACTGGGATGCATGTGGATCCTGGTCTCTCGGTGGTTTTGATTTGTGTTTCCCACGTGACCGATTGCCTGACCTCACTTACTGTTAGTGTGTTTCCTTGGAGAAGTCTTTATCCATAACCCTTGTTTCTCTTTCTTGTCTCTCTTGCTTACTTTTTTTTTGAGTTACTTATGTTTTTAATTGTTACATTATACAAATGTATTTTAGATATGTTTCCCCAAAGAGATGTTATTTGTAAAAACTTTGGTCCTGAGGTTAGAGAGATTTCTCAGTTAAGAGATGGCACAGGAACTGTATCTGCTCCTCAGCATCTGTGTTAGGCTCACATATCATTTGTAATTCTAATTCCAGGGGATCTGGCATCCTCTTCTGGCCTTCAAGGATACCATAATATACATTTCTCTCTTTCACAAACAACAAAGATATAAATGAATTAAAAATAAAAACTTAAAACTTTTGTCCTGTTCTATTGTTTTTCCATTTTATTCATTTTTAAAGATTTATTTTTTTTTATATGTGTACATTGTAGCTGTCTTCAGACACACCAGAAGAAGGCATCTGATCTCATTACAGATGGTTGTGAGCCACCATGTGGCTGCTGGGATATGAACTCAGGACCTCTGGAAGAGCAGTCAGTGCTCTTAACCACTGAGCCATCTTCTCCAGACTGATTTCCCATTTTATTTAAAAATATGTTCTTTCATTTGTGTGTGTTTGAGAGGTGGAGAAGAGGGAAAGAGAGGGAGAGGGAGGGGGAGGGGGAAGAAAGAAGAAGGAGGGAGGAGGGAGGGAGAGAGGGAGAGGGAGGGAGGAAGAAAGAGGAAGGGGGAGGGAGAGAGGAAGGGGGTGTTGGTTCTCCCATTTTATTGCATGCATCTTGGTTATCCAACTTAAGTCATCGGGTTTGGCCACAAATGTCTGTCCCTGCTGAGCCATCTTGCTGGCCCACAATTTATTGATGTCTTGAACTCTGTTAAAACAGTTTTTTTCACTTCAGCTAAGTCTAATTTGTTTTCCTCTTTTGCCTTTTGTTCGTTGATGTATCTAAGCAACCATTCACTCAGATTCTGTATTCTTCTAAGAATTTTATATTAGATACACGGTACAATTTGAGTTCATTTTCGTATATGGTTTGAAGGAGAGATCCAGCCTCATTCTCTTGCATGTGGCTATTCAATGCTCCTAGTACCCCTGTAGAAGACCATTCCTTCACAAATGACGTGTTTTGGCTCTCCTGTCAAGAGGTGATCTGGATGTGGTGACATAAGCTGGTTAATTTCAGGATCTACAAGACAGAAGTGTTCTACCTGGGATTACTCTTGCTGTAACGAAACACTGTGACCAAAAGCAACTTGAGGAGGAAAAGTGGTTTGTGCTTCTCCATCTTTGTTCCCCAGTGAAGGAAGTCAGGACTGGAACTCAATCAAACAGGGCAGACACCTGGAGGCAGGAGCTGATGCAGAGGCCACAGAGGAGCTTACTGGCTTGCTTGCCATGGCCTGCTCAGCCTTTTCTCTTATAGAACTCAGCACAACCATTGCAGGGGTGGCCCCACCCACAATTGGCTGGGTCCTTTCACATCAATCACTAACAGAAAATGCCCTACATGCTTATAGAGACATTTTCTCAGTTGAAGCTTCTTCCTGTCCAATGATGCTGACATGTGTTAAGTTCACATAAAACCACCAGCACAGTGAGGGTCAGGAATTTAAGGCCAGCCTGGGTTGCATGGTGAGGAAATAAACACATGTATACCTAGCTGACTGTGATCACAAGGACTCATCTCTGGACCCTTTCCTTCTATTGGTCCACATGCCAAGCTGTGAGAAAATGCTCTACCATGTTGATTGCCACAGTCAAATCAGGTTTGAATTCCCCCGGGGTCCTTTCTCAAGATTGTCCTCTCTCAAGATTCTAGGTTCCATACATTTACAATTTTACTTACAATTTTAGGATTGGCTGACTGATTTTGCTGGAAAGGCTAGTGAGATTTCAATAGGGATTATACCACAGACCCACCTGGAAAGTATCTCATCTCAATGGTTTTAGTCTAACTCATGAGCGTGGGATGTCTTTCTGTTGATTTATGTCTTCTGCAATGATATTCTCTGTTATACTTTGTAAATTTTAGTCCATGAATCTTTGATAGAGTTAGTCCTGAATATTTTTTTCTTTTTTTGGTAGCATAGCAGATGTAACTATATCCTGAATTTCATTTTGAATCCCCTCACTGGTTTCAAACTTTACTTTTGGTGGATTTATAGGGATTCCGCATAGGAAATTGTTACCTGTGAACGTAGAGCACTTGTTTTTAATTTTCCTGTCTGGGTGCTTTTCATTTCTTTTCTTTCAGTATTTACCTGAGTCGTGCTTCTAGTCCTGTATTCAATAGAAGTGAGGAGTGTGGACATCCTTGACTTGTTCCATAATCACTTGTAGCCCAGGCTGGCCCTAACCCAGGTCCCCCCGTCTGTGCTTCTGAGTGCTTGGGTTATAGATGTGCACCCTTACATCTGGCTCTCTTCTCCTTTCTATTTTTTTTTCTTAATGGAAAGATGTTTAATCTTTCACATTAGTTATGACATGGGGTTTTCATAAATACCCTTTATTAGGTTGAGCAATTTCCTTTCTATTTACAGTTTATCGAGGTAAATTTTTATTCATGAAAGGATATTGGATTTTATCAAATTCATTTTCTTTGTGTTCTGAGAGTAGCACATGATCCTTTGTCCTTTCTTCCATGAAGATGGTATCTTACATTTATTTATTTTCGTATGTCGAATAAACCTTTTCTTTTTGGCATTAAGTGCCTCTTGCTAATTGTATATGAGCCTCTTTATGTGTTGCTGGATTAGTCTAGGTGGTACTTTCTTGAGGATTTGGGACAGTATTGCTAAAGGTAGACATGTCATTCTGATGGAGGGAGGGGTGGGAAGGAAGTACCAGCAAAATCTTGAAAGTCAGCTTCAGCGACTCAACCAGGTATAAGAGCAGAGCAGGCTGCTTCTCTCAAGGTCATCATTGCCTAGCCTCGTACATGGAAGGGCGTAATTAGTGGTTCCTCTGATTCCAAGGAAGCATGTTGAATTCTTTACTTAGGGCAGTGTATAATAAACCTTTGGGAGACTTCAAATCAGGAGAGACAGAAAACAGAGAAAGCTTTGATGTTTGCGTGGGTATTAACCTGCTGGTCATCTGGGGATGCTGCTCATGTGTAAGGGTTTCGTTTAGCACCAAGGCTGACCATGGATCGGTGACATACTTTGGACCCCACATCCTCAACCTCAGGAAAGCTTTTTCTTTAACAGCGAAGGAAGGAGG
This sequence comes from Apodemus sylvaticus, assembly GCF_947179515.1. NCBI lineage: Eukaryota > Metazoa > Chordata > Mammalia > Rodentia > Muridae > Apodemus > Apodemus sylvaticus. The sequence continues at coordinate 77,830,285 of NC_067483.1, read as the reverse complement.
CATTGCCTCCAGCTGACCCCGTCCTGTGAGTGACGACACAGTTGGTCACTCTCTGAGGAGGAAGGCTGGTGAGTCAGGGCATTTGTCAGTTGTCTGTGAGTCTGGCCACTGGCGATGGGATCTGCTTGTACCCTTCACCTGGCTTCCCTGCTGATGCTCCGTGATTCCATGACGTCTCTGGTGTGTTGGCTTCGCCGCTCGCCTCACTTCTGTCATTTTGGATCGCATTGCTCTATACTCTGTTAGTCTATGTGAAGTCAAAGGGGGATTGTTAGAAAGCTACAGATTATGTTTCCTCATGGTGGTCTCATCTGTGCACAGAGCAAGAACATAGTAATGTAAAAACAGCCTCTCCAAGCCGGACCTGATATCAGCACAGAGAAGAAACTTGGACATCCAAGTTCCGTCTCAAGCTGTGGGAGCGATTTGCAATTGTTAGCTGCTGGGAAGAGAGTAGGCTGTTCACTAAGTTGTCTCCGCTCCAGTGGAGGACATGCATGGAAGACATACATGCAAGAATGTTTTGGGCAACACAAATTGGTCTTGAAGAGAAGCCTCCCCACCAACATATGATACAAAGTTGTGTGGGTAGGGAAGGAGAGGGATAGATTTGTTATGGGGTAAATATGATCAAAAAATGTGGGAACCCCCCCTTCTCAACTAATTAAAAAATTAACATCTTTTTGCTGTTGTATATTTTTATAAATGATGCAACTTTGGTTCTATTAGTTAATTTTTATTTATTAATTCTCTCTCAGTCTCTGCTGTCACACATACAGGGAGGGAGCAAGAGGGAGGGAAGGAGGGGGAGAGAGAGCACACGCACACGCACACGCGCGCACGCACCAAGACCTTGTATAAATCAAGTAGGCGTTCTCTCTTAGCTTCCGTCTCTAGTGGTTATTGTCTAATTTGTTCCTAGGACAGGTCTGGCGTGTAGGCAGTATACCCATGGGTAAAAACAGAGGCTTAGAGACTTGAAACCTTAGGCTTTAGTTGACAACAATGGTGGTATTGCCCAAAGCCAAGTATCTTGAGGCTTACTTGCAGTGTGGTCCTCGCTCACTTCCTGCTCACTTCCTGCTCACTTCCTGCTCACTTCCTGCTCACTTCCCGTGGTTCCATGTTCCTCTGTGGTAGCGGGATTGCCTCTCCCCTCCTTCACCGACAGGGCTCCAATGTTCATCAGGGAGCATCTTAGCTCCACCCTGAGGTGTCTTGATGGAGCCAGATGAGGACCCTTTGTCCTCGAGCTGTCTACCTCAGCGCTTGGCAGTTTTTCACTGGGTTTGACCTCGCTAGTATTTGAATGTCTGCGCACACACAGCCTCATCCAGCTTAATTTGCATCTAATGCATCGATCGAATCAGGCCTTAATGGGGCACGGGGGTGTGTTCTTCCTGATTGCTTTTATTTCCTGTTGGGATATGGAGTAGGGGAAGCGAGCCACACTACTTTCCAATTCTGCCACTCACAGGCAATGTTTCTGTTCTTTCTTTGAGTCACAATTTTCTCCCTGTGTGAAAATGAAGGGGTAGAGCAAATGCTGTTTCAGGCTACTTAAGCTATTGACCCAGCTTCCTGTCATTGTTGTAGCGTTTTGCTGGTTCAGGTCTGCTTTCCTGGTTGACTAATTGTTTCACAGACGATTTAAGTTTTGTGTGGCTTTTGTCAGTGTTTCTCTTCCCATTCCTTGAACTTTCTTCTCTTCCCTGCAGGCTGAGTAAGAATCCTAAGTGGGCGGGCGGCTCTCTGGGCAGGTGGGAGGTGCCCTTGGCCCAGGATGCTGTCCTAGCTTTGGCCCCACACCTGCCTTTGTGACAAGATCCAGGGATGTTAATTGCCACACGGAGGCTTCCATTCAAGAGCTGAAAATCTAGAGCAGCTTTTGTATAGCTTTTACCTGACAAGACCTCATAAAGAACAGTCAGGACGCCATATATCTAAGTGTTGTTAATAGTGACTAAGAGACAGTCATTGATGATTCTGTCCTGCCTCTATCTCTTTTAGAGAATTGCATAGCATTAGCCTAAAGCACAGATTTATTTTTTCATCCAGGCCTTGCATGTTGGGGAGTGAGAAGGAATCTGCTCTGATCTCTGGTGTATTTGTTGGTTACACTGCACTACTACTGATCAGAAAGCCTTCAAATACTTGCTTTTGGGGGCAGGGGCTAGCAGAAAGATAAGTGCTTCAGTCTTTGAGTAGAAATAAATAAATATGTGGTGTACAGCGGCATTTGAAGTTTTCGTGTGTGTGTGTGTGTGTGTGTGTGTGTGTGTGTGTGTATGTATGCATGTGCACGCGAGTGAGTGCATGTGCATTTGTGCATGCCTGTGTGTATGTGTACGTGTATGTACATATTCCTGTGTGCAAGGGAGGGTTGGGCACTGAGGCCTTGCCTGGACTGTAGCTAAAAGGTCTATAGCATATGCCCCATCTCTCCTCGGGTCCCGAGCACCTCAGTACCCGAGGACCAAGCTGAAGGCCTCAGAGTTGGGACTGGAAGTCTGGGTGCAATGTTTTCCTCTTCCTCCCCTCCCCTCCCCCAGAGCAGTTACTAGAAGGTCATTCACTGCGTGTGCTCTGGAATCTGGGCTGCTCTGGCCACTGCAGTTCGTCTTTGTTCCATGCTAAATGAGGCGAGAACTGCAGCCCAGGTCACATTGGTGATCCAGCACAGCAGGGCACTCAGCTGTGTGCAGGACAGTTCTGCAGGGCAGGAAGGTCGTTCCCTCTGGAGCAGAGCCACTGGCCTGCAGGAGTGCGTCTGTCCGCTGTCCGTCCATCCGTGGTGGGGTTCGGGACTCCTGTGGGCTCCATTTCCCCTATGCTGATCCAATGGGGCTTTTCTTGTTGTTATTGGGTTTTATTTTTAGTTTATTTATTTTGGCTGTTGAGCAGCGGGGTAGGGCAAGAGTCTCACTCTAGCTTAGGCTGGCCTACCTCACGGGGTACCAAAGGCTGTCCTGCAAGTCACAATAATATTCCCATCTCGGCCTCCTAAGTGTTGGGACCAACAAGTGTGTGTCACTATGCCCTGACCAGGAGATGTTGAATCTTCCTTTTCCAGACCGTGTTCAAAGAGCTGGAGTATGGAAAAAGAGCAAAGCCCCGCAGAGGCTCATATTATTGTGGAGGAAAGTAACCATGTGATCCAGATAGAACTTTTCTTGCAGGCCAAGCGAACTGCGGGGAAAGATATGAACCGGGTAACAAAAGGAGTAGCTTTAGCTGGGGTCAGCGTGGTGAGCACTCATTTGTTTTGGCAGGATGACCCCACTGAGTCTGTGACACTTTCCTTTGTGAGTAACCTTGGTGTGACTCGCACACCTCCCTATGATTCTCCTCATCTGTAGGGTATCAGGATGGGGGAACAGATCACAGAACTCACTGAGATGGATAGTTCCGGCCAGTGAATTCTAGCCACAGGCTGGTCGTCCCATGGCTGTATGCTCCTGTGCGTTGGAGAGGGGACAGGATGTGGCCAGGAGACCAGAGGACTGTGAGGAGGTAGGCAGTATACAGGATAGAAAGCAGACCTGGTTTGGGGTCCTCAGGGAAAGAATTGGGAAGAATACAGTAGGGCGGGACCTTAGGGCTCTGTTCCCTGTTAACCCAGGGGGGTGTTAAAGCATCTATCTCATCACACATGCTGGGGTAGAGACCCAATTGAGCAGCTTCTGAGAGAAGAGGTGAGGGTAGGGGGTGGGGATACAGCAGCACTGGGGACCTTAATGTTTGGCCTGTTAGCATGACTGTGACCTCCTCATGGGTGGCTATACTTGTGTTGGCCAATCAGTGGGGTGTTTAACAGATGCATGCTAGAGGATTCTGTTGTCTTTCCAAACATGGTTTTCTTGTTCCTCAAAAGAGCTGACTTAGTTGCTCATTAATCCTAACTTTATTTCCCGGGGGCAAGTATCCAGCCAACTCACCATCCCTTCTGAATGGTGTCATCAGACCAGAACCCATGTGTCCCTGAGCGCACGTCCTCTCCAGAGCTGGAGACCTGCCAGTCTCAGGCTGGTTCAAGTTATTCTAAACATTCAAATTATTACTGTTTTAATTAGCAGTCTTTACTTTTAAAATTCCATGTTAGGAACACACAGTTAAAAATTCATTGCTAGAGTAGAGAGTTCCCATAACCCTTCTTTTTAACCAAGGTATTAACATGCAGTTGACTAGAGTGGGTGCCTGTTAACACATTTAGCTTATGTGATACTTTTCTCTTTATGCTGTACATTTGATATGGTTATTTATTTCTTTTGTTTATTTATTTGTTTGTCTATTTATTTACACTTGAGAGTTTATGTTGTTGTCCATGGGAGGCTTGGTCTGATACCTGCTTGTCCGGTCATATCAGCAGCAGAATCATAGGCAGTGTTCTTCTTTGACTGCATTTCTACCTTGTCGCTGGAGACACCTGACATGAGCTTTGTAAACAGAGGGAGCCCCCAGGAGGAGGGTGGTGGCAGACATGACAGGGTGTGTGGGTGGCAAGTGTAATATGGGTGGCTACGTCAAGCTGTTCTGTCTTTCTGCTGTTCGCATTATCGGTCACACGCTGGGAGACACTGCAGTTCCAATCTTTACAGACTCCAGGAGTTAATCTCCGGAAAATACAGTGGAAGCAACATAATGGCAGAACTTCCTGAGACAGTCATGTTGTACCCAGGCTAAAGTTGTCCAGAAATTTACAAAAAAAAAAAAAAAAAAAAGCCTTTGAGGTTCTTTGATAATCTTATATGCAGTTATAATTCCTGCTTGTCTGAATCATGAAGCCACAAATATAATGTCTGTTTGTCTGTCTGTCGTATCACAGTTACTCATACAGTTTACACCTTCCTTAAGATTTCCCCTTTTCCTTTTCAATGTCTTTGAGATAGAATCCTATTCTGCAGCCTGGGCTGGCCTTACACTCATGGGAATTCTCCCACCCCAGCTTCCAAGGCACTGAGATGACAAACCTTAGTTTCCCCACCTGACTTTTCTTTTTTTAAAAATTCTTTTCTTTTTCTTTGGGAGTCTTATGGATTTTTTTCTTTCATTTTAGATATTGATGAAATAGTTGTAAGCTGTGGTATTTTTAAACTCCTTTCTTTGAGTCCTTCCTCTGCTCTGTGTCCTGTGTGGTGTTGCGCTGCAGGGATTCCTGGAAGGAGGAGGTCACAGAGCTGCTATAGGTCTATAGAAGGCCTAGTGATTAAAAGCCCACCAGCAGCAGGTTTAATATACCGCTGTCCTTTGGTAAGCTGGGAATTGTGTGTGGCACTTACGGGTACCTGGCTTTGGCTGTGATAGAAAGGGAGGTGATTTCAGCCATCACACCTTCTGCTTTGGCCTGAGGAGCTGGCTTTCTGACCTCTCTGCTTCCAGGGCATCCTGGCTCTCATTCCATATTGATAGCGTGGATGTTGAGCTCTCGTCTGGGAGATGTAGCCCTGAGTCCTCCTTTGAGTATATCTTCCAACTCTCTCCAGTGGACCCTAAGGTGCGGCTGGGTGGAGCCAGTTTAGCTCCTGCAGACTCATTTTCAGGAAGGCAGATTTGTGATCTTTCTTTACAGGGAAAGGGAGTCAGGGAAGAAGGGAGTGTAGGCGTGTGGTGTGAGTGTGATGAGTCAGTGGGTGTGCACTGTGAGTGGGTGGGTGTGTTCGAAGTATGTCAGCACACACACACACACACACACACACACACACATGTATAGCAAGTGTATGTAGGTGTGTGTTGGGTACATATACCAGCTTGGGTGGGGGCTGGCGGAGGGAGGCAGGCCCTTGTAGGGAGATGGGTCTGGGAATAAGGGCTCTCTTATATGGTATACATTTCCTAATTGTTCCAGTATTATCAGTCTAACTGCATCCTTCCCCAGGATGGAGAGGTGGGCTGTGGCACAGCCAGAGTACGGGTCCCCTTTGGGTGCTTGAGTTCGGGCTCTGTGGCTAGCAGCTCCTCTTCTGGGCTGGCAGTGATTCCTCTTCCGTGCACCTCCTCTTCCCGCTCTGGCTCCTCTACAATGGATGACCTTGTTCAGTCCCGAGGCCTTGGCCTTCACATGATCGAAGGAGGAACTGAGCCCAGAAGGTTTGGGTTTCTGAGTGCAACAGGTTCAGGGAAGATCAGCATGGAACACACAGGAACGGGATCCTGGAAACTCCCGCTGGGCTGGAGAGCCTTTGAAGTTGGGCAGTCATGGATGGCACTGTGCCATCTCTGGCTGCACAGGTCATTGACCTATTGCTGACCTTGAAGCTCCAGCAGAGCTCACTGGGGAGAATTGCTAACCCTAGAGAGACCTAGGGGCTCAGTTGTTCAGCAAGGGTCAAGGCCCTTGGCCAATCAGCTCTTATACTTGGGTGGGCTCCCCCAAGGGGCTGGCAAACCAGGGGTACACAGACTGCAGTGTACCCCTGGTTTGCCAGCCGACTCATCTGCTGCTGGGAACTTCATTCTTCATTGTGTCAACACAAGCTGTTGGTCAATACTAGGGGAACTCCGTTTGTTCCCCATGTCATTTGTGAAACTCTTCTGGCTGGAGCCAGTCCTTAGCTCCAAATTTTGGGGAAAGGCTTTTCTTTTCTCGTAACCACAGAGACTGTCTTTCAGATATGACTGTTCCTATTTCTATTAAGTCCACCTGTGCTTAGTACATGTCAAGCTGTGTAGACACATGTCAAACTGTTAGACTCCTTGACTAACTCTCGGGCATGTGGATGGGGTGATTTAGGGAAGCGAAGGGCTCTGGTATGAAGGGTCTGTCAGGAAAGGAGGCCTTATGTTCAATTTGATCACCTGCACACAGGGGCTTAGACACTGAGGCTGTGTTTAAAGTTATGAATAATATAACCTTTCCCCCTTAGAACTAATTGAATTTAGGGCCCTTGGTAAGCAAAGACAGAGACTGGTACTAACCAGTGGAGAGTGAGGGTTTCATTCTCTTGTTTACATATTTTTGCATTATTTGAGTAGTCTTTAGCAAAGAAATACTTGTTAAACATTAACCTTAATGCAATCTAGTTTAGTGGACAACTTCAAAGTATAATCAGGGCAGGTGTGGTGGTGCACTCCTGTAATCCCCGACACTCAGGAGGCTGAGACACAACAGGTGATTTTGAGGTCAGCCTCAATTAGATGGTGAACCTGTCTCAAAAAGCATTAAAAAGTCCACTTGAGCACTTTGTTTTTAATAAGGAAAATTATTAGTCTCTTCTTCCTCCAGTCAGGAACTTAGCAAAATGTTGGAGGTCTACAATATGTCTAGGGAGAACTCAATAAAATTCCAGTAATTAAAAAAGAGTAGCCAGATGTGGTGCTTCGGGCTGCAATCACAGCACCTGGGAGTCTGAGGCAGGAGACATGCCGTGAATTGAATTACCAGCCTGAGCTACAGAGTGAGTTCCAGGCCAGCCTGGGTTTACCAGTGGGGGCTTGTAAAAAGACAAACAAATCTAAAACAGAGCAAGCAAAACAAAACAAAATGAAAAAAAAATCCCAGACAATAACTCCAAAAGTGTCTATTTTTCTTAGTGCATTTATTTTTGGCAAGCACTTTTATGTAAGAGTGTCTCTGTCTCTCTGTTTCCTGTCTCTGTCTCTCTGTCTCTGTCTCTGTCTCTCTCTCTCTCTCTCTCTCTCTGTGTGTGTGTGTGTGTGTGTGTGTGCAATTCATTTGATCTTACAGATGAAGAAATTGAAAGGAGAAAAAGGAAAACTGCTCTTACCATGTCCCATAGACAGGGGCCAGGACCTCTGCCAGGAGCCTTTCTGCTTCAGATGCCTGCTTACCCAAACACAGGGCTTTGCTACTTTAGGAGCAAGATGAAAACGGGAGCAGTCATTTCTGGTTAAGCACTTATTTGTTATTGAAATCTAGAAACAATTTCAAAAGCAGCCTTTGGGATTTTAATTTCCTCCTCTGTAAAATGGGGAGAGAAATCATGTGGCCTCCAAGACTTCGCACCCCTGACATTCTGTGATTAGGGATAGTGCCTCCCCCATTCCCCCATCTCATTCTCTCTTTCTTTGCTTCTTTTCTACAGTACGTGGGAAGCCTGGATGTGCCCAGACCCAACAGCAGGGTTGAGATCGTGGCTGCCATGCGCAGAATCCGGGTGAGTGGTCCGAAGGTGGGGCTGTGTGCGAATCCGGAACTCAAGTTTCCTTGCTGCCACCCTTTCAGGCAGACTAGAGCCAGAATGGGTGGCTTCCCTCCAGGCCCCAGAGCCCATATTCCTGTATCGTTGGGGAAAACTATTGTGAACTAGGGTCAAAGATTGAGACGGATGTGATGGGTGAGCAGGAGCATCCTCCCTCTGTCATGTCCAGTCGCGCTTTCCACCTGGGACACATGCGCATGCGCTGTGGTTAGCTAGTCAAGGAGAGTGGTAAATGTAGAGTGAAAGTTTAGTAAGCAACTAGTCACCAATCAAAACATTTTAAAAGGGTAATTTACTGTGGTACAGGATAGAAGATTTAATGGAGATTTTAAGACTGGATATGAAATTCCAACAAAACTTCCTTGGTCAGCTGCTCGAGGCTTCAGGATGTGTAAGCCTCCCTTTTCTGCGACTCCTGGAAGAGTTTGGTATGTGTGGTAACCCACTGCTGCCTTCTGACTCTGATCCTTGGAGCAGGGATCCGTAAAGGAACTCAATCGGGAGCTCTGCACCAGAACCGAACTGTGCCTTTGGAGGTGGGCTTGGGATCACTTAGTCGCATTTCTTATCGTGGTGTGGCGTGAGTGGTGTTAGTTAGGGCGGTTGGCTCGGTCGTCTCTGGGTGCAGCCCGGCGTGTGTCGTGTGTCATTGTTCTTTGGAGTGATCTGTTCACCTAAACGGAAAACATGGAACAGGTGCTGGAGCTCCATTTTCCCCCTTGAGCTCACTCTCTACCCAATCAACAGAAGCCTCAATTCACTGACATCAGCGATGGGGAGGGTGTAAACATATTTACTGTTTACATTGGCTCTCCGCGTGCCTCAGTGGTGCTTCCAGCCTCTGAGCCTTTTCGTCTTTACCAAGCTGACTTTACTGAGACTGTTATTATAGATAACAGTACTTAGAAATAAAGAAATTCGAAGTACTTTCAGGAGAGTAATTCTGCTCCATAGTCACAGCGTTAGGGGATCATGCCGCATTGTTTTTTCTAGATTGACCTGAAGCTCAAAGAAATATTGAGAAGTGATGGAGGCGCGGGAGTGTGCGTGTGGCCTGAATCTATCCTATCACTTCCTCTTGGTCTCAGGGAAAAGCTGTACATTTTCCTTCCCCTTTGGGCTGCTGGTTGGGGCTCAGTACTTCCGGTCCCCTTTCCTGTCTCCTTTACCCTGCTACATGAATAGAAGCAGAGTTCATGCGTTGTGCTCGCTGCTGTGACAGAAGGACTGGCGCTGGAACTACCCACACGTGGGTGTCCACCAAAGTTCTCTGTTGTTAGCTTTTGACTGACGGGGCAGAGAGTGGCAGCTGTTGACATCATCACCATTGTGAAAGCATTCTCTTTACCAACAGTAATAGTTACTTCCATGCTGGATGCTTTTTTTAGATGCTTTGATATTGAATATGTTTTATTATTATTTGTAGATACTTTAGATGAGGTGGGGATATTGTTAGCACTTTTTATGGATGAGACCTGGAACCCAAGACAGCCTAAGTACTTCAGGTCAGGTTACTGTTCTGGGGATTCATACTCAGGCTGTGCCATGGCCCCTGGTACCCTGCTGAGCATTCGATGGAACGCTGAATGTTTGAGTCTTGATCTTAACTGGGTGGAACCAAATGACTGGAACATGACACCTTCCCAGAAAGGGAGCCTGTGGTAGAAACAACTTAAAGCGGGCAGAGGCATGGGAAAACATTCCCTGGAAGCTGGGGCAGGCCAGACACGGTTGGTGTTGGGATCTGCAGGAATCTGGGCCTGGAATGTGGCAGGCTCCTCTTCCCTCATTACCTGTGAGCTGTGCCAGCCTCACGCCTCTCCCTACAGCCAGCCCCCTCTGTGGGAGCCGCTTCCAGCTCTTAATGAGCCGCTCATTACATTAGAGGGAGAAATTAATTGGTCAGAAAGTTGTTTGGGCTGGCAGTCCGGTGGCTTGTGTGGACTGGCTGCCATTAGTAGCATAGTAGATTGTGTGTTTTCCCCACCCCCACCGCCGCCCCACAATTCACTGCTAGGTCCGGGCTGCTATTTTCTTCTTTCTCTTTGCCTTTCAGAAGCTGTTTGGGCTGTAATTACAGCTGTCAAGAACTAGGGCATGGGATTTCTGTGTAAAGGACTATAACTGACACTGTCCTTTTATGTTGAGTGGTGCTAGGCTAATACTGGATAGGACACTACAGACTTTGGATGCTGGGTGCTCGGCTGGGCTTAGAAGCCCCAGACCCCAGGGCTTGGCCAGAGCAGTAGGCAGTCCTCAGAGCAGCTATTGATAAGGACCCCGAGAGCCTTACAGGTGAGATGTGAGTGCTTGCCAAGACCGCCTCCCTCCCTCCTCCTTCCCTCCCTTCCTCCCTTCCTTTCCCTTCCTTCCTCCCTCCCCCCTCCCTTCCCTTCCCTTCCTTTTCCCTCCCTCCCTCCCTCCCTCCCTCCCTCCCTTCCTTCCTTCCTTCCTTCCTTCCTTCCTTCCTTCCTTCCTTCCTTCCTTCCTTCCTTCCTTCCTGAGATAGGGTCTTACTATGTAGCCTAGTCTGACCTTGAATTCGAGATCTCCTTGCCATGTGCTGTGGTGCAGGTGTGGCTCACCATGTCCCTCATTGCTAAACTGTAGATCTCATCCTCTGGTCCTCTCTGGAGAGCTGTACTGTGCTGTGGCAGTAAAGATTCTTATGTTTCCCAAAGGATGCATGCAGGGAGTGGAGGCCCCTGCCTGACACCGTCTTCAGTCCTCTTAGGACTTGGGGCTTTCTTGTTCATCTCCAGCCTTGTGCCCCAGTGTGGACTCAGTTCCGTCCACACTCCATCATTCACTGTGTGCTTCCTCTGCCCTTGTCTGCAGTTGCCTTCCCACCTTTTTCATCTTCTTTTTGAAATTATGATGTCTATCTTAGATACATTTTTCTCCTTTTAACCTGCTTCTAAGAAGTAGATGGTAAAAGTGCATAGCATTAGATTTTCCTTTTCATGTTTTTTTTTTGTTGTTGTTGTTTTGTTTTTCGAGACAGGGTTTTTCTGTATAGCTCCGGCTGTCCTGGAACTCATTCTGTAGACCAGACTGGCCTTGAACTCAAGAATCTGCCTGCCTCTGCCTCCCAAGGGCTGGGATTAAAGGCATGCGCTACCACGACCTGGCTTGTGCTTTCCTTTGTAAAGGCAGACAGTTCAGTAGTTAAGTGTATCCCCTCCTGTTGCATTTAGGATCTCCAGTCTTTCCTTTTTTCCTTTGTGTAAAACTGAAACTCTGTATCAGTTAAATAGGATCCCCTTTCCCTTGATGGCTATCTTCCTATCTTCTGTTTCTGTGATTTTGACAATGTTAAATTGTCATAAGAATGGAACCATGCAGAATTTGTCCCCTGGTATGGACATAAGGTCTTCACAGTCCATCGTGTTCTATAGTGTCGGGATTTCCTTCCTAAGGTCTCCTTGTATCACTTTGTATGGACAGAACACATTTACTTTATGAATTCATCTTCTGATGGGCATTTGTTTCTATCCTTTTTAGCTGTTGTGAATAGTTCTGTGAGTACACGGGTGTGCAAACATGTCTTCCCAAACTTTCTTTGATTTTTTTTTCCCTTGTCTATATTCTCAGAAAAGGAATTTCTGGGTCACAATGGTAGGTTAAATCTTTGAGCTGGCATCTCATTATGGTATCTAGGCTGGTCTTGAACTTGTGGGCATAAATGATCTTCTTGACTCAGCCTCCTGAGTAGGTGGGACCGAGGACATGCCACTGTGCCTGGTGGGAGCTGTGTTCTTTGAGAATCCTCCGACACCCTTTTCATACTGGTTTCATTTTGCCTTCCCACCAAGGATGCGCCGCAGTGTGTACTCTGTACATCATTAATAAAGGGAAAAGAAGCTAAGAAAGCATGTGTGCGACTGGGAGATTAAACCCGATTTATGGGAGACAGGAAAGGCTTTGTGGGAGTGTAGAGGGATAAGCCAGTGGTGACAGGTGCCACAGCTGGATGGCTTCTAAGCTGTGGCCATGGCCGCTGTCACAGCTCAGCGAGGTCTAGCCCTGGAGGAAGGGACCACATCCTGTCATGACCATCTTCGAATCTCCAGTGTCTAACATGATGCCCAACTACCCTGTGCCCTTTGTTCCCAGATATCAACACCAGTCCCTGCCGCTTCTCTGTAGTCTCCTTGGGAAGGGCACTCAGTGTAGTCAAGAGGGCTCTCAACAAAGAGTGGTAAGAGTTGGGCCTGGATCTTACCCTTGACTTAATGTGTGACCTTGGCAAAGCAGCTGAGGGCTGTTAATCTTGGCTTCCTCATTTATAAAAGACAGCATGCTGCCTCTCATCCTGTCTCTCTGGTGCTATTGTCGGATCCGGGATGGTGCGTGAAAAAATGCTTTATAAACCATAAAGGGCTATTTATATTCATCGCTATCATTTTTTTATACCTTTCCTCTGGGTTTCAGAGCATTTCGTACATGCAGATAAATACTCTGAGACTTCTAGCTGCTTTTAACAGCCAGCTGCCTTATCTAGCTGCTTTTAACAGTTAGCCTCTTGAGTGAACGAGGTCCTTCCTTGGGGAAGCCATCTTGAGTGGCTTGTCTTGTCCTTTCAAGTTCCTACCACAACATCCCCATGACTGGTGTCATAAGAATGACTGTATTTCTAGTGTCCAGCACATGGCCCTGGCCTCCCATTGACTTCTTTGACTAAGGGTTGGGCACATTCTGGTCCACACTACAAATGGCTTCCAAAATGATACAGAATGGAATCAAAAATCCCTCCTTAGTGTGTCTTGGTTTCTCTAGTGTATGTAGTCTGTGGTTTGATAACCAGGAACTGGCCATGCCCACCTCCTCTTCTGGCAGCTACCATTTTTGCCAGCTTTACCCAGAACTTTTCTCAAGGAAAACCAAAGGGTAGAAAAAAACCTAAGAGGCCCTGGGTATTTTCTTAGGAGGGCTTACATTGGATGCATTTTTGGGAGTTCATCATGGGCTGGTGGTTTTGTGGAGCTAGTGACTAGAGCCACAGTTCCTGTCTGCATGCCCCTTTCCCCGTGGCAGAGGGCTTCTACCATAATAAAGAGGATTTGTTCCTTTGTACCTTTCTTTGTTAGTAGCTTGCCTAGGTCAGCAGTGGTCTCCCCTTTGTTATTATGTTCTCTTTTTGTCAGAGTCTGCAAGGATCACCTCTGCTCTGTCAGCTTGGCCACTTCTTGGAACGCACTAACCAGTCACAATGTAACGGCTTAAAGTAACTCTAACTTCTCATCTTGTAGTTCTGGAGTCAGAAGCCTGAGACGGGGAGCCGCCAAGGCTTTGGTAGGCCTGCTTTCTGCGTTTCTGCTGGAAGCCCTAGAGAACAGTCTGTTTCTTGATCTTCCAGCATCCTTGTAGGAGGAACCAACCTGAGGGCCTCTGAGCACATCCTATGAAGCAGACATGCATAGATAGGAGCATATCTATGAAGGTGACCCAGCATGCCATTATAAACGGACTACATGATGAGATATTTTTCTTTATTGTTGTTGTTAATCTAATTGTGTGGTTTTCAAATGCAGCTTGTCACATCGTGACACATGTCACAAGGTTATATATGCCCAAAGATTGCCCATGATTTTGGCAAGTGCCTCCTGTCTGTCTTCAGAGCCAGCAGGGCTGCCACTGTGACCTCTGCTTCCCATCACTACATGGCGGCGTCACACTCTGTAGCCTCATCGATGGGGGACCTTTGTGATCAGCTCTCTCTCCTCTGGTTTCTCCCAAGAATCCCAGATTATTTCCCTGTCAAGGTTCATCCTCTTTTCTAAAGTGCAAAGCCTTTAGAATTGTCATGTGATACAGCACCTTTAAAGGCTTGAGGGGCATTTTTGAGTCTATCCCAATGGATTAGAGCATCAGGCTCTAGCGGGAACTGGGAAGGTCCTTCCCTTACTTAAAGTCTCAGGTACAAGATGAGGCAGAACAAAATTTAGATTGTGTTTTGTTCTGTGTGGAATCAGGGGACTTTGGACAAGGTTCTCAACCTGTCAGTCAATGTTTGATCATGAATAAAATCCGTATAATAACTTTTCTGTAGATAGATTTGACCAGATAATATGTGAATTCATACACACAGTACAAACAGATGCGCCTGACACGTGGCCTGTATACCCCAAATGATAGTTGCAGGCTGCAGCTACAGTTCAGTGGTAGACTTACCTAGTTTGCACAAGGATATGGGTCCTACACTACAAAAACAACAGCAGCAAAATGCCCTGTTATTTGCATATCTGCAATTCCAGTGTTTAGAAGGCAAAGACGGGATCACTAAGTTTGGGGTTGGCCTGCTCTACTTAGTGAGTTGCAGGCTAGCCAGGTCTACCTAGTGATACTGTGTCTACACCCCCACACGCACGCACGCACGCACGCACGCACATATAAAAACTTCTAAAAATACCAATACCGCCCCAACAAAAACTCCAAAAGGTTCCTTTCTAATTGCCCTCCATTGAGAACAATGATAAGCAGCTGAAAACCCCTAGCTTTTATTAAAGATATGAATTCATTTGCTCTGAGACCCGTTGATTATTTTTAACCAATTTGTAGATTAATGTTTCTCTGAGTAGGTTCCCTGGAACTGTAGGGTCATCTTCATTTAGTTAGGTGTTTGAGAGTTCTCTGTAAGACTTATCAAACATTGTGTTTTCGTTTGATCCTAATGTGAATAAAGTAAAATGAGCTTATTGTACGCCCTGCACGGCTCATTAGCCTTTGGCCTTTACTTCTGAGTTTGTCTGCTGGGTCTTCTAGAGTGGGCAGACTATGTCTCCTCACTGCTGACGCTCTAAAAGAGAGCAGAACCATGGATCTTCATGTGTATGGAATGAATTCTCCTAAGGCAAATCGGCCTATGGGCCCCTGGCATAGGAAGGAGCTAGGAATTACGACTTCTGTCCAGTTGAGGGAGAGGAACATGACCTTCTGGATAGTCGAGACAGAAGAAAGTAACCCAGGAGTGGAGCTAGCGCCTGCCTGGTACCCAGGCTGCAAGGAAGACTGGCAGTCGCCATGCCCCTGTCATCTCCATCTGGGTTGCTTGCAGGAAGTGTTTGGCTTTGCTGCTTTTAGTATCTTTTCTGACTTGTTGGTACCTGTGCTAATTACGAAATATGATAGGCCATAGGAATGACAATACCAAGACCCAGCTATTAATTAGCTATCACCCATTGACAATACAGAGACACCTTCACACAGTGTACCCCAGCCTTGACTATGTGGTCCTGGTGGTGGACATTCTGAGTATCACCGCTGAGTCTGCTTGAGCTGGACACTGCAGCGCTCAGAGAGCATATCCACTGTGTATTCACAGAGACGTGATTTCAGTGTGAAGTCTTCTCTGACTTGTTTGAATGTATTGATTATATAATATAACTTGCGTTTAAATTATAAATCTATATAAGGCCTGTATGCATAAGCAGTTTATATCTAGATGGATGTTTTACATATTTAAATGATATTATAATTTGCCAATACTTTTTCGGGTAATGACTTTATTGAGATATACCTCATACACTATATAATTTATACATCATGCACTATACAGTTTTAGCAGTGGGATTTAGTATATATCTATATACATCATTATACAGCCGTCATTATAGAACTTACTTCCTCCCCAAAGGAAGCTCTGAACCTCTATTGGATTTTTTAAGTTTTTGCAGCATTGGGGATCAAACTCAGGACCTCCAGCACACTAGTCAAATGCTCTACCACAGGACCACGTACTTCTAGCCAACTCTGTGCTTCTGTCCTCTCATCTCCCAGTGTCCCCGAGGCTCCCAGCCACAAGTCTCCTCCAGCAGTTCACTTCCACCCTGAATGGATTTGCCTGTCTTGGACATTTACCATTGATGGTCTCATAAAATATGTGGACCTTCGTCTCTGGCTTCTTTTAGTGTTTGCACAGTTAACCTGCGCCTTTTATGCACCAACACTTCATTTCTTTTTATTATTGGCTACTATTCCATCTCGTCGTACTTCTGATATATGAGACATGAGCTGATCAAACAGTGGATGTTTGCCTTTTTGGTTTTCTTCGAAAGGGAGCTTGGTGTTTTCAGCAGTGTGTGATGAGGGGGTTACAGAGGTCTTCCTTTGGAGCAAAGGATGCAGATCAGAACTCCCAGGTGGCCTGAGACAGGCATTCTCCTCCGAAGGAAGAATGGTGCACAGAGAGCCAGCTTGATCCCCCTCCTCACTGGGAGAGAAAGTGTTGACTTCTGAGCCAACATTATTTTAGGTTCTGGAAGCACAGAGTCTGAAAAACAAAGTCCCTGCTCGGATGAAACTTACAGTCTGATGGTGAGAAAGAATAGGAGAGACTAGAAACACGGAGTCACGGGGACATTCTCTGCAGACTGCTAAATTAGGACATGAGACCAGGAAGAGCCCGAGGTGGCCTGGTACTGGTTTTCTGCAGATCGCAGGGGAAGTCGTTCTTGTTCTTGGTTGTGTTGAAGTGAGTCTTTATATGTGAGCAGGCAGAGGGAGGGAGCCGTCTGTTTCTCTGCAGGAAGTGCTTCACACAGAAGGAGCAGGAAGCAGGAAGCCCAGAGCAGGTATAGGCTTTCTAGGTTCAGAAAGCAGCCCAAAGGAAAGTTTGAATGGTGACCTGTAGGAATGGTAGCATTATTTGTAGGAATTTTTTCCCTCCAGGTCACATCTCAAGAGAATCTGGGTCACTAAGAGGCTCCTGAGTTCCTGGACTACACATGAATAAACCCATCTATCTTTCCTTGATTTCAAACCAGATTGGAAAGTTACTCGATTCGGTTTTGTTCCAAAGAGGAAGGATTCAGGAATGATTCTCGCTTCTCTTTTGAGATAGGGTCTCATGACTTAGCCCTTACTGTGCTGACCTGGCTGGCCTTAAGCTCCCAAAGATCTGCCTGCCGCTGCCTCTTGAGTGCATGGAGTAATGATGTGAGGTTCTACGCTCTGTTCAAGAATGATTTAAACAAACAAATAAACAAAAAACCAGGGCAGAGATACTTCATTATCTTCCAGAGTTGTGGTTAAAGCAAAGCACACAGTTGATTTTAAATAAGGGGCCTGGCTCCATTACAGCCTTGCATCCCTAAGAGTCAGCAGTGATATCTTTGAGTTTTCAAAGGAATGTCAGAATGCATCCTGCTCAGTCCAGTTTCTTGTAAAGATCCTCTTCCTTCAGCTGGCTGACATTATGATGATGTTGTTGTCCACCACCAAGCCTGGCTGTTGGGTATCCTTTAAACAAAGTTTTTTTGCTGTAAGAAAAGGAAATGCTGAATGTCAGTGTTTGAAGCCTTTGGGGACCCTTTGTTCTTCTTTCTGGCATTGGCAAAGAGGGTGACATTGTACATCTTTAATGACTTCTTTGGATTTAAAGACATATTTATGTGTAAATGGATTTTTTTCATTTTAGCCACTCGTAATGTATGACTCGGTGGGTTTAAATATGCCACACTTTGTGCTCCTCACCACTGTCAATATCTAACGCCTTTCATTAATAATCTCTGTCATAAATTGTGCTCATTCAACAGAGACTTCGTTCCAGCCCTGGAACTCTGTCCTGTCTCCTGTCTCTTGATGTTATCTATTCTACAGACCGCACACCGGTGAAATCTTATGCTGTATTTGTTACCTGTTCCTGTTTATTCCACTGGCCAGGATGTTTTCAGGGTCCTCTGTGTCATGGTGTGCATCATCAGTTCACTCCTGTGCAGAGCTGAAAAGTATTTTCCCTTGTGACTTCTGCGAGCCAGGCTCTGACAGCCCAGGCTGGTCTCCCGTGACTTTCTGTACTTAGCGTATGACATAGGTTTTGATGTATGGCCAGAGTGCTCCCAGGATCATTCGTGCCCTATAGGATAAAGATGCAGTGCGATCTAATGAGACAGCTTTGGAACCACAGTGAAGACAGCTTCCAAGAGGCACATGTCTTTGACTTGTGTGGTGAGGTTCCACCTTTGTGGCTTCCGTTGTCTGCACGGTTGCTTGGGTGGGTTTTGTATCTACTGTGATTTGATCCTAGTTTCCAACAACCTTGTAAGGGATGGGTATTACTGAGTTTTCTACAGAGAAGGGTCATAGGAGTGACATCACTGCTCAGTGTTCTGGTCCTTGTGCAGCCTCGGCAGACCAGAGTCTAGATTGCTCTGGGCTGTGTCTGGCCACGGGCAGAGAGCACATCATCACCCTCTAAGGGTGAGATCGCCCCACTTTATAGATGAGCAAGCTAAGGCAGAGAAAGGTTAAACAGGTTGCTCTGGTGAGTTGGGGGTCTAGGATTTGCTGCAGAGTCTGAGCTTGGTGCTGCTGTGGTTGGGAACTGAGACTGGAGTCTGGCTCAGAGATCCTACAAGAGCAGACTGATTATCCTCATTTTCCAAGTGTCTAGCCAGACAGTATCATCTGTGTTCCTGATTGTGTCTGTCTTCCATCCGGGAACACGGCCAGGCAGTGCATAGCACTAGATGTAAGTAAGGCCATTATTTGATTTGTATAAACTTCTTTTCAGAGCTTGAAATTCATATATCCTGTGTGGCATCCCCACCTCTCCCCTTGTGTTCCAAAGCCACCTTGAATTTGGTGTGTCAAAAACCTGGCTTCGTCATTTCTGCAGACGTTTCTCCTCTTTTCTCTTTGCTTTCCCTTGGATTTTTACGGATGCCAGTTTATGCCAGTGAAAGCCGTGTTACCCAGCTTCAAACCTCAGGGTCACTTTAGACACTCCTTTCTCCAGGTTTCACATGAGCCACCAATGCCAAATTTCCTTCTAAGCAAATATTTCTCAAATATGCAGATCCCTCTTGATCTCTCCAAGTAGAGGGAGCCCTGTCATTTATTGCACAGATGGCTGCATTGGTCGGGGTGTGGCTCGGTGGTAGAGGGTATACTTTGTAGAACCCCCTGCACCCGCTCCTTGAGTCCCCGTGCTTTCCTTTCTCCTGCTGACCAGCTTGTTTCTCTAAAGGCAGTCCTGTTGGCATTGCCCTGTTTACAGTTCTTTGTGATGCTTCTCTATCATCTCTGGTTTGGACCCTGAGCTCCCAGCAAGGTGTGTGGGCGTCTGCAGGTACCGCAGGCCTGCCCCAGCAAAGGTCAGAGCATCTTCATATCAGCCTCCATCCTTCCTTCCACCTGGCAGGTGCTCCCTTCTCTGTGTGGCTCAGGCCCGTCTCCTTAGGACCCAGCTCAGCTTCTGCTGCCTCTCCACGTGCCCAGTTTTATTTCCCCCCCCCCTTTTATTTCTATAAGTTTCTCTTGACACCTACAAAATAACTTTTCTGGCTTTTATGTCACCACCACACTCTGTAGAGACCTGTGCATTTCCCCAGCTATCTCGGAAATGGTTTCCGTTTGTAAGAATTCACTGAGAGACCTCATGGAGGGCTGGGGCTGGACAGGAGTTGACAGCGCAAACTCCTTGTTCAGGGCCCTGGCTAGGAGAGCATTCCCTGTCTGGTGGTTCTCCCTGCTTGCCTCTGTTTGCCCCATCAGGGCTAGATTGAACGCCTGCAGAGCAGAGACCTGCTGACCCAGTGTACACTGTGTAACACTCAGCCCCTGGGTATTCAGTCAGCGTCAACAATGCTGTGTAGCTGCTGTTCCTCACGCTCTCTGGGCTGCATGAGATCTGCTTCCCTGGAGAGGCCTTTTAACCACGCAACCGTTGGCTGTGGGAGTGACAAATGGCTTTTCCACATCCCTCTCAACCCTGTTGCCTACAGTGGCAGTTGCCCTGTTAATGTGATGTTGGTGTTCTATTAGCAGCGCGTCCTGCCTCCTTACCCGCTAGACCTCCTGATGCAAAGACCTGACACTTGCTGTGTTAGTCTTCCCCTCGTTCATTCCCCCAGGGCTGATTCAGTAGGTGAGCTACACCTGCCTTTGGCCTCCTGAAAAGAGTCATGGAGGGAGCTTGGCCTCCTCTCTGGCTCCTTTAGCTGCCTTGCTGAGCCCTGGGGCCTGGATCACAGGGTGGTCTGGCAGTGGGCCAGGGAGTCAATGGTTTGTGTCCTGGCTTATTCAAGATGCACGTTCTGAGTAGGATACTCAGGGGGGCTATGAGCTGAGGAAGGTCAAGTGTGCCTCATTTTCTATTCCTTGACAAAAGCAGGCTGGCCCTCCCAGAAGCCCCCACCCCAAACCCCAGGCCACTGTCCTTCCCTGCCTGCCTTCCGTTTCATATATCTCCCAATGCCTCAGCTTCTTCCAGACAGGGAGAACTCTTCAGTAGCTCAGGTACAGACTACTGGCATTGTGTCCTTGTCAGTTGTCACCTTGTCCTCTCAGCCTTGTTCTGTCCCTTGTGGAGCCAAGTGGGTCTTTGTTTATTCTGGCCCAGGAGGGACTGGGCGCGAAGGCAGGTGACTAATGCAGGATATATATGAGTTGTGAATATTGTTAAATGTGGTCTTAAATATCCCCAGAATTTTAGAGATAGGAGCCGGAAAGCTATTTCTTAGAACAATCAGGGAACAGCAGGAGTAGGGGGAGGGATTTCTTTTCAAGAAATATCTGTCTAATTATGTGTATCTATCTATCTATCTATCTATCTATCTATCTATCTATATTATATATCTATGTAGTATATATGTATGTATATATAAATCATTTATCATCTGTCAATTTATTATCTATATGTCTATGTATCTATCCATCTATCATCTGCCTATCTATCTTCTATGTATCTATTATCTATCTATCTGTCTGTCTGTCTGTCTATCTATCTATCTATCTATCTACCTATCTCAGAATCTCACTTTTTTTAAAGATTTATTTATTATATGTAAGTACACTGTAGCTGTCTTCAGATACTCCAGAAGAGGGAGTCAGATCTTGTTTTGATGGTTGTGAGCCACCATGTGCTTGCTGGGAATTGAACTCAGGACCTTCGGAAGAGCAGTTGGTGCTCTTAACTGCTGAGCCATCTCAACAGCCCCCGGAATCTCACTTTTATAGAGTAGGCTAGCCCAGCACTTTCAGAGTCCTCTTGTCCCATCCTCTAGTATATTGGAATTACAGGCACAGCCATGCGTGACTCCTGGCATGGCTTTCTTTCAGGTTCAAGAGTCCGCTTAAACCCCCCAGTACTGTGCATATCTTTGACACCAGGTGTTACAGCGAGGTGCTACTCTCTGTGCATCTCATCCTACTGGTAACTCACTGAGCTTAGGGAGCTACTTTGGATGAGATGGTTCAGCAACTTGCTCAACATTGCTATGTTGCTAACTGCCCAGGATCTGGGATCTAGAACTTGGCTTCCTCTCTAAGGCAGATAGAGATAGCTACTGTATCCTCATTGGGAGCCTCTGCTACTCGGGCAGTGCGTGTTTCTTGCCAAGTGTGGCTGTGACCTTTCCTTAGGTCTGACCCTGCATAGAGTCAGCACTAGCCCACGTTTGGTCTGTCTGGCTAAAATTAGGGCCCAGCCCTCTACACTTCTCTGGACTGCTGGTTGAGCTGGCCTGCTCAGGTATGAACTTCCACACTGACCTGTTCCTCTTGGGCCACAGCCGTGTTTGGTGACATCAGCTGCTACAGCTGTGAAGACAGCTGCTGGACAGTTAGGTTAGGACTCCATATGCTGGGACGCTTGCTGGGACTCAGGGGCTGCTAGGGGCTTGGGTCCTGAGCACACACTCTTTCTACCCATTCCCTTTCTTCCTACATTGACAAACCAAACTGAGGGGCTGGGGATATAGCTTAGTGGGTGATTGCTGTGCAGGCATGAGCACCTGGGTTCAGAACTCTAGCATCCATGTGTTTGGCATGCATCCGTTACCCCAGTGCTGGGGGTCAGGGTGTTGATGGACAGGTGGATCTCTAAGCTTTCTGGCTAGCCATTCTGCTGGAATAAACAAGATTCAGATTCAGTGAGGTGACCCCCATCTCAAAAACATGGTGGAAGGCTGGGAGCATGGTTCACTGTGGGTAGAGAGGAACATCACAGCATTGGGAAGGTTGAGATCCACTGTCTTGGGGCTGAGGCAGTGAGGGATGAAAGAGATTTTGGCTTGGTTCAGGCATTCTCTGGAAAGGGTTAGCCTTGGCTAGTGTGAAGATTTTAGCAAAGGGCGTGGGGCACCAAGTTTGATTCACACTACTGCATAAGCTAGTCATTACATCCCATGCCTGTAATCCTAGCAATTGGGAAGTAGAAGCAGGAGGATCAGATGTTTCACGATATCCTTGGCTACATAATGAGTTCAGGCCTAGCCTGGGCTATAGAAGGCACTGTCTAAAACAAGACAAAACAAACAAACAAAGAAACAGACAGACAACAACAACAACAACAACAACAACAAAAAACCCAAAGGCAGAGGGTGAAAAAAATAGATGACCACATCTCGTCTCCAAATGTATGCACACTTGAGAGTGTGGCCCCTCAAATGTATATACACGGACACGTACACTCTGTGCCAACAAAAGCCAAGCTAGGTGTCGTGGTTCTTGTCTGTTATTCCAGCACTCGGAAGGTGAAGGCAGGATGGACATGAGTTTAAGATAAGTCTGTTCCGCTGTAAAAGCCTGTCCCAAACAGAAAGAAAGGGAAAAGGAAGGTGAGGTCCTGTGGAAGCCGACACACGGAAGAGGCTCTGAGGCCCCAACCCCTCTCTCTTTTCTACAGTGGGATAATGTACCACATGCTGCAGAGCGGGAGACTTTAGAGCAGCAGTTCAACCTGTGGGTCTCGACCTACTTGGGGTGGTGGTGGTGTCAGCAAATGGCCCTATCACAGGGGTCTCTAGGATATTTACATTATGATTCATAGCAGTAGCAAACTTACAGTTATGAATAGCAATGGGAATACTTTTATGGTTGGAGGTCACCACAGCGTGAGGAACATCACAGCATTGGGAAGGTTGAGATCCACTGTCTTGGGGCTGAGGCAGTGAGGGATGAAAGAGATTTTGGCTTGGTTCAGGCATTCTCTGGAAAGGGTTAGCCTTGGCTAGTGTGAAGATTTTAGCAAAGATGGCTTTGCCTGCTTTGGGAACTTGGGCTAGGACAGTGCCCTCATTGGTTTTAGAGGTGAAGGTAAAAGACCAACTGCACTTTCCGAGCTGAGTTGGGATTCTCACTGCCTAGAGAGAAACCGTGAGCGCCCCCATGTCTGGGCTTTAGGACAGCATCAGCCTTCCCTTGCCGAGTGACCTCTCATCTGGAGCCCCGGGTTTGTCTGTCCGCCTCAGCCACCTGCCCAGCTCTGCCGGATCCCAGCCTCCCTCAGTTTTCTCATTTCGGGCAATCCTTTCTTCAAACTTGATTAGATGCCTTTGTTGGCTTACACATCTGGTCTTCATTTAGCAGGGATGACACTTAATTTAAGTAAGAGTTTGGCTGCTTCTAAACTAAACAACCAAATCCTGCTGAGAGACTGGTGGGGAGGCAGTAGCTGGGTTGTTTATTGAAAGAGATCATACTGATTTATGATTTTCACTTAAGAAATCTATCCCAGATTCTCTGCCCTTAATTGAATGGCTGGGCACCCCAATAGCTCCTTAAAGAGTCTACGTCTCACTTCCAGGAAGAGGAAATCTTCCCAGTGTACACAGGGCCCGTGTGTCTGGAAGTGTAGCTATATGTCCCCAGAGAGCAGTCGGAAGGTGGAGAGCTGGGAGTTCATCTTAGTTCATCTTATCCACATAGAACCCCACCTTTGGTCACTCACTATACATACACACACACACACACACACACACATAAAAGTCACTATATATATATATATATATATATATATATATACACACACATATATATATATAATTACCCCTCCTCTTCCCCCTCCCTCTCCCCCTACCCCTCCCCACCCCCTCCTCCTTTGCCCACTGGTCTGTTTTCTTCACAGCCTGTCTCACACTGAAAATCGTTTGCTCTCAAGTCTCTTGATTTCTCTGCTATAGCTACCTGAAAGACTGCTACCCTCTCCATATGTCTCTGCATGTATATCAGTCTGCTTTGATTATGATTTTAATTTTAAAGATATGGTCTTAGCCTAGGCTGGCCCTGGACTTGCTCTGTAGACCCAGGGTGACCTTGAATTTCTGATTCTTTCGCTCAGATCACTGGCGTTACAGGTACCTGTGGCTGTGCCTAGTTCATATAGGACTGGAGATGGAGCCTGTGTCTTTGTGCATCACTCTAGAGGAGCACTCTAGCCACAGAGCTACATCCCCAGCCCTGATGGTTGTTTATTCTTATGCGGAGCTGTTTAGCAGTGGAGATCCTGTATTCACCTGTGTCCCTTGGTGACACCGGGCTCAGGAAGTGGTAATTAAGATTCCCCTGAGTGGTCTATCCTCAGCACTCCCAGGGTGCTTGCCTTGTAAGTCAGTGTTTCTCAGCCTGTGGGTCATGACCCCTTTGTGGGGTCAAATGACCCTGTTACAGGGGTCACATATCTGACATCCTGCATATCAGGTATTTGCATTATGACGCATAAAAGTAGCAAAATGACAGTTATGAAATAGCAGTGAAAATCATTTTATGTTTGGAGGGTCACCACAGCGTGAGGAACAGTATTACAGGGTCTCAGCGTTCTGAAGGCTGAGAAGCAATGGTTTAACTCTTCACCAAAGTCCCAGAGGGAGAGAAGTGCTCTTACTAAGGCTATTTGATAAGGTAACTAGGATCAAGAGCGAACAGCTTGCTGAAGGCCTCAGTGTGTGTGTGTGTGTGTGTGTGTGTGTTAATGTGGCAGAGTGGCAGAGCTGCGGCCTCCTCCAGGACTACGTGGTCTTTGACCCTGTCTCTCAATCTCCGTGCTGTGTAATGTCCCTCATCATCGGTACTTGCTCTGCACATGCTCATAAAGAAGAGCGTGCCCTGTACTGATAACAAGATATGAAGATGAGTAGGAATAGAAGCAAGAAACAGGAAGAGGAGAAGGAATATGAGCGTGGCTGGGTAGGAGTAGATGATGGGAGACCCCAGAAACTCTGGAACTGAAGAGGAAAGGCTGCTAAGAGGGCAGAGCTAATCCTGTGGGGAAGCTTGACTTAGCCAAGCCTTTGGAAGTGAGGTAGGGTGTGTCTGGGGTATTATGATGATCAGCCTACTGGGGCTGGGGGGGGGGGGGCGGAGACACAGGAAGTGGTTATTACTGTACACTTTAGTAGGCTCCTGGCACACTTAGTAGGTCACTCCAGGTACTCCAAATGTGATGGCTTTTATCAAAAGGGCTGGAATAGGGAGACACAGAGACCAAAACTCAGCAAGTGTCTTTCTGTTGGGGAGGAAGTCCGCGAGGTTGTGTCTTCCTGGGGATCCGTCCACAGGCAGCCTCTGTGCTTCATGTCTTTAGCTTTACAGGTCCCTGGGATCCTCGTCTGCTCTCTGTCAGCTGGGATCCTCGTCTGCTCTCTGTCAGCACCGGTTTGTCTTTCCAGAATGTCATGTAATTGGAATGGCGGAGGCGGCGGGGTGGGGGTGGGGGTGGGGGTGGGGGTGGAGGTGGGGGTAGGGGAGCTTTTTCAGAGCTGCCTCATTTATTTAGCAATGTGTAGTCAAGATTCAGCTCTGTCTGTTGTGGTATGAGAGCCCATTGTTTTGGTTACCAGGTAATATGCTAGATGTATGGCAGTTTATGCTGTCACTTACCCAGAGGCCTTTGGTTGCTTTGATGACTATGGTCATCAGAATTTGGTGACCATGAAAGCAGCTGATATAAACACTCATGGGAAGGTTTTTATGTGGATACAAGTTCAATTCAATTGGATAAATGCCTAGAGGGTTTTTTTTCTCATTTGAATATCCTTTTAACATCTTCTTTCCCCTAATTCTACCAAAGCACTATCAACATGCCCTGAAAACTGGCAATTCTACTCTTGACCTGCCTATACACTGATCTATTGATGCTTTTCTTCACTGTCTGTAAGTGGCAAATGCTGTCATGTCAGAGAACTTTCAATGATTTTTTTTAAAGTTTATTTAATTTATTTGTGTGTGGGTGTATGTGGGCACAGGTGTGCCACATTGTGTGTGTGGAGATCAGCTCAGAAGACAACCCGCAGGAGATAGTTTTTGAGTCCACAATGTGCATCCCTGGATCAAACTCAGGACATCAGTTTTAGCCAGCACCTGTTCCCAACAGAGCCATTTTGCTGGCCTTTCTTTTTTAAATCCAGGAATTGATATGGGGGAGAAGGGAAATTCTGTGATCTGGAGCAGAGGATCCTTCTGTTGTTGAACCGTTGAGTCCCGAAAGCATTTCCTCTGCATTAGTGAGGTCTTCAGGCCAGTAGGCCTGGGGTGGTTGTGTCACACACTCACCTCGTGTGACTCAGCAGAGGAACTGGCTCACACATGACCCTTTCAGGTCTCTGGGACAGGCTGTGACGGCAGATCTTCCAGGTAGGTTGGGAGGGAGTCCTCCATTTGAGCAGCTGGCATGAAGGCCCTGACCATGGATGGGGCGGAGTCACCACAGTTCATCTCGGCCACAGGCTGGCTTTCTCCCGTTTTGATTCCCGGCAGGTTGCTGCCCCCCGGCATGTCAGATGTTGACATCCAGAGTTTGCCTACTCTTTTATTTACTTATTTTTGGTCTGTTTGTGCACCTTTTTATTCACTTTCTCAATTGTATAAAGGTGGAAATGTTTTCTGCTTGAGAAAAATGAATAAGCCAAGTTTTTTGTTTTTGTTTTTTTTTGTTTGTTTGTTTTTTGTTTTTTGTTTGTTTGTTTTTTGTTTTTTTGGTTTTTTTTTGGTTTTTTCGATACAGGGTTTCTCTATAGCCCTCGCTGTCCAGGAACTCACTCTGTAGACCAGGCTGGCCTCGAACTCAGAAATCCGCCTGTCTCTGTGCTGGGATTAAAGGCGTGCGCCACCACTGTCCAGCCAATAAGCCAGTTTTTAAGAACAATGTTAGCCACATTGCACGGAAAGTACAGAGGAAGTCCCGGTGTCACCGCCATGTCTTGTCTCCCCTGCTGATGCCGTGCTGTGCCCAGGCGATACTGTGATTACAATCAGTGACCCTGCCGTGACCCACTGTTATCACCCAAAGTCCATATGTCACGTCAGGTTCACGCTTTTGCAGCAGTCTTCCCCGTGGCGCTGGACAAATAGATGACGGCGAATGTTCAGGGTCAGAGTTCTGAGCAGGACTTTCACTGCCCTAAAATCCCGTGCTCTGCCTGCTTCTCCTTCAGTCTCCCCTCTCCTACTCCCACCCCGCCCCCAGCAACTACTGATCTTTTGACTGCGTCCACAATCTCTGTCTTTCCCAGAAAGTCATGTGGCTGGAATCACACACAGAAAACAGTCTTGCAGACTGGCTTCTTTCACACTGAGGCGTGTTGAAGGCCCTCCATCTTTCTTCCTGGCTGTCTAACTGACGTCTCTTGAGCTCTGATTACTACTTCATTGTTTGATGTACCACAACTTGTTTATCAATTCGTCGGCCGAAGCACATGCTGGCTGCTTCCAAGGTCTGACAATTATGAATAAAGCTACTGCAAACATCTGTATGAAGGTTACTGTGCGGGCATAAATTTTAATTTCAGTTGGATAAATACTCAAGCTTACGACGGTCTTAGGGGTGGGCTGTGTTTACTTTTATCCTGTTTTTAAACTATTCCTACGTTTTAGAGGTAATGAAACCAAGGCACAAAGAAAGTGAGCAACTTGACCCGAGTCACAGTGTGTTGTTGTTGTTGTGGCCTATAACAGAGACTTATACACCAAATAAATGACAAAGAAAAGAAGCTTTGGAGCTCAAAGTTGAAATGGCCACATATGGCTTTCTGTGGCAGAATCCTGAGGTGGTGTAGGGCATCATATGGGCAATAGATGCATGTGTATGTGAGCGCGCGCACGCTCAGGCATGGGAACTGCACCCTGATGACCTCATATAATCCCAGTGACCTCTACAAACCCTACTATAGCCCCACCTCCCATTACCGTAGTTAGATGAAGTTTCATCTCTTAATTCTGAACAATGGGAATTAAATTTTAACATATGGAACTTTGAGGGGAACCCAAATTATGTCTAAGCTATAGACATAATATTAAGAGCACAGCTACTGGGGACCAAGCTGGCCTCCAAGCACAGGCTGTGTGGCTCCCACAATCTGTGTCTTAATCATCATGCTGGGTGAGAGACATGATAAATTCGGTAGCCATTGCTACTATTTATTCCTTAGAACTACTGAAAATGTAGGAAGGAGAAAAATTACTAGCTTTTCCCTTCAGATACTCCCAGTCTGGAGGAAAAAGTGAGCTGGAAACTCGTAGCTATCAAGTAGAGCAGAGGGTGTAAGGTGCTAGATAGTCACACAGGAAGTTCAGTGAGGGTATGTCACATAGTGCCTCCAGGGGAGGTCAAGGCCGGTTTCACAGAAGCCATGATCCTCCAGATAAGAAGGTTAGGTGACAAAGAAGAGAGTCGGGACAGATGGTACCTACTGGGCCTACAGAAGAGAGCACAGGGAGGCTGGACAAGGATGCACTTGGAATTCTCTAGACAATAAGGTCACAGATCTTGTCTGTTGAATGCTGAATTCATCCTGTGGATGGTAGCGAGCTACTGAGATAGTTCTTCTGTCAGAGAAGAAACGTGGTGAGTGTTGTGTGCTCTCTGACAGTGTTGAGGATGGATGAGGAAGAAAAGGCTGTGGAGGCCTAAACTAGAGCCCCAGAGCGGGGATGGAGAAGATGATGCGAGAGATGAGGACCAAGCCGGGATGGTCTTCAGAGTCTAGCTTTCTGATTTATGATGTAGTTTGGAGAGCAGCTGTGGCCCTAGCAACTACACAGTCAGCTTCTAAGACAGTCACTTGTAGAAGTAGCCAGTGGCCCCTAGTATATCAGGTTCTTTGTTGTGTGATGTAAAACTCCATTTTAGCAGACAGGAGTGAGGGCTGCTCTCTGTAGGCAGTATAGACAGACCTAAAAAGCCATGTCATAAGAGGGGCAAGTAGGAGGAACTGCAGGGGCCTCTAGGATCTTCCTCTGCAAACTTCTAGCAAGGAAGTGAGGGCTTTAATTACTATACAACTTGTTGTGTTGCTGTGACAAAAATACCAGAATCAACTTATAGGAGAAAGGATGTATTTTGACTGATGGTTGGGAGGCTCTATTAGGTTCATTATAGCATAGAAAGCCAGAGAGCATGGCAGAGCTTGTGTGAGGGGAAACATATTGCTAAGTTAGGAAGCGGAGAGATGAAGTCTCCCACTTCTGTCTCCTTAAGGTTCCATAGCCTCTCCAAATCGCCCTAGCCTTGGGGAGCAAGTATTGAAAATATGAGTAATAAGGAATTCTCAGTTCCCTGAGTTCCCTGGTCTTGTAGCCGCAGGGAACTGAGTTCTACCAACAACCACATGAACTCCGAAGAAGATGCCAGGCCCTTCAATGGAGCACAGCCTCATGGACATCGCAATAGAGGCCTCGTGAGATCCTCCATAAAGCCCCAGGAGAGCAGTGTGGGAAGTGTCTTAGTTAGGGTTTTACTGCTGTGAACAGACACCATGCCCAAGGCATGTCTTATAAGGGCAATATTTAGTTGGGGCTGGCTTACAGGTTCAGAGGTTCAGTCCATTATCATCAAGGTTGGAGTATGGCAGCATCCAGGCAGACAAGGTACAGGAGGAACTGAGAGTTCTACATCTTCATCTGAAGGCTGCTAGTGGAAAACTGACTTCCAGGCAGCTAGGATGAGAGTCTTAAACTCACACACCCACAGTGACACACCTGCTTCCACAAGGCCACACCTCCTAGTAGTGCCATTCCCTGGATCAAGTGTATATAGACCATCATAGGAGGGTTGACCCAGGGAAACTGACAGGAAATAAACGTGTGTTATTTTAATTTCTGAAGTTCAAGGTCATTTATTACTGAACAGTGGGAAGCTAAAGGGCCTCTTTTCTGTAACCCCTCCCCAGCAGCTTCTGGTCCTGTGCATTCTTCTGTCAGCTGATCCCTGCAGTTAACCAGGACCTAGCTTTCATATTTGCATTACAGTGCAAAGTCCATCAAATATATTTCAAAGTCAAATTGCAAATCTTGTGGAAGGCATAGGATTATAGGTAGTCAATAAAAGGATTGCTGGAGACTGCGCAAACCTGCCCGAGATAAATGAGAACAGGGCAGGGTGAGCCCCACACGTAATTGGTGAGAAAAACATTTAGCCTACTGACAAGCAGCTCCCTTCAAAAGAGGAGGATTTGAATATTTTTGCATATTAAGACACACCTTTGAGAAAGGCCTTACATAATTTTGCAAGGATTATCTTCTGTGTTGAAGTGTTGTCATAGTCAGAGGAGAATTAAAGGATGCCATGTTCTCATGTTGTGTCAGGAAAAACTGCAGTAAATCAATAGCTAATTAACTCAGCCCAGTCTACAAATTTAGGGACAATTCAATCTAATCTTCATGTCCCATATCTTAAATAATGATTTCCATTTAAAATAGCTCATTTGCATAATTCGCTCATTTGGAGAGATTAATGGGCTCTGTCAGCCCTTTTAGATTGTACATTATTTACTGTGGGGTGGTCCCTGTGTTTAGGGGCATCTCTGGTGTCTGCTGCTTCAGGGTAATGGTTATCTACAACCTCTGAGAAGGTAAGCAGTGTTGGCCTGAACTCTTACTAGTGTGGCTACTTCCCCATTGCCTGGGACCAGAGAATGGACTTGCAGGGGTTGTCCAGAATACCTGTTTCCCCCGTGGCCTCAGTGAGCGCCGATACCTACCACATATGCTCCTCACAGCCTGCAGTAAGGATGGTGAATATCCCACGATGGGCTGAGATGAATTGCGAGTGCCCAGCTGTGAAGGTTCTTCTCTGTCTCTGACCCGAGAAGACCAGCTCTCCTGAAAGAGTCTGGCAAGTTCATGAATAGAAATGAAAGCTCTCCTATTTTGTGTTTGTGTTGGGCTTGTGATTTTTGCTGGTCTTCTTCAGACACTGTTGTTTTTAGTTCTCAGAGTAATGGGATGAAGTGGATAGGGGGGCTGTCTACTTTATTTATTTACCAGAAGAGAAAGCTAAAGTCTGTAGCTATTTCCCATTGTTCCTTACCCTGGCGAGGAGTGCAGATAGATCGAGATAGACAGGTAGAGAGGTAAGTACGTAGGTAGGTAGATAGATAGATAGATAGATAGATAGATAATAGTAATTGCCATTATTATGACAGTTACCATTTATAGTGACTACTCCCTGGCAGGCACTGTGCAGGCAGGGGGCTGTCATATGCACCTTTATGGTTGGTTAGTCACATTTCTGTCAAGTTGGTGTTTTTATCTTGTTATACGTGAAAAATTAGACTTGGATATGTGGCTTGCTGCTTGCTGAGATGGGGAACTGAGATTTCAGCCCCTAACACCTCACTCCTTCTCCCACATCCCATGGCATGTCCACCACCATTGGGAAGGTTCCCAGAGGACGCCTGTGCAGAGCTGACAGTCCTGCTTTCCTGTAGCTCCCAAGACTGAAGGACTGAGAGGTTGGATTGAACTAAGAAGTCTTGTTTGTTGTGCCACAGTGGGGACCAGGTTCTAGCTAGCTATTGCATAACTGTGATAGTAATTGTTCAGTTTGGTGTGGCAGTCCATGCCTGAAGTCCCAGGACTGGGAGGCTACAGGAGGTGGATTCTGAGTCAAAGGCTCCCTGGGCTACAAAGGAAAACCTGGTTTTAATACAAAACACACCATTCTCTGCTGTCGGAGACTTTGTTTTGGGCTAGAGAGATATTTCAGTGGTTAAGAGCACCAGCTACTCTTCCAGAGGTCCTAGGTTCAATTCCCAGCAACCACATGGTGGCTCACAACCATCTGTAATGGGATCTGATGCCCTTTTCTGGTCTATCTAAAGAGAACAATGGTATACTCATATACATAAAATAAATAAATCTTAAAAATAAAAAAGAAACAAAGGTAGTATCTATGCTGTTTTATATCCTGCTGTAACAAGTTACCACAAGTGTAGCAATTTAACAAACTTATTGTAAGGTTATGGATGTCAGAGGCCTAACAGTCTTCCTAGGAACTAAAATCAAGGCGTCAACAAAGCTGTGTTTCTTTCCATAACTTCTAGAGAATCTTTGGCGTTGGGTTTTTCAGCTTCAGGGGATTAGCGGCATTCCTGGTTTCAGCCTGTTCCTGCATCCTCAGATCTTGGCCTTTTGTGTCATCCTTCTGCAAACGCATCTCCTCTGCTCCTCCTCTGCCTCCTTTTCCACGCTTAAGACTTTGCTATTACATTGGTCACTGGATAGTCCTGAGTAACCTATCTCTAGGTGCTTTACTCAACCTGTCCAGTTCCCCTTACAGCCTTAGGTTCCATGTTCACTGGCTTGGGAATTGGCATGGGGACATCTTTGGGAAGGAGAAAGTGCAGTCACAGCCATCCCCATCTCTGTTTGGTGGCATGAGCTGGTAGCTCACGATTCTTCTGTGCCAAACTAATGCTGCTCTACTTCCCAGAACTCATTACGATAACAGAGAACCTTAGTCTTTGGTCAGTACTCTAGTGCCTTGAAAACTCCAGGGTCTTGATCAGGGTCCTCCAAAGAGCCAGCTGGGTAAAGGGCAGGAAAGTAAGGAGGTGGCCGAGTCAGGGCTGTGTCCGTCCTTGCGCTTGAGTTCTCATGTTAACTCATGTGCAGAGGGACAGATTACGTTGGCTTGTACAGATGTGAGCATTCCAGCCACATTCAGAGATGCTCGAATATCTAGATTATAATGCATGCTCTAAAGGAGCATTTTCACACGTGGGCACAGAGTATAAAAACAAATATACTCTATAAGGAGGAGTGCCATGGCTTAGTGATGGAGAGAAAAATCACATGGACACCCACTCTAGGAAGGATGTACCGTGCATCTTCTCCCAGAATCAGATTCCAGTTCTGAACCATTGGCTGATGCCTCCTGCCCCAGCTGACACCTCTTGCCTGCTCTGAGGATACTTTGAGTTTCTGTAGTAAATCTAGGCTTCACCAGTGCCAGGCCCTAGCAAGGGAGTAAATCTGGTAAGTTCACCCTGGGAGCCAGGCAGATCTTCCCTCTGCTTTCCTAGTTGCTGTTAAAGTGTGTGTGTGTGTGTAAGTGACAGAGAGAGAGAGAGAGAGAGAGAGAGAGAGAGAGAGAGAGAGAGAGATTGATCTTCCTCTTTTTTTCCATGTTTCCTAGTTGCTTTTCTTACTTTTTGGTGATGTGTGTGTGTGTGTGTGTGTGTGTGTGTGTGTGTGTGTGTGAGAGAGAGAGAGAGAGAGAGAGAGAGAGAGAGAGAGAGAGAGATATTGATCTTCCTCCTTTTTTCCTTGTTTCCTAGTTGCTTTTCTTACTTTTTGGTGGTGTGTGTGTGTGTGTGTGTGTGTGTGTGTGAGAGAGAGAGAGAGAGAGAGAGAGAGAGAGATTGATCTTCCTCCTTTTTTCCTTGTTTCCTAGTTGCTTTTCTTACTTTTTGGTGATGTGTGTGTGTGTGTGTGTGTGTGTGTGTGTGTGTGAGAGAGAGAGAGAGAGAGAGAGAGATCTTCCCTCTTCTTTCCTAGTTGATTTTCTTACCGTTTTGTTGACGTGTGTGTGTGTGTGTGTGTGTGTGTGTGTGTGTGTGTATGAGAGAGATCTTCCCCCTTCTTTCCTAGTTGCTTTTTTTTTTACCATTTTGTTGATGATATGTGTGTGTGTGTGTGTGTATGAGAGAGATCTTCCCCCTTCTTTCCTAGTTGCTTTTTTTTTTTTTACCATTTTGTTGATGATATGTGTGTGTGTGTGTGTGTGTGTGTTAAGAGAACACTGGTAACTACCTCATCAAGGCAGGTCTATATCCAGCAGCATTTGTTTAAGCTCTGTGGAGGCAGGCAGCAAAGCCACACTGTGGTTGGCCCTCTGTTCTAATGCCTGTCGCTGGGCAGAAATCTTAACACTGGCGCACTTGCTTCTGA
Source organism: Apodemus sylvaticus (assembly GCF_947179515.1). Classification (NCBI taxonomy): domain Eukaryota; kingdom Metazoa; phylum Chordata; class Mammalia; order Rodentia; family Muridae; genus Apodemus; species Apodemus sylvaticus. The sequence goes on along the minus strand of NC_067483.1, from coordinate 77,796,236 downwards.
ATTGTTGTGACAGCCTCCCACGCACGGGTTTTTAAAGCCTATGAGATATTCCATGGTACATTTAATTATTTTTAAACAGCAATTTCTAGTTACTTTGATGCAAAGCCTGAATCACATTTTTAATAAAAGGGTTGCTTATTTATTTATTTTTAAATGTGGGGGATGGGGAAAGAAGAACAGATCTCCCTAAAATGGTCACGGTGCATTTTGCATTTTCTTGCTATGGACTGCAAGTTTGTGTCCCCTTCTCACAAATTCATGTGTTGAAATCTCAGTTTCTCATGAAATAGTATCGGGAGGTAATACTTAGGTCTAGGTAGTATCAACGGGGTAGGGCTCTCAGGAGGGGCTTGGTAGTCTTATAAGAATTAGAAGATATCACTGAACTCTTTGGCTATTTGAAGATACAGTTTGAAGATGGACATATGGAAACTAAAAATCAGACTGGTTTGAATAAAGTGGGTCCCACAAGCCCATAGGGAGCATGGCCCTGTTGGAGGAAGTGTGTCCCTGGGGCAGGCTTTGATGTCTCAGATGCTCAAGCCTGGTTTTAGTGGCTCAGTCTCTTCCTGATGACTTCAGATCAGGATATAGAACTCTCAGCTCCTTCTGTTACACCAAGTCTGCCTGCACACTACCATGCTTCTTCCTGTGATGATAATGGACTAAACCTCTGGACTGTAAGCCAGCCCCAGGTAAATGTTTGCCTTTATAAGAGTTACAGTGGTCATGGTGTCTGTTCACAGCAGGAACACTCTAAGACACATGTCTCCAGCAGACGTTGGATGTGCCAGCATCTTGACATCAGATTCCCTGGCCTTCAGAATTTCAGATGTGTTTGTTGTTTAAACCACAAGTCTATGGTGTTTCTGTTACAACAAAAGACAGATGCTTTCAGCTTACAGTTTTTGCAAACAAAGCTGGTGGTACATGCTTATGGTCTCAGCATCCTAGCACCTGTGAAGGTCAGGGGTTCAAGGTTAGTGAAGGTACACAGCAGAGTTAGAGGCTAGCCTGTGCTACATAAGACTCTGTCTCAAAAATCCCAAAATAAAATACAATTGATTTCAAAAACATGGAGGGTTTTTTTTATTTTTTGGAAAAAATGAGATGTCTCCATGCATGTAGAATGTTTTATAATTGTTATACAAATAATTGTTATAAAGTAATTTTTGTCTTTAAATAGCTATTTCTAGCATCATTTAATAACATTCTAAATAGCTGTAATAGTTTATTAAAATATTTTAAAATACATTAATATGTCTGTATATTTGTACATGATGTGTGTGCTTATACATGTGCATGCATACATGTATGTCATGACATGTGTGTAGGTTAGACAACAAATTTGCAAAGTTGGTTCTTTCTTTTAAACCTTTATGTGGATTCTGAGGATTAAACTCAAGTCACCAGACCTGTACATCAACCACTCTGCCTGATGAGCCATCTTTCCTTTTATTAAATTGATATAATTTACTTAACCAGGCCCCATTGTTTGCCCTTTAGTTGGTTTCTATTTTATCATAGACCATATTTATTCTGGTTTATTGCTGACCACATGAAGAATTATTTCTTTACATTTCTAAATGGAATTGTGTTCAAGGAGTTGCAAAATTCTAGGCCTTTTGATGCATACATTATCAGTGCCCCCAGTCCAGTCTTCTAAGTGTGTGAGAGTGCTGGCTTCCCTGTCCAACATGCAGGGGTACGAACAGACACGTGATTCTGGTTGGGAATGGCGGTGATGGCTGATTGGAGGGATTGAGGCAGACACTGCACTGGAATCTGAGAGAGAGCGACTCTGTGTTTGCAGTCATATCAAGAGCCGTGACCATTTAACCCCTTGCTATACTGTTTGCCTGTTGCCCAGTGTCTGAGAGGCCACGCCATGTTCTGGCCTGGAGTCATACAGGCTTTCGGCTGGTGCAGCAATACATTTTCAGTCACGTTCGTTCAGAAAGAAGGCAGCTTGCGGAGTTAGTGTAGTAGGAGACATCTCTTGTCATTGTTCTGGTTTGCCATCCTCTCCTCTGTGAGGAGGCCTTTTCCCCACAAAGGTCAAAGTCACAACCAATATAATCACTCATTGATGTCCCATCTATTGGGTATGGAAAAGGGCTGGTCTCTTTAAAATTAGCACCAATTGTCACTCACACTTAGGACGACGTCTGTAGAAGCAGCCTCTGCTCAGGTGGCCACTGCAGTTGTTCTATGGAAGGTACTAATTTTGTAATCGTTTTCGTAAGTGGCCTGCTGGGACACTGCTCGTGGGCTGCTCCACAGACTCTGCCCAATGAGATTGTTCTTCCGGGATTGCCATGGCTGTAGATGGGCTCACACGCTGTCTGCTTAAAGGCCAGTTCTGTAATGCTTGACTAATGCTCTGCTGCTAATGTCCCTTTTAAGACCCAGACCACTGGCTTTACTGATTTTTTTTTTAAAGAGTACAGGGCCAACAGTCACGTTTATGGACTCGTAGCACTCTAGCTAGCTGTTGAATCTTTAGGAAAAGTGAACAGAGGAAAATTGTATATAGGCCCCAAGTGTGGTGGTATTATAGACCAGCTTGAAGATACAATACATTTTGCTAAATAGCCCCAGTATGACCAACATTTCTATTTCCCCTTTCTTTTGAGGTATTTTGTTTTCCCCTTTCCATTCCTTCTTTCCTTCTTTCCTTCCTTCCCTTCTTTCCCTCCCTCCTTCCCTCCCTTCCCTTCCCTCTTTCCTTCCTTCCTTCCTTCCTTCCTTCCTTCCTTCCTTCCTTCCTTCCTTCCTTCCTTCCTTCCTTCCTTCCTTCCTTCCTTCCTTCCTTCCTTCCTTCCTTCCTTCCTTCCTTCCTTCCTTCCTTTCTTTCTTTCTTTCTTTCTTTCTTTCTTTCTTTCTTTCTTTCTTTCTTTCTTTCTTTCTTTCTTTCTTTCTTTCTTTCTTTCTTTCTTTCTTTCTTTCTTTCTTTCTTCTCTACTCAGTATCCCAGGCTAACCTAGATCACTATGTATCTCAGGGTAGCTTTAGTTTTTCATATGCTGAAATTATGAGTTTAAACCATCAGTTTTTATTTTCAAGTTTTTTTTTTGGTTGATATTAAGATTAGCATTTTTCTGAAAACATACAGAGTTTGCATTGAAATCATATAGGCATCAGGCTGCATCCTTCTGTTAGAAGGTCTAAGAATGGTCTTCTGGGGTTGCAATAGAGCTGAGTTGTAGGTAAACACTTGCATCCCCCAGAGTCTGAGGCTGATGACTAGCACTGCTGACAAACAAAAGCTCTGATCAAACCTAACAGCTAAAAGGATGGTCTTTTCCATGCTGAGCATTCGGCTATTAATAACTACCCGGTAATTATCACTTGAAACCAGTGTTATACAAAAGCAAAATGACATGCTTATCTGAGCTGGCTTCATCAGAAACACGGAAAGCATTTAAAATTCTTCTCTACTAATGATTTATTTGAGAGGAAATGGCAGTTTGGTTAGTTTTATGCTAATTCTTTCCCTTTCTTTCTTTCTTTCTTTCTTTCTTTCTTTCTTTCTTTCTTTCTTTCTTTCTTTCTTTCTTTCTTTCTTTCTTTCTTTCTTTCTTTCTTTCTTTCTTTCTTTCTTCTGAGACAGGGTTTCGTGTAGCCTAGGCTAGCCTCAAACACCGTGTAGTTAAAATGTCCTGAACTCTTAATCTTTTTGCTTCTGCTTCCCAGATACTGTAGTTAAAGGCATTTGCTGCTGTGCCTGGCTTTGGTGTCCTAATTCATTAAAACAAAAACATCTTAAGACATGTATTTATTTGAATATGTGTGTGCGCACAGACATGTGCCGCAGCAAGCAGGGGGGTCAGGGGACTCCTGGGAGTGCTTCTCTCTTTCTGATGTGGGTCCCAGGAAGGGAACTCAGGTTAGTAGGCTTGCCTTGGTAGAACTTGGCTCTGATTCCAGATCTTGGGGGGTTGGGGGTAGAAACAGGTTCTTTGGGGCTCCCTTGCTAGCCAGTCTGGTCTAATGGGCAAGCCCCAGATCCTGGATAGCTGGTAAGGAACAGCATTAGAGCAATGGAAGCTAAGGTTAACTTCTTTCCATACACATCTACATCCCCCTTTGCACACACATGTATACATGTACACACACAAGCACGCATATGATGATGTTGGGGATGGTGATGGTGATGGCGATGATGATGATGATGATGATGATGATGATGATGATGAAAGACAATTCTGCTCTGAGGCTCTTCCCACACGCTCCCTCTGCTCCATCAGCTCTCCTCCTCCGTACTCTCCTGGCTTTTCTTTGAGCATTCTTTTCAGAATAGGGAGGCATCTTTGTTGCTTGAAAGCATCTCAGCATCACAGAGATCTGTGAAAGGAACGGCTTAGTTTCTTTCCTTTCTGTTCCGTCTCTATCACCGTAGAACTGAGAGGAAAGGCGGCAGGCTGGGAGGTGTGGTGGGAGAGCCCTGCATCCTCTCAGGACTGTTGGTTTGTATTCTTTGATTTACTGGGTTGCTTGAGAAATCTGTGTTTGGTCTGGCAGAGAAGATAAGGGATTCCAGAAATTCTTGCTGCCTTCTTCCAGATAGCTAGCTACTCCCCCTTCTCTGTTTGCCCCATAAAGAGGCTTCGGGGCAGGAGAGAGCTGGGCGCAGATTGATCCCGAAATTGACCTCTTTGGGTTTGGCTTCTGCTCTTGATCCTTCTGATCAAGATTTATTGGCCAATTAACTTTAATAACGGTGATAATAATAATTATTGTCACTGCAGTGGCACCGCTCATTTAGCCTTGGCATCATTCTGTTCATCTAGAATTAGATAATGTAAGCTGCCGCATCTGCGTAGATCCCGGCTTGTGGTTTTGGCTCGGCTAATAGATTTTGTGTTACTGCTTCTCATAGATAGGAAGGGGGTGATTGACCCTTTGGAAGGGAATTGTTAGCCATTGTCTGATCAGTGGCTGTGTCGTTGAACTGAGAATGTAGCTCAATGGTAGATAGACTGTGTGCCTTTCATGTGCAAGGTGTGCACATGTGCGCGCACACAGACATACACACAGACTGACAGACACACAAAGACACACACAGAAATTCAGGTAGACAGTGACACATACATACATGGAGACACTCGAACAGTGATTGTAAGTGTGGTGTAAATGTGCTACCATTGTCAGGTTCATCTGGGAGCTGACTAGCTATCTAGAGTCTTGGGCCCTTACACAGGACCCTAGAGCTTGGGCTTAACAAGATGTATTGTGACAAGTCCTTCAAGGGCTTTCGATGTTTGCTTGTTACATCATCTAAGCCATCAGCTTGGATTCTCTCCACATTTTTGTTTGTTCTTGCTTTTGAGACAAAAATGTATGCTTGGGCTATGTAGCTCAGGCTAGCCCCAGACTTGTGATCCTCTTGTTTCATCCTTCCAAGTACCCCGGGGGTGGGGGAGGGTGGGGTTGGGATTTGTAAAATGCGAGTATGAAAGATAAAACTCTCTTAAAAGCTATTTATTTTGTGTGTAACATATGCTATGGTGCATGTGTGGAAGTCAGAGGGCAACTTTTTGGAGTCCTTTCTTTCCTTCTACCATGTGGATCGCAAGGATTGAAGTTAGACTGTCAGACTTTGAGGCAAGCACCTTTATGCCCAAGCTGACTCGCCCAATCCAGGTACTTGCTACTATTAAGATGAATCTGTTACGTGGGGAAGGTCTTAGAGTTAAGCAAAGAACAGCTGACCAGCCAAAACCCCCTAAACCAGGAGCCATTCCCAGAGGGACAGACCATCAAAAGGCAGCTGTGGCGCAGAGACCCAGTGCCACAGGCCAGTGGCAGGGTAGAGCCTTGCTGTGGAGGTGAAACTAGACTTCAAGGCGTTTTCTTCCCCTGGGCGGTTTTGCATCTGCTGTATTTGAGTTTTAAGCTTAATGCTCAGCAGAAGTTCTGATGTACTTCTAGAGCCCTGCAAGCAGTCTTTATATAGTCTACAGAAGAGCTGCTGAAGTTACCTGGTCTGGTTACTCCACCTTCTAACCTGCCACTTATGAATATCAAGGGCATGTCAATGGATGAGGAATGGTTAGTCACAGTGATGGCGTTGCTATGTTGAGAGAGTTCAACTTGACCTTTGTAGAACACTCAGTATTTTAATCATAGTACTGTTTAGTTGTAACTGAAAAGGTGACTCTAGGACTACAAGGAAATTAAGGAGCAGTACTGAAGTGTCCAGAACAGCCACAACCAGGAGCCCATGGCTTGTTCTGTCATAACAGGAGTGCCAGGACCATTCTCTCCTCATCCCCGCCCCCACTTTATATTTCTTTCTTTCTTAACAGGGAGTAAAGGCTGTCCTTGAAGCCCTGATGATTCTGTCTCCACTCCTAGGTGCTGGAATGTCTGTCTTGGGTCTCCCACTTTAGATTAATTTTAACAGCAAGTTATCTATTGTGTATGGGCTTAAGATGGAGTTGAGGACTCTTCCAGGTTGAAGAGGAGGCCAAAGGAGGAGATGGGAAATGAGATTCTGTGCCCTGGTGCATGTGTGGTGTCGTACTGGCTCATGCCCCCGCCCCCCAGCTGTTGGACGTGGGGCTATTGGAACCGATGTAAGCGAGATCAAAGAGGAATGGACGGTGACTGGAAAGGAACTAGGTGCAGTCAGGTCGGAGTGCTGGGGGGAGGAGAGGGTCTTGGAGCAGAGCTGTGCTGTCGGATAATATTTCCCTTTTCTCATTTCATAAATGTTTGTCTTGTCTTCCTGATGAGCAGCCAAGACTGGATCCCCGTGGCTTTCTTCTGTGTCTGTTTGGGTTGTCTGTTCCTTTCTCTGATAACTCTCCCAGGGAATCTCACCTGCTTTCTGAAGAGGAAATGGAGAAAGGGGGTGTGTCTTAGAATGACACCTTTGTCCCTTAGCCCCGGGGTTGTCCTTCCTCCACCCTCTGGTGTTGTTGTTTTGTTCTCTGGGTACAGACAGACAGACTGACAGACAGATATTTCTTTTCTTTCTTATTTCTGTCCTTCCTTCCCTCCTCCTTTCCTTCCTCTCTTTATGATTAAGAGGTTACTTTTCTATCTGAGCTATTGGCAAGAGTTTGCCCAGAGCCAAGGCACAGCTGCCAGCTTCCTGGAGTGTGACACACTGCTAAGGCTGCCTGTCTCACAAGCTCTGCAGAGATCCAGGTCTGACACTTCAACCAGGCACATAACATGGTGGTTGTAGAGTTTCCTGTTGGCAGCCTTGAATGAGAATCCCAGACATATCGTTGTTTCCCTTCTCCCATTCCTTCCTTCCTTCCTTCCTCCTTTCCTCCCTCCCTGTCTTCCTTCCCTCCTTTGAAGTGTATGTGTGTGTGTATGTGTGTATGTGTGAGTGTGTATGTATGTGTTTGTGTGGTATGTACACATGCATGTGCATGGGAGACATCCAGGGTCTGGTTCTATTACTCTGCTTGTGTGTGTGTGTGTGTGTGTGTGTGTATAATGTGCACATGCATGTGCCTGGGAGACATCCAGAGTCTGTTTGTATGTGTGTGTGTTTGTGTGTGTGATATGCACATGCATGTGCCTGGGAGACATCCAGAGTCTGCTTGTGTGTGTGTGTGTAATATGCATGTGCCTGGGAGACATCCAGAGTCTGCTTGTGTGTGTGTGTGTGTGTGTGTGTGTGTGTGTATAATATGCATGTGCCTGGGAGACATCCAGAGTCTGCTTGGGTGTGTGTGTGTGTGTGTGTGTGTGTGTGATATGAACATGCATGTGCATGGGAGACATCCAGAGTCTGGTTCTATCACTCTGCTTGTGTGTGTGTGTGTGTATATGTGTATGTGTGTGTGTGTGTATTTGTGTGTATGTGTGTGTAATATGCACATGCATGTGCCTGGGAGACATCCAGAGTCTGCTTGTGTGTGTGTGTGTGTATGTGTGTGTAATATGCACATGCGTGTGCCTGGGAGACATCCAGAGTCTGCTTGTGTGTGTGTGTGTGTGTGTGTGTGTATTTGTGTGTATGTGTATGTGTGTAATATGCACATGCATGTGCCTGGGAGACATCCAGGGTCTGCTTGTGTGTGTGTGTGTATGTGTGTATGTGTGTGTGTGTGTGTGTGAGAGATATGCACATGCATATGCCTGGGATACATCCAGGGTCTGCTTGTGTGTGTGTGTGTGTGTGATATGCACATGCATGTGCCTGGGAGACATCCAGGGTCTGGTTCTGTCACTCTGCCCTATTCCCTGCTCTCAGTGAACCTGGAGAGCTGGGCTGGCATCTGGCAGTCTCTATGCTTGCTCTTCCTGTGTCCCTCCCATGGCACTCAGATTCTAGACACTCACCTGCTGCCACGTCTGACTTTTTACATGGGTACTGGGGATTTGAAAGCTCTCCTATCTACTGAGCCATCTTCCCAACCTCCACTCCATTATTCTCTCCCCTTTTGCACCCCCCATCCAGACAGCTTCTCACTCTATAGCCTAAACTAATGTGTAACTCACTACATAGCTCAAGCTAGCCTTGAGCTTGCAGTCATCCTCCTGTCTCAGCCTCTCAAGTGCTGGTTTTATAAGTGTCATTTACCATGGCCCAGTTTTCCAAACATTTTCCAATTTCCCAATGACCACTGCCCTGGATCTACCCGTAGTCCCTTCCCTCCTTATCTGATAAAGTAAGGAACTCAAAGAGCCGTTGCCATTTTTCAAGACTGGAAAGCCAGCTGTGTTGGCTGCTATGTCTGGCATGGGTTGCTGAGAGCCTGGCTGGGCCTTGCCCTGAGTGGATCCTTCTCCTCGTGAGGAGTCTTCCCCTTGTTGAACCAATAATTTCAGTTCCTTTTGTGTCCCTATTTGATTCCCTTTCTCAAAGGGCACTGTGGTTTTCTTCCCTGTGGTTCTGTGAAAGTTTCCTCGCAACCTTTTGGGGTTTGTGCTGTGTTCTGAAGGGAAGCTTGTGTATGAAAACGGTCCTTTCTTTCTTAAATGATCTCACAGATCATCAAAAGAATCACATAAAAACCGCCCCTGGGGTTTGGCAAGGTTGCCTCGTTCTCTTTACCTCTTGTCTGGGATTGTGGGGATGAGCTGGTGTCTTGCCAGCAGCCTTTGGCTGTCCTTGGGGACAGGGATGGAAAGAGAAGGGGAGGCAGAGGGGGTGACTGGAATACTTTGAGCAAATAGAGCTGTGTTTTTATCCTTGAGGTATTTGAAACTGGGTTGGCATACTGTGTCCTGAAGAAAAGCAAGCTTTCTGCAGCAGCAGTTGGCTGCTGAGCCGTGTCTTGGAGGATCGCTTGGGTACAAGGTGTCAGGCCTAACCCATGTTAGGAGTCTGTCTGGGTTAGGATTTCTGTGCTCCAAGCCATTAGCAGAGGAAATGCCAAATGTGCTGTTGCTTCCTGGGTTCAGGGGCTGCCACTGAACACAGTTCTTTGATTTTATTTTTCTTTAAATAAACATCGCTTCTTGCCTAGTGCATTGGGAGTAGGGTGGCTAACTAGAGTCTCTCTCAAGTCAGGTAATACCTAAGCTGTCTGATACCTGGTAGATGCTGTGATGGGGGCTTGCAAACCCAATACTGCAGAAAGCAGGGGCAGGAGGACCCCTGGAGCTTGCTGACCAGACAGTCCAGTAGAACTGGAGAGGGTCAGGTTCAGTGAGAGACTGTCTTGAAAATACTGTGGACAGCAACTGAGGACATCCTCAAACATGTGCTGGCTTATAGGCTTTGTCCCAGAATGCCCAGGTCTGTTCCCCTGCCTGTATGAGAGTGCTGTGGGGTTCACTGTCTCTTAAGATCCTCATATTTGATGCTTCAGTTCCCAGTGTGCCCTCCCCCTCCCTCACGCTCTCCCCCTTCCCCCGGAGTCCATTCTCTCAGACATGTAAACATCCTGATGACTCTATGTTAACCATCACACTCCACCATCTATAGCATCTGGCACAATATCTTTCCATTGCCATTGTCAATCTGATTCACTATCAGACTGAGGTGGTAAGGGTGAGGGAAATGTCTGCTGTGGAAGAGTCCTTAGCATCCTGTAACTACGGTGCTTTGAAGACAGGTGTCAACACCGAAGCGTTGGATTTGGTTACCGTTCTTTCTCTGCTGCCACATTTAGATATCAGTTCTTTACTGAGAAGGGAGGAGGTGTCCCTTTCAAGACTTCTCTTGTGCCTGGAAAATGAGCCTGGTTCAAGGAACCGTAGGACTGAAGGATGGAAGGGACCCTCCTCCTTAATGCCGGAGTCTTCGTCTCCTCATGATGAGCGCCCACCCCCACTCCCCACTGTTTGAAGAGTGAAGAGTTCACACCTGTTGAAAGGCTGGAAGGGAAGTTTCCAAAAATGAAACCCTCTCATCTGGCTCTGGGGATCAGGGCCACATGCCTGGCACTCACTAAGGAGACCAGGCTGAGTAATGGCAACATTTGAAGCTTACCCCTGCTTACAGCTTACACCCGAAGACCTAGGAGGCCTTCCTTTTATGAGGGTTATTGGTACCAAGCTGTTTCTCAACTAAACTATAACTTAGTAATTCCTTCAGTTGACCTTTATTGAGACCAGATGTGTAGCAGAGTCTGTTTGGAAGGAATTTCAGGTGTGATCATCTTGGTGTGGTAGTTCATGCACTTGGGAAATGAGGCAGGAGGATTCGTGTGAGTTCAAAGGCGGCCTAGGCTGCAGACTGAGACCTTATCTCAAAAAAAAAAAAAAAGGAAGCTATGGTATGCAGTACATAGTAACAGCTTTGTTAGTGTGTTAGTGTTTGGGACTGCCGCCCACCCTCAGGGATGCCGGGCCTGGTCCGAGCTGGGCTGCAGTGGCGGTCTGTGTGAGTTATGTGTGTGAGGGGGTCACAGGGGTCCAGGAGTCAGGGGTGCATTTCCTGACAAGAGAGGATGCCAGCTCTCAAGGGGAAGCTGGCAGGAAACAGAGGCAGGAGCGATGCTGGGTGAACTTCCCATGAGTGTGCAATTGTAGAAGGCCAACTGTAATGCAGATGAACAAATGGCATGGAAAAAAATGCAATATCATATTCTATTATAAGATAAACATTTAAATCATCATAAACTTTACAGACTAACAGTGGTTTGAGGGAATAGACTCCGTGGCCCTTAGCAGATGGCAAGAGACATTTATTGTGTGAATGAATCTAGGGCAGAGGGTGTTGGGAGGCTCACCATGCTTTTGACTGATCTTTCTTTCTTTCTTTCTTTCTTTCTTTCTTTCTTTCTTTCTTTCTTTCTTTCTTTCTTTCTTTCTTTCTTTCTTTCTTTTCTTTCTTCCTTCCTTCCTTTCTTTCTTTCTTTCTTTCTTTCTTTCTTTCTTTCTTTCTTTCTTTCTACCTACTCCAGCTCCTGGTTCAGGCAGCAGCTCTCTGTTTTCTAACTGTGACTAGAGAACTTTCCAGACTGGTTACGATAGAGTTTCTGGGCTACTCTCCTTTTCTTCTCCTATTCCTTGTGAGGAAGAGCCTTCAGAGCTACTAGTATATAGATATTTACTGACTCGTGAGTAGAAGAGACCGTCTGGGGCAGAGTCCATACATTTCAGTAATAATTAACTGCTGGTGGTTCTGCCCTGAGTGTTTTATTTTATTTATTTTATTTTAATAAAGGCTCAAGAAACAGGCCTCCCTCAGTGAGAGTTTTTAGGCCAAGGCAAAGGCCACACACAGACAGACTCTGAAGATGTTTGGCCCAAATTGGACTGAACAATGGGGAAATATCATGGTTTTGTGTAGCCATGTTTAGCTGTGTCCCTCACTGTTTTCTTGTCTGGTGGAGGGTACAGACCTATGGGTGTCCTGCCCAGTGAGGAGGACGACAGAATTGTGTGTATGTGTGGGGGGGGGGCTTGTTTGTTTTTTTTTTGTTTTTTGTTTTTGTGTTTTGTTTTTTGTTTTTGTTTTTTGTTTCTGTTTCTCTGTATAGCCCTGGCTGTCCTGGAACTCACTCTGTAGACCAGGCTGACCTCGAACTCAGAAATCTGCCTGCCTCTGTCTGCCTACCCAGTGCTGGGATTGAAGGCATGCACCGCCACCACCCAGAAGAACTTGACAGTGACCACACGGGCCCTGGTTTCCTGCTGCGGCTGGATCCCAACTGGGAATTTTCAGAGCTGAGTCTACACAATGAAACAAGTGAACTGAGCCTGCTCTGGTCTAAGAAATAAAATCTAAGACCCAAAGTCTGTGGAGAAAGGGCCTGGGACAAAGCTGGGTTGTACACTATCCAGGGTTCCTCTTTCCCAGCCGTTTGAAGGGCCAGGAGAGAGGAAATGTGTGGTTCTGCTCACTTAGGATCAGCCCTGTAGGCTGGGGTTGCTGAAATTCTGTCAGGAGCTCTTTTCCAATTACCAGGCTGTTTGCCACATCTGAGAAAGCAAGCTGAGATGGGCAGGGCCTCAGGTGTGCCCCAGAACCCAGGTCTGAAACGCTCACCTTCCTGGCTCCTGTCAGTGTCTGTGGCTTAGTTGGGCCTGTGCCCTGAGGGCTGTGCTGGCCCCATGAATGGTGGGGTCCCCCTCCCCCACCCCCACCCCCAGGCTGCCTTGACAGTGTGCCTCAGTTCTGCTGCTGCTACTGCTCTATGACCGGGGAAGGTTTCTTGGGCCTGGTGGCTGGCTTCTGGGGTCACCTCCTTCAGGTATGACCTAGAAGGCATTTTAAGAAGCTCTGAGGTGAAGGGGATGCTCCTGTAAGGGCTTTGGGAGGGACTAGGGAGCCAGGGGAGAGTGGCAGTTTAATTACCCTGTGGGCCGGTTGGGCCTACAATCTTCCCTGATGGCCTTCCTTAAATTCCAGTCACCAGAGACATCTGCATATGAATCAGAGGTTTGGTGCTAAGGCTAAGGCTTATCCTGCTAAACTGCCCTCAATCTAACCTTTGTGATCCTGACTTGAGTGAAAGGAGCTGGTGTGGTAACAGCTGACACCCAGGGGAGTCAATTCAGGCTGTTCCAGGCTGCTTTTAAGAGACTTGAGGCCAAAGTCAACCCCTAAAAGACACCTGAAAACGACGTGGGGTTCTAGGTTATTCTTGCTGCCCTGACTTCAGAGGGGTGGGTCTCAGGCGCCCCAGGGACACTTTATTTCTCCTCATAGACACTGGAAATGTGCATGCCGAATTGCGGTCCTCCTACTCAGGTTGGATTTATTTAGGTTCTCGTTGATTTCTTTACTAACCCGATGCTTACTGAATCCCTTCTCTGTGCTGCCCTTGGGCCCTGAGAGGGCTATGGCAGACTCGGCTTACCTCTTGCCTGCCTTCTGAACTCGCACGGGGCCTGCAGGACACTGTCTGGCCTGGGGTACTCTGCTTCTTTTCTGCCCCTGGTTCCTGGCTCCACTTTCCCAGCTAGCAGGTAAGCAGTTGGAAGGCAGCATCTGGGTTTGCCTTTCTGCCTCGAACTCCAGAGAACAGCCACAAGACTCCTGTGGACTCTTCAATTAAAAATGGCAGAAATCTTCCTCACTGTCCTTTAGGAGATGCTTCTAGCTCCCTGCCTCAGAGCAGCAAAGACTTAGAAATTCCCCCTTTCTCACCAGTAGCAGTTTCAGCCATCACTTGACCATCAAAGTTCCTTCTGCTTCTACAATTGTGTGGCTCTTAAAGCCCAAGACGGGTAACTCTTTCAACAGAAACCTGCAAAGCTGTCATGAAAGAAAGAACAGGAGAAGGGTCAGCGCTCATTGTCCACCCTGCTAAGCTCAGCTGCTCTGCCACAGTCATTGTTCACGCTGCTTTGACTTAATATTTTAAACCGTTGTAAGGCCCTGTAGATGGTGTCGCCCGCCACTCTGCTGAGGACAAGCAACAGTAAGTGGCAGAGCTGGCTAAAGCTTCTGTCCTAGGGTTTCCCATTCTGATTGGCAGCCAAAGAAGTGGGCAGGAAGGTGAATCTTGAGCTTGAGTGGCTCCTGGGGTTTCTATAAGGACTGCTCAGGAGAGTGGAACTCCTGGTGATTCTGCAGTTAATCCTGGATGTGTGTGTGTGTGTGTGTGTGCGCGCGCGCGCGCGCGCGCGCATCCTTGTAAATTCTCCAGTAAATTCACTCTGAAGTGATTACAAAGAAACTGTCAGTTTCAACAGCTAATCCTCCAGGGATTTCTTATTCCCTGGGCTATAATTGAGCAAACTCAGCTTAATATTTAATATTTTTTGGCTAAAATACATAACTTTGGATTTGAGGATAAGTGCAGCAGACTGGGCCTAATTGTTTAATTTACCACTTGAAAACAGGTGCTATTAATTCTATATGCAAATACAAAGTAAGTGAAATGCAAATTAATGCTTTGGCCTTAATGCCCAGAAAGCAGTTGATGCCCACAGCAGCAGGCCCTGGTGGAACCAGCGTGTATGCCCAGAAATGGGCACTCTTTGTTACTGGGGCAGCTTTCAATGCGAGGTCTTGGGAACTCAATTCACTTGCACAGTTTTCCTATCATGCACTAGGAGAAGAAATGATGCTACTGCTGCCACCCAAGCCCCAGGGCTGGTTTAGCAAGCTAAGGTGTTCAAGGAAGGGGAACTATTAACTTTTTTGGGAAGAATAACCTCTCTCTCTCTCTCTCTCTCTCTCTCTCTCTCTCTCTCTCTCTGTCTCCTTCCTTCCCTCCCTCCCTCTCCCCCTCTCTTCTGTGTGCTCATGTGTGTGTGTGTGTGTGTGTGTGTGTGCACATTTGATATGTGCCTTGGCATTCACCCTCATGGGCTTTCTGCTATTCATTTCACAAGGCCCAGAATGTGGCATACTGTCCCCTGAGCTTCATTTCCTACAGGACTTTTCAGAGAGAGCAGAGATGCAGTCTGTCGCTCTGGGGCCACATGCTGCTCATCCTTACAGGGTCCAGGAAGCCATTTAAAGAAAGTCTGTCCCAAGGGCTTCTGTGTGCTGTGAATCTGTGGATCTCTAACATTGGGGAACAGAGAGGATTATCCCCAGAGAGCTTTGACATGTAGAGCTTCTGCTGCCCTGAGATTTCAAAGGTGCTACAGCAAATGGTTCATAGGGATACTGCCTCCAATGGGGAAGGCTGGCTTGTGGAGAGTCAGGGGCCTTTGAAAAGAAGGGAACTATCTTTGGCTAAGTCTCAGGTTCTTACTTCTCTACCATTACTTCTCTACTCCTGAGAAGAAGAAATGGGAGTTAGCGCCATATTAATTAAGATGCCTGGCTAGACATAGAGAGGCGAAATTTCCACTTTGTGGATGCAGTTTATTTTACAAACTTGGAGTATCGTGAAGAGGTCTCACTATGTAGCTCAGGCTAGCACCAAGTAGATGAGTAGATTAGAATATTTTAGAGGGTAACAACATGTTAGAGCATGTTCAGAGACAAACAGAAGAGCCCACTCTGGTCTGTGGGTATGGGAGAGCTAGGGTAGTAGTTTTAATGTCAGGTTAAGGCCATTGGTATATCCATGTCTGAAACGGATCAGCGGTGCTTACAGGATCCGCGGTGCTTACAGAGGGGTTAGAGGCTTTGAGTAGGAGGCTTGGGCAGGAGGCGGGGTGTCTAACATAAAGAGAGGTGCCTCTTTCATTTTGAGGAATGTGTTGATTTTTTTTCCTTGATAACTAAAGTATTATATGCTCGTGGAAAAGTATTTGATGAGCAAAAAATATTAATGAAAAACAGAACACCTGTAATATCCCACAGAGAAGCAGCTAATACGTACATCTGATACAATGTTTTCTGTATTTTGTATATTTTGTTTGGCTTTGCAAAGTTAAAGACAGAATATAGATACTTTAAATCCTTTTACTCACCAGTCTAGGCAAAATGTTTCACATTAAATTTACTAATTTGTGTAAAACATACATTTTAATGGTTTCATTAAAAAATGCATTAGTATTTTATCCTAGAGCTGTGAAGTCATTTTATTTAATCATTTTTTTCCAATGAGGGCCATTGAGTTTATTTCCTAGTTTGTCCTTTTACAGTAAACATGGTTATACATACATTTTTGCATGTATTTCAGATTATTTCCTGGAGTTAAATTCCTAGAATCTAATGTCCAGAAATGTCAACAACAAATTTAAGTTTGGTGACAGGTCAAAATACAGAACAATTTAAAAATCTTGATGTACATTGTACATGTGGTTTCACAAAAAAAAATACCAAATTTTTATTTTTTATTTATCAGAGGTTGGGGAGATGGCTCAAGTATTAAGAGCACTGGGCGCTCTTTCAGAGGATCTGGGTTTGATTCCTAGCACCCAACGGATCCAATACTTTCTTTTGTGGCCTCTGCAGTCACCGGTCACACATATGGTACACGCAACACACATGAAGGCAAAACACTCATACATGTAAAGTGAAATTAAACAAATACTTTTCTCCAAATAAGTAGAAGATTTTACCTTAGCAGATTTGAATAAAAGGGGACTCCCAGTCTCCTGTTATCCCAGCACTTTGTAATCACAGTATTTGGGAATCTGAGGCAGGAGGATCACGGGTTTAATGCTAGTCTGGGTTACATAGTGAGATCAGATTTCAAGTAGTAAACAGAGAAAACAGGAATTAATTCAAAACTTAAGGAGTGTATTGCCTTTATTAGCAAATATAAAGCTAGTTTAGTGTCTCATGTAGTTGGATACAGGGGTTCAAATCTGTTCTTATGTCCGTAGGAAGGGCTTGTTGGTGTGACGTGTTCATGGCGGCCTTGTGCCGGGTAGATGTGGCTGAACTTGAGTTATCAGGCAGCCTGAGTCACAGTCTGAATCCTCTACCTGAGGAAATGCTTGCTTTCGTTCTAATAGGTGTGCTTTGTTGACATGAGCAAAGTTGTTTTTCCTATGCACTGTTCTGTGATGTAGAGCAGGTGGCTCTCTGGACCTTAGAGTGTTCACTGGGCCACTCATCTCGCCCTTGCTTGCTGGCCTGTTCACTTCTCCAGCCAAGTGAGGGACTTCATTGAGTCCTGGAGCAGGAGTTAGAGGTATGGATTCTAATCCAGTTCCCTCCCACAGTTCCATGTCTTAATTTCATTGACCAAAGCACGGAGAGGAACAGTTTTCTTTCTGGGGTATATCCTCCAAAATCTTCCTTCCTTCCTTCGCTCCTTCCCTCCCCTCCTCCTTCCCTTCTTCCTTTCCTCCCTCCCTTCCTTCCATCCCTCCCTGTTTCTTCCTTCCTTCCTTCCTTCCTTCCTTCCTTCCTTCCTTCCTCCCTCCCTCCCTCCCTCCCTCCCTCCCTCCCTCCCTTCCTCCCTCCCTCCCTTTCTTCCTTCCTTCCCTCCCTTCCTTTTTTCCTTCCTTTTTCCCTCTCTTCTCTCCCTTCCTTCCTTTCTTTCCTCCCTCCTCCTTCCCTCCCTTTCCCCCTCCCTCCCTCTTTTCCCCCCTTCCTTCCTTCCTTCCTTCCTTCCTTCCTTCCTTCCTTCCTTCCTTCCTTCCTTCCTTCCTTCCCCTCCTCCTTCCCTCCCTCCTTCCCCCTCCCTTTCTTCCCATCCCCTTTCTGCTTTTCTTTAAGTTCTTCCTCTGAGACAGGATCTCACGGACCCTACACTGCCCTTGCACTTGCTGAGTAAACAAAAATGAAGGTGCTCTTGAACTTCTGACCTCCTCCTTTCCGCCTCCCAACTATTGGGATTGCAAGTGCGTGCCGCCATGCCCAGCATCTCCTTGTGGCATGTTTTTAAAGGCGAGATGGCAGCACTGTGACAGAAACAACAGGAGAGGGAAGAAGAGGGTCAGGGCTGCCCGAGAAGGTCAAAGTGCAGCCCGGGTCTGGCTTGTTTGGATTTTGTTTTTGTATTTTAGGTTGACTCACAGGTATTTCACAGAAGCTCACTCACTATGTCTTCAGCTCCTGTCTTTGGTGTCTTCTCTGAATATTTCCCTAGTATTTAAGAGGGCTGATGCCACTTCTGCCAGTCTTAGGACATCGAGTGACAAACAGTCATGTGTGTGACTTGAGGTTTTCCATATGTGTTGCCTGCCCAGATCCATCTTGCTTCTGAAGGGAATTTCCCCACAAGTTCAACAGGGCCCCAGAAGAGTGGGTCTTTTCCCTTGGTTAAGAAACACAGAGAGAATTGTAAGAACATGTGACAATAGCAAGGCCCAGGAAGTGCCTGCCACAGCCCAAGTGGGCCGTATACCTGTGATCTCAACACTCAGGAAGCTGAGGCAGGAGGATGGTGTGTTTTGAGGCTAGCATGGGCTACATAATGAGACCTGGTCTCAAAAGACAAAAGCAGAAGCATGCCCCAAAAGCAGTTTCTTTGTATCATTTGTTGCCACAAGTGCCTGGGACTTGGGTTAGATTTGGCTGTCCTCCTTCCCTCCCTCCCTCCCTCCCTCCCTCCCTCCTTGCCCCTATCATTTTTCTTTAAAAACTAAATTAGGCTAGAGAAATGGCTCGGGGATTAAGAGCACTGGATGCTCTTTTAGAGAACCTGGGTTTGATTCCCAGCACCTACATCATGGCCTATAACCATTGGTAACTTCAATTCCGGGGGATCTCTTCTGGCCTCTGTCAGCATCAGGTATGCAAATGCTACACAGATGTACATGTAGACAGTACACCCACACACAGCAAATAATGAATGAATGAATGAATGAATGAATGAATGAAATAGAACATTTTGAATCATACTTCATTTGGTCTCTGTGTGTGTGTGTGTGAGTGTGTGTGCACACATACCACCATGTACATGCCACAGCGTCTGTAGGAGTTGGTTTTCTCCCTCCTCCACATGGATCTTCAGAATGACACTCAGATCCATGGGCTTGGTCTTCTTTTTATTTTTATTCATTTTTATTGAGACAGGATCTCACATACTCCAGCCTAGCCTCAGACTGGCTATGTAGCTCAGGCTAACCTTGAATTCCTGGTTCCTCTGCTCGCCCTTTCCAAGTGGTAGGGTAACAACTAACCTAGAGCTCTTCCACTTCCTCCACAGGTTATCCAAGCGCTCTTTCTAAGATGTCTGCACCCCCACCCCTGCTGTGGCCAGCCATTGTTCTTAGGGCTGCAGCCTTCCCTTCACATCCTCAAAGGCCACACGGAAGTGACCTGGCCTGGTCTTCCTCTTCCTTCTCTGCTGGTTCCCTCTTGGCCCTATGAGCTCACCTGCCCCAGGCCTTCCTGTTTGTCACCTGCTTTTCCTTGGCCCCCAGACCCTGAAGCTTTTAGGTCACCCCTCAGGTTCCTGTGTACCTATGGTGTTGAATGTCTGTTGAAAGTGGGAGGAGCGGGAAAGCTCAGGTTTCTGATTTCTTAGAGGCCGTTCCGGATCTGAATCACTGGCTGGCGATGCTGTAATTATCTGCAGACTATATGTCGCATGTGGCTGTGTGCGTTTGTGCGGGGCACGAATTCGTGACGATTTGTTTACTGGGTAGGAGTGAGGGGCTTTGAGAAAAAGCCCTGCACATTTTATCCCAGATTTTGTTCAATCAGATTTAATAAATAAACAAACAAACAAACAAATAAAACCAAAAAAAAAAAAAAAATGAAGGTCCAGCCTTGGTGGGGGTTTGTTGCTGCTGTTTATAAAACCAAACATTTTTATTTTAGTATTTTATTTTTTCAGACGGGGTCTTATACTATAACCCAGGCTGGCCTGGAACTTACTGTGTAGCCCAGGCTGGCCTTGAATTCTCAGTGCTTTTCCTGCCTCAGCCTCCTGTGCTAACATCACAAACACATGCTGTCTGGCCAGGCTCTCTCAATAGTAGATGACTCAGGAACTGCCTCGTTTGTAATGCTTGACTGACCACAGATCTCTGGCTCAGAGTCACATTGCTAATAAACTGGTCCTAGTGACAACGCCTTGTAATGAATTAGGATATGAAAAGAAGATTATTGAGTCCCAGACAGGATGTTGGTTCCTGGTGATTATTCATCCATTAGTTGAGCAAACATTTATTGATTACTGTGTGTCAGGCATGCCTGAGCCTGGATACACATCACACCATTTTCCCAGGTGCTAGATGACTTTGCGCTGTATTTTAGGAGTGTTTAGGAATTAGCGTTGCCTTGGTTATACGGGCTCCTGTGTTTAGTTAATAGGAGTGTGGCTTACTGTGTCCCTGGCTTGTAGGACAGAGCATTGGAAGCAAGCGAGACCCTCTGCCTGGTGCTGCTCTCTGATCTTTGCACTGGTGAACTATGACTATCAAGCATGGGGACCAGAGACCGCTTGGTTAAGTTAAAGGGGTTTCCTTCATTGTAATCACCACTTAGTATGGCCGAGGTCACCTTTCCATTTGCATTTCCGTGCAGAATAATAATGCTGTGTTTCCAGGAAACCTTTTCGTCTCATCCCTGTTGGATCTCTGTTAAGGGGGGCCCAAGATGTTTATTGACGGGAGGCTGACACAGAGATCAGTTTGGGAATTGTTGGTGTCCTATGCTAGGTCAGCCCTGCTATAACCGCTAGCATGTGTGTGAGCCGACCTGCAAAGTAGACTTTGCTCCAGGGCCAGCTGGGGCCTTTCAGGTCTTTCCTCGATCTTTGCTGGTGTCAAGAGTAAAGGTTTTTATCCAGCTGTGTTGTATCTATGGGTGGAGTCAGTGCTCCTGGCCATGTCTTTGCACAATGAAGACCCCTTTGGGAAGGACCTGGGAACCATCTGGTCCCACTTAGAAAGGCTAAGCAGGACCAGAAACCCTCGTAGAGAATGTTATACCAGAGATAGGAAAACTGGAAAGGAGAGGGGAGGAAGGAAAATGGTGTATGTGTCAGACCTAGCAAGAAGGAGGGAGTAAGGGAGAGAGGGAGGGACAAGGAAGGAGGGATAGAGAGAGACAGACACACGGGTACAGTCAGAGACAGAGAGAGAGGAAGAGAGAGAGGAAGAGAGAGAGATAGAGAGAGACACACAGAGATAGACACAAAAAGCAACAGAGAGAGAGAGAGAGAGAGAGAGAGAGAGAGAGAGAGAGAGAGAAGAGAGAGAGATGGAGAGAGAGAGGGAGACAGAGAGAGAGAAAGACACAGAGAGAGCCAGAGCCAGAGGAAAATTTGGCCAGTGGCTGGAGTAGGTAAAGAAATGCTTAGTTCATGAATTCTGGAGAGGGACATGACCATGGTATCTTGAACCTTTTTTATTAGGCAACACCCACACACTCAGCTCAGTCTTCCATTAAAAGCATGGGAGAGGGGTTGAGGGCATGAGGAGGGGGCTGTAGTTCTTATTCCCCAGATTCCCGTTTTGTGAATTTGACATCTGGAAGTCAGATTAATTTGCAAGATGGTGGGACAGCCCTCTCGTTGGCTCAGGAGATGGTGAGCTAGCTCTGTACACAGATCTGCGCTCTACGTCTCCTTTGTGTATCTGTATTTGGAACAAATCCACACCTGTGTACGACTGCTTTTGCGCAGGGCAGAAGTGAGTGATTGTGGCGTCTCCGGTCTGTCTTGTAAAGCCT
This sequence comes from Apodemus sylvaticus, assembly GCF_947179515.1. Lineage (NCBI taxonomy): Eukaryota > Metazoa > Chordata > Mammalia > Rodentia > Muridae > Apodemus > Apodemus sylvaticus. Next base: position 77,774,881 of record NC_067483.1, on the reverse strand, counting down.
ACATTGCTCTAGGTTTTGCCTACCTGAGAAATTAGACAAGTCATGTTAAGGTAGGAGGAGGGCCTGGTCAGCTGTAGCATGCTGCTCTTTTTTGACTTCCAAATGCACATTATTCTGTACCAGTTGCAAAAACACAGAAAAAGAAGGGGGAGTAAAAACCTACCCACAGGGCTTTGCAGAGTGGCTGGTTCAGGACATCACTACCAGGGCAAAGCCACTGGGCTCTGAGGACTTTGCTGTGTGCTCATGAGCAATACATCTGGCCTGTTTGAGCCTCAGTTCCTCCCTCCCCTCCCCTCCCCTCCCCTCCCCTCCCCTCCCCTCCCCTCCCCTCCCCTCCCCTCCCCTCCCCTCCCCTCCCTCTCTCCCTCCCTCACTCCCTGTATGCATCTTTTCCTTTGAGACAGGGTCTCTCTACATATCCCTGGCTATCTTGGAACTGTCTATGCAGACCAGGCCAGCCTAAAACTCAACAGATGCCTGCCTGCCTCTGCCTCTGGAGTTCTTGGATCAATGGTATGTGCTACTACACCTGGCTTCAATTTTAAATTAATTTAGTTAGGTCTATTTACATAACTATCGACAAATGTATATTGAATTGGAAAAAAAACCCAGGATTTATTTATTAAAATTAATTACTGATTTTCATATACAAAGCAAGAAAGTTTTAGAAAAGTTTTCATGTTGGGAATACATTTCCCTTGTTTTAATTTTCCCTAATACCATATATGAGTAAGTTTGAAGCCCATTATTGTTTACTGAGTTATTATTGTCAGCAAGTATCATGTACCCTTATTTATGATCATGTATAGAAATGGGAATGATTTATCATATCACATAGCTAGAACATTAGGACCACTTGGAACAGACAGACTTCCCTGAATATGTCTGATGTTTGCTGCTAAATATCTCAAACACTATATGTGAGTTAGACTAAAATGTTTAGAAAGGCAGATGGAAGAGCTCAGATTGGCTAAAGATTTTGAATCATTAGGAAGAGCATGCTGATAGAACATTGCCCCCCCCCTCCATATATCCAACACTGAGAACCAAAGAAGGCTACATCACAGAAATAACATAAATCACAGATTCAAACTAAAACAACTAAAGCATAATAAACAGACAAGCAAACGAAAGATTTTGAGTGCTGGCGAGATGGTGGAGCAGTTGAGTGCTTAGTGTTCTTGCAGAGGTGTGTGGAGATCCCCAGCCACCTATAACTCCACGTCCTAGGGATCCAACATCCTCTTCTGGCACGCACCAGTCACATACATAGTACACATATGTGAATTGTGACAGGCTCATATATGTACATATACACTTTAAAAATATTTTTTAGAATATTCTAATTTTATTTTTAGTTATGTGTATATGGGTACATGAGTAAAAGTGCCCTTGGAGTGTGGCATCCCCTGAAGATGAAGTCATAGGTTGTCAGAAGCCACCTGGTGTTGGTACTGGCAACTGAATTTCAGGTTCTTTGTAAGAGTTGGATATGCTCTTAATTTCTCTGCTGTCTCTCCAGGGCCAAGCCTCAGTTTCTTTAGCTATGGAATGGAGATAAGATGATGGATCTTATAGCATGGTTGCTTGGATCTAGTGAAGTTAGATCATCAGTTCTTCCTATAAATGGCAGGAGAGCTGTATTAATAGAAGGAATTAACCAGCACCCATTTGAGCTGTTGCAGCTGCTGCCAATACGTGCCTTGGAAACCTACCCTATTATTTAGAGACTGAGAAATATTTGGATGGTGGTAATGTGCTGCTTTGGGCAAAGCAGTTGCCAGTGGGATTTTTATCACATAATTAGAGAGTACGTTAAATGTGCAAGTGAAAAGAAGTTGCATGTGCTCTGCTGCCCGGGTTTAACACATGCCAGGGTTTGGACTTCATCCCCAAGGATGCCCTATGATGCTGTCCTTGCTCTGGTTTCTTTTGTGTACCAGCTTCTGGCTAATGGAAGCCGTGGGAAATTCTGGGTAAGTTGTAGTACTAGTGCCTCAGTGGTCTTTGTAAAATATGTCTCATATACTTACTGAACACATCTGCTGTGGACAACTGCATGTGCTGTATAGCCACTGCATGTGTGGCTATACAGAAGAGAAGAACAGGGCATCTAGAGAACAGTAGGAGCTGGCCAGATCCCAAGTTCATCTGTTTAGGCTGGTTCTCTGTTGGCTGATTGTCAATTAATTAATTAATTAATATTCCAGGTACTGTATAGTGCTGTAGTCAAGGGCTAAATGAGATACTACAGAAAAACTGTTACACAACAATCTGGCATGAGTAAATGTTCAGTAGATGAGAGCCTTTATTTTATATAATTTTCTTTCTATTAATTACTCTCGTGTTACAGGCATAGGCAGAGGTGGGAGGAAACTGTGTACTGACTCTGGTCAGCCTTGACTGCCAGCTGGCCGTGGTGTGGGAGGGCCAAAGGAGAGTGTGTTTCCTGGCTTGTCCTTGTAAAGCCAGGGATGCTGTGAATGCCACGTAGCTCAACCTGTTCATCTCCCAGACTTCCTATTCAAGTGTTTCCTATACTCTGACAGCAAGCATGGCCCCTTCTTCCTGATTAATGCTGTTAATTAATGCTGGCTGTAAGTTGTTGAGCATTTCTCAAATCCTAAAGTACAATTTAACTCCGGATCATGTCACATCTTATTTGGGGTGGGCAGCAGGGAAGCTGGCCTTGAACTCAACTTGTGTATACAAGGGGTGAGGATGATCTTGGGCTTCCTCACCCCACTTCCTGAGTGTTGCCATGCAGAGCCCACTGAGCCACATTCCCAGCCCCACATGTTGTATTTTACAACCAGAAAGTCCAGGAGGACTTGGGCTAAGCCGAGTTTTCTATTTGAGACTGGGTTTCATTCTCAATTGAAGATTCATTCTCAAGACCGTTTCTTTTATATTTCCGGAAGAGAACATTGGTAGCAGAGTTGGATCAAGGTCCCACCACACACTGTAAGGGCTCGGCATCTTCCTGCACTACACAGACTGTCGTAGAGTGGCGAGCCTGGGGTGCTTCTGTGCCCTGACAGTAAAACTCAGAGAAAAGAAGCCAGTTTTTAGCTGGGCGGTGGTGGCACATGCCTTTAATCCCAGCACTTGGGAGGCAGAGGCAGGCAGATTTCTGAGTTCGAGGCCAGCCTGGTGTGCAAAGTGAGCTCCAGGACAGCTAGGGCTACACAGAGAAACTCTGTCTCAAAAAAAAAAAAAAAAAACCAACCCCCACCCCCCCAAAAGGAGCCAGTTTCTAGCTAGATGTAGAGAGAATCTCTAGCCATCAGAATTGTTGGACACTTTCCTTCACTAGGGATGCTGTTGTAGAAGTCCAGGAAGACTCACGTGTGATAAATTGATGAGATTAGCTGACTTTCTCCTCCTTGGGATTTTAAAATATTATAAGCTAATTATATATTATATATAATATATATGTATTTATATATCATATATAATATTTATATACTATATATTACATATTATATACATATTTTATATATTATAGATAATATCCATTTATTATATATAATATATACGTATATATGGACATATGTGTGTATGCATAATTTTGATTTTATATGTTTATAAGATTTTTATAAACATTTTATAAGTTTAATTTAATGCTAATTCTGGGGAGATGGAGGGATCTTCCTGTCAGGAGATGAGTCCTCTCTAGGGATAGCTGGTTAATGTTTAGGTTCTGAGGGAAAGCAACTTTGACTTCAGGTCTGGTGACCCTGGCTTTATTACTCTAGCGATGCACACTAGTGGGGGCCTAAGAGTGGAGGAACTCTGGTTTACCTGTAGGATTGTTTTTAAAAGGTAATTTCAGTGGGGAGTCGCCCACCTGAATGTAGGTTCTCAAGGGTGCATTGAGTTAATAACTCTGGCCTGATAACTTCTTATGCCCAGTGACTGCCCGCCCCCCACCCCAAACCCACAGCTGCACCCGTCTCACTCCCTGTGAGCTGGCTTGCCTTCTTGAGCAGCCAGCTAAAGCTTGCTTTCCCTGCTATCTGTCCCCCTGTAGCTCTAAATCAGCTGTTCCTAGAGGTGGCTGGGACTGAGAATCAGAATTAATCTATTTTTTGTGAACATTCCTTCTTCGGGGCTCATGACTGTCTCAGCTCTCAGAGGCCAGCCCTATTCTGTAGTGTCCTTGGTTTTCAGGTCCCTGTTTCTGTAGGACATAGATTACCTGTTCCACGCTGTAATTGACTGGACAAGGTTTTGCTGCTTGTAATTACCTCTAGGTAATTGCCATCTGTCAGGCTACAACAATGGCTCCTTGGAAGAGTGGTGCCCAGACACTCAAAATAACATTCTCCCTGAATGTGGACCAGGTATAATTCAGATGTAGGACGAAGGTGACACGTCCAGATGGTTGTGTGACTCTTCTTTCTCTACCCTCTGCCTTTATTTCATCTCCATTGCTGTAGACAACCGCCGTGGCACAGCATGGGAACTGTCACCCACTTAGCTGGGTCCCAACCTGTCAAGATGCCAGTGTGCATGCTGTCCTTGTGCCTGGAAAGTTTAAAAAGAACTATTTAAACTTTTCCCTGGCAGTCTCCTGTTTGACTCCCGTGGTGTCTCCCTGTTCCCTGATTCATCCCCACTAAGCTCAAATTTTCATGTGGAAGTGTGAAACCCAAGGCATGCCTCTCTCGCTTTGGAAATGAGCGTGTGTGGCATTGGAGAATGGACAAAGAGGGGGACTAATTGGTTCTCTTGCCTTAGCTTGGCCTGCCATGGACCAGTGTCTTGGATAGTAGAAATTTTATTTTCTCGAAGCTACTGCCATCTTGCTGTGTCTTTACTTGGTCTTTCCCCAACGCGTGTACATGGGGAGACAAGGGTGGAGGTGAGATAGATATCTTGTCTTAATCCTTAAAATTAAAAAAGTATTTATTATTGTGTGTGGGTGGAGGACGCATGTCCATTGATGGCAGGTGTGTAGAAGTCACAGGACAACATAGTGCAGTGAGTTTTTGCCTGTCACTCTGTGTTTGTTTTCCAAGACCAGGGTTTCTCTGGCTGTTCAGGAACTCACCTTATGGCGAGAGAAATTTATTTCTTTGTAACCAGGCTGGCCTCGAACTCACAGAAACCACCCTGCCTTTCTCCAGAGTGCTGGAATTTCAGGCGTGCGCCACCATGCCTGGCTTTACATTCCCTTACACTTTTACAGGGTTCTCATGGTCTAACTCAAGACTTAGGCTTATGTGGAAATCACTTTACCTGCCGAGGCATCTGACTAGCTTTCTTTCCCTATTCTGAGAAGCCTGCAACCTTCTTGGGTTAAGACCTTTGCTACCTCGTTTAATCATTTTCTCCTAACAATTTACAATAACATTAAGGGTGAGTGATTCAATATGCGAATACAGGGACATGTATAATTGAGTCCATGTTATTTGGTGTTTTGTTAGAAAACAGTAGGCAACTTTCTGAGGATACAAACAAACTTAGGATCTTCCCATTAGTACCCTGGTTCTCTTCCCCTGGCATTTTCCTCACTATGTGGGGAGACTCTCACCTTCCTTTCCACGTAATTCTGTTCTCAAAAAAGAACAGACCATTTCCTCATTAAGGAAAACAGATAAGGGTGTAGGTTTTACACGTGTCATGCCATGGACATGTATGAAGGGAACAAGCTGCATTAGGGCTGCCCACCTCTGGGTCATTCTCAACCCCCAGGAGTGGTTTGTGTTTTAAGCTGGTCCTTTTGGCCTTCCTCTCCTTAAAGATGATTTTCTAGAAAGAAAAACAAAGACTCTAAAGAATGAAATGGCTGGAATGAGATCCGCAGAATCGTTAGCTTAGCTCCTCATCTCTGGTTGCTAGCATGGTGGTGAACTTCTGGGCAGATCTACGGAAGGAGGAGATGTTTTGCATGGATTGTCATGTCACCCTTCCTTGTTCTGCTTTGTATTTGAAGAGACAGTGAGAGGCCTGTCAGCTCACTCTCCAGCCTCTGCTACAGATTGCCGTGCTATTTGTCCTAGTTTCAAACCTTCTGAAGTTATAAAAGATTACGACAAAAGCAACTTTAGGGAGAAAGGGTTCATTGAACTCTCAGTTCTAGGTTAGCCCATCATGGTGGGGGAATCCCAGAGGCAGGAACTTGAAGCAGCTGGTTCCATTAAGTCTACAGTCAGAAGAAAGAAATGAGTGTTTGCATGCTAGCTTAGCTGGCTCCTTCTTAGACAGACAGGGGGATGCTAGGATGAAGAGTTAGCTTGCCCTACCTGCAAGTAGATTAGTTTGTTAAGACCTGCTCAGCGAGAGGGAAATCGTGCCTGGTACTGGTAACCTAGCCTAACTACTCAGTGCTTGTGAATGCATGGTTATTGGAAAAGAATCTACAACTACTACTTTGCTCAACTAGCATAATTCCTAGCAACAATTTATAAACTGTACTGGGGCATTTTCTCAATTAGTGATCAAGGGGGAGGGCCCCTTGTGCGTGTTACCATCTCTGGACTGTATTCTTGGGTTCTATAAGAGAGCAGGATGAGCAAGCCAGTAAGGAACATCCCTCCATGGCTTCTGCATCAGCTCCTGCTTCCTGACCTGCTTGAGTTCCAGTCCTGACTTCCTTTGGTGATGAACAACAGTGTTGAAATGTAAGCTGAATAAACCCTTTCCTCCACAACTTGCTTCTTGGTCATGATGTTTGTGAAGGAATAGAAACCTTGACTAAGACATTAACACTTTTCCATATACCCCAGATAAGTGTAGTCTTCATGCCTCATCAAGAAAATTTCCCTTTGCAACAGAACCCACTACAGAAAACCACAACTAGTCAAAATGCAGAGTTATAGACCTCAGTCCCAATGGCTACATCTACAAAACACTCCTGTGTCTAAGGCTAAGGGATTATTGGGGAAGGAGAAGAGGAAAGATTGTAAGAGCCAGAGGATGGGGGCGTTTGCTGTGAGATTGTATCTCCTAGAAGTGCCAGAAGCTACACGCCCATAAAGTCTCACCAACATGTCTGCCGAAATGCCAGCTGAACCAGGATGACACCAAAGAACATGTCAATGTGGAAAGGAAAAGTCCACAAGGGCCCTACCCTAAAAAAAGAACTATAGGCAGCTGAGAAAAACCGGGAGCACGAGAGATGGCTGTCCAATTGGTCGTCCAGTGTCAAATAGTCAGCCCTGAAAACATATATACATTTAACATTATATAGACTTAACATGTTATATTTAGGAATATATATGTATACATTTAGGGACATATGCATATGTTTATACATATACTCATACAATAACCATCGATGAATAAAGAGCCGTAAATTTGAAGAAGATTGGGCAGGGGTGGGATGGGTAGTTATGTGGAAGAGTTTGGAGGGAGGAAAAGAAAGGGAGAAATGTTGTAATTATATTATACTCCCCCAACATAAAAAAAGAATGAAAGAAAAAGAAAGCACAGTCCACTAGGTACATCTGTATGCTCCTCGCTCACATCCTCATGGACATGTGAAGATCGGGAACCTCTGAGCAGCTGAGGTCCGGGTGGGTGATGTGTAGGCCCTGATTCTGGCTTCTTCCCCCAGGGTAACAGACGTGCATTTAGAAATGGTAGGGAAACAGAAGCCCACAAGGTGACAGCAGATGGTAACTGTGAGAAGCTTGGAGTTTTGTAAGGCAGAACAGTTTAGGAGACCTCACCGTGGGTGGAGATCTGGGAAAGGAGTAGTGGGGTGAGGGAGATGGTGGCTTGTCGCGTGGCTATGAAGTTTCTCCCCATCCCCGTTCTGCTCCGCTCAGGTCGATCTCACACCCTGGCCCCTCCCTGGACTTTGGCTGTTGCTATATAACTACCTTAATCATACATACACACAGTATACAGTTCATGGACAATACCAGGTCCTGGGAGTCTGGAGACTCCTTTGAAAGCTTCTTTATGGCTACTTTGAGCGTATAGTCCCAAACTACAGACTCTTGTCCAGTGTAGCCTTTTCTGACTATTCTGTAATACGGCACAATGTAGGGCACAGTGTCTGGGCAAAGTAGGTGGTTGGTATCCCTGGCCTTCATAGCAGGACAGGCTGCGTGCCTCAGTCTCCACGATTCGATGCATAGTTAGGGAGTCCTGGAGAGCCTGGAACCCAGGCCTGTGTCCTTAGGAAGCAAACTTGTGATCGTGACCCCTTCATTAGTTCCATCCGCGTTTAAATAGTATTTAAGTAGATTGGCACCACTTGTCCCTTGCACCGGCCATAATAACCACCTTCATTTCCTGTGCACAACCTTTCCTTCTTTAAGAATTAGCTCCTTTGTTTTGCTCTTTTTGTTCAGTGGTGGATATGCCGGGTACTGCCAGCTCACGGAATTTTTGCCTCACGGGAGTTTTCCATTGACCCTGTGCAGGCATATTTGCTGACAGATTACTCACCTGGAGCTGCCTAGAGCAGGAAGCAGAACCTTCCACCTTCACCCAGACTGGCTGCTTTAGTGAAAGAGGCCATGCCAGCCCCCTGATTGACATCCAGCTGTCCAGTCTGCCGTGCTATGCAGTGAATTGGATAGTTTTTAAGTTCTCCACTGGATGAATTATGAGCTTCCTTGACTTTGGTCAGGGTGCCTGGAGTCTGTCCCAGCTTGGGCAGGTGCTGTGCCAACCTCCCTGGCATGTGCCCGTGCCAGCGGATTTTACTATTGACCCCTAGCTCTCCCTTGGAAATACCAAGCATGAATCTCTGGAGAAGGCTCTGCCACTCGTGTAGTTCTCAAAGGCTGCCTTTGTCTGGAGGAATGCCTGTCTCAATGGAGCCTGATAAATAGCCAGCTCATTTCTCCTGTAAACTGAAATGAAAGGGCCTCGCCTGCTAGAAGTAACTTTCCTTGTCTCCTCGCATATTCTTTGTTCAAGTTTATTTAATGAATATCTGTTTAAGTCCATAGATCTGGTGCTGTGCCAGGCATTATAATGGGGAACAGAGAAGTAGAAGTTTGTAGTCTCTGCCCTCCGGGACCTAAGATGTCTGGAAGACATAGTGAAAAAACATGGTATATGCACATCAAAACCATATAAAATTGAAATCCATTAAATGTCAAGTAAACATGTTGTCCTTTTGTTATTTTTCAGGGGTAGGGGGCTGTTGTTGTTGTGGGTTTTTCTGGTGTGCATCATGGACTTAGTTTCTGTTGCCCATAGTGTTCAGAGAAAGCCTTTTCATTCAGTCCTTTTAATTTGCTACATCATTCATTCATTCATTCATTCATTCATTTATTCTTTCATTGCCAATGTAACATGTATCCTTTCCCCAGCTATGTGGTAGACACTGGGGACATGTGTGTGCAACATGGACCTCTCCAGGGTCACAGTCTGTTGGAGGTGAAGGAGAAGGGTAAGGACAGAGAATAGCAGCCTTTGCTGTACCAGAGGCCGGAATAAAACATCATGTAAACAAGAGGATGGAAGAGGTGCTTTGCGTCTGGGTTTTGATTTGACTTGATAATTTGTCTTCTGTTCAAAATAGCTCTCAGTGTTCCCCTTATCTGCCCACCATTCAGATGGCTGAACAATCTCCGTCTTCTGCTAACCCGCTGGTCTTGCTCCTGTTGGGAGATCCTTTGCTACACGAGTCCTTGCATATCCCCTTAGCTCTTGTCTCATATCAGATATTTACTGTTCTCCGTTGTGCCTAGGAAACATCTTATAGAGCTATCATTTGTTTACCTCTTATATGTAAATTATTTATTTTCCTCCATATGGAATGGCTGACAGCTCATGGGGTTTCTGACTCCATGTTTAGATTTGCATATTTCTCCTGCGTAACGTAGCTGCTCGCCTTGAGTTACCAATATGCCATTGTTATTAATGAATTCGTAACATTATTTTAGATTGTCATTTTCCCCCTACCAATATGCCATTGTTATTAATGAATTCTTAACATTATTTTAGATTGTCACTTTCCCCCTCTCTCTGGGGCTCAGAAGATGGAATAGTAAGAATAATAAAGTATTATTCTGGTTTTGCCCCCATCTACTATAGTATCTTATGTTTCTCTTAAGACTTTCCCCAAGAATGCATGAGTGTCCCCGGTACATACCTCATGTGTTTGCAAGACCACGTGATGTTTAGGATGCCTTCAGCTATGACGCCTGCATGAACCCTCAGCCAAAGAGTCAACCATCTCAGGATGTACCTCCCAGAGGCCCCACGGCTTGCCTTCTCTTGACATTTTCCAGAGTCGGGGCCAGGCCCCTGCTGTGGTCCTGGTACTGCACTGTTTGAAGCTGCCTTGCTGGCATGTTAGTGACCCTGTTGACCTCTATTGAAATGAGGTCACCTTAACCTGTGGCACTGGGCAGGTTTCATTGCTTCAGCCCACTGTTGTCTGTGGTTCTCAGACTTCTCCTTGGTCCTTTCCTGAGATGTAAAGGTGAGAACCAGGATGCCAGCTGGATGGCAGTCAGAGTGGCAGGTGGTACGTTATGCTTAGAACTGCTCTGTGTTTGGCTCAAACTTGAGCTTCCCATTCTTTTGCCCCAGAAGAATAGATTCCTCCAACAGGTCCTCCTGCCCATCATCTGCAGGGCTCCTGACAGAATGGCCTCCTGCATTCTTCACTTACCCTCAGATCAGCCTGATTCTTTCAATGAAAACATTTCAGGCTCAAGCAAGATACTGTAACCTTCTTTAAGACCATTTGGAGAACAGGACAGAGAGAGAGAAAATGACAAGCCACTATCTTTACTTTGGTTGCTTCTCTGCCAGCCTTTTGCCATGTAAGTAATCATTCTGTACCATGCAGCTTTTAGGCCATCCCCTGTGTGTGTGTGTGTGTGTGTGTGTGTGTGTGTCCAGCTTCTGATGTGTTTGCCTGTGCATGGTACGGTAGGGAGAGCCAGGGCAGAGCCCTCATGTGTACCTCTGTTTCTTTCCCGGAATTCCTGCCTCCCATCATCATCACTCTTGGACCAGTGACATCTGTTTACATTCCTTTGCCTCTGCCCTGTGCTCATTCTTCAGATGCCTTCTGAGGTTGCCTGCCCATTAGTGCCTCACTATCCTGAGCTACCAGTCTCCCATTCCTACCTTACCCCCTCTTTTATTTTAAAACCCCTGCTGGATACTTCCTCTAGTCGACCTACCAAGAGAAAAACCTAAAATAGCAAGACAGAAGGAAGCCTAGGATGGGGCTGGAGCTCTCTCAGAGTCTGTGCAAGGCAAACTCTCCAGGTCAGAGCTATAGAGGAATAGGTGTTGCTGATAGGAGAACATTGATAAAGTTGATTTCTTGATAGCCACCCCGCCCCCAACAGTGACTTTACATTGCCTGGGCTAGTCTTGAACTCATGAGCATCCTGCCTCAGCCTCCTGAGTAGCTAGGGGCTATAGGTGAGGGCTGTCAAGTTTGGCTCTAGTTGTTTTCATCTGTGCCCCAATGATCTTTGAACTCTTTCCCTGTAGCGTGGATCTGCTATCTTACGGCTGCAATCTTGGTGACTTGCACCTTAATTGTGGTGGTCTTATCCACTTAGTCCTGTCAGAGACTGTAGGTGAGTTGCTTAACCACAGTGCTTTAGCTTAGTTGTTTGTCAAATGGGAATATAAATACACACACACACACACACACACACACACACACACACACACGTTTGCACACAACACCCAAAGCCTGTTATTAGTCTAGGAGTGCCACAACCTGTAAGAGGAAAACGATTCTTTCAAATAGGTGTGTCAGAACAAGACTATAGGAACTGTGGAGCCCTGCAGACTTAGTTCACATCTCTGCTCTGCCGTCATCACTTCCTCCTGGGTGAGTTCCCTGATTGCCCTTCCCGAGGATTCTCCTTCCTTCCAGGGGTCAAGGTGGAGTAATAGTGCTTAGCACATCTATAAGTGTTATTGCTGCTATCATCTCTAAAGGCCCTCTGTCAATAACCTTTGTCTGCTGTTTATGGAAAAGTCCCCAGTGACTCACTCAGAAAGGAAGGGAGTTGGTGCCTATTGGGTGCTATTGTGATGGTGCAGCCTGATGTATATCATGTCTCTGTTTTATCTCTCTTAGCCAGAGAAGCTGATATCTCAGGAAAACTTAGGGAGACTCAAACTTCCCTAACTCCAGTTGGTGCTGTTGTGTCATGGTGCTGCTTCCCATGTGGGTCCCCAAACCTGTGGGGCCACTTTCTAGGTCAGTCCCTGCCATGGCCTCATGGACATAAGTACCCTGGTCACCCTCAGAGCTGACAGGCAACATGAGTCTTTGGTACTGGCTCTGTGATGCCTGGGTGAAGGGCACAGCCCATTGCTTTCACCCCGTGGTTATCAGTGATCACCTGTCCACCTTTCCCTGCATCTTTGCCGCCCATCACCTGTTTTCTTTGTGGTTTGATCAATGTTGCTTGCCATAAGGAGCCTCTGGCTACTCTGATGCCCAGTTTGCTGAACGCTGTCAGCTTCCTTCTAACCTCTTGGTAGAGTCGCCGGAGTAATGACAGTCACTGCTGTGTTTCAAGCTCCCAGGGATTTGCCATGTGCGCGTTTATTCTTTATAACCAGCCATGAGAAACGTTATCCTTATTAGAGACTGGATTTTTACATTTCTCATCCCTGTATCTTGTTAATGAACAAATGAACCCCGAGGGATGAATGGAGTTTATCTTTGCTCATAGCTTAAGAAGAGCTATAGTCTATCCTGGTGGAGATGCAAGGTACAGCCGCTTACACTGGGTTGGCAGTGAGGACGCAGAGAACAAATAGGAAATGGGGCATGCCTGTGAAATCGCAGTGACCCATTTCCTCCAACAAGACTGTGCCTCTGAATGGGTCTACAACCTGCAAAAACAACATCACTGTGTTTGCAGACCACAGGTTGTGGGGCGGGGTTAGGGGGGGGCATCTCTATTCAAATCAAAGCAGAACTGAAGAAACTAAATCTCCATGAGACAGATTAACTTCAAGCTATCCAAGCAAGTAAGTGGCTGAGTGGGTTTGGTCTGCTCTGTGCTTGGCACGTCTAGCACCTCTGAGACCATCGTCTTTGGACTGACTTAAAAGATGAGCTACTGGGGAAGATTGCATTTGAGCTGGGGTCAGGACCTCACCAACTGGAGTGACCTATAACTTAGGATCTTGCTGTGATGCAGAGTCTCTTGACCTTACTAAGCTCAGTGTCCCTGTTACACTTTAGGTTTCAAGCTAATGAGTAGCCACTGTGGTGGCAGGCTTTGAGCACACCCCTTTGGTTCTGCCTTCAGCAACCACAGTAAGGATTTTGTTTATTTGTTTTACACTGTAGCTATCTTCAGATACACACCAGAAGAGGGCATCAGATCCCATTACAGATGGTTGTGAGCTACCATGTGATTGCTGGGACTTGAACTCAGGACCTCCGGAAGAGCAGTTGGTGCTCTTAACCGCGCTGAGCCATCTCCCCAGCCACAGCAAGGATTTTGAATGTGGAAAGCTACAACTGCTATTCTACGGTTGCTCTGGCTCCTTCTGTTCTCCAGGGCCACGCCTGGCGGTTACCATTTACAGACCTTGAGGACTTCTTATAGGCTTCTTGGTCTTGGAGAGCTGATCATACGCTTTCTGCTTGTCAGTGGTAGAACCAGCCTGAGGTCAGTTTCTCTTGCTACCTGGCTCTTCTGGGACCCAACCTTGAAGGGACCGGGAGAGGTAGGCAGGACCATCTAGAGAAGACTATCTCCTCTAGCCCCTGACACCTGGGGCTGATGCCAGGAGATGGGTGTGGCTTGGGGATGCTGGGACTTCTTCCTCACTTCTTCGGCTACTTTGGAATGTCTCCTTTCCACCCGTGCCTGGCTTGAATATTTGTCGATATCTGGGATTAGAACAGCATTACAGGTTTTGAGCTGTCATAGGATGTTCACCACCATGCCCAGGAGAAGTGTCAGGTGTGACTGGCAGGAGTGAGAGATCATCAGGGCGTGGGTGACAGTGTGGGTGCTAAGTGACAGCTGGATTCCTACATCTGTCATTTACCTACATCTGCCCCTCCTTAAACAACTCCCCAGCTTTCAGTCTCACTTTGTGTAAAGTGGGGGTGAGAATACCTCATTCGCTTCACGGGGTCACTGTGTTCGTGACACGAAGAGTGTCAGGCGCACTGGACAGTGGCTGGTACTCTTGGTTACTCTGAAGGTACTTAGTAAAATTGGATATTACTAGTAATTTGCCTCCAAGGATATGAGGAGTCAGACTGAAGCTCTTAATGGTGTTTTAGGTATTGGATGGACCGATGGTCTGATCTGTCTGCCTTTCATATCATTGGTCCTCGAGGTGGGTCCTTCTGCTTAGAATTCAGCCATCCTTTTCTTGTTACCCTACCTAAAAGCCATGAATCCAGGGCACTGGCTTTTCCTTCACCCATTAACCTTTCTCCCCATTCCTTCCCTGACACCCATCCTGTCTTAGGGCTTCATTGCCTCAAAGAGGCACCATGACCAAGGCAACTCTTACAAAAGAAAACATTTCACTGGGGCTGGCCTACACTTTAGAGGTTCAGTCCATTGTCACCATTGCATGAAGCATGACAGCCTGCAGGCAGATATGGTGCTGGAGACAGAGCTGAGAATTCTACATCCTGATCCATAGGCAGCCAGGAGGAGCCTATCTTCTACAGGCAGCTGAGAGGAAGCTCTCTTTCACACTGCATAGCACCTGAGCCCTAGGAGACCTCAAAGCCTGCTTATATAGTGATGCACTTCCTACAAGGCCACACCCCTAATAGTGCCACTCCCTATGGCCAAACATTCAAAGTGAATCTATGGGGACCAAACCTATTCAAACGATCTCACATCCCTATTTGTCTGTCTGTCTGTCTGTCTGAGGACAGACAGCTTGCAGGAAGTGGTTCTCCTTTTATTATATAGACAGGTCCTGGAGATGGCCTCAGATCATCAGCCTTGCCCTCTGAGCCATCTCTTAGGTACCCTTTTCTTTTTAAGGGGTACTACTGCAGGCGTTTATCAGGAAACAGACATGGTGCAGTAATTATTCATTCGCAGAACTGCTGGGCAGAGCAGCGTGTCACCCCGTGGGTAGCAACCCTCCACACCCTCCAAAATTGCAGGATTGTGTCCTGCAATCAAGGACACAGGACCTCCTAGGACTCACCTTGTGTTAAGCTTTAGTCTGTGATCGTCCTGATTTGGACTGATGGCTCTGTTGCTGGAGGGAAAGATTGATAGCTTGGACAAATGTTGCCTGTAACTTCCATTCCGGAAGGAGCTTTAATCTGCGGGTGCCCCTGGGGAAGAGTAAATATTGACATCTGAAGTGAGGACCTCATCCTGTGGATGTGAGTGATGGGTGCTGTGGATTCTTCCTTCAGCAGAGTCTCCTCCTTCCGTTCCCGAGGCAGCTGCTAGGTAAAGGGCTTGCCTTTGAAACCAGCATTGTAATATGGAGTAGAGGTGACCAGGGAGCTTTAGTTTCCTGATTGGGTGCAGAGCCCAAGGTTCTCGGTCATTCAGAAGGTCCTTCCCAGGCCCTCTGGGGTTGACCTGAATGCAATTTTCCATGTAGCTCTACATTTCCACACTTGGCTTCCTTTAAGCAAATTTACTCCTTCCCCGAGAACCCCATCCAAAGAATGCCATGTTAGTTTACACATGTGCATTGGTTTTCTTTAACATGCGTTTATAGACTATTTGGGTTAATGAGAGGACATGCATGCTGGTGTGATCCTTTATTTGAATGTACACATCAGTAATAGGCCTTATTATCCAGAATAGGTTAAACTAATGATCAGGGCTCTGTTCTGAACAAAACATAAGAAAACCCCTTTAAACACTATTCTTATATTTTGGAGGTGGTGGTTAAGCTAATTGCATGGTGTTAACCTATTCAGGAATTTTACAATGAAACCTTGCTGATTTATGTTTCTCTCTCTCTCTCTCTCTTTCTCTCTCTCTCTCTCTCTCTCTCTCTCTCTCTCTCTGTGTGTGTGTGTGTGTCTCCCCCTCCCTCCTTCCTTCCCTCCCTGTCTGTCTGTCTCTCTGTCTATCTATATGTCTGTACTTCTGCTTCTGCCTCTCTTCCCCTGACCCCCTCCAAGCCTGGGTTTACAAGTCACGAGCCTCTCCAAGCCTCGATTTCCTAAGTTTTCAAATGGAGAACATTAAATAGCTTTTACATCATTAGAATTGTTACACTTCAAACTCATGTTGATATTTTAACACAGTGTTTGAACCATGAAGATTTCATGAATGTCAGCTACTAATTTTACTTAAACATAATAGGATTGCAGTATATACATGGGATCACAGTGTATATATATTATAGCTTTATTTCTCTTTATTTAGTTATAAATCATAGATACCGTCCTGTGCTGATAAATACAGACACCCCATCCTTTTCTAATGGTCTCATAGTGTTCTTTTATATAAATAAGGTGACAAAACATCTAGCCATTCTCCCACTAAATATTTGTATTAAAATTCCTTGCCATTATAAACATGTCACAATGAATATTCTTGTCTGTCATTGTACTCTTTGTATTTTAATAGCCTTGTCCTGAGATGTGAAATAGTGGAATTAGAGACTATGCCAGTGTGTGTGTGTGTGTGTGTGTGTGTGCATGTGTGTTAAAAAGAGGACAGTCTTGGGTGGTGTTCCTTGGGAACGATCGCCTTATATTTTGAGCCAGGATCTTTCTTCGGCCTGGAGCTTACCTGTTGGGCTAGACCAGCTTGCTGGTGGTCCCTAGGGATCCATCACCTGTCTCTACCTTCCTAAGCTAGGATTACATGTCATTATGTCAGGCTTCTTTTAAATGTGGGCTTTGGGCAATCCAACTCAGATCCCCATAATTGGACAACAAGGACATTAGTCCCTGAGCTGGCTTTCAAGCCTGGTTATGCCAATTTTGTTGGGTATTATCAAATTATCTTTTAAGCGGTGCATGGAGTTTTGCACTGTAATATTTGACTGTTGATGTGGCATTGGTGTTCCTCTTAGGCATTCCTGTTAAACATGGTGGTAATAACACCCCTGATGGACAATATACATGTCAAACACATTATAATAATTTATCCAGAATATTGAGTGTATGACATGCAGAAAATTTAAGAAAATGGTTCTAAAAGCAAGCCCAGTAGTGACATCTGTACCCCTAATATTTAGAAGTAGAGACATGAGGATCCGGGATTTAAGACTTGCTTTCATGGTAAGTTGAAGGCAAGCTTGAGACAGCCAAGACCATGTCTCAAGAACTAAAACAAGCAACAAAGAAAAAGAAGAAACGACAGAAAGAAGATTCTTAAACTATACCCAATACAGTTGTGTTTTCCTCCATATAAATGTGATGTTAAACCAATAAACACATTGTTTAGAATAGGTAGAGTTTGAAGATCTGTTTCCTATCCCCATGTCATTCTTTCCTGCCCCCAACATTTGGGGGCTGGGGTCCCATATTGAAAAGAAACAGGGAAACTCAGCTGAGGATAGAAAAACAATGAAGACCTAACTTTCTGCGGAGCCACAGTATAGACTTTTTACTGATCAGTGGAGGTAGGGCTAGGGCTTGAAGCGACAGTAATTAAGGTAAAGCATCCAGGAGGGCCTCTGGGGCCAGGCAGAGCTGAATTTTTGCAAGGTCTAGGGAATGGGGTGCCTGGGGTAAGGTATAGAGAAAAGGACAAGCAGTTGAAGGTTAAACTCTAAGCCCAATTAAACAGTGACATGGGAGAAGAAATTCTCAATTTCATTTGTAATTGCTTACATAAATGATTTTGGTATAATTATCTATTGTTAAATTCAATATTATTTAGCGTTAAATTTAATAGCATCAATTTTGTGGATGGATTATAGAGAGTTAGTACAATGCCAAGCCGTCTGTCCTATAGTTCTACACACCTACCCCACTGCTCACAGCATAGATGGTTTGGAAGACAAAGGTTGAAGATGATTAGGATAAATCAACATCAATATTTTACTACTATACATGAGATTGTAGAATGTGTGAGATTTGTTTTGCATCTAAAAAACTCCTTTCCCTGTGCCTGGGCGCCTGGGGTAATGTGGTTTCTGCCAGACTCATTCACTAAGGGCCATGTCTACTTCACTTTTGGGAAGTGTATGTAAATAGCAAGCTTAATTTGTGGTAGATGGCAGTTTTCCCTCGCAGGTTTAAAGACTGTAGAGGCATTAACTTGTAATTAACTCTGCCATCCTCACACCTTATTCAGGAGCACAGGAGTGTTTGGGGGAAAGAAAAATAACTGTAGAACTTCTGTTCACAAGACACAGCTGGTGAGACCTGGTGTGCCTCTAGGTAGGAATTTTGGAGACAAGACAAAAAGAGCATCCTCCATCCTCCCCTCCTCCCTCCCTTTTTGTCTCTTCCTCTGTTCCTCTGTCTCCCCTTCCATCTCTACCTCTCTTCTCTTTGCCTCTCTCCTCCCCTTCTTTTATCTCAGTCTCCCACGTAGCCCAAGCCACTTGGGAGTGGTTTCTGTGTGCACCCCCACACCTAGCAGAATTGATTTTAACAGTCTCCTGCTGCTTCTGGCCACCACACATCCTTCCTTGCTTTAGTAATGATCATTCTTGACTTCATTACTTTTTTGAGAATGAGAAACTTTTTGGTAGAGGGGATCAAAAGTTGCTAGTGAAAAACTAGGATATTATTTAGTTTTTAAGGTCATCGAGCTTAATAAAAATTAATCTTGTGGGCTGAGTGTGGATTGTAAAGTTTTTTGGACTCTAGAGTGACTTTGGTTAGGAGGAAAAGAAGCCTTGGGGAGACTGGAAGTTGGCTGCCTGGTTGCTGCTATGACTGAGTAGATTTTGCACTTCTGTTTTGCAAAGGCTGGTGTTCCCTTAAAGTGTCTACTTTTATCATGGTGATTCTAGTGATAAATTAGGGCCCTGGAGAGTCAGGGTCTCACTATGTAGTATGCAGGAGACTTGAGATCAAACCCACTCGTTTTTTATCTATGAATCTTGGTCCCCCAAAGGCCCAGAGTACTGCCATTGATACAGGAGCCGTGAGCACCCCTGCCATGCCTCTGCCCGTGGGCACTCCTGCCATGCCTCTGCCCGTGGGCACTCCTGCCACGTCTCTGCCTCCCTCACTCTCTCCTCAGGTTTCTGCTCCACCCTTGTGCTTCCTCTACCCCAGCAGGAGAACAGTCCTCTGTACCTCTAGGGACATTATTTATTCTCCACAATTTCAGTATCTTGCCTGTGACCTAGGCAGAAGAGTGGTTTGTGTGCCTCTCCCTAAAGATGGTTTGTAAGAGTCACTGTCCCAGAGGGCTTTCTACTCACCATGAGTTAAAGAAGTAACCTTCCTTTTCCAGAGGCCACCGAGTGCCACCAGGTTGTTTCCTAAGCAGCCAACTCTGTCCCCTATTCTGTTTCTTCTGCTCTGGATCTGAAGAATCCAAATTACAGATGGGAATTTGCAAGCCTCTGAGGTTTTATTTACTTAAGAGGGTGGGGGCTTAGGAACCAGGCCTCACAGAGTCCCTCCCCCACCCCCCCCAGCCCTTCTCCATCTTTGCTTTCCAGGAGACTTTCCAGGATAGGACAGGGCCCCAGGGGAGAAGGGACACCTCCCATCAAACATGTTTATGTAAAATGATTTAAGCTAATTGACTAAATGTATTTTCTGTTTGGAAATAAGGCATATTATAGAGGAACTGGGAGAAATTGAAGCCAAATAAAAATATTTTTTGCTTCTATCAGCCATTCAGTTAAGAACTGTTTCTTGATACCTGTTCTAGTGACAGGTATTCTAAGTACCAAGGCAGCATACCTTCAGGAAGGGTGACAGTGTTGTAAAGTGGGCAACAGAAGACTGACCGGTTAGTCCAGACATACCAGAAAGACCTAGCAAGGTCACAACTAACTTTCAAGATACCAGTTTGTCAAAATATAGATTGTCCGTCGGTAATCGACGCTGCTCTGGGTTGTTCCCAAGTCTGAAACACAGAACCCAGAAAATTTCAGAACTCAGAGCACTTTGGATTTAACTCTTGGATTTGGGATGTTTAACTGGGAAGGTCTAACAAACCACCCCATATCTGAACAGCTTTCTGATCTGAAACACGTCTGGTTCTGGGTGAGCGTTCGGATCTATGCAGTTTGTATTTACTTTCCCCTGTAGGTGGCTGCAGTCACTTTCCTGCCTCTGGGCTGTATTTCTTTCTAAGCACTGTAGCCAGTTAGGGAAGGAGTGATGAATACTTCCATTAGCACGTGGTGCCTTTCTAAACTAATGCTGCCCTGGGGAGCTCCTGACTTCTCCCCTCTTAATCCCCTTTGAGGACAGCCCTTGCATGCGCTTCACACACGCTCTCCAGTGGACTTTATTATATGCCTCAGCTTTATATGTGTGTGTGTGTGTGTGTGTATGTGTGTGTGTGTATTATACATATATATATATATATGTATGTATATATATATATTCATGCATACATACCTATCAAAAGCAGTTTGATAAGAAGGGCTGGAGAGAATACCTAGACCCTTGTGCTGCCTGAAATCATGTTGTCTGTTTTCCTTTTTTTATGTTTTGGTTGTGCAAGGTCAAGAAGAAAAGCATCCTGGGTGATGAGACAGGGTTTCTCTATGTAGACCTGGCTGTCTTGGAACTTGCTCTATAAACCAGGCTGTCTTTGTACTCAGAGACCTGCCTTCCTCTGCTGGGAACAAAGGCATGTGCCACCACTACCTGACTTCTTAACAGTCTCGTGAAGGTGTAATACAATCAACACACTCAAATCATCTTTCTTCTTGTCTGATCTGAACACACAAGGACAATCTTTAAAAATCACTCAGAAATGATTTAAACTTCAAGTGGGTTTAAGGCCAGGGGTGGTGAGGGAGAGTTATGGCTAGCTCTAGAAAATGGTTCCACAGAGCCAGGCCCATGCGTGGACCTGGGGTTGGGATTGGGTAGACTGGAACCTGGTCATTCATGGGCAGATTTGATGATAAAGAGGAATCCTGTGACTGTGGAGTGAAGCAGAGGCAACTGGAAAGAGTCAGACCCAGAACTGTGTAGCACACAGTTAGGTGTCTAGTGCTTTCCTGTCCATATTCTAGTTGGTCCTAAATGTCTACTTTAGAGCCTTGGTCAGAGCTATGTATTCAGAGTTGCTAGGCCTGGCATAACATTAGCTGCTAGGGAGGGACAAATGAGAAAAAAAAATCTTGGCAAGATGAGTTTTTAAACAAAAATCCTAGAGCACTCAAGGAAGTTGGCTACTGTATGGAAGACCCCTCAAAGAAAATCAAAAGCCAAGAAAGGGAAATGACAGCTCAGTCTGAAAAAAAAGAAGCTCAGTCTGAAAAAAAAAAAAAAGAAAGAAAATGCACACATTAGGAGTATCAGAGAGAGGGGCTGGAGAGACGGCTCAGTGGTTAAGAGCACTGACTGTTCTTCCAGGGGTCCTGAGTTCAATTCCCAGCAACTACATGGTGGATTACAACCATCTGTAATGGGGTCTGGTGCCCTCTTCTGGTGTGTCTGCAGAGAGCAAAGGTGGTGCTCTCTTCAGACACACCAGAATGCATAAAATAAATTAATAAATCTTAAAAAAAAAAGGAATATCAGAGAGACAAAAGGAGGAACATTTATTAAATGAAAATAGGAGTTATTGAGCAAGGTAGATCATGATGAAGGAGTCAGTTCCCACTAGAAATCTCTGAAGTGAAAAGGGCAGAGTTGGGAGAGAAACACAGGGGAGAGGAGGGATCAGGAAACAGCCAGGCTGCACAGAGAAAGAGCTGGCAAGTTTCAAGGAAAACAGGAGCAGCTGGAGTCACAGCTCAGCTGGTGAGAGCTCATGCTGCTCTTGCTGCGGCCCCGGTTCTGTTTCCAGCACCCACTTGGTGGCTCACAACCACAACCAGTTCCAGGGGATCTGATGCTCTCCTCTGGTCTCCATGAGTGTCTGTGCATGCATGGTGTGCGTGAATACATTTAGGCATGTGAGTCAGTTCATCAAATAAAGTAAATCTTTTAAGAGAGAAAAGGCATCGTGTAGGCAAGTCTCTGACATTTCGTGATGAATGGTTTTCTTAGATTTACCCCCTGCTTCAGTTAGCCTTATGGTATCAATAATATCCCTTCCACGTGGAGCACTAGGAAGGTCCATCTCTCTGCCTATCGTGTGTGTGTGTGTGTGTGTGTGTGTGTGTGTGTGATCTCTGTCTAGAGCAGGCTGTGGCAGTGTTACTGAAGAAAGCAAGATCCTGCTCTGGAGGACAGAGCGATCAAGTGACCCCTTTCCTTCCAGGTAATTCCCAGTGTGGATGTGGATGTGTAAAGGCTTTTAAATAAGTGGTTGGAGCTCTGGCTTGTGTCAGAATAGAGGCAGCGTGAGCTGTATTTCATAGTCTAGGGCTTGCTCAGGTGGAGAGACTCTGGGAAACTCTTTGAGATTTCAGTTGGGATGCACACGGTACTTTCTGTCTTGGGAATAAGGACAACCGAGAGATAAAGTTTCCCTCAGCAAGATCAGGTAGGCTTCTGGTTAGCTAAAGGAGGTGGAGACTGGTTTTTGTGGTCCCACCTGCCTGCGTAAAGCAAAGAGAAGGCTTCCCTGGAGGCAGAGGGCTTCACCTAGAACTCACTTCACGCTGATACTGCTTACAGGTAGGTCGTCATAGGCAATGCCTGTTAGATAGCAGACACTTTTGGATGTTTGAGAAGGTAAAGCCAAACACAAAACTGAGAGGAAACAAACAAATGAGATAGACCATCAGGTGAACCCCATAAACAGGAGTCTTCCATGTGGATCTTAACATAATTGTGATTAAGAAGTTCATAGAGGACAGGAATTTGGGGGCAGGGAACTGCAATCTATTAAAAGAAATGGCATGGAAATTCTAAAGCGAAAAGTTTCCCAGGAGAGGCAACATTTTTTAATCCTTTCTTTACTAAAGGTGGATGTGGGAGTGTGGGCTGGGATCCTGGCGGATGAAATAGTGCCGCTTGTTTGTTTGAGATTGTCTTCAGGGGTGTGCAGCGGGCCGGTGACTCAGGAAGGAAGCTGAGGTGAGCATGGGAACAGGGAACCAGGCTCAGGCTGTGCACATCTACAGGTTGCGTGCAGTGGCAACAGCATCTGCGATTGCTGGGTGACAGTCCGGGGAAGCCCTGGTTGGTAAGCCTTCAGAAAGGTTCCTGGAGCAGAGAGGTAATCCCGGAATGAGAAAAAGAAGGTTCCATTAAAAAAATGTTTTCTTCATAAATTTTCCCATGATTAATTAGGGTATCCAGAGAAGTGGTATATTTTCTGCTGTAAGTTACTTTATTTTAAAAAGCATTAGTTTTCATAAATGTATATATTGTATAGACATCCCTATGTTGCCTCCTTTGTTCCTTGCTGTCCCTCCCTGCAGTTAGCCCTCATTCTGCTTCCACATCTATATAGGAGAGGGAAACGCAAACATTTGTTTTCTTTCATTACTTTCTCTTGTTCCCCCCTACAAAGACTGCTTCTTTTCCCTAAAAATCAAACACCAAATTCTAGATTCTGGATTTGGGAGAAAACATGACATTTGACTCTATGAGACTAACTTCACATAATATATTGATCTCTAGTTCCATCCTTTTCAGGGAAGTAGCATAATTTCATTCTTCTTTACCCCCAAAACCCCCTCTCCTGCTTTATCTATGTATTTGTTGATGGACATCCAGGCTGGTTCTGTCTCTTGGCAGACAGTGCTGTGGACATCTCTGTCCTATTGTGGATAGACTGTCTCAGTGGTGCACTGACTTAGAGTCCTTCAGGTGTAGACCCAGGATCACTGAGTCACATGATGGTTCTGTTTTAGTTTTTTGGGGAATCATCATACAGATTCCCAATAATGGCTGTACCAGTTTATATGCCCATAATCCTGTCCCTTGGATCCTCACCATCATTTACCCTTTCTGCACTTGATGATAGTCGTTCTGCTTGGGGTGAGACTGGATTTCTGTATAGTTTTAATTATGTTGACTTTTTTGTTTTTAAACTTTGAGACAAGATCTTATCAGTAGACCAGGCTGGCCTAGAAGTGACAGCGATGCCCTGCCTCTGTTTGCCAAGGGCTATCACACCATTTCCTGCCACACATTTATTCGCCATTGTAGACCTTCCTTTGAGAACTATCCACTCAGTTGATTTCCCGTTTGCTAGTTTGCCCTTTTGGATGTATCCTTTGTAACTAAGCATTCCAGGTATTAGTCTATTGTTTGATTTCTAGTTGGCTGAGATTTCCTCTCAGCCTCCTGTGCAGTTGTCCTTGCTTTGCAGAAGCTTTCCAACTTCTACGAAATTCCCTCCGTCAGTTCTTAGCATCATTTCTTTTTCAGAATGTCCTTTTCCTGTGTCCTTGCCTCTGCCTGTGGCTCAAAGGATTTCTCTCATGTTTTCCTTCAACTGTTCCAAGGTTTTGGCTCTTTGATCCATTTTTTTTCCTTTTTCTTTTTTTAGTTGATGTGTTTGCAGAGCTGGAGATGTGGCTGAAGTTTCCCTCTTCTGCGTGTCCTTCTCTAGCTTTCTCACAACTCTTTGTTGAAAAGGCATGGCACCTTGGCCAACATCCGGCCATGGTGGCAGTGTGGGCTAGCATCAGGGCTCTTCCCTGCACTGGGTGCCTGTCTGGTTGGGGGCAGTGCTCTTTGTCTACACTGTGACTTCTGCAGGGGAATTGGGAAGCAGATCCTGTGGTCCTGTTATCAGCATTGCGCTTTCCACAGGCAATTGCTTTGATTTCTTGAGCCTTTTGTGTTTTCATATGAATTCCAGGATTATGTTTTTATTTCTGTGAAGAGTGGCATTAGAATTTTGATAGGGATTGCATTGAATCTATCCATTGAATTCTTAATCCCACTATTTTATAACCATTAGTTTTTTCTGTCTCAGCGTTGGAGGTCTTTCCACATTCTAGACCAGTGGTTCTCAACTTTCCTAATGCTGTGACCATTTAATATAGTGCCTCATATTGTGGTGACCCCCCCCCAACCTTAAAATTATCTCATTACTCCTGCTGTACCACTCCTGGGCATATACCCAGAGGATTCCCCAGCATGTAATAAGGATATATGCTCCACTATGTTCATAGCAGCCCTATTTATAATAGCCAGAAGCTGGAAAGAACCCAGGTATCCCTCAACAGAAGAATGGATGCAAAAAAATGTGGTATATATACACAATGGAGTACTATTCAGCCTAACAATGAATTCATGAAATTCTTAGGCAAATGGATGGAGCTGGAGAACATCATACTAAGTGAGGTAACCCAGTCTCAAAAGATCAATCATGGTATGCACTCACTAATAAGTGGATATTAGCCTGGAAAACTGGAATACCCAAAACATAATCCACACATCAAATTAGGTACAAGAAGAATGGAGGAGTGGCCCCTGGTTCTGGAAAGACTCAGTGTAGCAGTATAAGGCAAAACCAGAACAGGGAAGTGGGAAGGGGTGGGTGGGAGAACAGGGGGAGGGAAGGGGGCTTATGTGACCTTCGGGGAGTGGGGGACCAGAAAAGGGGAAATCATTTGAAATGTAAATAAAAAATATATCGAATAAAATAAAAATACATTGAAAAAATTATCTCATTACTACTTCATAGCTGTAATTTTGATCCTGCTATCAATTGTAATATAAATATCTGACATGTAGAATATCTGATATTTGACCCTAAAGAAGTCAAGACCCACAGGTTAAGAACTGTTCTAAAGACTTCTTCAAGGTCTTTAGTGATTTAAAGTTGTCAGTACAGAAGTCCTTTCTTCTCTTTTTTTAAAAGACGTAAAGTGACATTTTTTTTGTCAAAAAGTTTGTCATTGGTATATATATATATATAGTAAAACTATTGATTTGTATATGTTTATTTTGTACCCTACTGCTTTGCTGAAAGTATTTATCAGATCTGTGGGTTTTCTGGTGAAGTATAGGATTATACTGTTTGAATAGAAACACTTTGACTTCGTTTTTCTCTTTTCATTACTTTTATGTTTTATGTTATGCTATTATTTGCCTTATTGCTCTAGCTAGGACTTCAAACACTATACTGAATAAAAAAAATACCATTCCTGATTTGGGAGGAATGCTCAGGTTTTCTTGCATTTGGTATAATGTCAGGTACAAGTTTGTCATGCTGAGCCTTTGTTATGTTGAGTTGTGTCCCTCTGCTCCATGTTTCTTCAGGGCTTTTACTGTGAAGTGGTAGTGTGATGAACATATGATTCCTGTCTCTGAGTCTGGTACTTATACTCACTATTACACATATAAGTTTGCTTATATTGAACAATCCTTACATCAATTATGAAGCTAACTTGATCATGACATATGTTCTTTTTTTTATGTGTTGAAATGTTTGTATCTTATCAGGAATTTTTATGCTTATGTTACTTGGGGAATTTCATCTGTTGTGTCTTGTGTTAACTGGTTGTGATGTCAGGTTATTTTTTGGCTGATTGTTTATCATTTTGCATTTTCTTTTCTATTGAATATGATTTGCAGCATTATCTGTTTGTTATCTGTTGTGTGTGTTACCCCAGGTCTCTGCTTTTTCCTGTTTTCTGCAGTCATTTTTCTTTCCCTTCCCTCGCCTGCCATCTTCCCATACATGGGCAGCACCCTCACATCACAGTAACTAACATAAATGCCATGGGAGGAATAGCAGGAAACACAGCTCTCACTTGACTTATTAATTTGACTCCATAAAAACGTGTCTGAATGTAAACTAATCCCAGAGTGGTAGACATGCCATGGGAAACACATAGTTACCGTGGGGACATTAGCATTAGGGAGGACAAAGTGAGACTCACGGAGAGGAGAGAAGGCCTACATTGCAACCGTGTATCTCACTCCATTAGCAACTTAATTCTCCTCATTGCCGACTATATCTATGGAGTTCAGACTATAACTGCACTTTTCTGTTTTCTTGATAGCGTCTTGTGGCATGGCTCAGGCAACTTGGTACAGATTAGTCCAGGCTAATCTGGATCTTGTCATGCTCCTGCCTCAGCCTGCTGAGTGTTATATTACACATGTTCACATGTATTGCTTGAAGGAAATTTTAATACAACTATTAACTAGTAAATGATAATGAACCCCTGAGAAGGGTTAAAGAGAACTATGAAGTGACTATGTATATATGTATATATGTATATATTGTGTATGTGTGTGTATAAATATATATATATTAGATAGATAGATAGATAGATGTATAGTTTAGGGGTATTCTCAAAGGGCCCATGTATCAGAAGCTTGGTCATCAATCTGTGGCACCTTGGGGACATGATGAAACCTTTAGAAGTTGAATCCTGGCAGAGCGCAGCAAGTCTGAGGTGGCATGTCCTTGAAGAGGCTAGTATACATTCACTGTGATCAAGCACTGGGGAGGCAGAGCTGGGTGGATCTCTGGGCTCATTGGTGAGCAACTGTAGTCAAGTCTAAATCAATGAGAGATACTGACTCAAAACAAACACAAACAAAAGCGGGTGGTGCCTGACATTGAGTTCTGACCTCTATAGGGACGCTCGTATGTGTGTGCAGCACACATACACACAAAGGCTTGCGTTAAATCACAGGCTACAGAATTACAAATAGTGGAACATCAATATTTCAACAACATAAAACTTCAAGCAAACATTTCCGTGTTGCAAAGAATAAAATGTGAATATACCAACACAGCCACAGGGAGCCCTTTGCTGGGCTTAAGTATTCTGAAGTTTTTCCTCTAATGAGACCACAGTGAAATCCACAGGAAGTTCCTGCTCATAGTTCAGAACTGTTATTTGTGATTCCAAGCAGAAGAGTTTCTTTGGGGGGGTCTGAGTCCTTGGGCTTCCACTGTTTTTGGGAGGAAAGGGTTTTTAGTCCAATGCTGTTGCTATTCTGAGCATAAAGCAATAAGCAGGACCCTTGAGGTAGCAGGAAGCCTCACCTCCGGGTTTGTGGGTAAAAGATGGCGGCCTGCTCGGCTCCAGCTGAAAGTTGCTTAGCGATGGCTGGCTTGGAATGCTTGGCATTGCTCCTTTTCTTTCTTCCTTGGGGATCAGGGGATTAAAGGGCTGTTATTAGAACTGATTTATTTCACCTCTTTTATACAGAGCATTTTATCCCCTCTTTCATAATAAGCAAAGATGCTTTTGTGTTTTCCTTGGGGAGGCTGAAGATGGGAATGTTGTGATCTTTGATTGGGTGTGTGATGGGGGAGGCTCTGTGCACAGCTGCAAGAGAGCTTGCTCCTTTTGGTGCGGTTTCTCTTGTGCTTTGACTCTGTGCCTCATCCTCTTGCTAGTTTGCCCCTGAAAGGCTGAAAGGACGTGAAGCCAATACTGAATCTGAGTGTCCTTTTTTTTTTAAAGGCATTCTATACCTGACCAAGGACCACTCCTCCTACTGATGCCCAACAAGGCATTCCTCTGCCACATTTTTGGCCTGAACGATGTGTACCCCTTAGTTGATGGTTCAGTCCCTGGGAGTCTTGGGGTGTCTGGGTGTCCGAAGTCATTGTTCTTCCCATGGGGCTGTAAACCCCTTCAGCTCCTCCGAACCACCCTCCAGATCCTCCGTTGGGGACCCCAAGCCCAGTCCAATAGTTGGTTGCTAGTTTCTGCCTCTGTATTTGAAGGGCTCTGTAGTAGTCTTTGTTCTAAGTGCTCATTCCACATTAAATTCTACTGTCGTCATGTCAACCCTCCATATATAGTTGTTTCTCCCTATTACGTATGTGGTTAACTAACAGACAGAAGTTTGATAACTTACTAAAGATCACACAGCCTGTAGGAGGGTGACACACGATCCCAATATTCAATCTGTTGCCAAAGCCTGTGCCCTTAAGAACTAAGCTGCTCATCTCGCATTCCTCGCCCTCCTCCGTCAAGGGCGGCTTCCTGTCTGCTGTGGGATGTCATGAAGCTGAACACCAGGTGGTCTCTTCCTTCAGTGCATGTCAAGTCTTTTGGGAAAGACCACGTGTAGTGGGCCAGAACCCAAGGCAGAGTGACAGAGTGACAAGGAGCCTGGCAAGCATGCCTTGATCACACAGTAGGAGGCATGGGCAACGAGCCTTGAAAAAATGAGTGGGGTTTTTGTTTGTTTGTTTGTTTTGCTTTGTTTTTGTTTTTTAGTAGATGAAGATGAGGAAGCACTGTAGGTGGGGAACAGCATCCAGAACTGGGGAAACACTAGGTCCAGAGACCTAGCCATGAGTTGGCCCTGTGGACAAGATGGAGTGAAAAAGGAGCTTGAGTAGGAAGCCATGATGAACTTACACTGCAGGAAGCAAATATTGTCTGTGCTAGGATGGGAGGAAAAGTCAGTCGGTTTTTGATGTGTAGCCCAGGCTGGCCTCAAATTTGTAATCCTCTTGCATCAGACAATCAAGTCTCCAGATTATAGACCTTTGACTCCATATTGGGCTCAAATCCAACATTTTTAAATTTAATTAATTTGTTTATTTAATTTTTTTTTTTTTGGATCTGAGTGGGGCTCTGTGGAAGCTATGTTACAAGAGGTCTTTTTAATAGAACTTTTGTTCTGTGAAGTTAGCAAGATCTTTCTGGCATCTTCTCTAAGTGGCCCAAGGTGTCCATTTTCTAAATCCCTCCCAGATGAGGCCTGCCTGTTCCTCTCTCTGAATCTTGTATCCTTTCATGCCGCAGCCTTTCTAACTCTGCCTTCTTTAAGGGTGCTGGCCCTGCCCCCACTGGATTTCCAGTCCAGTCCCAGAGGCTTACTCCCATCAAGGGAAGAGTGGACACTGCTCCCACACTGGTCCAGTCTGGACAGCTCAGGGTGTGTCTCGGAGTTCTGCAGAAGGACCACCTATGTCCAGCCTCAGCGCTCACTCCTGTGCTTAACCACAATGCATGTTGAACTTGTAACTGTGATACTTCTAGGGTCATACAAGCTGCGTTCTGCCAGTAGCACTGAGGCAGAACTCCACTCTGATTGCAGCCCATCTTTGCCTTACTTGTATGCAGTCCACACTGGCCCAGTGTGTCTTTTATAACATTCTCAACCCGTCCGTTTAAGATTCTGGTGACACTTGCCAAGGGTTCCTTCCAGGAGCCCTTACTGTGTATAGGAAGAGATGTAAAACAGAGAGGAAGGGCTTTATTTATTTATTATTATTAAACTTTGGCTTAAAAAATATTTTTTGTCAGCTGTTACAGTGTTTAGTTCCTCGTGCCCTGCTTCTGAGACATCTCAGGATGGAAAGGTTGACTCAGTAATCCTGAATTTGAACTGACTTGTTGCCCCACAGCAGCCTCTCTGTCAGGATTTTATTGTCCCATGTGACCGTTGATATAACTTGCTGGGACGGTGCCTAAGGCTTCCCCAAATTCCTCTTGGGCTCCAGGCTGGGAGCTTTGCAGCATCCGCCCCCAAGGTCCTTCTGCCCCCAAGGTTCCCCACTGTCGCATGTACCTGGCGAGGGGCCGCTAGGCGTTTCGTCAAGGCTGAACTGTCAAAGACTCTCAGGTCTATGTTTCAGGCTCTTAGGAGTGTGGGCAACAGTGCAGAAACATGCCCCATAGGGAGATCAAAGCTTTGGTGGCAGACAGATGCAGTCATTGCTTTGCTTAATTAAAATCAGGATTATGTGCCTGCCAGTGTGATCAGAGACAAGGGACAGTTATCCACACACACAGACAGGGGCATGGTGGGTAATTCCTGGCATTCCATCTTTTGGTCCACAGGGGGCTGGTATGCAGGAAGCACTTGCCTCACCCACTCATGATGTGAGCATATTCACGTGCACACCCCCTACAAACACTATGAAACCTATGTTTATGGGCAGATACAATGATGTACCTATCCTGTTTGCTGAGTTGAGTTTTAGAAATACAGAACCTGAGAGGCGGAAGGGATTTCGAGTCGCCATGCCTCGTCCCTTTGAGATGAGAAACTAAGGCCACAGATGCTCTGCGAGAGCCGGCGAGGAGCAGAGCCAGTTTCTATGTCACGTCTGTCCCAGAGCAGAGTCAGTTTCCAAATGTTAAATACAGGTTGGCCATTTATATTCTCACCCATCTACTCCACAGGTGCTTACTAATCAGCCACGGTCAAAGAAAGCCTTCCCTCTCGTTGCTCATTTATATGTTGAAACTTTCTATCAGGCCAATCCAATTTATTTATCTCTCTGTGTGCAATTCCCAGGTTCCTAATGCCAATCAATAGTTCTGAATACCTGTGAGGTTCCAGGCCTGGTATAGACATTTTCCTTGGTTGCCAATTTGAGGCTATAATGTTGACTCCATGTAAAGGCTTGCCTCAAAAAGGCGCCTTATAGAAGAAACCTTATCATTTATTTAATGCTAAGGGGAATGTTAGCTGCCGTATCTGTCACAACTCACCACTCTGGTTTTTAAAGTCAAAGGGCACAGCTTGAGGAGGTCCCCAAGGATATCCAGAGTCACTGGTAGAAAACTTTCCATTCCTATGTGCCTGATTTGATGGCAAATATCTTTATGTTCCCTTGGTAGTCTCTGGGGAGGCTGAGCTAGTTACCCTGACGTCCCGTCTCATCGTTTCATTGTCTGTCTTCTAATCTTGCTTCCATTTATAGAATTACCCCTCTCTTAAAAAAAAATTGGCCTGTTCCCCAACTCTCTCATAACTTATTTTAACCTGTTTATACTACTCTATGTCTGCCATATAGCTAGTTACCTCTCCTCAGTTTCCTATGTCCGACTTCCTCTGAGTCTGTGTGGGGTATCTTTTCCCTTGCCTGACTATATATCCCAGAGCTCCCCTCTCCCTGCCAGAGGTCCCACCTTCTAAGCCTGACTCAGCTTATTGGCCATAGCTTTTTGATTGACAGGTAATATTTCCACACACTACATAAGAGATTATCCCTAAACCACTCTACTCCCACAGAAAAGCCTCATATCTGCTGCACCCCAGTTGAGCTCTTGCTGACTTGTATTTACCCTTCATAGTCAGAAGAACTTCATCTTGGTGAATTGCTACTTTCTCAAGAGTCAAGATGATTCCATCTTGATGACAGCTTGTCCATCAGCCATGGACAATTCCAGCCCTCACAGAAGTTCATCTTAGAGTGTGGTGAGGGTGGTGGTTTAAACATGTCTGCTCCCCACTCAACTCAGCTTTGCCTCAGAGGACTCTCCAATCTCTCCTTGTATCAGGAACTCCTGAGGCAAGTGTTTTCAAGAGCTTCAGGCTGAAAGCCAACATCCCTCAGGTTAGATTGATGTTGGGATTTTAATTGGGTAGATTCTCATTAGGGTTTAAGGCTGGGGCTTGTGCTGGGGGCGAGCGATGTCTGGTAGCACTGCCTTCCAGTAGCAGCACTCTCATTAAACCATATGGCTGTAAAACTGGAGTTTGGAAAGGTAGTGCAGTTTGGGGGTTAGAGGTTAGAAGGTTCGTGTTTGGTCTCCAGTCCTCTGCTTGTCGGTTCCTCCTTCTCAGGCAATTGGCCAGCCACTTTCTGCCATTGCTTTCCTGTTTTCTCCCTTTGCAAAGAGGCTTATGCATCAAGGCATGTTCGGTCCCCTTTTAAGCTCAGGGACTGGTTTGTCGAAGGTGCTACTAATGTTACTTATTAGTCAGTCTTACCAGGCAAACTTTCTAAAGTAAGGTTTGTTTAGCTCATAGTTCTGGAGGTTCCAAGACTCCTGCACTGGTTCAGTTCTGGTGGAAGCCCTCTGTGCCGCACCACACCATGGCAGACAATGGTGACAATAGCCTGTATGGTATGAAGCAAGCAACCACACTGCCACTCAGGAAGCCAAAGCAACTGGATGGAGACTGGTTCAGGCTTTGTGATAAGCCTTTTGCAAGAACTAACTGCCAAAGGGATCACTCTATAGCCTTACAGGGGCCCCAGTGACTCAACGACCTCCCATTGGACTCCACCTCTTAAAGATTCCATCACATCCTACCAACACCACCCTAGGGACCAAACCTCTAACACAAGTGCTTTGGAGGCTCAGAGAGAACTAATACCATCGTGCTATTCCATATAGATCTTCACACTCTGGTGATTCTAGATTAACTTTATTACCAGTGCCTGCAGTGACCACGGAAGATTGTCAACTTGCTAATAAGCCTAGAAATGAGGTCTAAAGGATGAAAGTATCTGTGAGTCTTTGTTACCTAAAAGGAATCTTGAGTGGACACAGTCCATCCATTTCAATGCTTCCTCCCCGAAAGGAAGACTTTGCAAAGGACATTGCTGCTTGACTATTTTGAAGATCTTAATTTAAGTGCACTCTACAAAGACTATTTTTGTTGCTGTTATTTTTGGTCTTTATTAGAAATAGAAGTTCTTTGTAGAGAACATAAAAGAGATATGAGTTGTTTGCAGTCTCCTCATCTACCTTTCTTTGAGGGTGAAATGAGAGGATCAGGGTATGCAGCTGTGGTGTGTAGTCAGGCTCACAGCTAGACTTGGGTAGAGTAGCTTGGTGGTAGAAGCATAGGTATAATGGGCATGAAAGATCACATTTCCCTCTGCAAACTATTGCTTTTAACAAGTATTGTTTTAAATGAAGGTGCTACTGACCATGTACTGCAGTGTATCAGTTTGATAGCTTTGCTTAGCTATGTTATGTTGAGAGCACTGGTTCTCAACCTTCCTAATGCTACAACCCTTTAATACAGTTTGTCATGTTGTTGTGACCCCCCACCACAAAATTATTTTGTTTCTTTATTTCATAAGAATAATTTTGCTACCGTTATAGGAAAAGAATATCTGTGTTTTCTGATGGTCTTAGACACCCCTATGAAAAGGGCCATTTGACCACCCCAAGGGGTCGCCATCCACAGGTTGAGAACCACTGGTCTAGAGTATGGGTTTGAGTGACAGCTCAGAGAGAAGAGGAAGGAGGAGCTTTGGAAGCTAGGGACAGTTGTCTTCTCCTCCTGGTGAGGTTGGCCCATGACAGGATGTGTGATAAGAAAAGGAATGCAGGATAGATCTCACTCCTGACTGAGTTAACCTTTCCCTGGTGCCTTTGGGCAGGCCACAGTCTGTGGTACCTTATTTATCAGCCCTGGAGGGAACAGAGCCAATGGTAGAGGGTGGGGATGAAGGTAGGGGTGGGGTAAGAGATCTGAAGGTCTAAGAAAGGTAAAGAGAACCTTCTTCTAAAATGACCTCCATTTAACTCTGTCTCCGTTCCTTGTGTGGACCTGCATAATGCTTAATAATATCGCATGCTCGTGCTACTGTTCATTTTGTTCCACGGAAGACTACCTGTGCATCCTAAGAGCCAATTGGGAGTTCTAACCCTGTTTGTATCAGCTAAGTTTGCTATTGTCATTGAATAGTTATTATATGTGGATGGCATGTGAGGGAGCACAGCAGCTATCCTTCATAGGTCTCTCTCTGTGCACTAGGCTCTCTTCTAGAAGCTTCTTGTGCCCTCGCTTATATCTGCTGCATTTATAAAAGCATGTTGAGTGTTTGGGCCACAACTGGTAAGAGTGAGTTGCTGCAAAAGAAGTTGCCAATTAGTTCATGAATTAGGAATGAAGAAAATAACCATAAAAGCTAGAAGGAAACAGAAAACCACGGAAGAGCTCTGTACTTGGATTACTTATTAGCAAATGCCCTTTAGCTCTTAATTCACTTGAAAGCATGCAAGACTCGGAGGCAGAGCCAACTTGCTATGTGTGCAAAGACTATTGTGGAAAGCTATTCCATCCACCTCCACCTACAGGGAAGACCTCCAAGCTAAATCAACATGCAGTGAATAAATGTATGCTCATGTGCTTTCAAGTAATGTTTAAGGTATGCACATATTATTTTTAATGGCTCACTGCCTTAACATCTGTTTTAATTAATGTGCCAGCTTTTGTTGGGCATGATTGTATTGATATAAAAAGTCTTTTACTAGAAGAAAAATCACTGAAGCCAAATCGGGTGTTTCTAGCCCCTTCATGTGGGCTGTTGTATGACCTGTGGAGACTCATCTCAGTAAGTGTCTATGACGTAACTATGTGATTGACAGATTATTGAATCTTAGTACAAGTCTCCCTTTTTTCCCAGCTACTGGGTTTGATTAGCTTTGAACTTGTCAACTATTCTTAGAAGTCAGTGGACTGTGCCAGCCAATGCTCTAGAGCCCTATCTTGAGCATAATGAAAATTTACATGTCATAACCCCACTCTTTGGTCACTGTTCACCAAAGGAATTTGTTTTTCTGATGATCGGATCCTCTGAAAACAGTAAGGCTAAACATGTATACGTATTAACATATACTTATACAAGTTATATTCAAGGAAGCAAGTCTTCAGCACATGTGCAGTGTGCCAAGGAAGGGCTGTGTTGAGTCTAAGGACTAAGACATTTCATCATGTGATCATTAACTCCAGATGACCTGGGAATGTCCCTGATGGAGTCATACACCCCTAGCTAAGAGAACCAGGGCGTGGAAGCCATTGTGAAGCATGAGAGCAACAGGTGAGGGTCGCAGTAGAAAAAGCAGACCCAGAGGAGGGGCCGACATCTGGAGGAATCCTGCGACTCAGTGAGAATAATAACTTGGAGAGTGATTTGCTTTTACATTATATTCATTTGTATCTGTCTGGTTTGATTCTCAAAATAAGTCCAGGAATTTAGAAGGCCTCCATATTGCTAGCTGACACTTGACATGTATGTAGAGCCAAGGTGAATCACCAAATCAGAGAAAGCCAGAACTACAAGCCCACATTCTGGTGCCTCTCCAGACAGCGTTGCATCTTGCCACTGTGTCCATTCTATGTACATACCTGTACACACACACACACACACACACACACACACACACACACACACGTAGACAGACTTATTGAAACCCATGTCATTAGCAGTGCAGGCAAGTCTTCTGACTACTTAAGTGTCACTCCTTGGGAAGCTCCCTCTACTTCCCATTTTCCAAATGTAGGGCCACGCGGATTCAAGTGGATGTAGTCAGTAGATGTGTGTATATTTGTTGTGACACTGTGTTTACCTTGAACAGCCCGGGACTCCCATCTTTTAAGCCTATAAGCAGTGCTGAGGAGCACTAAGGAGGTAGGAGGAGTCTCAGGAGTTCAAAGTCACCTTTGGCTATATAGTGATCTTGAGACCAGCCTGGACTCCTGTGGGTCTCCCCACTCTAGTGGATCATCAGCTGATTCAGAGGCATCGACAGGGGATTCAGAAGCCCTGTGAGTACTTACATTGGGACCTCTCAGTCACTAGGCAGATCAGTCTTACTTAGGGTAAATGAAGGCTTATAAAGTTTTGGGGGACTGAGGGCAGGATCATCCAGGAAGGGCAAAGGTCATTGGCTGGGGGCTTAGGGTACCTGGTATACCTCATTAGCATGGGGAAGCATTTCAGGAATTTCAGGTGCTGGCTGAACAGGTTTTGTCAGGAGAAAGGAAATTGATCCTCTAAACTAATCGAGGTGAGGGCTTAGAATACCTCAGACAAGGTCAAAGAAGGAGAAATTCTGATAAAGAAGGTAGTCTTCTATTATGCACTGATCCCTAGAAAGCTGTCTAGTCAGTGGTTGACTTTGACCTTAATTAGCAGGTTTTCCACAGACTATATGAAAGCCTGTCCAAAACAAACAAACAGAAAAAAATCAAGTAAAACCCCCAAATCACAAAATCTATCTGTTGGATGTCTAGTATATACACGAAGCTCTGCTAGACTTCAGAGATAGGTATGGCAATAAACAAATTTCCTAACCTCAAGTACATGAGAGCTTTCAAATCCCTGAAAACAAGCCAGTGAGAAGGTTTTTAGATGTGTAAGTCTTTTGACTCTCATCTCATCCAAGGTGAAGTTTCTGACTGATCCCGGTAAATCTGGGCTGACCTTAGTGACTTGTTTACAGCCAACAAAACACAACTGAATAGGCAGTTTCTGAGGCAAGCTCAGGCCAGGCTGCTACTGCTCACTCTGAGGGACACTAGCTGCTAAGAAACTTCTTGGCCAGATCCAGACATGCTGGGCCGGCCATGTGCCGGCATGCTGGCGGCAGCTCCAGCTGGGTGTTCAGTCGACAGCCAGCGATCACCAGCTAGCTCACTCTGTCCTCCTGAGACAGACATCCTGGACACCCAGCAGAGTGCAGTTTTTAAAGGGCACAGCCCCAGCCAGCAGCATACAGTGACTGTGTGACAACCCCAAGTGCGAACTGCCCAGCCAAGCCTCTCCCGCACTCCCTCCCAGGCCACCAGAGCGAGCAAAGTAGAATGGAGCTTAGATTCTAGATGCCCTGCGCTGTGTAGAAATTATAGTCAGAAAGCTGGTGTCTCAGAAGAAGTCAAAAGAACAGCACAGACAGAGCTCATTAGTAGAGCACTTGCTTAGCCTTGTTTGCATAGCCTAATATGCATGAGGCCTTAGGAGCTAACATATACAGGGGTATGTACATGAACACACAAGCACACACACACAAGCACACACACATACACACACACACACACAAGTACACCCATCCACACACCATCTCAGCTCTGATTCAGAGAGAGTAACAATTTACAGGACTCAGTAGAAAAATGACTTAAATTTTAAGAGAATGGCTTGAATCTGCTGCTGTAGCTGTGAGACCTGAGCACACCTTCCCACTTTCGTTTAATTGGTCTTTGGGAAGGGGGAGGCAGGGAAAAGCAGAAAAGGAGAAAGGAAAGGAGAATTCTCTAAAGGAGACGAATTGATTTTTCAAGCTGTTCTAGACTCAGTACCTCCAACCCTCTGTGTACTACTGCAATATCCACACACACACACACACACACACACACACATTTGGATAAAGCAGAAACTGGATTAACTCTTTCTTGGAACCCACTGCACTCAATGTGAAAGCTGGCAGTGAATTTTTGCCCTTGATTTGGGCTTGGCATCTCAATGGTTAAACTTGCAGAAGTTGGCCTTGGTTTTGCTTCAGGAGGGTCCCGTGCAGGTGACTGTGCCATGCACAGGACCAAGGTAAAAAAGACTGAGGGGGCCACTGGTGAAGGAGAGAAGCCATATCTGCTCTAAAAAGCAAGTGAGGTGGGGGCGTGAGGGACGGTGGGAATGGGCCCAGAGATGACAGAATTCAACGTTGCCTTTGATTTCCTAGAAACGTGCAGGTGGGAGCCTTCCTTTTCCTGCACAGGAGAGAAACACAGAAGAGAGAAGCCAATGGCCAGTGCAGTGGCTTCATCTTGTTGGGCAGAGTCAGGAAAGCAGTGTGGTCTTCTTTCAGACCCCAAAGAACAATATCTCTTCATTCTCACCAAGAACTGGCCTTCTCCTTCTCTTGCTCTGTCAACTCAGGCAGAAGTCAGGAGGTTTCCACAGGAGGAGCCAGCCTCGGGCAGCAGGGAGGATCCCTTCTGAGAGGCAAGGCGTTCCTGGGGACTATTTTTTTTTAATGGGCATTTCTAATTTTCAGCTCTTTTTTAAATGAATAATCTTACCATTGGTGGCTGGCTGCTCCTCCTTGCAAGGGACCCACAGGGGCCATTTCCCACCTCATTAAACCTGTGAAACAGCTGTTACAGGGATTGTTGAAGGCGCTCTTTCCTCTCTAAGAGAGTATGAATGGCAGAAACTTGATTAAGATTCAAGACTCACATTGACTGGTCTATAGTGAAGCCTGCCCTTTGACTGAGGACTGTCTCAGCACCCTGCCACGAGGCAGCAGCACGCTCTCTCTGGCTTTTCACAGATACCCCAGTCACTGGCATGCTCAGTTGGAAACAGCTCTGTGAGGCCTGGAAGGGTTCACACCTGCGCAACTGTGACAGTCAAGTGTGCTTCTGAGTTTGTGTTTGAGATGGAGAAGGGAGGACAGAGAAAAGTATGATCTGGGGTATTCTTAGGCTGCTGACCCGGCGCTTGGCGTCTGCTGCTTTGCAGACATTCTCAGAGCTATCCTGTTGAACATTTTGTGAAACCCCTTAAGCGTGCAACCTAAGGACATCCCCATGATTGCTCTAAGAATTTCGTGTATTTTTGAATAAACAGTCAAGGGATTGTGCCTCTTTGCTACTGGAAGAGAATTGATAGATGACTTAAGCTAGCTCCCTGTGGTCTACAGGGGAAGAATTGCATTCTGTTCATTGCAAGGTCCCATGGCATATGAGAAGACCATCCCTGCTGTTGCTTTGCTTAATGTGGCACTTAGATTATAGTTCTGTTCTGCTTTGATGGGGTAGAAGATAAAGGTGGTCTGAGGGAGGAGAGGAGCCTGGTAGGATGCTTGGGTTTTAATATAAGGTAGGTGATGGCTATAGGCATTTGTCTTAAGGACTTCTCTCTAAAACACATAAGGTTATTAGCACGCAATAAGAAAATGATTTAGCAAGTAGACGAAGGATTGGTGAGATAGTTCAGTTGATAAAGCACCTGCTACGTAAGCAGGAGGACTTGGGCTTGCTCCCCAACACCAGCGTGAAAAGTTGGCTGTGGTGGCACATTCTGTGAGGGGTGATGAAGACAAGAGACTCTCTGGGGAGTACAAACCATCCAGTGAGGCGTAAGCAGTGAGTACCAGGTCCCAGAGACAGAGGGTATCTCAAAAAAAAAAGTGAGGTGACCAGTCCTTGAGGGCCAGCACCCAAGGTTGACCTCTGGCCTCCAGACAGAACCCATACATGCATGCATTTTTCTCCATACACATGAATGTAAATATGCACCCACACTGCACATACACACCTGCACAAAGAAAATAATCGTTTAAGGCAGATGAATGGTTTGGAAAGGCACTTCACCAGAGAAGCTACTCAGATGACCAATAAACACTTGCAACAGTGCCCAGCATTGTTAATCATGAGGAAAATGCAAATTGATGAGGTTCTGCATGTAACTATAAGATTAAAACCTGACCATATCAGGTGCAGATGAGGATGTTGGGGAGGTGAGACTCCCATGCCTTGCTGGTGGAAATGCATGGTAGAATGGCTACTCTGACAGACAATTTAATAGTCTCTTAGATGTTAAACATTCACTTACCGTAAGATCCAGCCATTACCGGAGAGACATGAAAGCATATTTCTATGCAGAGATTCATATATGGACATTTCATGGCCCAGTTAACAATATTGGACAAGGAAGGAAGCAGGCAGCTGCCTTTTGACAGTACCTTGAAATCCCATCAACTAGTCAGATTCAGTAGAGAAATGGGTCAGATTGGGAACATCCGTTTGGGCCAAAATACAAGCTTGATTTTTGGGGTGTGTGTCAGAATGTCATTAAAGTAACTGTTTTCTTTGGCAGTAGAATTGGCTATCCTTTTCTCACAGTCTTCTTGTTGGGCTGTTTACTGATGATGGATAATGATGGACCAAGGTTTGTGTTCTTTCTAAAAACAAAAGTTTAAAAAGATTATATGAAATTCCAGCTACTTGCTTCTTTCATTTCTACCAGTGTTAAAACAAACAAGGGAAGTAAAGATGCCATTGGTCAATATTGATCTCTCCTGAAGGTATCAGGCCAGATGATCTGTGGCTACAATTCCTTCTAAAAAAGACAAAACAGTAGTGCAGGGGAGGATGGGGTGGCTGTCCCATCCATGGTATGACCCGGCATTTTGTGATACATGCAGATCAGACTCCTTTTATAATCATCTTTTAGTTCCTAGTGTATGGAGATACAGGAAATAAGACACGATGCAGGCTTCAGAAATCTTTACAGCGCAGCAGAGAAAAGGAGATATGACTGAACAGGACAGTCTGGAGTGACTAAGGCCATGGTGAAGTTGGCGACTAGATGCCACTAGGAAAGGACAGTAGCGGAATCCTTAAGAATGGGTGAGATTGGTCTGAAAACACTTGAACATTTTTTTTTTCCCTCTAGATGTCTTGGCATGGCTTTTGTCTAGAACTACTAGGAAAATTATCATTCTTCCTGCCCCAGCGTTTCTGGTATAGTTAAGGAGAGATGGTATCAGTATGCAGTTGTATGTTGAGTACAGTGGCATATGTTGTAAGTGTAATCATTCTGTAGTGAGAGTCAGTGCAGATCCCAGAACTGCAGTGCTCACATACACACTTAGGGAAATGCAAAACCTACACAGCCGCTTGGCAGTCCCTTAAAATGTTAATTGTG
Source organism: Apodemus sylvaticus (assembly GCF_947179515.1). Classification (NCBI taxonomy): domain Eukaryota; kingdom Metazoa; phylum Chordata; class Mammalia; order Rodentia; family Muridae; genus Apodemus; species Apodemus sylvaticus. The sequence goes on along the minus strand of NC_067483.1, from coordinate 77,733,878 downwards.
CACCTTCCATATGATCTGATCTTTCCACTCCTAGGTATCTGCTCAAGAAATATTAAATCATATATTTATGTCAAGACCCACACATGAGTATTCATGGCGGTTCTATCAGGCTGGGACTTTCAAGCTAATTACCTCTGTGACTGGGCAAATCACTTACTGGATCTCTTGAACTTAGATTTTAAAACTCTTGTGAGAAATCCAGTCTATGTGTCAGTTCCATCCTGCCTCTCCCTTTCTGTGCTGTGTTCGGGGATGCCTGGGCAGGGAGGAGCATGGCTAGTTCATCCTTACTGGAGAGGAGATTTACCTTCATGGAGCACAGAAGCTGTTGAGAGGAATGGCACTCACTGGAAAGCAACATTGTGGGGCTGAGAACTTGGTCAGGCGCTAGAAGTCCTCTTGTAGGAATTCTGTTTAAAGCTGGATCGGAAAATTCATAGCCACTCCCTGGGAGCCGGGACTTTAGCTCCTCCCGTTAGCTCCTTCTGTTACTGTCTGTCCCTTATGCTCCCAGATCAAGAATTGACAAATGAGACCTCATAAAATTGCCAAGCTTCTGTAAGGAAAAGGACACTGTCCATAAACAAAACGGCAACCAACAGATTGGGAAAAGATCTTTACCAACTCTACATCCAATAGAGGGCTAATATCCAATATATACAAAACTCAAGAAGTTAGACTCCAGAGAACCAAATAACCCTATTAAAAATGGGGTACAGAGCTAAACAAAGAATTCTCAACTGAGGAATAACAAATGGCTGAGAAGCACCTAAAGAAATGTTCAACATCCTTAGTCATTAGGGAAATGCAAATCAAAACAACCCTGAGATTCCACCTCACACCAGTCAGAATGGCCAAGATCAAAAACTCAGGAGACAGCAGGTGCTGGAGAGGATGTAGAGAAAGAGGAACACTCTTTCATTGCTGGTGGGATAGCAAGCTGGTACAACCACTGTGGAAATCAGTCAGGCAGTTCCTCAGAAAGTTGGACATAGTGCTACCTGAAAACCCAGCTCTACCACTCCTGGACATATATCCAGAAGATGTGCCAACAGGTAATAAGGACACATGGTCCACTATGTCCATAGCAGCCCTATTTATAATAGCCAGAGCTGGAAAGAACCCAGATGTCCCTCAACAGAAGAATGGATACAGAAAATGTGGTACATTTACACAATGGAGTACTACTCAGCTATTAAAAACAATGAATTCATGAAATTCTTAAACAAGATGCATGGAACTAGAAAATATCATCCCGAGTGAGGTAACCTAATCACAAAAGAACACACATGGTATGCACTTGCTGAGAAGTGGATATTAGCTCAGGAGCTCGGACTATCCAAGATCCAATTCACAGACTACATGAAGCTCTAGAAGAAGGAAGATCAAAGTGTGGATAATTCAGTCCTTCTTAGAAGAGATGACAGCGCCCACACCGCCATGCTACAGAGTATCTCGCGTATAGGCCTGGGGGATTAACAGAAAACATAGACTCGGGTCATTCTGGTGAGGAAAATGCCAAAGTTTTACTGAGGGACCAGCAATTTATACTTGAGTCTGGGTGAAAAACAACAGAAAAAAAAAAAAAACAATCATAGCCATAGGTCAGGCACCTGGGAAGTTCCTACCACACCGGGCAGGACAAAGGAAATCAAGCTGAGCTACATGATCTCAGGAAACTGCAAACAGCTCAGCTGGGGGCCTTGAGCTAAGCTCACCATGCTCTACTAGAGGGAACAGACTACCCAGGGGAGGAGATAGAGAGACAAAGTATGGAGCAAAGACTGAAGGCCATCTAGAGATTGCCCCACCCGGGGATCATCCCATATACACTTACCAAACCCAGACACTATTGTGGATGCCAGCAAGTGATTGCTGATAGGAGCCTGATATACCTGTCTCCTGAGAGGCTCTGCCAGTGACTGACAAATACAAATGGGGATGCTCTCAGCCAACTATTGGACTGAGCACAGGGTCTCCAATGGAGGAGCTAGAGAACCGACCCAAGGAGCTGAAGGAGTTTGCAGCCCTATAGGAGGACCAACAATATGAACCAACCAATAACTCCAGAGCTCCCAGGGACTAAACCACCAACCAAAGGGTACACATGGAGGGACGTATGGCTCCAGCCTCATATGTAGCAGAGGATGGCCTTGTTGGACATCAGTGCGAGGAGGGACCCTTGGTCCTCTGAAGGCTTGATGCCCCAGTGTAAGGGAATGCAAGGAAAGGGAAGCAGGAATGGGTGGATGGGTGAGGGGGGTTGGGATAGAGTGGTTTTGGAGGGGAAACCAGGAAAGGGGATAACATTTGAAATGTAAATAAAGAAAATATCTAATAAAAAAATCTCCCTTTAATTGTATGTGTGGGGCCCTGCTGTCTACCCGATGGTTATCAAAAGGAAATGCAAGCTAGGCCTAGAACTCCAGGGTGTTTTGCATTGTCCTGGTTCCTGCCTTCCTGGCATCTAGAATTAGTTAATGTCACCAGCCCCATGTTTGGAAAGGTATTGGTTCTCCCCGCCTCTCTCTTCCACTATTCCTTCAATCTAATCCCTTGAGATAGACCCTTCGGATCTGAGAAGATCCCAACAATACTTAGCAGTGTTACTTGAAAGAATAACATAAATAAGGAACCAGAGGCACTATACTGTGCTTTCTTTTCTCTACCCCATCCTGAGGTACCTGAATGTTTGCTTTGTCTGGCTCCTGGAGTGCTCAGCATTGAGAACCATTCTGAGAGCAGGTTGGGAGTGCCACAGGTCCCTCCAGATAAGCTCTGTGAACGCAGGTGCCATAAGATGAATTTCAAGGTTGAAGCTATCATCATAAAAGAGGAGAAACATCTGAAAGACGTTTGTTTTGGGGCGTGTATATGTGTGTATGTGTGTGTGCATGCATATGTGGGTTGTGCTGGTTATGTTCATGCTGTGTGCACTGAGTGTGTGGGTGTGAGTATCCTTGTGTGAACATGTAGAAGCCAGAGCACAGTCCTCTACTGCTCTTCTTCCCTTCATTACCTTGAGACACGGTCTTTTACTGAACCAGAAGCTTGCTATTTTGGCTAGGTTGTCTGACCATCAGGCTCTTGGGATTTCACTGTCTTTCTGCCCCTTAAAGTCAGTGTTACAGACATGTGTGGTAGTGCTGCCTCTTATATTGGAACTGGTGGTTCAAACTCAGGTCTGCATTTTTGCATAGCATGCACCTTTGCCCAATGAGTCAGCTCCCCCACCTTGGAAGGGCTTTATTTCAGACATGGGCAGCAGCAGTTTGTTTTCTATTATGTCCCTTTTCTGACAGGCCTGTCAGATGCATCCTCTTTCCTTACCCAAAGTGTCCTCTTCCCATCCCATTATTCCAAAGTACCCACACATTATGTAATGTATAGAGTTGGTATCTATGAATATCTATTATGTAGACTTGGTGCCTACACATGTCACCAATACAGTATTGCAGTATTGATGACCTAGTAGTATTGATAAGAAGGCTATGAACAAATAATCTATATTCTTCTCCACAATTTTAATATCATAGGAATTGGTTGGGTACCACATATTTTTCAACTGGAAACCCTATGTGCCCATACTCACACCTGATAATAATCATATATGTAGAGACACATGCATAATACATACATACATACATACATACATACATACATAATGCAGACATACAGATATACACACAATGAAATTTAAAAGGGGTTTTTAAAGCTAGTACTGTAGAAATAGTATTGGTAGGTAGTAGCAAAAATCATAGGGACTTCTCAAAGTGCTCCTCTTTTACTGGAAACAGGTTTTTAATAGGGAAGGGATTATGCAAGACAGCTGACCTCAGTTTCCCCATAACTGACCCGATATGGCTTATGGTGTGGGCTGTGCTTATGAGTCTCATGCCCTAGTGCTTCTGCTAGAGGATCTTGTTGACAGGGCCAACAGATGGGTGGAGGTCATTCTCATGTGCCGCTTTATTCACCCCAATTCCACCAACACAAATAACAACAAACCATCAACACTCATGTCTAATTCATTTGCTTTGGAATTAGACATTTTGTTATTGATGCCATTGAGGTCTTTGGAGACCTATCTCAATATGTTTCTTTCATCCTGACTTAAATCCAACTCTTCTTGTTTCCTTCTCCATAAAAACACAGTGCCCTCCTTTCCCTTACTGTCAGGGGGTGATGGACAATAAATGGTAGCAATAGTTTCTATGGTAACAACATCTGACTCATCTCCTTGGAAACCTGCATAAAGGCCTTCCATCTCCAGACCAGCTCAGTGCAACTTGGAAGGGCTTTGTTTCCTTGAATGGATCAGCATGGGGGAGCAAGCTTTCCAGGGCTTTGGCCACTACCATTTCCTTTGGCTCCTGATGTGCACAGCATTTTAGATATAGAGTAGGATTCAACCAGAAGTGGGGGATGGAGCAACCGGGAGTGCTTTTCTTGATTTTGCGTATGTTCAGAATGCACTTTCTCTGGTCCAGCACCAGAGTCCCTGCTGATTTAGCCAACAGACATCTCACTCTTTTGGATGCTCATGTGACTCAACCCAACCTCCCACAGTGACCATCTATGGATAAGAATAAAGAATATTCCATTGGAACACAGATGAGCCGGACATTTTGGCATGGTCATGAAGAGAATTCTGAAATCGGGCACTGTGGGACAGCTTGTCAGAGTCTTTTTCCTTATAAAGTCCTTCCAATCGGACAGTTTGTTCCCGAATGGAAGCAGAATGGTTTCCAGCAGCTAAGAGGATCACTCCTCACCATCCATACCAAACAAGAACCACTAATATCACCACTGTGTCTTCTATTATGCAGATCATTTCTTCATGCATAAGCTCATCTGCTCAACTGTTCAATACATTTTAATTTAAAACCATAGTCCCTTGGGATTTGGATTCAGTGGTGAGTGGGAAGCTGGGCCTGGGTTCTATGCTAAGTGAAGGTAGGGATAAAGAAAGTGAATGATAATTAGATACTGCAGATAGAGATGAACATTCGTTCTAGATTTGTTCTCCAGGAAAAGCGGTTGTGTTATTTGTATGTATAATGTATATAATGTATGTTTAATGTCCCCCATGGAGTAAGTAGCTTCCTTAAAGGATGAGAAGCAGTCAGCAAGACCTTTTATATATGAAGCAAAGACTTAGAGCTTGAAGATTTCTGCCTAGTTTACACAAACCGTTGATAGCCATGGGATGTGACCCTGGGACTTTTGGATGCTTATGATCACAAAAACGGATGGCCTTGAGTCTGTCTGAAAAATAATCAGTCATATCCTGTATCATAGAAATGATGATTACTGTCATGGAGAGACAATGTCAGCTACTATGGAGGCTATAAGAGAGGTGAAGAAACAACAGGATTGCTGGATTCTGCATCTGGGCAACTGAGATAGTTTATTCTTCTCATATGGACAGTGAACAATGAGATTACCTTAATGCTCTGTTAAGTCCTTCTGGGGTATGTGTGTGTGTGTGTGTGTGTGTGTGTGTGTGTGTGTGTAAACAGTGGCCAAAGTAGGTCCTTGTAAATGTCTATAGATTGAATCTCCATTACTCTCAGTAATTGGAATCTAGTTTGTTCTGTAACAGCAGGCCTGAGCATTGGAATTTCCCACAAATAGCTTGGTATAATATTGCTGGTTATATATTCAGGTGGAGAGATGTCAATATTGCCACTTATCCTCAAGGGAGGCTCCTGGGTAGGCCTGCAAGAATGCAATTAGAGAGGACCGGGGACAAGAGAGACTGTGTCAAGCAATGGGGCTGTTAAAGGGAGATACAGAGCTTGGAAAACTTGGACTCCAGAAGCGGATCTGGCCAGTGGACTGTACCGCCACCCTGCTGGGCACGATGGGAAATATGAGGCCTTTATGAGTACCTGGGAGTCTTTAGTATTATGTGAAAGCTGGATTAGTGGGTGAATATAAGGAAAGGATTAGAGGACTGAGTCTCTTGGTTACAAACTGTACTATTTTATAATATGCTACAGTTCTTTGAACAGTACCAGTTTGGCTGTAAGCATAGGTCCCTGTAGACTGGGAAGACCATGACATTTTACCGATACACTTTGTGATGTAGGTGGACTTTTGCAGATAAAGAGGCAGAGGCTTAGTGGGCAATACTAGCTTCCCAGGGCTCTCCCGGTTAGTAGATGCCTGAGCTAGGCTTTTGCTGGTCCATTTCAGGGTGGGCAGTCTGTAATGTTGTCAAATGGTCTTCCTCAAAAGGCCCTTTAAGAAGCTGTCAGAGCTCAAGGGATAGTGCAGACTGCACCCAGGTCCTCAGGGCTGTGGGGTTGGGATGGTTAATTGGCCTTTGTTAAGCAGATCAAAAGTCCAAGGCCTCAGAGATAGCCTTGAGGAACATCTTATTTTGAAATGGATTCTGGACCTTCTGGTTAGCTCTCTACAGGATTAAGTGCATCCTCTCCCACTGAGGCCAGACAAAGCAGTCCTCTACTATGTATGGGGACCAGCCTCTGTATGCCCTTTGGTTAGTGCTCTATGACTTAGTCCCTGGGAGCTCCCAGGGGTCCAGGTTAGTTGCTACTGTTGGTCTTCCTATGGGGTTGCCATCCCCTTCTGCTCCTTCAGTCTTTTCCCTAACTTCTCCTTAGCGTTACTTTTTAAGGCAGGATCCCTCACTTGGACCTGAGGCTTACTGAGTCAGCGAGGTTGGCTGGTCCAGTAGCTCCAGGAATCCTCCTATCTCTGCCTACCCAGTGGGAGGGTTACAGATGCATACCATCATACTCAATTTTTTACGTGAGTGTTTGGGTTGAACCCAGTTCCTCATACACCCATAGCCGGGTACTTTATCGACTGAACAATCCCTCTGAGAACTTTCAATGATGACAAGGGCTGTTTCATAGCAAGCCATCAGCTGTAGATTTCTCCCCTCTCCTGTTCCACGCGGGCTTGCCCAAGCAGGTAGCTTCCCAGACCAGTCTCTTTCTCTAATGCAGTGGTTCTCAACCCGCCTGATGCTGCGGCCCTTTAATGCATGCAGTTCCTCACACTGTGGTGAACCCTCCAGCCATAAAATTATTTTTGATGCTACTTTATAACTGTAAATTTGCTATGGTTGTGAATTGTAATATAAATGCCTGACATGTACGATATCTGATATACAACCCCTGTGAAAGGGTCATTCAACCTCCAAAGGCGTCACGACCCACAGGTTGAGAATCACTGCACTAATGGCATCTTCCAATCAGTTTTATGCTGAGACCTGTGGCTGGGGAGGAGACTGGGGAGCATGGTTCAGATGTAGGTTATTTGCTGATGGAGAGTTCTCCTGTCGGGCAGGTAAGGAGCTACTCTGTGTCCAACATCCGTATTCTCTCTAATTTTCTTTCTCCCAAATTGCCATTGCTGTGTGTAAGATGCTCATGAGGGCCAGTGTCACAGCCGGTCAAGGTGAGCACTGCGTTCAGTGGCCTGGAACAAGCAAGGTCAAGTGAATTCTTTGGAAAAATGATTTCTGTAGCTTTGTAAGCTCACTGCATGCATGAGACAAGCTGCAGTGGGCTGATGTTGGGGAACCGAACAACTATGCCTGCGGCTATTTTCCCTGTGAGACAGCAGGTCCAGGTGTTATAGAAGGAAGAAGATAAGCAGCAGTTGGGTACATTGGAGGAGCGGTGACAGACAAAACATCATCTACCTGGTCCAGCCCATGAAGACACACTGACACATGGCAGTGTGTCTGAGTGAGAATTCTGCTTTTTGGCCATCTGGTTTACCTACTAAGCTTGACTGCCCCTGTTTTCTGTACATTGGCTTCTGAGTTGAATATAATCTTCTAATGGATTTAACTCCCCTACCAAGGTCTTTGTAAGCATCCTAGCTGCTCATGAGTCCTTGAGAATTCCAGATGCTGGCTCAAACTACACTGGTTGGGAAGCTGATTTAATGGACTATTTCCCCTGTAAATAAACCGTCCTTGAGCCCCAGTGTGACTCACCTTCCATGGACACATCCGCTCTTCCTTCTAATTCACTTGCCTTCTTCCCCTTTGAGATGCACATTGTTGCTTCCCTTCTTATAAACACCCACAGCTATGCACATGCACACTCCAATGTATGCCTTGATGGAGTAGCCAGGTCTCCTGCCCCTTAAAGATGAAGTGATTGGGAGAAGGGAGATGGTTTGATTCCCTGCTCTCCTTGTGACTAACAACAGTCTAATATTCCAATTCCAGGAGATTTGTTCTGATGCCTGTTCTGATCTCTGTAGGCTCCTGCACACATACGGAGTATATCTATACACTCAGTCATACACATAAAGTAAAAAATAAAATAAAAGTATATTTTTAAAAGGAATGGAGTGGTTGATGATACCAAAGTCATGAATTGTTAGGGTCTCTTATGAGTTTACTCTGAAACTTGCAATGTCAAGGACATAGGGGTTTTTTTCCTTACTCTCTTTTTAAAAGTTTGTTTTTTTAGCATTTAGTGTGTGTGTGTGTGTATGTAACAGACCATATACACATGTGGAAATTATAAGACCTCTTATAGGAACCAAGACCCTCCTAACATGTGAGTCCCAGAGATTGAACTCAGACCATCAGACTTTCCTGCAAGCTCATTTACGCACTGAGCCATCTCATTGGCCCCTGACTCTGTCACCTTGACAGACATCCAGAGTTGCTTGGGAATGTGTACGTCCTTAGGAAATCACTTCAAACGGAAATCTTTCAGTCACTATACACTTGTAAAGCTTCCACCACATGTGGGACAGCCTCTGCCCTCTGCCCCTCCATCTTGGAACCAGCCTCTCCAGGCAGCCTAGGCTGGTCTTTCATTAGTAATCTTTGTAGCTCTGCCGCCTGGGTGCTAATGAACTTTTCTACTTCCTACACATTATTTCTGGATGGAGCTAGCTTTTGTTCAGCCTTTTCCTAAGAATAAATCAGTTGTTTATTCTTTCCTAAGAATAAACCTATTACAGGTAAAAGGGCTAACAGAGGGGAAATAAAATTATAGAAATATGGATGAGCCTAAAGGTAAGTAAAAATTTAACCTAATACACAGCCAGTCACCCTTAACTGCGAGATAAGTAGAACATAATCTTGTTGGAGAATTGGTTATTAATTTGTTAAGGATTAAGTTATCCATTCAGTTATTAATTAGACACAGGGTCTCTGTGTGGTCTAGGCTAGCCTGGAATTTGCTGTGTAGCCCAGGTTGGCCTTGATATAGGATCCTCTTGCCTTTCAAATGTGAAGAGCATAACAGGTGTTTGCCCCTTTCACACCTGGTTGTAAGGCTATCTTAGAGAGGGGCTTGCCTAAGACCAAGGGGCTGGCATGTTGAGGGGACACTGGAAGACTGGGTTTCTCTGATGCTGCCTGTATGTCAAGTAGTGCAGGAAGAGATAGAAAGCCAGGCCCAAGTCGGGCACATATACATAAAGATGGCGGCTCCTGCAGGGGTGGTGGCCATCTGCAGTGCATCCTCTCGTTTGGTCACCCGTGTAGTCTCCTATCAAGTGTTTATCGAACACAGCCTATGGGCTGCTAGGCTAGTGCTGGGATTTCATAGTCAACAAAAACTCCTTTAGATGCCAACTGAAGGCTCAGCAGCTAAAGCGCTTGCCACCAAGCTTGACAACTTGAGTTTAATCGCCAGCACCCACATGGTAGGAGGAGAGACACAGCTCAGCTGAGAGACACAAGTCCTGAGGCCTGGATGGCTGTCCTCCTGCCGTGGATCACAATGAGTGTAGCCTGAGGTTGCTGGACTCACTTTAATCTTCATCTTTTCAGATTTTATTTTATTTTTTTTGTTACCTTAGCCATTTCTCTTTTTAGTCCAAATTTCTGAGAGTATTTCCTGCCATTATCAGGAAATACAAGCATGCTTAATGGGGCATGACAGATTTATTACCCTGTTTTGTTTTTTCAAATTGTCCATGGACTGTTCCATGGCTAAATTTTGAGCAAGCCTCCCCCCACCCTGCCCCCGTGGTTTCCTCTGGAATAATGCTACTTGCGTTTCTTTAACCATGGGTTGCTGGCCAGAGCTTTCGACACGCATCCTCACTCCCCAGTGTTCACCAGCCTTCAGATGCTTCTTCTGTTTCTAACAAACAGCTCGTCACCCTGTGACATCACAGACAGCTCACCATCCTGCATCATCACACAGTATTTATCCCAGTGGAGTCTCTCTGAGCTTTGTACGAACAGAACCATGTCTTCATAACTATATGTATTTTTGTTTTATAGCACGGGTCTCATGCTACCAAAAGGACTGGGGTCTAAGCTCCAGCCGCTCTTCTTACCTGTCGTTTTGTCTTCTATGGACTCCATCACTATCTTTGTTCTCTTCCTGTGCCTTTTCTGTTTGCCATGATGACACAGTACTATCTGCTAATCCTGTGTGAATTAACCTCCCATAACACAGCTTCAAGCTCCAGGTATTTGTGTCTCCTCATGGTCAAGCCCTTGCCATGTATGTCAGTCATGGTGCCATTCCTGTCTGACCTGTCGTGGAACTGAATGATGTTCTGAACATCATGTTCATTCCATGCTATCTAAATGAAAATTAAAAAAAAATAATAATTGTATTGTTTTAGTCAGTGTTTCTATTCCTGCACAAACATCATGACCAAGAAGCAAGTTGGGCAGAAAAGGGTTTATTCAGCTAACACTTCCCACATTGTTATTGATGGCCAAAGGAAGTCAGGCCTGGAACTCAAGCAGATCAGGAAGCAGGAGCTGGTGCAGAGGCCATGGGGGCGGGGGGGGGGGGGGGGGGATGTTACTTACTGACTTGCTTCCCCTGACTTGTTCAGCTTGCTTTCTTACAGAACCCAAGACTACCAGCCTAGGGATGATACCACCCACAAGGGACTAGGCCCTCCCTACTTGATCACTAATTGAGAAAATGCCTTACAGCTGGATCTCATGGAGACATTTTCTTAACTGAAGATCCTTTCTCTCTGGTAACTCCAGCTTGTGTCAAGTTGACACATAAAACCAGTCAGTAAAAGTATCTATATAATATAAATATTATATATATTATATAGTATATATAACAGATAATATATAGAACAATATTTAAAATATATATATTTAATATACAGTATAACACAATATACTGTATATGGTATATAAAATATACCATATATGCTTAATATACAACATGCATTTTACATATTTTACATAATATATCATAATTATTTATCAATAAAATATATCAATATAATATAAATTATGTAGTGTAAATATAATAATAACTAAATAATACATAAAAATGTGCATATTTGGGGAGGTAAAAGTGTTTACAAAGCAGTCTACTATTGAAATGAATCTGTTTCTTGTATGACAAAACCATTCCTGGGTAGACGAGACACACACATCTACTTATCCCAGATAGGGATCCTATGACAGACCGATGTGCAGATATCACCAAAGTCCAGAATGGTAAAACAAAGAGTTTTATTTGGCTTACTTACAGAAGTATTTGTGAGGGGGTTCTTATAGGGTCAGAGATGACTCAGCAGCTGCATGGCCAAAGCCCCAAGCCCAGGATAGGTGACAGCCCCCAAAGCTGGGAATGTGGAGCATTGCACAGCCTGCAGGCAGCTCCGCAGGTTAGAGAGTGCCCTTTCCTGGTGCCTCAGTTGGGCTAAACCTCCTCCAGGCAGCTCAGCTGCTTCCTGTTCTTCCGGCAGCTTGGCTGGTCTCAGTCTTTGCAGCTCTTTTTCCTCTGAGTCTTTGCAGCTCAGCTTCAGATCTTCTGAGAGGGAGGCTCAGCGTTCATTTACTCTGGTAGGGCAGGGCCTAGTGAGTCTGGTCAAGTTTCAGGAACTTCCTTAAAACTATTTTGAGTTCTTTACCTTTTCTGCTTAAGGAGCTTTCTGCCGGAGGTTTGAATCTTGGAGGAAATTGTTAAATCAACAGGATCTTTCCAGTTACCATTAGTATTAATTAAATACTGGATTAAGTATGTAGGCTTAATGGGATTATGGGTAGATCCCAATTCATGGGGTATGGGATGATATCCTCCTGTTTCTGATCAATCTGAGCTGGTAAGTTCTATAAATTCCCTGGACAGTCCTGCATAATAAAGAACCCTTCCCCTGTAACATCAGTGGGAAGGTTCAGCCTCACCATGGCTGATGTAGACACAGAAAGGAGATCTCTGACAGGTTGATAGGTGTCTGGTTGTGATTTTCATCGTCCCGACTGGCATTTTCCCTGTGGCCACAACTCAGTTGCAGTCTTGTCTTTTCTGAGTTGAATTGCTTTTGGGTGACTGGTTTGAGCAATATTTCCACCCCGTTGCAAGACTATCCCACGTTTAGAAAGGCATTCCTAAGATGCTTCTAGAGTTGTAAATCAGACTATTAATTATAAACACTTGAAAGGATGAGCTGGATTCCCGCACTAAGCTCAGCAGTCTATTTCTAACAATACGAACAGACACTTGTATGTCTGAATAGACAATCTTAGGATGTGGCTGCTATCTGATTATCTTTGCCAGGGATCTCTGCCTGTCACTGTGATTATTTTAGAAAATGTTTGTTCCACATTTACATAATAGTTTAACTTTGCCAACCTGTGCGTGAAACTTCACACACATAGTTCTAGCCTTCAATAGTTGTGATTGCAATTTTGTTTTACCTGTTATTATAGGATTTAACTGTATATGAGATTAGCTTTTAGTTGAACTGCTAAAAACTCAATAAAATATTCTTTCAGTTACACTAAATTCACAGCATATATAAAATCAAAAGGGACATTAAAACATTTAATGTTTTAAAAACTATTCAAGTATTCATGGGGATTAGAGAATTATAAGTCTTACTTTAAGAAGAATAAATTTTAACATAAATCTGGCTTATCCAAGGTATAATATATTTTATTACAGAAAGAAATTTGGTAGTTACAATTTCTAGTTTTTTGTATTGTTTTAAAATCTACCATTTTTCTCCCAAGAAACTAAGAGACCCTCAGAAGAGCATGTTAGCTAATAGCTTACTTATTCCAGTTCAATTGTTTGGGTTTTGTCTTCTCTGAGAATCCCTTTTAGTTTCTCTTCCTTTGAAAATGCTGTGATGTTGTTTCTATGGAAACAATGATGTCATGGCTATGAATGGGGCTTTAGTGACCACCAAGGGTGCCATATATCAAGGCCAGCGGCAGAACCCTGCTTTACCTATGAAGTTGTAAATAGGGGTCTGCTGTCAGAAACTTGAGATATGAACACATAAGAGATGGTATAATGATTCTGGACAGTTCGTGACTAGTGTGTATTTGTGAAGCCATGTGTGTGTGAGAAATGCATCCCACATCCCTGTAGATCATCTGGGTTCCCAGATCTGCAGGGTGGGAACCTGAAATCCTTGAAGTCATATCCTAGGCATCCATGGGAGGAATTGGAGGGAGCACATTTATGTTTGTTTGACATGGTATTCAGAAATACCCGGCAAATGGCATTAAATCAGTACAGATGGGAGCTTTGTGAAAGATATTCTGTAGGTATTACTACAAGTAGATATCATCTAGTTTAAGTCATTTGAATTTGTATTTCTCTCTATATAAATGAAAATTGATGAATGATATATAAATAGAGACCCTTTGATCAGAGGCAGTGTCATAGTAAACAGGACCCATTGCTTTCTGAGGACTGTGCTATTGTTCATGGAAAGTGCAGTGATTGTGACCTCTCTTTTGTCACCTCTCTTTTAGAACTAACTATATGCCCCTGTTCTTAGGCTTTCTTGGGTATGGGTACAAAGCAATGCGACTGCTATCAATTGTTTATATAAATCATCTTAACAGTTTCCTCCAAGTTTTAATCAACAATTATTTCATTCGAATTTATAGCATTTTTTAAGGTGACTACTTTGAGGATTAATATCTATTTGATTACACAAGATCAAGAATACTTGATGGAAATAAGCCCTTGATCAACAGAGTGAATATCATATTTGATTGGTTTCAGAGAATGAGACTTTCTATATAAGCACAATTTCCAAGTAATAAAATGTTTTCATTTAAGCAACAGTCCTACCTTTCAAAATTAATACTCATGTGATTGAAATATTTTGTTCTCTGCCATACTTTCCTTAAAGCAAATATGCCATGCTATCTGTTGTCCTGTGTACATGACCTTGAAAGATGGGAATAAGAATCTTGTGAAAAGAGTAACTTTGATTATCCAGGTGGGCCCAAGATAATCAGAAAGACCCGCATAATGATGGGGTCAGAGAGATAGAAGGCACTGTAATGACAGTTGTAGATCTAGAAAACTGTGCTTCTGTCTTTCATGGTGAAGGGAGGCATTGGGAGCCAAAGAATACAGTCATCTCCCAGGGGCTGAACAGAGTCAGGAAAATGAATGTATTCTCCCTAGGAGTTCCCGGAAGGAAGCTCTCCCCATACAGATTGTTTTATACTCCGGCCTTCAGAATTAAAAGAGAATACATTTACATTGTTTTAAATCAGTAACTTCATGGTGCTATTTTACAGTAGCAATAAGACACATTGCCTTTCTTCTGACTTTCTGTGGTAGATTGAATGGTTAAATTTGTTAGAAACATACCACTCACTTGTTCAACAAAAACTTACCAATTATATGGTAGGCATCCTGAATGGAAAAAAGTAAACATTATGTCCCCAGATCTTGCTTTATGATGGAAATAGTCTAGTTGCCAGATTGGACTGGGGAAAGACAGTAAACTGACCATTGTAATACAGAATATTGTGGGCTAACGCTAAATTATGAAGGAAGACTAGAAGTAATTCACAGCAAGATGGCTGACTCTTTTATGGGAGTGGGTCATAAGTGTCTGACAGGATGAGTGTGTGTGTGTGTGTGTGTGTGTGTGTGTGGTCACAGTGTTTGTGAAGTCAAGAGAGGTTTCCTTGTCTGATAAAGTTCTAGATGGGAAAGGGCATCTCAGCAAAGTAAGAAGTGCTGATTTCTCTCCTTTGGGGACTGTGGCACCTACATTGGTTCCTAAGGTCTTCTTTGCTTTTTGTCCTTCAAATTGGAATGTTGCTCATGGGTAAGAGAAGCAAGAAAAAATATACAGTAGGATTAAACGTTTGCCCAATGTATTTTCCATTTTATCAGAAGGAGCAACCCTGAAATCAGCCCCATTGTCAGACGTTCTGATGCTGGAGGCCTTCGTAGCTATCCTCACAGCTCTCCTAGTAAATCTCCCTGGTGGATTGTGTCACAGACCTGTGCCTCTTTTGTCTCTTTTTATGGACATTTTCTTTTTACGTTGTCTTTTTTTTTTCTTTTCTTTTTTGGAGGAAAGAAACTTTATCATGGTAATAGTGCAATAACACTCTGATGAGAGTTTTGCCAATTTTCAGAATGAGAGAATGAGGAGCACAGAACCATATTTACATTAACTTACTTTTTTTTGGAGGGGAAAATGGGCCATCTGATTCTCTAGGAATGTGTAGCTCACTTTAATTACAAATTATGTAAAATGGTTTAGAATGCTTTTGTTCCTCCTTAAGAGCTATTATTATCACATCAATATATTTACTGGGTACCAGTTAAGTACAAAGTACAAAGGTACCAGTAACCTTAAATGCAACATAAAAATTATATTTCACCATTTAGACCATTTATTGAGCCTGTTAAATAAATGCACTGCTGCTAAGCTTGATGTTGGCTTTTCAAGCTTTGCCTACATGTTCAGGTTCCGTCCCTTGCCTCTTTCATCTTTAGTTGCACCCTTTCTGCCGCAGTAAATCTCGGCAATGAAGTTGACCCCGCTCCACTCTCTTCAGACCTGCAGGATACTTTTCAGTTGTCGTCTGAATACTTTTCAGTTGTCTCTCTTGGAGTCTCAGCATCAGACTGCTAGCATGGATTTTGATTGTCTCTTTAATTCTTTTTGAACTTTCCCTGCCGATCGAGGAGGTGACTTATTTTCACCTTCTTTGGCTATCATTCCCATTCATTTGAAATGTCTAAAATTTCTGTTTGCCTTAGAATGGGTTGTGCTGTCGAAACAGAGTACTATAGACTAGGTAACTGATAAAGAAGAAAAAATTATCTCTTACATTCCTGGAGTCCGGGAACTTCAAGATCAAGGTTCTGGCATCTGATGATGGGCTTCTTGCTGTTTCTTATATAGCAAAGGCACAAGAAAAGCAGCAGCCCTTTAAAATGGCATGAATTCATTGACTGTTAGTCTAGCCTAAACACTTCCTATTAAGCTCCACCTCCTCAACTGGACTGGGGATTAAGTTGCTGACACTTGAGTTTTTAGAAGATACATTCAAACCATAGCATGGGTAATCAACTATGCAGGTCTACAAAATACCAATTTCCTGTTGTTTTGTAGAGACTCATATCAGCCTATTGGTAACTATAAATTATTTTTGTCATTTTTCTCTTTTTTTAAAATCACTCTGCCCAATTTCAGATAATTTGCAATTTTCTACAGACTTCCAGAAATTGTATTTTTGGCTTAGCTCTCTCTTCTGACTCCAAACTCTAATTATATACCAACTTCCTGTGTAACGTCCCTTGGATTTCTCAAAGGCATCTCAAAATTGTTGTGCCAAAATCAAACTGTTTTGTCTTTTGTGATAGTGTCTCACTATGTAGCCCTGACTGGACTTGGATGTGAGATCAGCCTCTCTCAAGTATGGCCATCACAAACAAGCAACACCAGGCCTGACCTAAAATCAAGCTCTTCATCTTCATCTTCCCCCTGAGCCTGGTTCTATTCCGGTTTCCCTGATGTGGTGCCCGGGGCCACTCAAATGTAGTTGCGCAAACCCGTAGACCTACCTCTCCCTTCCACATCCCTGCTCTCCTATGTATCTAATCCAGCACACGTACTTCCGGACCAGTTTTTGAATCCAGCTGTTTCTGCCCATTCCCCACCACCCCCCACACATACACCTAAGCATTTTGGTTGACCAGAAAAAGTCAGACTCGTCTCCCTGTATTACTACCAGCCCCCTTAAAGATGGAGGTGAGAAGAGGGTGCCTTTGTCATAATTTTAGCATAGGGAATTATACAAGTGTGTTCCTGGAGGGGCTCACCAGTGTTAGGGAACATCAGGTAACCTGATGGATGTGTGTATTTTCTTCTCTGTCTCTGAAACACCACTGAAATACTTAGTAGGATAAAGAAGATGGGAGGAGAAATGGTCAATTAAGAGATTTCCATGACTGTTTTAAAGACAGAGCACTGGGGCAGATGACACTGATGGCTTCACTGGGACAGAGGCAACCTCTTGAGTCCAAGGTCTCAGGGTGAGGCATTGATTACAACAAGCTGGGAAGCCTGGCAAAGCTCACAGCACAGAGGTGCTGGGTAATGTAGGAAGTGGAGCCCTGTGCCTGGGAAGGCTGGTGGCATGGAGGCGTCCATAGGAGACAGAGCTGCAGTGCCTAGGAAGGCTCAGGGCGTACACTACACTCCTGTTAGTGTAGGAGGCAGGGCCTAGGTGCCCTAGGGACGAGTGTTCAAACCAACCTGGTGAATCCTCAACCTCTCTTGTGTTTCTAGAATATTGACAGTGAAAGTCCCCCTGCCCCACACCTGGAGTAACTGAATAGTTCCAGAGGAAAGACAACCAGATCTTTATCTGTGATGGCTTCTACAAACAAAAGCCTAGTTTGCCTTATGGTTACTTTACAGCAAAGCTCAGTATCAGTGAAATCTAGACAATAAGTGTCTTCCCCATAGCGTTCCTAATTGCTGTTTACTGTCCTTTGTACATTTGGATCTGTGCTCTGACTTCATATAGTAAATTACTTAAGGAAATACAGACACAGACACAGACACAGACACAGACACACACACACACACACACACACACACACACACACACACGTGTGTGCGCGCGCGGTCAAGAAAGTAGACGTCAGAAATCACACACAGACATAGAAATGGGTGGTTGTGGGGGAGACAAAATTAGTATTAAGAGGACACTGCATTCTAAAACAAGAAAAGGACCCTGAAAAATGAGTCAGAGAATGCTCAGAAGTGGGAACCACTGGTAGTCAAACTAAAAACTAAGTCAGTAGAATGGCCACATTTTTAAAAAAGAAGAAATCAGCCTAAGAGTAGACTAGAAATACAAACCAGGATCCATTCAAGTCCATCTGAGAAGCTCAGGACCTGACTGCTTGAATTCCAAAGCAGAACAGGAAAGGTATGTGTGTAGGAGGTGGGACTGAGGGTGTGTGTGTAGGGGGTGGGACTGAGGGTGTGTGTGTATGTGTGTGTGTGTATGTGGGGGGGTTGGGGTGGGGTAGGTGTGTGTGTAGGGGGTGAGACAGGATGGGTGTGTGTGTGTAGGGGTTGGGCTGAGGATGGGTGTGTGTGTAGGGGGTGAGACTGAGGATGTTTGTGTGTGTAGGGGGTGGGACTGAGGATGTGTGTGTGTGTAGGGGGTGAGACTGAGGATGTATGTGTGTGTAGGGGGTAGGACTGAGGGTATGTGTGTGTAGGGGGTAGGACTGAGGATGGGTGTGTGTGTAGGGGGTGAGACTGAGGATGGGTGTGTGTATTGGGGTAGGACTGAGGATGGGTGTGTGTGTAGGGGGTGAGACTGAGGATGTGTGTGTATGTGTAGGGGGTGGGACTGAGGATGGGTGTGTGTGTAGGGGGTAGGACTGAGGATAGGTGTGTGTATAGGGGGTGAGACTAAGGATGGGTGTGTGTGTGTAGGGGGTGAGACTAAGGATGGATGTGTGTGTAGGGGTGGGACTGAGGATGTGTGTGTATGTGTGTGTAGGGGGTAGGACTGAGGATGGGTGTGTGTGTAGGGGGTGAGACTGAGGATGAGTGTGTGTGTAGGGGTTAGGACTGAGGATGGGTGTGTGTGTAGGGGGTAGGACTGAGGATGGGTGTGTGTGTGTAGGGGGTAGGACTGAGGATGGGTGTGTGTGTAGGGGGTAGGACTGAGGATGGGTGTGTGTGTAGGGGGTAGGACTGAGGATGGGTGTGTGTGTAGGGGGTAGGACTGAGGATGTGTATGTGTGTGTAGGGGGTAGGACTGAGGATGGGTGTGTGTGTAGGGGGTAGGACTGAGGATGGGTGTGTGTGTAGGGGGTAGGACTGAGGATGGGTGTATGTGTAGGGGGTAGGACTGAGGATTATCCAAAGAAGGAACAGGCTGGGCAGTGTGGCACATTGCCTTTAATCCCAGGACTTGGGAGGCAGAGGCAGGTGGATTTCTGAGTTCGAGGACAGCCTGGTCTACAGAGTGAGTTTCAGGACAGCCAGGGCTACACAGAGAAACCCTGTCTTGAACAACAACAAGGAACATAGGAAGAGTTTTCTGTTAACATATTTCTATTTCTAAATGGAAAGGACTCACTGAGTACTCCAGATGCCTTCAGGCTAAAGGCATGCGGAGATGGATTTCTTTTCCACACTGGGATGCTAGAGCTTTCCTTGTTGGCCACCCTACCCTCTTTCTGGCTTAGAAGAGGCCTCAGTATAGGCCTCTTCCAGAGGCCTGCTTCCAGAGAAGCAGGATAGGTTTGGGGGTGTTCTGCCTATTAAGCTCACTGACTTTGAAAACTGTGAGCCACTTTGTTGGCAGTTTCTCAGGGTCAGTGGCCCCTTCAGGTCCTGACTGCACCGTTCCTGATCGGACGTAAGGTCCCCATGTTTAAAGTGGCTTTGCCGTTATTCTCTGTAGTCACTGGGGAGGTAGGTATGAGAGAAGGAGCCGTCAAATGAGGGGCCCTCTAAGAAGTGACTTTCAACATTTTAAGAAGTGGACAAACACATTGAAGTCTAAAAAAAAAATACTGCTTATTTTTAAGCTGTGATCTAAATGTAATTGGTTGCAACTGAGTGTCTCTTCCTAATTATACTTTTTTTTTTAAAGCTGGGGTGGGTAGTAGTTGAAACTGAGCTCCTTTTAGCCTAGAGGAGAACTGTTCTCTTTTGGGCATAATTATTCCACACTGATAAATTGTTAAATGGCATATTATTATGGAACTTAGTCATAGATGATCTTTGATTTGGGCTCAGGGTACACTGATTGCCACAGAACAAGTTGCCCATTAGAGGAAATTTTCAAAGAGCTCTTTTTCCTTTTTTCAATTTTTTTCTGAAAAAGTAGGAAAGAGAGCCATTTACCTGTGGTCCTCTCAGAAGCCCCATTACCTAAAAGCCATTAAGCTCTTAGGGAAAGAGAAGCAGGCTACAGGGGCTGAGTCTGTGGTTTGTAGAGAGAAAAAACATGGCGGTTGGCCTTGGAGTCTGGGGCCCACTAAGCAGCCACCACTGAACAAATACACAGATCCATCAGAGCTGAGATTTCATGCCATGTTCTTTAGAATAGCCAGATAGGTTGACAATATACAGAAGGGAACAGCAGGGTTGCTTTGGGAAGACTATCCCTTGTCAAATTAGATGGCATCTAGCCAAGGGGCCACCCACAAACTCTCCTGCCCGGGTCTTCCTTTCTTTAGGTATGGATAATGCTAACAAGCTTGGGTTTATAGTTTTTGTATGCTTTTCCTGCCCCACTGGGAGCAGCTGGGCTCTGTGATGCTTCTTTGCTTTGTCCCTTTGCTTCTTCATATTCTTAACACAGCAGCCCCAGCCAGCCACCTACACCTTCAGAAAGTCCTTGTACTGGGCTGAAAATTCCATGAATAGGCACTGAAGAGGACAAGAGACTGACCTTACACAACATCTACCTTCAAAGAATTTATATGTCCATTCTCGAAGAGCTTATATGCTGGTTGCAAGGAGGAAAAAACCTTGTTAAGAGCAGGAAGATATACATATACATATACATTATTGTAAAGCTGGCCTATTCCTTCAGGCTGTGATAATCAAAAGGAGGTCTTATTTGAAGTAGAACTATAGGATATTTTAGATGGATTAGGGACTGAGTAGGAATTTAGGGGTAGTAATTGCTAAATGCAGGTATAGACATGGGGAAAAACTAAGTATGCTCAAGACAGACAGAATACAGTAGAGTGCTGGAATTATTGAAGCAAGTCAATGATTCTTTTATCTTTTTATTTTTAAAGTCAAAGGGTTTGTTCAACAAAATATTACATGGGATGCCTACATATAAATGCTAGGGTGGCAGCTTTGGTTGGAGAGTAGGATGGGGAGCTAGTATGGGTGCCAGGGTCTCCGCCCCATGGTGTCTTTGAGGTCTCTTATCATGTGCAGGATATAGCATAGAAGACTCATGTTGTAGGAACTGCTTGGTGAGAAAAAGAGAGCAGATTTGGATCCGGTGGTAGTATTCAGCCTCAGTTTTGATCCTCTTGTTTCAGCAGTAGGTGATGTGGACCATCTTCAGTCAGGTCCTAAGATGTAGTATTTTAGAAAGATTAAAATAGGAAGGAGGTGCCCCATCTTCTGACACCCGACATGATTTGTGGAATATCCCCAAAGGTGCAGTGAAAGGAAGGTGGCTACTTTTACATACAGGGATTCAATTATGTGTGGCTAGAATAACTCACGTGGAGAAGCTAAGGGCCAAGCTGGTGAGCACTAGATGCTGTTAAATAGGATAATAGAATGATCGTGCCCTGGAAGCTATTAAAGACCATCCGGTCCAACGGCTAACTTATGGTGCTGATGTGGCAGAGTGAGGGAGAAGAGCAGCCTTTGAACGGGAGAGACCAGTTCAGCCCCATTTGTGCTGGTTTTCAGGGTTTGAGCACAGCCCTGCCTCAGTTACCATGAGCAACCATCTTTCTTGCCTTTCATACTGATAACTCTCTCGATTTCCTCCACCGGTTCTGTCTTAATCAGCTTGGGGTCCATAACAGAGCACCATGGGTACAGTTGCTCAAAAAGCAAGCATTTATTTCTCATAGCCCGGAGGCAGCAAGTCTCCTGGCAGCCAGCTTGGTTACTTCTGGTGTGGGTCCTCTTACTGGTGTCCACCATCTTGAAGAGTTTCCTCACATGGCTTTTTCTTAGCCTACTCCTCCTCCTCCTTCTCCTTCCCTTTCCCTGCATCTTCACTGACACCAAGGGGACTACTGTTGGCCTCAAACTTTCAGTCCTTCTGCCTCTGCCTCCCAAGTGAAGGAATGGGGAATGTGCCACCAAGCCCAGCTTCTCAATCAAGTGCTTATGAGGACACCAGACCTATCCTTAGGATGCCCCTCTCCTCACACTTAGTCTAAATCCAGTTATATTCCAAATTTCCCACCTCCTTAAAACTAGGCCACAAGCATAGGAACTGGAAGGAACACAAAACCCTGTGCCCTGAAAACTGGCTTTCCCCTTGTCTCGTGTGTGGAGAACAGGAAGGCCATTCTTTGTTGTGTGTTCTAGAATGCTGGCTGAAGTGTAGAGCACTCTTAAGCTCAAGATCCCATGTCTTCTGCACTCCGTTGGATAAAGCACAGATTCCTGGTATTCTAGGTAGGAGAAACATGTGCAGAGGCAGCTAATGGGAGAGACCATGTGATGAAAGGCTGGACACGCCAGATTGTGCCCTTCCTCTCTAACCTGTGATCGCCCCATGACTTCATCGGCTTCGACCCTGAGGACCTTCCTTCCATAGTCTGCCAAGACACACATCTATTATTTAGCGTGCCCTTTTGTCTGAGCCGTACCTCTGTGAGCATTTGTTTGATACACACTCAGTGAGGAGGCAGAGGTGTTCAGAAACCAACCGGTCTGTCCAGTGTTGGTATGAAACAGAGCTGAGGTGAGTGAGGTATCTACACAGGAAATCTAGACTGGACAATTACTTATGTACATGGAGATGATAGAGTTCTTTATACAGAGCCTCAGGGCCTACAGAGGCGTGTCCAGACCTGACTGCAAATCCATGAAATAATAGCATAGCTTCATTATGGCTCAATGGCTTCCAACAGTGGATGAGTAGTTCTAGCTGGGTAGCAGAGTATCTTGATGACCCTCAATATGCTATGGCCCTTCCCCAGGGATCCCGTTCCTTCCTGGACTGACTGTAAATGTGCTAGTGGGAGCCCAGTGTCCAGGGGCCTGCCCTGTCTTCCTCAGGCACTGTGACGTTCTCTATACGGAGACTCTACAGACCCTTACCTTGACCTTGGAGACAGCAAGTCCAGAGTTGTCACTGCCATTTCTGCTATGGAAGGTAGGGTGCTCTTCAGTGTATGCTAAGATTGGCAGTCTGGGACCTTCCTGAAGAATAGGGAGAGGCTGGGAAGGACTCCCTATCCTAATGTGGCCCAGCCTGATTTTCATGTTGTTCTTGAAATTAACACAGTAAAATTGATTTGTATGCCTGTAGTTTTGGAAATTTTAATCTTTGAGTCTTATAACCTCCCCTACTGTCAGACTACAGAACATTCTACCATCCTTAAAATGTCCCTGGTACTGTCACTAGATAGTCATATCTTTCTCCTTCCCTAGTCCTTAGCAACTGCTGGTGTTCGGGGTTTTTTTTTTTTTGTTTGTTTGTTTTTGTTTTTGTGGGGTTTTTTTGGTTTTGGACATCTTCATCTCAAATTTAAAGATTTATATATATATATATTTTAATGTCTCAGAGTATTTTGTGAATTTGTTTTAAGATTTAATTACTTATGTGTATGAGTACACTGTAGCTGTCTTCAGACACACCAGAAGAGCATTGGATTCCATTATAGATGGCTGTGAGCCACCAAGTGGTTGCTGGGAATTGAACTCAGGACCCCTGGAAGAGCAATAAGTGCTCTTAACCACTGAGCCATCTCTCCAGCTTCTCAGAGTATTTTGTCTGCAAGTATTCATGTGCAACATGTGTGTGCCCGATGTCCATGGAGATCAGAAGAGACCCTCGGATCTCTGGAACTACACTTTGGATGGCTGTAAGCCACAGTGTGGCTGTAGGAGCCAAGCCCTGGTCCTTTGACAGAGCACTCAGTGCTCTTAATGCTCAGTTTTCACTCCAGCCCCATACGGACCCATTCTCGTTGTAATTTTGTCCTTGGGAGAATGTCAGACAACCAGAATCAGACAAAATGTGATCTGTTGAGACTGACTTCTACCAAGCAGCAGAATGTCTTTGAGATATATTATGCTTTCTAATATATATCAATAGTTCTAGCCTTTGTATTAAAAGGTTTACATGTGAACCAATTCACTTGTAATTTTCTGTAGTTACTCTGTCATCCATGAACCACACAGTTTCCATTTTATTATATAACAAATATTTTAAAAATTGGAGACACAGTCTTATTATATTGCCTAGTCTGACCTCAATCTTCCTGCCTCAATTTGCTGAATGCTGGGATCACAGATAGGCAAACAATAGCTCATTAGTAAAATCTGATACATTGCCCTTTTTTATAAATAAAGTTTTATCAGTACATGGCCTCATTTATTTATCAGTGATTGCCTATTGTTACTTACATGTTTCTGTGGCAGACTTACATAGTCACAACAGAGAAAACATGGCCCTCCCTCAATGAATAAAGTGACAATTTCACTAGAAAAAAAAATTACTGATTCTTATAGCTGTGGCTGGTACCAGGCATGAGTTGGAATAGTCACTTTGCTGTGGTTAATGCTGAGTCCTAGAGCTAAGGAGATAATAGTTTGCTTGTATCTGCTGTGTAAAAATGAAGATCTCAGTTTGGGTCCTCAACACTCGGTATCCACATGAATAGCTGCAGGCAACAGAGCATGCAAGTTAGGTGGGTCCCTGGAGCTCGTTGGACAACCAGGCTAGTAATTATATTCAGTGTACTCATGCATGCACACACATGTGCATGCACACACATGTGCATACACACACATACACACAATTCTTATGTGCTCACACCTATGGGAACATGTACACTAATCTATTTCCCATAGAAAACAAAGGATACAATGTTTTTCCTCCTTAAACATCCAGACATGTTTTTACCCAGGACCATGGGTTAGCCTAGGAATTTGGAGCATGTAAAATCTGATCTAAGCTTGGAGCAGTGTAGGTGAGAGGCTGAAGGGGAAGATGGCATGGAGGTTGTATGTGGTGCATTGCATCCACTGCCAGGATGGGGAGACAAGAACTAGGGAGTGATCAGACAACCTCTTCTTCATTTCTGTGGTCCACTCTAGCTTCCATAGCTCCTGGTCCTCAAACTTAGCTACACGTGAAATTTACCCTGGATGATACATATCTTCCTCAGCATCTCAGCTGTGTTGTATAAGTGATTTCAATCAAAATGTTTGGGAGTGAATCTGGTTGAGAGCATTTTATGTTTCCCACGTGGTTCCAGTGCTTAGTATACCTTGAGAAGTTTGTCCCTTTGACCCCAAGGACAGTAGGTCAATCTTGTGCTTTGGATGAAGCCTTTACTCTGAAAACTTGTAATGTGAAATCTCACAGCTTTACTGTGATGTATCAGCGCTATATGCGTTTTATCATTTGTGTGTTAGAATTTGACTTTTGGCTGTTTCTGAGAAATAGCTTATGCTGAATGTTATATCACTTGAAATACTGATGTATTCTAATGCCTGGAATCATAGAATGTTTGCAGCCAACAGCTCTAGAGTCTTACTATTCAAAGCTGGTTCTTAGAGTGAGTATCAATGTCACTGAGACCTTTTAGACATTAAGGGTCCTCAGATGCCTTCAATACTGCAGAGCTTACTCATAAGGACTTTAAGAGTTGTGAAACACAACTTTAAAGATTATCATAAGTGGATGCTTGGTGGTGAGGTACACATCAGTTGTAATGGAAGAAACTGCTTTTCAGAGATTCCATTGTTCCCTGAGAGCAGAATGAGTGACAGCTCTTATGATTTCTAACATCTTTCCCAGTACTGATTTTATTATTGTTCTCCATGTAATTTCCCAGCATCTCCTTAGAATCCTTCCTGCATCCCCTCTGCCTCTCTACCCTGGGTGTTCCCTGGCGTCTCCATTCTTCCTCTTGTAGTTTTTGTATCAGCCTCATGTTTAGATCTCTCAAGATCCTGAGAGGTGAGCACAATCTATTCCCTTACCTCTTTCTTACCTTCAGTTGTAGGGGGAGTCAATGTTTCAAGGACTTGGGGCTTTAAAAGGAGTCCCAGGGACGCCTGTCCCCTGACTCTTCTTTCCTGGTTCTCTGGTACAAGATGCACAGAGAGCCCTTTGTGCTCTCGTGTGCTGCCTTCATTGAAGGCATAGCTACTTTTTCCAGCCATGGGATTTAGAGACTGTTTTCTTCATCCTGCTTCTCAGACTGTAACTTAATGTTTGGTGCATGTTCCTGCTCTGTCCTGGATTTCTTGTTTCCAGTGTCATTTTTTTCTAAGTCCTCAGTGCTGGTGCCAAGATCAGGCTCAACATCTGCCTGTCCATTTTTTCACTCTCTAAACACCCTTAAGCATGATGCTGCCTCCTTTCAGGATAGGGCCACATCTCACATTTCTTCTCCGTCTACATCCTTTTCCTCCTACATCTTTGTTTCTTGCTCTGAGATCCACCTGATGTCACCAAACACCTTCATTTCTCCATGTGCCCATTCCACCTATCAGGGTTCTGAAGTTTGTGTTTTTCCAGGACGTTTCTCAGATGTGGTCTAAACCAATTCACTCACCTTGTAAAAGAGAAAAATGATACCCAGAGAGGTCTGAGGACCTGTCAAGGTTGCACAAAGCAATACAAATGCTTGTTATGAGATTCACATTAGGGTTCAGTGTGGCTTTTGTCTTAGAACTTGATGAAAGTTTTTCCATTTAACTTCATAGGGTAAATGTGGGATGTTTGGGGTGGATGTTGAGAGATCCCTGAGATAAAACATGCCTTTTATAGAGAGAGGGAGAAAAATCAAACCCGAGAGACAGATGGATTCATCATTTGTCGCGTAACCGCTTTTTTTTTTCCTGAGGAAGAAAACTTTTAAATCGTGACTCCTCTAACTCTTGGGAAACGTTTATTCTTCCTGCTGTGTGAGCCTGTAGCTGTGAGTTGTCCCTATGAATGGTGTTGTGTCCCCCTCCCCCACAACCATCTGAAAGACAAGTTTGATGACTCTTCTTCCTATTGTGTGATATTAACCAGTTAATGTATTAGATAAGATATTGTGTCATATTAACCAGTTAAAGGAAAGCCTGGCCTGAGTATCAGAGGAGAAGGATAGAATTGGTTAGCGGTGGTAACTGTGTTATGTTTTCAGATTGTCCTTGGCCTCCACCTCCGATTTTACTTGAAGAAAGGGCCGCTAATGCAGTGGCCTCTCCCTACTACAGTCATGGGGGAAAACCTAAACATCTGTCCTGAACACGTGCACAATTTTTTTTTCCACACAAAAATCAAAAGAGTACTGCAACTGTTTCAAAGCATTTACATTTGCATAATGGACTATAAGACGTCCAAAGATGATCTAAAGTATAGAAGAAGCAGAGTAAAGATTATGTGCACGTGTTACACTGTTTTATATAAGGGACTTCAGCCTTTGTGGTTTTAGGGTATCTGCAGAGGATCACGGAGCCAACCCGTACAGAGGAAGGGATGTCTAGCCTTGTTTCTAATAGGCTGTGGGAGTTGCTAGAAGGAAAGGCAGCCCAGAAGCAATGGGATATTTTTAGACCGTTACTTATCTTGCTTCATAGATCAGTCCGTCAGGCCCTCAATCATTTGAGATAGCTGATCGGTTCCCCATGACCTATCAACATGCTCCTAGCTGGGGGAAAAAAGCAATGGCTGTATTCTGGAGCATGTCCTGTCTCTCTCTTCTCTCCAGGGAGCGGCCACTCTGCAGCTCCCAAAATTGCCTGTGCTCCAGGCTGCCGCTGCCTTTCCTCCGGAGGCCTGCTTAATTTGTCCTCTTCCATCATTCTGGTCTCTTGATGCTGTGAAAATGCCTCCTACCCATAAAACATCTGTGTTTGGACGAACGTCTCCCCCACCTTCTCAGTCTTTCTGACAGCTACGAACTTGACTGCTTCCTGCCTGGAAGCCTTCTATGTTCAGAAGGTCCTTTTACTGTGGTTTGCTGACCTTGTTAGTATTCTGTACTTTCCCCAGGTTATTGGCATGTATTCCTGAGTATTGAAGGCAGTAGACAAGCAGCAAAAGAAACGAGGTCAGGCTTTTCACCTAGGAGACTAGAAATGTCGCTGCCCCATAATTTCCAATGAGGTCCTCTTCCTTTTAGCTTCCTGTTTTAAGATAGGGTTTTCATATACATCGAAGATCTTGTTAAACATACACTAGACGAATGGAGATGTTAGTGAATAATTTTAATTCCTTGAAGAATGATGTGGAGCGAGTGAAAAAGACAGATGTCAGGCAACATAAAAAAATCACCAAACCTAAGAATCAAGAGATGTGAGTTCCAGGCTTGGGTTTTCTGCAGAGGGACCTGAAGGGAAGTCTTTTCGCAGCTTGGATACTATCTTTCTTCATCTGTATGAAGAAAACCTTGGTCAACATTTGTGAATCAAAAATGTTTCAAACATGGGTTTCCTCTAAAAACTTTTAAAATGAGGTCTTACAGACATACAGAAGGTATGAGATTGTGTGTGCGTGCACACCTGCGATCATACACACAGCACCAGACACCTACTATCTAGCAGGATTTACTTCCAGCGTATGGGTCATGATTTTAGCAGTCTTCAGTTTAGAGACTGGATGATGGCAAACCACAATGCTCCTTCCTTAAGAATTTGTGTTTTAGCTGTTACAATAATAGATATAATAAAAAGTAGTATAGGGATGACCTATATACATTGTTTTCTTCCAAGGCAGCCCTTTTTTTTAAATGCTTAGTAATATGAGTTTCTCATCACTATGCTAAAAGCCTCTGACAGAAACATTTTAAAGGAGGAATGGGTTATTTTGGCTTAACATCTTAGTGATTTCAGTCTATGGCCAGCTGGATCCCTACTATGGGATTGAGGCAAAGCTGACCATCACAGCAGGGAGCATGTTACTTAACCTTGTGGTAAAAGTGAGAGATTTGCTTACAGATATAGTCACACAAGTGCAGCTGATGTCACGGGCAAAAGGTAGTTTTGGACTCTTCTGGACCATTGTAAGTGATCGTCCGAGGTAGCTATGAGAAGGATCATCTAAATGTCCCCTGGACCTGTCTTGGTTGGAGTGAAGTCTGTAAGTGTCATTGCAGAATGTCTGGGTGTAAATGATGGTGCAATGGTAGTGCAGTGAATCCTGTGACTGGAATACACAAGTTCCCCTTGGGATACCAGTGGCTGTTTAAATCTCTTGCCTGATACCAGAAGACTAGACTGGAGTTCCCAATAGCAACAGGTTTTATATTTTTTTTAGTTTCATTCCATTTTTTTCTTTACTTTGCTTTTTATCCCCTGTGCTGGGGATTGAAGCCAGCATCTTACATACAGTGTTCTATTACTGATGTACTGCTCTAGCCTTTAGACTACAACTTGGAGCAATCCTCTTGCCTCTGCTTTCCAAATGCCCAATTACAGCTGTATACCACCACACTGAGCTTCTTGGTCCTTGTGTTTTTGAGACTAGGTCTTACTACGGAGCTCAAGCCAGCATAAACTTGGTGTGTTACCCAAGATGGCCTAGAACTTGTGATCCTCCTCTCTCAACTCACCAAATACTGGGAATGTAGTTGTAAACCACGACCCCTGGTGATCAGAAAGTTTTGTATCCAGCCAAAATCATGCGTTCTGTGCAAATGGTGGGGCTGAAGTTGTGGTTGGTGCTGGCCCAGGGACTTTAGAAATGACAAAAGTCTCTTTTATAGTTTTTGACTTGGGAACTGAGAAGATAACAGCGGAGTATCAGATCAGTTCACTACCTCTTCCTGGTCAGCTAGCCAGGCTTGGAGGAACAGTCCAACAGTGTTCAGTCAAACAGGAGAACTCTTCGCACCTGACAGCTTTCATCACTTGACGCTCTAACATGAAATTAACTTTACTTATGTTCATCCAATATGTAACCTCAGTCAGATATACTTCCAGAGGGAAAAATGTGTTTTTTAGACATGACTGAGTCCTGCTGTCTTACCACCACTCCCATTAGAAACAAAAGAAAAGCAACATTGGCCCCCCTGCCAGGCCTGAATGAGCATCCCTGAGATTAGGTCTGACATCTTTCCTGCTCTTTGTTGTTGGGGGTCCTGTTCATTTGCAATGTATAGTTTAGAACTTGACTCTAGATCTCCTTGGTTTACAGAGCTGATCTGTAATTCCAAATGCCATGAAAATGAAGAATATCCCTTTTATAACCTCTCTGTTAAACACTCTTTTATGGATTTTGAATATTATAGAGATTATTATTTATATCTAGTTTTGTTCTCTTAAAATAATGAAAAGTTGTAACTTTTTATTAGAATGCTAAAAGTTCTCATTACATCATAACGGCTCAATCTCTCAAAATGCAAGCCTTGTAGGGACTGAGCCCGAAGTTTAAGCCTAGAGAATAGCTAATTAGTTTTCCTTAACTGCCTGTGGCTGTGCTAGAATTGAAACTGATAGAGAAAAAAAATCAATTCCTCTTTCCAGCTTCCCCAAGAATCCTCACAGACTGTCCACAGAGCAGATCTACTTCGGTCTCCGTCTCACTGGTGGTTCTAAGATTTCTTATCTGAACCCTACAGGCCACCAAGATGTACAACAGTGCCAGGACCCTGGCTCTCGGGCCTCTGTTTCTCAGGTTCCCATGTCATATGTACAGGAGCTGGACCTGAGAGAACCTGGGTGCTCTAGACAACAAACGTTCATCTGTAGCCCATTGCCCTCCTCACTGGCTCTAACTGAGCCTTGTTAAGCTCAAGTTCTTAAACCTGGTGTGTTCCCCAGGGTGGCCTTGAACTTGCGATTCTGCTTCTCCAGTCTCTGCAGGTATGAAGTTTTCATTTGCAAAAGAATGCAATGGGCATAGACAGGCTGTCACTCAGCCACATACTATGTAAGAGACTGTTTAAAGATGATCAGGTCGGGTTTGTTTCATTTGTTAACCCTTCAATGTCATACTGTGCATCCCTAGCCAGCCTGGAACTCCCTCTGTAGCTCAGGCTGATCTTTAACTCACCATCCTCCTCTCACAATCTCCAGATGTTGTCATTACAGCCCAGCGAGATTGGCACTTACAAAAATCCTCCTTGTGTGCTTTACTGTCCATGCTGTCAGTTAACTTCCAGAGAGCTTACTTTACCCTTGTAAAATGCCCTTATGTGAATAACTATTGTTCATTGAGTCTGCTCACTTGTTTGACCTTTGTGTATTACCCTGCTGGGGCCTGGTGCTGTGCTCTTGCATAAAAATGTATGTAAATCATGTTCCTTGTTCTCAGGGAAGGTATGGCCTTTGCTAGAAATCAGAAAGCAAACAACCCACATCCGGTGGTGAATAGAGGCTTGCATTAACTGTAATCCTGGAGTTGGTGGAGCAGCTCTGTGGGGTTTGTGAGGTACCAGCCCGGAAAAAAAATCTGTTCCATCTCAAAGCCTGAGCAGTTCCTTCTGAAGTAAGGAGAACTTGGCCATCAGATGGAGTGGGGAGAACATTCTAGGCGTGGGGATTGTCTTAGTTGGGGTTTTACTGCTCTGAATAGACACCATGGCCAAGTCAACTCTCATAAGGACAATGTTTCATTGGTCCTGGCTTACAGGTTCAGAGGTTCAGTCCATTATCATCAAGGCAGAAGCATGGCAACATCCAGGCAGGTATTGTATAGGCACAGCTGAGTGTTCAACTGACTGAAGGCTGCTATGAGGAGACTCACTTCTAAGCAGCTAGGATCAGGGTCTTAAAGCCCATGCCCATGGTGACCCACCTACTTGAACAAGGCCACACCCCCCAAATAGTACCACTCCCTGGGCTAGGCATACTTGGCAGGGATTAATGGGTGTAATTATGTGGAAGGGTGGAAGCTGGTGACATGTTTGTCCTGCATGCTGGGTGCATTCTTCAGTGCATGAGGTAGTGTTAAAGTGTACTCTCTTGGAGCAGAATTCTGTTTGCTCTGTGAGGCTTTCAAGTCTTTGGGTCTTTGAGAATGTATTTGGAGGTTTAGCAGGGGAACTCAGCTACTCTATACCCTGGCTGCCTAGCCAGCCAGATTGCCCAAATCAACCCTGACAGTCCATGGGGTAACAGGTGTCTCAGCTAGATCACTATCACACCCAAGTTTTTGTCTTTGGATTGTGGTAAAGGATGTGTACCAAAAAAATGACCATCTTAACCATTTTTAAATTTAAAATTGTGCAGCAGAGAATATTGTCATACAAGTCTCTGCCACCATCTAGTTGCAGTTGCAGGTGTTTTGTAATGTAAGTCTAATGTCCAGAAAGCTGAAGCAGGAGGATTTTGAACTTGAGGTGAACTTGGAATATGTGTAGAACTTGAGGTGAGTTTGTTTCTAAAAAACTTCCAAATTAACAAAACTCTCTGTAGCTAAACTCATAATATACTATCTCCCCATCTTCCCCACCTCAGTCCCTGGAATCAACTCCACTACCATATGTATCTAAAAACTTGACTATCCTGGCCATTTCATAAGAGTGGACTCCCAAAATACTTGTGATTCTATAACTGGCTTATTTCACTTAGCACAACTGCCTTCCCTTGAAGACTGAATAGTATTCTGCTGTCTACATGGATAACATTTGGTGTGTCCATTCATCCATCCAGCAACACAGGTTACTTTCAACTTTTGACTATCATGAATGATGGTGTTACGAACGTGGCTGCACTTGGCTCTTTGAATATCACTATACATGTTACTAAACTTTCAATAAGTGCAGATTGCTTTCATGAAAACCCTTTATGTTATAGCCATCTCTTCAGAGGCATTCACCATTTGTGACAGAGATGTGCTTTATGTTCAGGAACTGAAACTATAGGTGGGGTTAGTGACTCGTTGCCAGAGTTCATCAGCATAATTTCCGTGCTTGGATCTGGGAGGTGCTCGGTAGGTAAAGCGCTAGCTGTGCAAGCATAAGGATCTGGGTTCAGATCTCAGGCATTCAGATAAAAAGGAAATGAAACAGAAAACATGTCACTGCAAATCTGTAATTCCAGGTACTGGCTGGGGAGGTCGAGCCAGGAAGATCCCTGGGACTTGGTGGCTAGCTAGTGTCACTGAAACAGTGAATTCCAGGTTCTGTCTCAAGGCACACCTTTAATCCTGACAGTCAGGAGGCAGAGGCAGAAGGATCTCTGTGAGAGATCCTTGTGAGTTCAAGGCCAGACTGGTCTACAAAGTGAGTTCCAGGACAGCCAGGGCTATTATATAGAGAAACCCTGTCTTGTATCACCCCCCCCCAAATAAAAATTAAAGTAGAGAACACACACACACACACACAGAGAGAGTAAAGTTGGATGTTGAGAGGCATCCTTTGGTCATTTACAGCAAGCAAAGCCACAGGCTGCTCTAGAAAGAAAGCAAAACCCAGAGCTTACCCTGCAAGCCAGTTACCATTCGCCTTTGCAAACTGATTCTCTTCTTCCTGGTGAAGTCACCCGTGAACACTTGACACCTCAGCAGCCCGTGGCTTACATCTGTAGGAAGGAGAAAGACCAAGGTATTCGAAGCGGGAAAAAAATATCATCTGTTAAAAAAAAAAAATTCAGTGTTATCATCCACAGATTCGTCGGGGAGCAGCACATTGCTATGAATGTCGACCGTATGGAGTGTCTAGTAGCCCTCACCCTGTCCCTGTCTCTGAAGTCCCTCTGTGACCCCTCTTTCCAGTGTCCGGTTGTTCTTTCAGTGGCTGTCAATCTCAGCTGCTTCACTTGCCCCGCTGCTGACCTGCTTCTTGGACTTCCTGTCCTCCCTCTGCTTCCTGGACTGAGACCAAGATGCATGGTTTTAGGCGGCAGGTCTAGGAGTCAGTAGGTACTTAGGAACCAGGCTTTGGGTCTGGACACAGCTGTGGCTTCCAGCCAGCGTTCTTGTTCCTGTCACTTCATGGGGACTTCCTCTTGACTCCTTTGGCATCCTCAAGCCAGCCTCACCCTCCTGTCCCCCCACCCCTCCGCCCCTGACTGAC